>NW_025725371.1:20961342-21683131 GCF_021461395.2 Schistocerca americana
ACAGTAAGAAGAGTCAGTCTTCTTGTACATGAGTCGGCATTGTGCCATTTGTATTTAATTCCGATTCAATTTCTGTGGTTCATCGACAATAAGAACGTCCAAAGGACACAGTTAACCTGAAGTGAAGCATCGAAATGTAAAACTGGTCTCACAGGAAAGGTTCAATACATAGACAGTAAGAAGAATCTGTCTTCTTGTACTTAAGTCGGTGCTGTGCCTTTTGTATTTATTTCCGATGCAATTTCTGTGTTTCATGGTCAATAAGAAGATCCAAGGGATACAGTAAACCTGAATTGAAGCACCGGAATCTAAAACTGGGTTCACAGGAGACGCTCAAATCATAGAATGTAAGAAGAGTTAGTCTTCTTATACTTAAGTCAGCATTGTGCCTTTTGTATTTAATTCCGATGCAATTTCTGTGTTTCATTCTCAATAAGAAGGTCCAAGGGATACAGTAAACCTGAAGTGAAGCATCGGAATCTAATACCGATCTCACAGGAATGGCTCAAAAACATAGACAGTAAGTGGAGTCGGTCTTCTTGTACTTGTCGGCATTGTGCCTTTTGTCTTTAATTCCGATGCAATTTCTGTGTTTCATCGTCAATAAGAAGGTCCGACGGATACAATAAGCCTGAAGTGAAGAATCGTGATCCAAAACTGGTCTCACAGGAAAGGTTCAAAACATAGACAGTAAGAAGAGTCAGTCTTATTGTACTTAAGTAGGAATTGTGGCTTTTGTATTTAATTCCGATGCAATTTCTGTGTTTCATTCTCAATAAGAAGGTCCAAGGGATACAGTTAACCTGAAGTGAAGCATCGGAATCTAAAACTAGTCTCACAGGAAAGGCTCAAAACATAGAAAGTAAGAAGAGTCAGTCTTCTTGTACTTAAGTCGGCATTGTGCATGTTGTATTTATTTCCGTTGCAATATCTGTGTTTCATCGTCAATAAGAAGGTCCAAGGGATACAGACAACCTGAAGTGAAGCATGGGAATCTAAAACTGGTCTCACACGAAAGGTTCAAAACATAGACAGTAAGAAGAGTCAGTCTTCTTGTACATGAGTCGGCATTGTGCCTTTTGTATTTAATTCCGATGCAGTTTCTGTGTTTCATCGTCAATAAGAACGTCCAAGGGATTCAGTTAATCTGAAGTGAAGCATCGGAATGTAACACTAGTTTCACACGAAAGGTTCAAAACATAAACAGTAAGAAGAATCAGTCTTCTTGTAATTAAGTCGGCATCGTGCCTTTTGTATTTAATTCAGATGCTATTTCTGTGTTTCATCGTCAATAAGAAGGCCCAAGGGATACATTAAACCTGAAGTGAAGCATCGAAATTCAAAACTGGTCTCACATGAAAAGTTCAAATCATAGACATTAAGAAGAGTCAGTCTTGTTTTACTTAAGTAAGCATTGTGCCTTTTGTCTTTAATTCCGATGCAATTTCCTTGTTTCATCGTTAATAAGAAGGTCCGACGGATACAGTAAGCCTGAAGTGAAGAATCGTGATCCAAAACTGGTCTCACAGGAAAGGTTCAAAACATAGACAGTAAGAAGAGTCAGTCTTCTTGTACATGAGTCGGCATTGTGGCTTTTGTATTTAATTCCGATGCAATTTCTGTGTTTCATCGTTAATAAGAATGTACAAGGGATACAGTAAACCTGAAGTAAAGCATCGGAATCTAAAACTGATCTCATACGAAAGGCTCAAAGCATAGACAGTAAGAGGTGTCGGTCTTCTTGTACTTAGGTGGGCATTGTGCATTTTGTATTTAATTCCGATGCAGTTTCTGTGTTTCATCGTCAATAAGACGGTCCAAGGGACACAGTAAACCAGAAGTGAAGCATCGGATTCTAAAACTGGTCTCACAGGAAAGGTTCAAAATATAGACAGTAAGAAGAATCAGTCTTCTTGTTCTTGATTCGGCATTCTGCTTTTTGTATTTAATTCCGATGCAATTTCTGTGTTTTATCGTCAATAAGAAGGTCCAAGGGATACAGTAAACCTGAAGTGAAGCATCGGAATCTAAAACAGGTCTCACAGGAAAGGTTCAAAACATAGACAGTAAGAAGAATCAGTCTTCTTGTACTTGATTCGGCATTCTGCTTTTTGTATTTCATTCCGATGCAATTTCTGTGTTTCATCGTCAATAAGAAGGTCCAAGGCATTCAGTAAACCTGAAGCGAAGCAACAATATCTAAAACTGGTCTCACAGGAAAGGTTCGAAACATAGACAGTAAGAAGAGTCAGTTTTCTTGTACTTTAGACGGCATTGTGCCTTTTGTATTTTGTTCCGATGCAATTTCTGTGTTTCATCGTCAATCAGAAGATCCACGTTTTCTGTATCCGTTGGAGTGAGGCATCGGAATGTAAAACTGGTCTCACAGGAGAGGTTCAAAACATAGACAGTAAGAAGAATCAGTCTTCTTGTACTGAGGTCGGCATTGTGCCTTTTGTATTTAATTCTGATGCAATTTCTGTGTTTCATCGTCCATAAAGAAGTCCAAGGGATACATTAAACCTGAAGTGAAGCAACGGAATTCAAAACTGGTCTTACATGAAAGGTTCAAATCATAGACAGTAAGAAGAGTCAGTCTTGTTTTACTTAAGTAAGCATTGTGCCTTTTGTCTTTAATTCCGATGCAATTTCTGTGTTTCATTGTTAATAAGAAGGTCCGACGGATACAGTAAGCCTGAAGTGAAGAATCGCGATCCAAAGCTGGTCTCACACGAAAGGTTCAAAACATAGACAGTAAGAAGAGTCAGTCTTATTGTACTTGAGTCGGCATTGTGGCTTTTGTATTTCATTCCGATGCAATTTCTGTGTTTCATCGTTAATAAGAATGTCCAAAGGATACAGTAAACCTGAAGTGAAGCAACAATATCTAAAACTGGTCTCACAGGATAGGTTCGAAACATAGACAGTAAGAAGAGTCAGCTTTCTTGTACTTAAGACGGCATTGTGCATTTTGTATTTAGTTCCGATGCAATTTCTGTGTTTCATCGTCAATAAGAAGGTCCAACGGATACAGAAAACTTGAAGTGAGGCATCGGAATCTAAAACTGGTACCACAGAAAAGTTTCAAAACATAGACAGTAAGTAGAGTCAGTCTTCTTGTACGTTAGTCGGCATTGTGCTTTTTATATTTAATTCCGATGCATTTTCTGTGTTTCATCGTCAATAAGAAGCTCCAAGGGATACAGTAAACCGGAAGTGAAGCATCGGAATCTAAAACTGGTCTCACAGGGAGGGTTCAAACCATAGGCAGTAAGAAGAGTCAGTCTTATTGTACTTAAGTCGTCATTGTGCCTTTTGTATTTAATTCCGATGCAGTTTCTGTGTCGCTTCGTCAATAAGATGGTCCAAGGGATACAGTAAACCTGAAGTGAAGAATCGGAATCTAAAACTGGTCTCAGAGGAAAGGTTCAAAGCATAGACAGTAAGAAGAGTCAGTCTTTTGTACTTAAGTCGTCATTGTGCCTTTTGTATTTAATTCCGATGCAATTTCTGTGTCGCTTCGTCAATAAGATGGTCCAAGGGATACAGTAAACCTGAAGTGAAGCATCGGAATCTAAAACTGGTCTCACAGGAAAGGTTCAAAATATAGACACTAAGAAGAGTTAGTCTTCTTGTACTTAATTGGGCAATGTGCCGTTTGTATTTAATTCCGTTGCAATTTATGTGTTTCATCGTCAATAAGAAGGTCCATGGGATACAGTAAACGTGAAGTGAAGCATAGATATCTAAAACTGGTCTCACAGGAGAGGTTCAAAGCTTAGACAGGAAGAAGTGTCAGTCTTCTTGTACTTATGTCGGCATTGTGACCTTTGTATTTAATTTCGATGCAATTTCTGTGTTTCATCGTCAATAAGAAGATCCAAGGGATACAGTAAACCAGAAGTGAAGCATCGGAATCTAAAACTGGTGTCACAGGAAAGGTTCAAAACATAGACAGTAAGAAGAATCAGTCTTCTTGTACTTGAGTCGGCATTGTGCCTTTTAAATTTAATTCCGATGCTATTTCTCTGTTTCATCGTCAATAAGAAGAGCCAAGGGATACAGTAAACCTGAAGTGAAGCATCGGAATCTAAAACTGGTCTCACAGGAAAGGTTCAAAACATAGACAGTAAGAAGAGTCTTTCCTCTTGTACTTAAGTCGGCATTGTGCCTTTTGTATTTATTTCCGATGCAATTTATGCGTTTCATCGTCAATAAGAAGGTCCAAGGGATAGAGTAAACCTGAAGTGAAGCATCGGAATCTGAAACTGGTCTCACAGGAAAGGCACAAATCATAGAATGTAAGAAGAATCAGTCCTCTAGTACTTAAGTCAGCATTGTGACCTTTGTATTTAATTCCGATGCAATTTCTGTGTTTCATTGCTAATAAGAAGGTCCAAGGGATACAGTAAACCTGAAGTGAAGCATCGGAATCTAAAAGTGGCCTGACAGGAACGGTTCAAAACATAGAAAGTAAGAAGTGTCTGTCTTCTTGTACTTACGTCGGCATTGTGCCTTTTGTATTTAATTCCGATGCAATTTCCGTGTTTCATCGTCAATACGAAGGTCCAAGGTATACAGTAAACCTGAAGTGATGCATCGGAATCTGAAACTGGTCTCACCAGAAAGTCTCAAAACATAGACAGTAAGGAGTGTCAGTCTTCGTGTACCTAAGTCGGCATTGTGCCTTTTGTATTTATTTCCGATGCAATTTCTGTGTTTCATCGTCAATATGATGGTCAAAGGAATATAGTACACCTGAAGTGAAGCATCAGAATCTAAAACTGGTCTCACAGGAAAGGTTCAAAACATAGACAGTAAGAAGAGTCAGTCTTTTGTACTTAAGTCGGCATTGTGACCTTTGTATTTAATTCCGATGTAAATTCTGTGTTTCATCGTCAATACGAATGTCAAAGGGATACAGTAAGCCTAATGTGAAGCATCGGAATCCAAAACTGGTCTCACAGGAAAGGTTCAAAAAATAGACAGTAGAAAGAATCTGTCGTCTTGTACTTAAGTCGACTTTGTGCCTTTTGTATTTGATTCCGATGCAATTTCTGTGTTTTATCGTTAATAAGAAGGTCCAAGGGATACAGTAAACCTGAGCGAAGCATCGGAATCCTTAACTGGTTTCACAGGAAAGGTTCAAAACATAGACAGCAAGAAGAGTCAGTCTTCTAGTACTTAAGTCGGCATTGTGCTTTTGTATTTAATTCCGATGCACTTTCTGTGTTTCATCGTCAATAAGAAGAGCCAAGGGATACAGTAAACCTGAAGTGAAGCATCGGAATCTAAAACAGGTCTCATAGGAAAAGTTCAGAGCATAGACAGTGAGAAGAGTCAGTCGTCTTGTACTTAAGTCGGCATTGTGCCTTTTGTGTTTAATTCCGATGCAATTTCTGTGTTTCATCGTCAATAAGAAGGTCCAAGGGATAGAGTAAACCTGAAGTGAAGCATCGGAATTTAAAACTGGTCTCACAGGAAAGGTTCAAAACATAGACAGCAAGATGAGTCAGTCTTCTTGTACTTAAGTCGGAATTGTGCCTTTTGTGTTTAATTCCGATGCAATTTCTGTGTTTCATCGTCAATACGAAGGTCCAAGGGATACAGTAAGCCTGAAGTGAAGCATCGGAATCCAATACTGGTCTCACAGGAAAGGTTCAAAAAATAGACAGTAGGAAGAGTTTGTCGTCTTGTACTTAAGTCGACTTTGTGCCTTTTGTATTCAATTCTGATGCGATTTCTGTGTTTCATTGTGAATAAGATGGTCCAAGGGATACGGTAAACCTGAAGTGAAGCATTGAAATCTATAACTAATCTCACAGGAAAGGTTCAAAGCATAAACAGTAAGAAGAGTCAGTCTTCTTGCACTTAAGACGTCTTTGTGCCTTTTGCATTTAGTTCCGATGCAATTTCTGTGTTTCATCGTCAATAGGAAGGTGCAAGGGGTACAGTGAACCCGAAATGAAGTATCGGAATCTAAATTTGGTCTCACAGGAGGGTTCAAACAATGAATGTAATAAGAATTAGTCCTCTTGTACTTAATACGGCATTGTGTATTTTAAATTTACTTCCGATGCAATTTCTGTGTTTCAACGTCATTAAGAAGGTCCAAGGGATACAGTAAACCTGAAGTGAAGCTTTGGAATGTAAAACTGGTTTCACAGGAAAGGTTCACAACATAGACAGTAAGGAGAGTCAGCCTTCTTGTACTTAAGTCGGCATTGTGCCTTTTGTATATAATTCTGATGCGATTTCGGTGTTTCATCGTCAATAAGAAGGTCCAAGGGATACAGTAAAACCTGATGTGAAAGCATCCGTAACTAAAACTGGTCTATAAGGAAAGGCTCAAATCGTACCATGTAAGAGGAGTCAGTCCTCTAGTACTTAAGTCGGCGTTGTGCCTTTGTATCTATTTCCGATGCCATTTCTGTGTTTCATCGTCAATAAGAAGGTCCAATGGATACAGTAAACCTGAAGTGAAGCATCGGAATCTAAAACTGGTCTCACAGGAACGGTTCAAAACATAGACAGTAAGAAGAGTCTTTCCTTTTGTACTTAAGTCGGCATTGTGCCTTTTGTATTTATTTCCGATGCAATTTATGTGTTTGATCGTCAATAAGAGGGTCCAAGGTATAGAGTAAACCTAAAGTGAAGCATCGGAATCTAAAACTGGTCTCACAGGAAAGGTTCAAATCATAGACAGTAAGAAGAGTCAGTCTTCTTGTACTTATGTCGGCATTGTGACTTTTGTATTTAATTCCGGTGCAATTTCTGTGTTTCATCGTCAATTACACGGTCTGAGGGATACAGTAAGCCTGAAGTGAAGAATCGGAATCGAAAACTGGTCTCACAGGAAAGGTTCAAATCATAGCCAGTAAGAACGGTCAATCTTCTTGTACATAAGACGGCATTGTGCCTTTTGTATATAATTCCGATGCAATTTCTGTTTTTCATCGTCAATAAGAAGGTCCAAGGGATACAGTAAACCTGAAGTGAAGCATCGGAATCTAAAACTGGTCTCACAGGAACGGTTCAAAACATAGACAGTAAGAAGAGTCTTTCCTTTTGTACTTAAGTCGGCATTGTGCCTTTTGTATTTATTTCCGATGCAATTTATGTGTTTCATCGTCAATAAGAAGGTCCAAGGGATACAGTAAACCTGAAGTGAAGCGTCGAATTCTAAAACCGGTCACACAGGGAAGGTTCAAATCATAGACAGTAAGAAGAGACACTCTTCTTGTACTTAAGTCGGCATTGTGCCTTTTGTATTTAATTCCGATGCAATTACTGTGTTTGATCGTCAATAAGAGGGTCCAAGGTATAGAGTAAACCTAAAGTGAAGCATCGGAATCTAAAACTGGTCTCACAGGAAAGGTTCAAATCATAGACAGTAAGAAGAGTCAGTCTTCTTGTACTTAAGTCGGCATTGTGCATTTTGTATTTATTTCTGATGCGATTTCTGTGTTTCATCGTCAATAAGAAGGTCCAAGGGATACAGTAAACCTGAAGTGAATCATTGATTTCTAAAACTGGTCTCACAGGAAAGGTACAAAAGCATAGACAGTAAGAAGAGTCAGTCTTGTTGCACTTAAGACGGCATTGAGCCGTTTGTATTTAATTCCGATGCAATTTCTGTTTTTCATCGTCAATAAGAAGGTCCAAGGGATACAGTAAACCTGAAGTGAGGCATCGGAATCTAAAACCGGTCTCACAGGAAAGGCTCAAATCATGGACAGTAAGAAGAGTCAGTCTTCTCGTACTTAAGTCGGCATTATTCCTTTTGTATTTAATTCCGATGCAATTTCTGTTTTTCATCGTCAACAAGATGGTCCTAGGGATTCAATAAACCTGAAATGAAGCGTCGGAATCTGAAACTGGTCACACAGGGAAGGTTCAATCCATAGACAGAAAGAAGAGTAAGTGTTCTTGTACTTAAGTCGGCATTGAGCCTCTTGTATTTAATTTCGATGCAAATTCTGTGTCTCATCGTCAATATGATGGTCAAAAGAATATAGTACACCTGAAGTGAAGCATCGGAATCTAAAACTGGTCTCACAGGAAAGGTTCAAAGCATAGACAGTAAGAAGAGTCAGTCTATTGTACTTAAGACGGCATTGTGACTTTTGTATTTAATTCCGATTTAATTTCTGTGTTTCATCGTCAATAAGAATTTCCAGGGGATACAGTAAACCTTTACTAAAGCATCGGAATCAAACACTGGTATCACAGGAAGGATTCACAACATACACAGTAAAAAGAGTCAGTCTTCTTGTACTTAAGTCGGGATGGTGCCTTTTGTATTTAATTCCAATGCAAATTCTGTGTCTCATCGTTAATATAATGGTCAAAGGAATTCAGTAGACCTAAAGTGAAGCATCGGAATCTAAATCTGGTCTCACAGGAAAGGCACAAATCATAGAATGTAAGAAGAATCTGTCCTCTAGTACTTAAGTCGGCATTGTGAACTTTGTATTTATTTCCGATGCAATTTCTGTGTTTCATTGCCAATAAGAAGGTCCAAGGGATACAGTAAACATGAAGTGAAGCATCGGAATCTAAAAGTGGCCTGACAGGAAAGGTTCAAAACATAGAAAGTAAGAAGTGTCTGTCTTCTTGTACTTACGTCGGCATTGTGCCTTTTGTATTTATTTCCGATGCAATTTCCGTGTTTCATCGTCAATACGAAGGTCCAAGGGATACAGTAAACCTGAAGTGAAGCATCGGAATCTGAAACTGGTCTCACCAGAAAGTCTCAAAACATAGACAGTAAGGAGTGTCAGTCTTCGTGTATTTAAGTCGGCATTGTGTCTTTTGTATTCATTTCCGATGCAATTTCTGTGTTTCATCGTCAATAAGAAGGTCCAAGGGATGCAGTAAACCTAATGTGAAGCATCGGAATCTAAAACTGGTCTCACAGGAAAGGTTCTAAACATAGGCAGTAAGAAGAGTCAGTCTTCTTGTACTTAGGTCTGTATTCTGCCTTTTGTATTTTATTCCGATGCAATTTCTGTAGTTCATCGTCAATAAGAAGGTCCAAGGGATACAGTAAACCTGAAGTGAAGCAACGGAATCTCAAACAGGTCTCACAGGAAAGGTTAAAAACGTAGAGAGTAAGAAGAGTCAGACGTCTTGTACTTAATTCGGCATTGTGCCTTTTGTATTTAATTCCGATGCAATTTCTGTCCTTCATCGCCAATAAGAAGGTCCAAGGGATACAGAAAACGTGAAGTGAGCGCATCGGAATCTAAAACTGGTCTCACAGGAAAGGTTCAAAACATAGACAGTAAGAAGAGTCAGTCTTCTTGTACTTAAGTCGGCATTGTTCCTTTTGTATTTAATTCCGATTCAATTTCTGTGCTACATCGTCAATAAGAAGGTCCAAGGGATACAGTAAACCTAAAGTGAAGCATCGGAATCTTAAACTGGTCACAAAGGAAACGTTTTAAACATAGAGAGTAAGAAGAGTCAGTCTTCTTGTACATAAGTCGGCATTGTGCCTTTTGTATTTAATTCCGATGCAATTTCTGTGTTTGATCGTCAATAAGAAGGTCCAAGGGATACAGTAAACCTAAAGTGAAGCATCGGAACCCAAAACTGGTGTCACAAGAAAGGTTCTAAACACAGACAGAAAGAAGAGTCAGTCTTCTTGTACTTAATTCGGCATTGTGCCTTTTGCATTTAATTCCGATGCAATTTCTGTTTTTCATCGTCAATAAGATGGTCCAAGGGATACAGTAAACCTGAAGTGAAGCGTCGGAATCTAAAACCGGTCACACAGGGAAGGTTCAAACCATAGACAGAAAGAAGAGTAAGTGTTCTTGTACTTAAGTCGGCATTGAGCCTCTTGTATTTAATTTCGATACAAATTCAGTGTCTCATCGTCAATAAGAAGGTCCAAGGAATACAGTAAACCTGAAGTGAAGCATCGGAATCTAAAACTGGTCTCACAGGAAAGGTTCTAAACATAGAGAGTAAGAAGAGTCAGTGTTCTTGTACTTAAGTCGGCATTGTGCCTTTTGTATTTAATTCCGATGCAATTTCTGTGTTTCATCGTCAATAAGAAGGTCCAAGGGATACAGTAAACCTAAAGTGAAGCATCAGAATCTGAAACTGGTCTCACAGGAAAGGTTCAAAACATAGACAGTAAGAAATGTCAGTCTTCTCGCACTTAAATCGGCATTGTTCCTCTTGTATTTAATTCCGATGCAATTTCTGTGTTTCGTCGTCAATAAGAAGCTGCAAGGGATACAGTAAACCTAAAGTGAAGCATCGGAACCAAAAACTGGTGTCACAAGAAAGGTTCTAAACATAGACAGAAAGAAGAGTCAGTCTTCTTGTACTTAATTCGGCATTGTGCCTTTTGTATTTAATTCCGATGCAATTTATGTTCTTCATCGTCAATAAGATGGTCCAAGGGATACAGTAAACCTGAAGTGAAGCGTCGGAATCTAAAACCGGTCACACAGGGAAGGTGCAAACCATAGACAGAAAGAAGAGTAAGTGTTCTTGTACTTAAGTCGGCATTGAGCCTCTTGTATTTAATTTCGATGCAAATTCTGTGTCTCATCGTCAATATGATGGTCAAAGGAATATAGTAAACCTGAAGTGAAGCATCGGAATCTAAAACTTATCTCACAGGAAAGGTTCAAAACTTAGACAGTAAGAAGAGTCAGTCTTTTGTACTTAAGTCGGCATGGTGCCTTTTGTATTTAATTCCGATGCAAATTCTGTGTCTCATCATCAATATAATGGTCAAAGGAAAACAGTACACCTGAAGTGAGACATTGGAATCTAAAACTGGGCTCACAGGAAAGGCTCAAATCATAGAATGTAAGAAGAGTCAGTCCTCTAGTACTTAAGTCGGCATTGTGACCTTTGTATTTAATTCCGATGCAAATTCTGTGTTTCATCGTCAATACGAAGGTCCAAGGGATACAGTTAACCTGAAGTGACGCATCGGAATCTAAAACTGGTCTCACAGGAAAGTCTCAAAACATAGACAGAAAGGAGTGTCAGTCTTCGTGTACTTAAGTCGGCATTGTGCCTTTTGTATTTATTTCCGATGCAATTTCTGTGTTTCGTCGTCAATAAGAAGGTCCAAGGGATACAGTAAACCAGAAGTATAGCAACGGAATCTATAACTTGTCTCAGAGGAAAGGTTAAAATCATAGACAGTAAGAACAGTCAGTCTTCTTGTACGTAAGTCGGCATTGTGCCTTTTGTATTTAATTCCGATGCAATATCTGTGTATCATCGTCAAAAAGAAGGTCCAAGGGAAAGAGTAAACCTGAAGTGAAGCATCGATATCTAAAACTGGTCTCACAGGAAAAGCTCAAATCTTAGAACGTAAGAAGAGTCAGTCTTCTTGCACCTATGTCGGCATTGTGCGCTTTGGATTTATTTCCGATGCAATTTCTGTGTTTCGTCGTCAATAAGAAGGTCCAAGGGATAGAGTAAACCTGAAGTGAAGCATCGGAATTTAAAACTGGTCTCACAGGGAAGGTTCAAAACATAGACAGTAAGATGAGTCAGTCTTCTTGTACTTAAGTCGGCATTGTTCCTTTTGTATTTAATTCCGATGCAATTTCTGTGTTTCTTCATCTATAAGAAGGTCCAAGAGATACAGTAAACCTGAAGTGAAGCATCGGAATCTAAAACTGGTCTGACAGGAAAGATTCAAAGCATAGACAGTAAGAAGAGTCAGTCTTCTCGTACTTAAGTCGGCATTGTTCCTCTCGTATTTAATTCCGATGCAATTTGTGTGTTTCATCGTCAATAAGAAGCTCCAAGGGATACAGTATACCTAAAGTGAAGCATCGGAATCTAAAACTGGTCTCACAAGAAAGGTTCTAAACATAGACAGAAAGAAGAGTCAGTCTTCTTGTACTTAAGTCGGCATTGTGCCTTTTGTATTTAATTTCGATGCAATTTCTGTTGTTCATCGTCAATAAGATGGTCCATGGGATACAGTAAACCTGAAGTGAATGGTTGGAATCTAAAACTGGTCACACAGGGAAGGTTCAAACCATAGACAGAAAGAAGAGTAAGTGTGCTTCTACTTAAGTCGGCATTGAGCCTCTTGTATTTAATTTCGATGCAAATTCTGTGTCTCATCGTCAATATGATGGCCAAAGAAATATAGTACACCTGAAGTGAAGCATCAGAATCTATAACTGGTCTCACAGGAAAGGTAAAAAACATAGACAGTAGGAAGAGTCAGTCTTTTGTACTTAAGGCGGCATTGTGCCATTTGCATTTAATTCCAATGCAATTTCTGTGTTTCATTGCAAGTAAGAAGGTCCAAGGGATACAGTAAACCTGAAGTGAAGCATCGAAATCTAAATCTGGTCTGACAGGAAATGTTCAAAACTTAGAAAGTAAGAAGAGTCTGTCTTCTTGTACTTAAGTCGGCATTGTGCGATTTGTATTTAATTCCGATGCAATTTCTGTGTTTCATCGTCAATACGAAGGTCCAAGGGATACAGTAAACCTGAAGTGCAGCATCGGAATCTAAAACAGGTCTCACAGGAAAGTCTCAAAACATAGACAGTAAGGAGTGTCAGTCTCCTTGTACTTAAGTCGGCATTGTGCCTTTTGTATTTAATTCCGATGCAACATCTGTGTTTCGTCGTCAAAAAGAAGGTCCAAGGGAAAGAGTAAACCTGAAGTGAAGCATCGGAGTCTAAAACTGGTCTCACAGGAAAGGTTCAAAATATAGACAGTAAGAAGAGTCAGTCTTCTTGTACTTAAGTCGGCACTGTGCATTTTGTATTTAATTCTGATGCGATTTCTGTGTTTCATCGTCAATAAGAAGGTTCAAGGGATACAGTAAACCTGAAGTGAAGCATCGGAGTCTAGAACTGGTCTCACAGGAAAGGTTCAAAACATAGACAGTAAGAAGAGTCAGTCTTCTTGTACTTAAGTCTGTATTCTGCCTTTTGTATTTTATTCCGATGCAATTTCTGTAGTTCATCGTCAATAAGAAGGTCCAAGGGATACAGTAAACCTGAAGTGAAGCAACGGAATCTCAAACAGGTCTCACAGGAAAGGTTAAAAACGTAGAGAGTAAGAAGAGTCAGACGTCTTGTACTTAATTCGGCATTGTGCCTTTTGTATTTAATTCCGATGCAATTTCTGTCCTTCATCGTCAATAAGAAGGTCCAAGGGATACAGAAAACGTGAAGTGAGCGGATCGGAATCTAAAACTGGTCTCACAGGAAAGGTTCAAAACATAGACAGTAAGAAGAGTCAGTCTTCTTGTACTTCAGTCGGCATTGTTCCTTTTGTATTTAATTCCGATTCAATTTCTGTGCTACATCGTCAATAAGAAGGTCCAAGGGATACAGTAAACCTAAAGTGAAGCATCGGAATCTTAAACTGGTCTCAAAGGAAACGTTTTAAACATAGAGAGTAAGAAGAGTCAGTCTTCTTGTACTTAAGTCGGCATTGTGCCTTTTGTATTTAATTCCGATGCAATTTCTGTGTTTGATCGTCAATAAGAGGGTCCAAGGGATACAGTAAACCTAAAGTGAAGCATCGGAACCAAAAACTGGTGTCACAAGAAAGGTTCTAAACACAGACAGAAAGAAGAGTCAGTCTTCTTGTACTTAATTCGGCATTGTGCCTTTTGCATTTAATTCCGATGCAATTTCTGTTTTTCATCGTCAATAAGATGGTCCAAGGGATACAGTAAACCTGAAGTGAAGCGTCGGAATCTAAAACCGGTCACACAGGGAAGGTTCAAACCATAGACAGAAAGAAGAGTAAGTGTTCTTGTACTTAAGTCGGCATTGAGCCTCTTGTATTTAATTTCGATACAAATTCAGTGTCTCATCGTCAATAAGAAGGTCCAAGGAATACAGTAAACCTGAAGTGAAGCATCGGAATCTAAAACTGGTCTCACAGGAAAGGTTCTAAAGATAGAGAGTAAGAAGAGTCAGTGTTCTTGTACTTAAGTCGGCATTGTGCCTTTTGTATTTAATTCCGATGCTATTTCTGTGTTTCATCGTCAATAAGAAGGTCCAAGGGATACAGTAAACCTAAAGTGAAGCATCAGAATCTGAAACTGGTCTCACAGGAAAGGTTCAAAACATAGACAGTGAGAAATGTCAGTCTTCTCGCACTTAAATCGGCATTGTTCCTCTTGTATTTAATTCCGATGCAATTTCTGTGTTTCGTCGTCAATAAGAAGCTGCAAGGGATACAGTAAACCTAAAGTGAAGCATCGGAACCAAAAACTGGTGTCACAAGAAAGGTTCTAAACATAGACAGAAAGAAGAGTCAGTCTTCTTGTACTTAATTCGGCATTGTGCCTTTTGTATTTAATTCCGATGCAATTTATGTTCTTCATCGTCAATAAGATGGTCCAAGGGATACAGTAAACCTGAAGTGAAGCGTCGGAATCTAAAACCGGTCACACAGGGAAGGTGCAAACCATAGACAGAAAGAAGAGTAAGTGTTCTTGTACTTAAGTCGGCATTGAGCCTCTTGTATTTAATTTCGTTGCAAATTCTGTGTCTCATCGTCAATATGATGTTCAAAGGAATATAGTACACCTGAAGTGAAGCATCGGAATCTAAAACTTATCTCACAGGAAAGGTTCAAAACTTAGACAGTAAGAAGAGTCAGTCTATTGTACATAAGTCGGCATGGTGCCTTTTGTATTTAATTCCGATGCAAATTCTGTGTCTCATCATCAATATAATGGTCAAAGGAAAACAGTACACTTGAAGTGAGACATTGGAATCTAAAACTGGGCTCACAGGAAAGGCTCAAATCATAGAATGTAAGAAGAGTCAGTCCTCTAGTACTTAAGTCGGCATTGTGACCTTTGTATTTAATTCCGATGCAAATTCTGTGTTTCATCGTCAATACGAAGGTCCAAGGGATACAGTAAACCTGAAGTGACGCATCGGAATCTAAAACTGGTCTCACAGGAAAGTCTCAAAACATAGACAGAAAGGAGTGTCAGTCTTCGTGTACTTAAGTCGGCATTGTGCCTTTTGTATTTATTTCCGATGCAATTTCTGTGTTTCGTCGTCAATAAGAAGGTCCAAGGGATACAGTAAACCAGAAGTATAGCAACGGAATCTATAACTTGTCTCAGAGGAAAGGTTAAAATCATAGACAGTAAGAACAGTCAGTCTTCTTGTACGTAAGTCGGCATTGTGCCTTTTGTATTTAATTCCGATGCAATATCTGTGTTTCATCGTCAAAAAGAAGGTCCAAGGGAAAGAGTAAACCTGAAGTGAAGCATCGATATCTAAAACTGGTCTCACAGGAAAAGCTCAAATCTTAGAACGTAAAAAGAGTCAGTCTTCTTGCACCTATGTCGGCATTGTGCGCTTTGGATTTATTTCCGATGCAATTTCTGTGTTTCGTCGTCAATAAGAAGGTCCAAGGGATAGAGTAAACCTGAAGTGAAGCATCGGAATTTAAAACTGGTCTCACAGGGAAGGTTCAAAACATAGACAGTAAGATGAGTCAGTCTTCTTGTACTTAAGTCGGCATTGTGCCTTTTGTATTTAATTCCGATGCAATTTCTGTGTTTCTTCATCTATAAGAAGGTCCAAGAGATACAGTAAACCTGAAGTGAAGCATCGGAATCTAAAACAGGTCTCACAGGAAAGTCTCAAAACATAGAAAGTAAGGAGTGTCAGTCTCCTTGTACATAAGTCGGCATTGTGCCTTTTGTATTTAATTCCGATGCAATTTCTGTGTTTCAGCGTCAATAAGAAGGTCCAAGGGATACAGTAAACCTGAAGTGAAGCATCGGAATCTATAACTAGTGTCACAGGAATGGTTCAAATCATAGTCAGTAAGAACAATCAGTCATCTTGTACTTAAGTCGGCATTGTGCATTTTCTATTTAATTCCGATGCAATTTCTGTGTTTCATCGTCAATAAGAAGGTCCAAGGGATACACTAAACCTCTAGTGAAGCATCGGAATCTATAACTAGTGTCAATGGAATGGTTCAAAGCATAGTCAGTAAGAAGAGTCAGTCTCTTGTCCTTAAGTCGGCATTGTGCCTTTTGTATTTAATTCCGATGCAATTTCTGTATTTCATCGTCAATAAGAAGGTCCAAGGGATATAGTAAACCCGGAGTGAAGCATCGGAATCTATAACTAGTGTCACAGGAATGGTTCAAAACATAGACAGTAGGAAAAGCCAGTCTTCTAGTACTTAAGTCGGCATTGTGCCTTTTGTATTCAATTCCGATGCAATTTCTGTGTTTCATCGTCTATAAGAATGTCCAAGGGATACAGTGAACCTAAAGTGAAGCATCGGAAACTATAACTAGTGTCACAGGAATGGTTCAAAACATTGTCAATAAGAAGAGTCGGTCTTCATGTACTTAAGTCGCCATTGTGCATTTTGTATTTAATTCCGATGCAATTTCTGTGCTTCATCGTCAATAAGAAGGTACAAGGGATACAGTAAACCTGAAGTGAAGCATCGGAATCTATAACTAGTGTCACAGGAATGGTTCAAAACATAGACAGTAGGAAGAGTCAGTGTTCTTGTACTTAAGTCGGCATTGTGCCTTCTGTATTTAATTCCGATGCAATTTCTGAGTTTCATCGTCAATAAGAAGGTCCAAGGGATACACTAAACCTGGAGTGAAGCACCGGAATCTATAACTAGTGTCAACGGAATGGTTCAAAACATACTCAGTAAGAAGAGTCAGTCTTCTTGTCCTTAAGTCGGCATTGTGCCTTTTGTATTTAATTCCGATGCAATTTCTGTATGTCATCGTCAATAAGAAGGTCCAAGGGATATAGTAAACCCGGAGTGAAGCATTGGAATCTATAACTAGTGTCACAGGAATGGTTCAGAACATAGACAGTAGGAAGAGTCAGTCTTCTTGTACTTAAGTCGGCATTGTGCCTTTTGTATTTAATTCCGATGCAATTTCTGTGTTTCATCGTCTATAAGAATGTCACAGGGATACAGTGAACCTAAAGTGAAGCATCGGAAACTATAACTAGTGTCACAGGAATGGTTCAAAACATTGTCTATAAGAAGAGTCGGTCTTCATGTACTTAAGTCGCCATTGTGCATTTTGTATTTGATTCCGATGCAATTTCTGTGCTTCATCGTCAATGACAAGGTACAAGGGATACAGTAAACCTGAAGTGAAGCATCGGAATCTATAACTAGTGTCAAAGGAATGGTTCAAAACATAGACAGTAGGAAGAGTCAGTGTTCTTGTACTTAAGTCGGCATTGTGCCTTTTGTATTTAATTCCGATGCAATTTCTGTGTTTCATCGTCAATAAGAAGATCCAAGGGATACAGTAAACCTGAAGTGAAGCATCGGAATCTACAACTAGTGTCACATGAATGGTTCAAAAATAGACAGTAAGAAGTATCAGTCTTCTTCTAGTCAAGTTAGCATTGTGCCTTTTGTATTTAATTCCGATGCAATTTCTGTGTTTCATCGTCAATGAGAAGGTCCAAGGGATACAGTAAACCTGGAGTGAAGCATCAGAATCTATAACTAGTGTCACAGTAATGGTTCAAAGCATAGACAGTAAGAATAGTCAGTCTTCTCGTACTTAAGTCTGCATTGTGCCTTTTGTATTTAATTCCGATGCAATTTTTGTGTTTCATCGTCACTAAGAAGGTCAGAGAGATACAGTAAACCTGAAGTGAAGCATCGGAATCTATAACTAGTGTCACAGGAATGGTTCAAAACATACTCAGTAAGAAGAGTCAGTCTTCTTGTCCTTAAGCCGGCATTGTGCCTTTTGTATTTAATTTCGATGCAATTTCTGTGTTTCATCGTCAATAAGCAGGTCAGAGGGATACAGAAAACCTGAAGTGAGGCCTCGGAATCCAAAACTTGTGTCACAGGAATGGTTCAAAACATAGACAGTTGGAAAAGTCAGTCTTCTTGTACTTAAGTCGGCATTGTGCCTTTTGTATTTAATTCCGATGCAATTTCTGTGTTTCATCGTCAATAAGAAGGTCCAAGGTATACAGTAAACCTGAAGTGAAGCATCGGAATCTATAACTAGAGTCACAGGAATGGTTCAGAACATAGTCAGTAAGAAGAATCAGTCTTCTTGTACTTAAGTCGGCATTGTGGTTTTGTATTTCATTCCGATGCAATTTCTGTGTTTCATCGTCAATAAGAAGGTCCAAAAGATACAGTAAACCTGGTGTAAAGCATCGGATTCTGTAACTAGTGTCACAAGAATGGTTCAAACATAGACAGTAAGAAGAGTCAGTCTTCTTGTACTTAAGTCGACATTGTGCCTTTTCTATTTAATACCAAAGCAATTACTGTGTTTCATCGTCAATAAGAAGGTCAGAGGGATACAAAAAACCTGAAGTGAGGTATCGGAATCTATAATTAATGTCACAGGAATGGTTCAAAACAAAGTCAGAAAGAAGAGTCATTCTTCTTGTCCTTAAGTCGGCATTGTGCCTTTTGTATTTATTTCCGCTGCAATTTCTGTGTTTCATCGTCAATAAGAAGGTCCAAGGGATACAGTAAACATGAAGTGAAGCATCGGAATCTATAACTAGTGTCACATGAATGGTTCAAATCATAGTCAGTAAGAAGAGTCAGTCTTCTTGAACTTAAGTCGGCATTGTGCCTTTTCTATTTAATTCCGATGCAATATCTGTGTTTCATCGTCAATAACAAGGCCCAAGGAATACAGTAAACCTGGAGTGAAGCATCGGAAACTATAACTAGTGTCACAGGATTGTTCAAATCATTGTCAATAAGAAGAGTCGGTCTTCATGTACTTAAGTCGCCATTGTGCATTTTGTATTTAATTCCGATGCAATACTGTGTTTCATCGTCAATGAGAAGGTACAAGGGATACAGTAAACCTGAAGTGATGCATCGGAATCTATAACTAGTGTCACAGGAATGGTTCAAAACATAGACAGTAGGAAGAGTCAGTGTTCTTGTACTTAAGTCGGCATTGTGCCTTTTGTATTTAATTCCGATGCAATTAATGTGTTTCATCGTCAATAAGAAGGTCCAAGGGATACAGTAAACCTGAAGTGAAGCATCGGAATCTACAACTAGTGTCACAGGATTGGTTCAAAGCATAGAGAGTAAGAAGAGTCAGTCTTCTTGTACTTAAGTCGGCATTGTGCCTTTTGTATTTAATTCCGATGCAATTCCTGTGTTTCATCGTCAATTAGAAGGTCCAAGGGAAACAGTAAACCTGAAGTGAAGCATCGGAATCTATAACTAGTGCAACAGGAATGGTTCAAAACATAGACGGTAAGAAGAGTCAGTCTTGTTGTACTTAAAACGGCATTGTGCATTTTCTATTTAATTCCGATGCAATGTCTGTGTTTCATCGTCAATAAGAAGGTCAGAGGGATGCAGTAAACCTGAAGTGAAGCACCGGATTCTATAACTAGTGTTGCAGGAATGGTTCAAAACATAGTCAGTAAGGAGAGTCAGTCTTCTTGTACTTAAGTCGGTAATGTGCCTTTTGTATTTAATTCCGACGAAATTTCTGTGTTTCATAGTCAATAAGAAGGTCCAAGGGATACAGTAACCTAAAGTGAAGCATCGGAATATATAACTAGTGTCACAGGAATGGTTCAAAACATAGCCAGTAAGAAGAGTCAGTCTTCTTGTACTTAAGGCGGTAATGTGCCTTTTGTATCTAATTCCGATGCAATTTCTGTGATTCATCGTCAATAAGAAGGGCCAAGGGATACAATAAACCTGAAGTGCAGCATCGGACTCTATAACTAGTGTCGCAGAGACGGTTCAAAACATAGACAGTAGGAAGATTCAGTCTTCTTGTACTCAAGTCGGCCTTGTGCCTTTTGTATTTAATTCCGATACAATTTCTGTGTTTCATCGTCAATTAGAAGGTCTAAGGGAAACAGTAAACCTGAAATGAAGCATCGGAATCTATAACTAGTGCAACAGGAATGGTTCAAAACATAGACAGTAAGAACAGTCAGTCTTCTTGTACTTAAGTCGGCATTGTGGCTTTTGTATCTAATTCCGATGCAATTTCTGTGTTTCATCGTCAATAAGAAGGTCAGAGGGATACAGTAAACCTGAAGTGAAGCATCGGAATCTGTAACTAGTTTCACAGGAATGGTTCAAAGCATAGTCAGTAAGAAGAGTCAGTCTTCTTGTCCTTAAGTCGTCATTGTGCCTTTTGTATTTAATTCCGATGCAATTTTCTGTTTCATCGGCAATAAGGTCAGAGGGAAACAGTAAACCTGAAGTGAAGCATCGGAATCTATAACTAGTGTCACAGGAATGGTTCAAAACATAGACAGCAGTATGAGTCAGTCTTCTTGTACATATGTCGGCATTGTGCCTTGTTGTGTTTAATTCCGATGCAATTCCTGTGTTTCATCGTCAATTAGAAGGTCCAAGGGATACACTAAACCTTGAGTGAGGCATCGGAATCTATAACTAGTGTCAATGGAATGCTTCAAAACATAGTCAGTAAGAAGAGTCAGTCTTCTTGTCCTTAAGTCGGCATTGTGCCTTTTGTATTTAATTCCGATGCAATTTCTGTATTTCATCGTCAATAAGAAGGTCCAAGGGATATAGTAAACCCGGAGTGAAGCATCGGAATCTATAACTAGTGTCACAGGAATGGTTCAAAACATAGACAGTAGGAAGAGTCAGTCTTCTTGTACTTAAGTCGGCATTGTGCCTTTTGTATTTAATTCCGATGCAATTTCTGTGTTTCATCGTCTATAAGAATGTCCAAGGGATACAGTGAACCTAAAGTGAAGCATCGGAAACTATAACTATGTCACAGGAATGGTTCAAAACATTGTCAATAAGAAGAGTCGGTCTTCATGTACTTAAGTCGCCATTGTGCATTTTGTATTTAATTCCGATGCAATTTCTGTGCTTCATCGTCAATAAGAAGGTACAAGGGATACAGTAAACCTGAAGTGAAGCATCGGAATCTATAACTAGTGTCACAGGAATGGTTCAAAACATAGACAGTAGGAAGAGTCCGTGTTCTTGTACTTACGTCGGCAATGTGCCTTTTGTATTTAATTCCGATGCAATTTCTGTGTTTCATCGTCAATAAGAAGGTCCAAGGGATACAGTAAACCTGAAGTGAAGCATCGGAATCTACAACTAGTGTCACATGAATGGTTCAAAACATAGACAGTAAGAAGAGTCAGTCTTCTTCTACTCAAGTTAGCATTGTGCCTTTTGTATTTAATTCCGATGCAATTTCTGTGTTTCATCGTCAATGAGAAGGTCAGAGGGATACGGTAAACCTGAAGTGAATCATCGGAATCTATAACTAGTGTCACAGGAATGGTTCAAAACATAGTCAGTAAGAAGAGTCAGTCTTCTTGTACTTAAGTCGGCGTTGTGCATTTTGCATTTAATTCCGATGCAATTTCTGTGTTTCATCGTCAATAAGAATTTTCAAGGGATACACTAAACCTGGAGTGAAGCATCGGAATCTATAACTAATGTCAATGGAATGGTTCAAAACATAGTCAGTAAGAAGAGTCAGTCTTCTTGTACTTAAGTCGGCATTGTGCCTTTTGCATTTAATTCCGATGCAATTTCTGTGTTTCATCGTCAATAAGAAGGTCAGAGGGATACAGTAAACCTGAAGTGAAGCATCGGAATCTATAACTAGTGTCACAGGAATGGTTCTAAACATAGTCAGTAAGAAGAGTCAGTCTTTTTGTACTTAAGTCTGCATTGTGCCTTTCGTATTTAATTCCGATGGAATTTCTGTGTTTCATCGTCAATAAGAATGTCCAAGGGATACAGTAAACCTGGAGTGAAGCATCAGAATCTATAACTAGTGTCACAGTAATGGTTCAAAGCATAGACAGTAAGAATAGTCAGTCTTCTTGTACTTAAGTCTGCATTGTGCCTTTTGTATTTAATTCCGATGCAATTTTTGTGTTTCATCGTCACTAAGAAGGTCAGAGAGATACAGTAAACCTGAAGTGAAACATCGGAATCTATAACTAGTGTCACAGGAATGGTTCAAAACATACTCAGTAAGAAGAGTCAGTCTTCTTGTCCTTAAGCCGGCATTGTGCCTTTTGTATTTAATTTCGATGCAATTTCTGTGTTTCATCGTCAATAAGCAGGTCAGAGGGATACAGAAAACCTGAAGTGAGGCCTCGGAATCCAAAACTTGTGTCACAGGAATGGTTCAAAACATAGACAGTTGGAAAAGTCAGTCTTCTTGTACTTAAGTCGGCATTGTGCCTTTTGTATTTAATTCCGATGCAATTTCTGTGTTTCATCGTCAATAAGAAGGTCCAAGGTATACACTAAACCTGAAGTGAAGCATCGGAATCTATAACTAGAGTCACAGGAATGGTTCAGAACATAGTCAGTAAGAAGAATCAGTCTTCTTGTACTTAAGTCGGCATTGTGGTTTTGTATTTCATTCCGATGCAATTTCTGTGTTTCATCGTCAATAAGAAGGTCCAAAAGATACAGTAAACCTGGTGTAAAGCATCGGATTCTGTAACTAGTGTCACAAGAATGGTTCAAACATAGACAGTAAGAAGAGTCAGTCTTCTTGTACTTAAGTCGACATTGTGCCTTTTCTATTTAATACCAAAGCAATTACTGTGTTTCATCGTCAATAAGAAGGTCAGAGGGATACAAAAAACCTGAAGTGAGGTATCGGAATCTATAATTAATGTCACAGGAATGGTTCAAAACAAAGTCAGAAAGAAGAGTCATTCTTCTTGTCCTTAAGTCGGCATTGTGCCTTTTGTATTTATTTCCGCTGCAATTTCTGTGTTTCATCGTCAATAAGAAGGTCCAAGGGATACAGTAAACCCGAAGTGAAGCATCGGAATCTATAACTAGTGTCACATGAATGGTTCAAATCATAGTCAGTAAGAAGAGTCAGTCTTCTTGAACTTAAGTCGGCATTGTGCCTTTTCTATTTAATTCCGATGCAATTCATGTGTTTCATCGTCAATAAGAAGGTCCAAGGGATACAGTAAACCTGAAGTGAAGCATCGGAATCTACAACTAGTGTCACAGGATTGGTTCAAAGCATAGAGAGTAAGAAGAGTCAGTCTTCTTGTACTTAAGTCGGCATTGTGCCTTTTGTATTTAATTCCGATGCAATTCCTGTGTTTCATCGTCAATTAGAAGGTCCAAGGGAAACAGTAAACCTGAAGTGAAGCATCGGAATCTATAACTAGTGCAACAGGAATGGTTCAAAACATAGACGGTAAGAGGAGTCAGTCTTGTTGTACTTAAAACGGCATTGTGCATTTTCTATTTAATTCCGATGCAATGTCTGTGTTTCATCGTCAATAAGAAGGTCAGAGGGATGCAGTAAACCTGAAGTGAAGCACCGGATTCTATAACTAGTGTTGCAGGAATGGTTCAAAACATAGTCAGTAAGGAGAGTCAGTCTTCTTGTACTTAAGTCGGTAATGTGCCTTTTGTATTTAATTCCGACGAAATTTCTGTGTTTCATAGTCAATAAGAAGGTCCAAGGGATACAGTAACCTAAAGTGAAGCATCGGAATATATAACTAGTGTCACAGGAATGGTTCAAAACATAGCCAGTAAGAAGAGTCAGTCTTCTTGTACTTAAGGCGGTAATGTGCCTTTTCTATTTAATTCCGATGCAATTTCTGTGTTTCATCATCAATAAGAAGGTCAGAGGGATACAGTAAACCTGAAGTGAAGCATCGGAATCTATAACTAGTGTCACTGGAATGGTTCAAAATATAGACAGTAAGAAGTGTCAGTCTTCTTGTACTTAACTCGGCATTGTGCCTTTTGTATTTAATTCCGATGCAATTTCTGTGATTCATCGTCAATAAGAAGGGCCAAGGGATACAATAAACCTGAAGTGAAGCATCGGACTCTATAACTAGTGTCGCAGAGACGGTTCAAAACATAGACAGTAGGAAGATTCAGTCTTCTTGTACTCAAGTCGGCCTTGTGCCTTTTGTATTTAATTCCGATACAATTTCTGTGTTTCATCGTCAATTAGAAGGTCTAAGGGAAACAGTAAACCTGAAATGAAGCATCGGAATCTATAACTAGTGCAACAGGAATGGTTCAAAACATAGACAGTAAGAACAGTCAGTCTTCTTGTACTTAAGTCGGCATTGTGGCTTTTGTATCTAATTCCGATGCAATTTCTGTGTTTCATCGTCAATAAGAAGGTCAGAGGGATACAGTAAACCTGAAGTGAAGCATCGGAATCTGTAACTAGTTTCACAGGAATGGTTCAAAGCATAGTCAGTAAGAAGAGTCAGTCTTCTTGTCCTTAAGTCGTCATTGTGCCTTTTGTATTTAATTCCGATGCAATTTTCTGTTTCATCGGCAATAAGGTCAGAGGGAAACAGTAAACCTGAAGTGAAGCATCGGAATCTATAACTAGTGTCACAGGAATGGTTCAAAACATAGACAGCAGTATGAGTCAGTCTTCTTGTACATATGTCGGCATTGTGCCTTGTTGTGTTTAATTCCGATGCAATTCCTGTGTTTCATCGTCAATTAGAAGGTCCAAGGGATACACTAAACCTTGAGTGAGGCATCGGAATCTATAACTAGTGTCAATGGAATGCTTCAAAGCATAGTCAGTAAGAAGAGTCAGTCTTCTTGTCCTTAAGTCGGCATTGTGCCTTTTGTATTTAATTCCGATGCAATTTCTGTATTTCATCGTCAATAAGAAGGTCCAAGGGATATAGTAAACCCGGAGTGAAGCATCGGAATCTATAACTAGTGTCACAGGAATGGTTCAAAACATAGACAGTAGGAAGAGTCAGTCTTCTTGTACTTAAGTCGGCATTGTGCCTTTTGTATTTAATTCCGATGCAATTTCTGTGTTTCATCGTCTATAAGAATGTCCAAGGGATACAGTGAACCTAAAGTGAAGCATCGGAAACTATAACTATGTCACAGGAATGGTTCAAAACATTGTCAATAAGAAGAGTCGGTCTTCATGTACTTAAGTCGCCATTGTGCATTTTGTATTTAATTCCGATGCAATTTCTGTGCTTCATCGTCAATAAGAAGGTACAAGGGATACAGTAAACCAGAAGTGAAGCATCGGAATCTATAACTAGTGTCACAGGAATGGTTCAAAACATAGACAGTAGGAAGAGTCCGTGTTCTTGTACTTACGTCGGCATTGTGCCTTTTGTATTTAATTCCGATGCAATTTCTGTGTTTCATCGTCAATAAGAAGGTCCAAGGGATACAGTAAACCTGAAGTGAAGCATCGGAATCTGCAACTAGTGTCACATGAATGGTTCAAAACATAGACAGTAAGAAGAGTCAGTCTTCTTCTACACAAGTTAGCATTGTGCCTTTTGTATTTAATTCCGATGCAATTTTTGTGTTTCATCGTCAATAAGAAGGTCAGAGAGATACAGTAGACCTGAAGTGAAGCATCGGAATCTATAACTAGTGTCACAGGAATGGTTCAAAACATAGACAGTAGGAAGAGTCAGTCTTCTTGTCCTTAAGTCGGAATTGTGTCTTTTGTGTTTAATTCCGATGCAATTTCTGTGTTTCATCGTCAATAAGTAGGTCAGAGGGATACAGAAAACCTGAAGTGAAGCCTTGGAATCCAAAACTTGTGTCACAGGAATGGTTCAAAACATAGACAGTTGGAGAAGTCAATCTTCTTGTACTTAAGTCGGCATTGTGCCTTTTGTATTTAATTCCGATGCAATTTCTGTGTTTCATCGTCAATAAGAAGGTCCAAGGTACACAGTAAACCCGAAGTGAAGCATCGGAATCTATAACTAGTGTCACATGAATGGTTGAATTCACAGTCAGTAAGAAGAGTCAGTCTTCTTGAACTTAAGTCGGCATTGTGCCTTTTCTATTTAATTCCGATGCAATATCTGTGTTTCATCGTCAATAACAAGGCCCAAGGAATACAGTAAACCTGGAGTGAAGCATCGGAAACTATAACTATTGTCACAGGAATGGTTCAAATCATTGTCAATAAGAAGAGTCGGTCTCCATGTACTTAAGTCGCCATTGTGCATTTTGTATTTAATTCCGATGCAATTTCTGTGTTTCATCGTCAATAAGAAGGTACAAGGGATACAGTAATCCTGAAGTGATGCATCGGAATCTATAACTAGTGTCACAGGAATGGTTCAAAACATAGACAGTAGGAAGAGTCAGTGTTCTTGTACCTAAGTCGGCATTGTGCCTTTTGTATTTAATTCCGATGCAATTTCTGTGTGTCATCGTCAATAAGAAGGTCCAAGGGATACAGTAAACCTGAAGTGAAGCATCGGAATCTACAACTAGTGTCACATGAATGGTTCAAAACATGGACAGTAAGAAGAGTCAGTCTTCTTGTACTTAAGTTGGCATTGTGCCTTTTGTATTTAGTTCCGATACAATTTCTGTGTTTCATCGTCAATGAGAAGGTCAGAGGGATACAGTAAACCTGAAGTGAATCATCGGAATCTATAACTAGTGTCACAGGAATGGGTCAAAACATAGACAGTAAGAAGAGTCAGTCTTCTTGTACTTAAGTCGGCATTGTGCCTTTTGTATTTAATTCCGATGCAATTTCTGTGTTTCATCGTCAATAAGAAGGTCAGGGGGATACAGCAAACCTGAAGTGAAGCATCGGAATCTATAACTAGTGGCACAGGATTGGTTCAAAGCATAGAGAGTAAGAAGAGTCAGTCTTCTTGTACTTAAGTCGGCATTGTGCCTTTAGTATTTAATTCCGATGCAATTCCTGTGTTTCATCGTCAATTAGAAGGTCCAAGGGAAACAGTAAACCTGAAGTGAAGCATCGGAATCTATAACTAGTGCAACAGGAATGGTTCAAAACATAGACAGTAAGAAGAGTCAGTCTTCTTGTACTTAAGTCGGCATTGTGCATTTTCTATTTTATTCCGATGCAATGTCTGTGTTTCATCGTCAATAAGAAGGTCAGGGGGATGCAGTAAACCTGAAGTGAAGCATCGCAATCTCTAACTAGTGTCACAGGAATGGTTCAAAACATAGTCAGTAAGAAGAGTCAGTCTTCTTGTACTTAAGTCGGCATAGAGGCTTTTGCTTTTAGTTCCGATGCCATTTCTGTGTTTCATCGTCAATAAGAAGGTGAGAGGGATGCAGTAAACCTGAAGTGAAGCACCGGATTCTATAACTAGTGTTGCAGGAATGGTTCAAAACATAGTCAGTAAGGAGAGTCAGTCTTCTTGTACTTAAGTCGGTAATGTGCCTTTTGTATTTAATTCCGACGAAATTTCTGTGTTTCATCGTCAATAAGAAGGTCCAAGGGATACAGTAACCTAAAGTGAAGCATCGGAATATATAACTAGTGTCACAGGAATGGTTCAAAACATAGACAGTAAGAAGAGTCAGTCTTCTTGTACTTAAGTCGGTAATGTGCCTTTTGTATTTAATTCCGATGCAATTTCCGTGTTTCATCGTCAATAAGGAGGTCCAATGGGTACAGTAAACTTGAAGTGAAGCATCGGAGTCTATAACTAGTGTCACAGGAATGGTTCAAAGCATAGCCAGTAAGAAGAGTCGGTCTTCTTGTACTTAAGTCGGCATTGTGCCTTTTCTATTTAATTCCGATGCAATTTCTGTGTTTCATCGTCAATAAGAAGGTCCAAGGGATACAGTAAACCTAAAGTGAAGCATCGGAATCTACAACTAGTGTCACATGAATGGTTCAAAACATAGACAGTAAGAAGAGTCAGTCTTCTTCTACTCAAGTTAGCATTGTGCCTTTTGTATTTAATTCCGATGCAATTTCTGTGTTTCATCGTCAATGAGAAGGTCAGAGGGATACAGTGAACCTGGAGTGAATCATCGGAATCTATAACTAGTGTCACAGGAATGGTTCGATACATAGTCAGTAAGAAGAGTCAGTCTTCTTGTACTTAAGTCGGCATTGTGCCTTTTGCATTTAATTCCGATGCAATTTCTGTGTTTCATCGTCAATAAGAAGGTCCAAGGGATACACTAAACCTGGAGTGAAGCATCGGAATCTATAACTAATGTCAATGGAATGGTTCAAAACATAGTCAGTAAGAAGAGTCAGTCTTCTTGTCCTTAAGTCAACATTGTGCCTTTTGTATTTAATTCCGATGCAATTTCTGTATTTCATCGTCAATAAGAAGGTCCAAGGGATTTAGTAAACCCGGAGTGAAGCATCGGAATCTATACTAGTGTCACAGGAATAGTTCAAAACATAGACAGTAGGATGAGTCAGTCTTCTTGTACTTAAGTCGGCATTGTGCCTTTTGTATTTAATGCCGATGCAATTTCTGTGTTTCATCGTCTATAAGAATGTCCAAGGGATACAGTGAACCTAAAGTGAAGCATCGGAAACTATAACTAGTGTCACAGGAATGGTTCAAAACATTGTCAACAAGAAGAGTCGTTCTTCATGTACTTCAGTCGCCATTGTGCATTTTGTATTTAATTCCGATGCAATTTCTGTGCTTCATCGTCAATAAGAAGGTACAAGGGATACAGTAAACCTGAAGTGAAGCATCGGAATCTATAACTAGTGTCACAGGAATGGTTCAAAACATAGACAGTAAGAAGAGTCAGTCTTCTTGTATTTAAGTCGGCATTGTGCCTTTTGCATTTAATACCGATGCAATTTCTGTGTTTCATCGTCAATAAGAAGGTCAGAGGGATACAGTAAACCTGAAGTGAAGCAACGGAATCTATAACTAGTGTCACAGGAATGGTTCTAAACATGGTCAGTAAGAAGAGTCAGTCTTTTTGTACTTAAGTCGGCAATGTGATTTTCGTATTTAATTCTGATGGAATTTCTGTGTTTCATCGTCAATAAGAAGGTCCAAGGGATACAGTAAACCTGGAGTAAAGCATCAGAATCTATAACTAGTGTCACAGTAATGGTTCAAAGCATAGACAGTAAGAATAGTCAGTCTTCTTGTACTTAAGTCTGCATTGTGCCTTTTGTATTTAATTCCGATGCAATTTTTGTGTTTCATCGTCAATAAGAAGATCAGAGAGATACAGTAGACCTGAAGTGAAGCATCGGAATCTATAACTAGTGTCACAGGAATGGTTCAAAACATACTCAGTAAGAAGAGTCAGTCTTCTTGTCCTTAAGTCGGCATTGTGTCTTTTGTGTTTAATTCCGATGTAATTTCTGTGTTTCATCGTCAATAAGTAGGTCAGAGGGATACAGAAAACCTGAAGTGAAGCCTCGGAATCCAAAACTTGTGTCACAGGAATGGTTCAAAACATAGACAGTTGGAAAAGTCAGTCTTCTTGTACTTAAGTCGGCATTGTGCCTTTTGTATTTAATTCCGATGCAATTTCTGTGTATCATCGTCAATAGGAAGGTCCAAGGTACACAGTAAACCTGAAGTGAAGCATCGGAATCTATAACTAGAGTCACAGGAATGGTTCAGAACATAGTCAGTAAGAAGAGTCAGTCTTCTTGTACTTAAGTCGGCATTGTGCTTTTGTATTTCATTCCGATGCAATTTCTGTGTTTCATCGTCAATAAGAAGGTCCAAGGGATACAGTAAACCTGGAGTAAAGCATCGGATTCTGTAACTAGTGTCACAAGAATGGTTCAAAACATAGACAGTAAGAAGAGTCAGTCTTCTTGAACTTAAGTCGACATTGTGCCTTTTCTATTTAATACCAAAGCAATTACTGTGTTTCATCGTCAATAAGAAGGTCAGAGGGATACAATAAACCTGAAGTGAGGTATCGGAATCTGTAATTAGTGTCACAGGAATGGTTCAAAACAAAGTCAGTAAGAAGAGTCAGTCTTCTTGTCCTTAAGTCGGCATTGTGCCTTTTGTATTTAATTCCGATGCAATTTCTGTGTTTCATCGTCAATAAGAAAGTCCAAGGGATACAGTAAACCCGAAGTGAAGCATCGGAATCTATAACTAGTGTCACATGAATGGTTGAATTCATAGTCAGTAAGAAGAGTCAGTCTTCTTGAACTTAAGTCGGAATTGTGCCTTTTCTATTTAATTCCGATGCAATATCTGTGTTTCATCGTCAATAACAAGGCCCAAGGAATACAGTAAACCTGGAGTGAAGCATCGGAAACTATAACTAGTGTCACAGGAATGGTTCAAATCATTGTCAATAAGAAGAGTCGGTCTCCATGTACTTATGTCGCCATTGTGCATTTTGTATTTAATTCCGATGCAATTTCTGTGTTTCATCGTCAATAAGAAAGTACAAGGGATACAGTAATCCTGAAGTGATGCATCGGAATCTATAACTAGTGTCACAGGAATGGTTCAAAACATAGACAGTAGGAAGAGTCAGTGTTCTTGTACCTAAGTCGGCATTGTGCCTTTTGTATTTAATTCCGATGCAATTTCTGTGTTTCATCGTCAATAAGAAGGTCCAAGGGATACAGTTAACCTGAAGTGAAGCATCGGAATCTACAACTAGTGTCACATGAATGGTTCAAAACATGGACAGTAAGAAGAGTCAGTCTTCTTGTACATAAGTTGGCATTGTGCCTTTTGTATTTAATTCCGATACAATTTCTGTGTTTCATCGTCAATGAGAAGGTCAGAGGGATACAGTAAACCTGAAGTGAATCATCGGAATCTATAACTAGTATCACAGGAATGGGTCAAACCATAGACAGTAAGAAGAGTCAGTCTTCTTGTACTTAAGTCGGCATTGTGCCTTTTGTATTTAATTTCGATGCAATTTCTGTGTTTCATCGTCAATAAGAAGGTCAGAGGGATACAGTAAACCTGAAGTGAAGCATCGGAATCTATAACTAGTGGCACAGGATTGGTTCAAAGCATAGAGAGTAAGAAGAGTCAGTCTTCTTGTACTTATGCCGGCATTGTGCCTTGTGTGTTTAATTCCGTTGCAAATTCTGTGTTTAATCTTCAATAAGAAGGTCCAAGCGATACAGTAAACCTGAAGTGAAGCATCGGACTCTATAACTAGTGCCACAGAAATGGTTCAAAACATAGTCAGTAAGAAGAGTCAGTTTTCTTGTCCTTAAGTCGGCATTGTGCCTTTCGTATTTAATTCCGATGCAATTTCTGTGTTTCATCATCAATAAGAAGGTCAGAGGGATACAGTAAAACCTGAAGTGAAGCATCGGAATCTATAACTAGTGTCACTGGAATGGTTCAAAATATGGACAGTAAGAAGTGTCAGTCTTCTTGTACTTAAGTCGGCATTGTGCCTTTTGTATTTAATTCCGATGCAATTTTCTGTTTCATCGGCAATAAGGTCAGAGGGATACAGTAAACCTGAAGTGAAGCATCGGAATCTATAACTAGTGTCAGAGGAATGGTTCAAAACATAGACAGTAAGAAGAGTCAGTCTTCTTGTACTTAAGTCGGCATTCTGCCTTTTGTAATTAATTCCGATGCAATTTCTGTGTTTTATCGTCAATACGAAGGTCCAAGGGATACAGTAAACCTGAAGTGAGTCATCGGAATCTATAACTAGTGTCACTGGAATGGTTCAAAATATAGACAGTAAGAAGAGTCAGTCTTCTTGTACTTAAGTCGGCTTTGTGCCTTTTGTATTTAATTCCGATGCAATTTCTGTGTTTCATCGTCAAGTAGAAGGTCCAAGGGAAACAGTAAGCTGAAGTGAAGCTTCGGAATCTATAACTAGTGCAACAGGAATGGTTCAAAACATAGACAGTAAGAACAGTCAGTCTTCTTGCACTTAAGTCGGCATTGTGGCTTTTGTATTTAATTCCGATGCAATTTCTGTGTTTCATCGTCAATACGAAGGTCCGAGGGATACAGTAAACCAGAAGTGAAGCATCGGAATCTATAACTAGTGTCACAGGAATGGTTCAAAACATAGACATTAAGAAGAGTCAGTCTTCTTGTACTTAAGTCGGCATTGTGCCTTTTGTATTTAATTCCGATGCAATTTCTGTGTTTCATCGTCAAAAGAATGTCCAAGGGATACAGTAAACCTGGAGTGTAGCATCGGAATCTATAACTAGTGTCACAGGAATGGTTCAAAACATAGACAGTAAGAAGAGTCAGTCTTCGTGTACTTAAGTCGGCATATTGCCTTTTGTATTTAATTCCGATGCAATTTCTGTATTTCAGCGTCAATAAGAAGGTCCAAGGGATACAGTAATCCTGAAGTGAAGCATCGGAATCTATAACTACTGTCACAGGAATGGTACAAAACATAGTCAGTAAGAAGAATTAGTCTTCTTGTACTTAAGTCGGCATTGTGCATTTTCTATTTAATTCCGATGCAATTTCTGTGTTTCGTCGTCAATAAGAAGGTCCAAGGGATACACTAAACCTGGAGTGAAGCATCGGAATCTATAACTAGTGTCAATGGAATGGTTCAAGGCATAGTCAGTAAGAGGAGTCAGTCTTCTTGTCCTTAAGTCGGCATTGTGCCTTTTGTATTTAATTCCGATGCAATTTCTGTATTTCATCGTCAATAAGAATGTCCAAGGGATATAGTAAACCCGGAGTGAAGCATCGGAATCTATATCTAGTGTCACAGGAATGGTTCAAAACATAGACAGTAGGAAGAGTCAGTCTTCTTGTACTTAAGTCGGCATTGTGCCTTTTGTATTTAATTCCGATGCAATTTCTGTGTTTCATCGTCTATAAGAATGTCCAAGGGATACAGTGAACCTAAAGTGAAGCATCGGAAACTATAACTAGTGTCACATGAATGGTTCAAATCATAGTCAGTAAGAAGAGTCAGTCTTCTTGAACTTAAGTCGGCATTGTGCCTTTTCTATTTAATTCCGATGCAATTTCTGTGTTTCATCGTCAATAACAAGGCCCAAGGAATACAGTAAACCTGGAGTGAAGCATCGGAAACTATAACTAGTGTCACAGGATTGGTTCAAATCATAGACAGTAGGAAGAGTCAGTCTTCTTGTACTTAAGTCGGCATTGTGCCTTTCGTATTTAATTCCGATGCAATTTCTGTGTTTCATCGTCTATAAGAATGTCCAAGGGATACAGTGTACCTGAAGTGAAGCATCGGAAGCTATAACTAGTGTCACAGGAATGGTTCAAATCATTGTCAATAAGAAGAGTCGGTCTTCATGTACTTAAGTCGCCATTGTGCATTTTGTATTTAATTCCGATGCAATTTCTGTGTTTCATCGTCAATAAGAGGGTACAAGGGATACAGTAAACCTGAAGTGAAGCATCGGAATCTATAACTAGTTTCACAGGAATGGTTCAAAGCATAGACAGTAGGAAGAGTCAGTGTTCTTGTACATAAGTCGGCATTGTGCCTTTTGTATTTAATTCTGATGCAATTTCTGTGTTTCATCGTCAATAAGAAGGTCCAAGGGATACATTAAACCTGAAGTGAAGCATCGGAATCTACAACTAGTGTCACATGAGTGGTTCAAAACATAGACAGTAAGAAGAGTCAGTCTTCTTGTACTTAAGTTGGCATTGTGCCTTTTGTATTTAATTCTGATGCAATTTCTGTGTTTAATCGTCAATGAGAAGGTCAGAGGGATACAGTAAACCTGCAGTGAATCATCGGAATCTATAACTAGTGTCACAGGAATGGTTCAAAGCATAGTCAGTAAGAAGAGTCAGTCTTCTTGTACTTAAGTCGTTATTGTGCCTTTTGTATTTAATTCCGATGCAAATTCTGTGTTTCATCGTCAATAAGATGGTCAGAGGGATACAGTAAACCTGAAGTGAAGCATCAGAATCTATAACTAGTGTCACAGGAATTGTTCTAAACATAGTCAGTAAGAAGGGTCAGTCTTTTTGTACTGAAGTCGGCATTGTGCCTTTCGTATTTAATGCCGATGGAATTTCTGTGTTTCATCGTCAATAAGAAGGTCCAAGGGATACAGTAAACCTGGAGTGAAGCATCAGAATCTGTAACTAGTGTCACAGTAATGGTTCAAAGCATAGACCGTAAGAATAGTCAGTCTTATTGTACTTAAGTCTGCATTGTGCCTTTTGTATTTAATTCCGATGCAATTTTTGTGTTTCATCGTCAGTAAGAAGGTCAGAGGGATACAATAAACCTGAAGTGAAGTATCGGAATCTATAATTAGTGTCACAGGAATGGTTCAAAACAAAGTCAGTAAGAAGAGTCAGTCTTCTTGTCCTTAAGTCGGCATTGTGCCTTTTGTATTTAATTCCGATGCAATTTCTGTCTTTCATCGTCAATAAGAAGGTCCAAGGGATACAGTAATCCTGAAGTGAAGCATCGGAATCTACAACTAGTGTCACATGAGTGGTTCAAAACATAGACAGTAAGAAAAGTCAGTCTTCTTGTACTTAAGTATACATTGTGCCTTTTGTATTTAATTCTGATGCAATTTCTGTGTTTCATCGTCAATAAGTAGGTCAGAGGGATACAGAAAACCTGAAGTAAAGCCACGGAATAAAAAACTTGTGTCACACGAATGGTTCAAAACATAGACAGTTGGAAAAGTCAGTCTTCTTGTACGTAAGTCGGAATTGTGCCTTTTGTATTTAATTCCGATGCAATTTCTGTGTTTCATCGTCAATAAGAAGGTCCAAGGTATACAGTAAACCTGAAGTGAAGCATCGGAATCTATAACTAGAGTCAGAGGAACGGTTCAGAACATAGTCAGTAAGAAGAGTCAGTCTTGTTGTACTTAAGTCGGCATTGTGCTTTTGTATTTCAATCCGATGCAATTTCTGTGTTTCATCGTCAATAAGAAGGCCAGAGGGATACAAGAAACCTGAAGTGAAGCATCGGAATCTATAATTAGTGTCACAGGAATGGTTCAAAACAAAGTCAGTAAGAAGAGTCAGTCTTCTTGCCCTTAAGTCGGCATTGTACCTTTTGTATTTAATTCCGATGCAATTTCTGTGTTTCATCGTCAATAAGAAGGTCCAAGGGATACAGTAAACCCGATGTGAAGCATCGGAATCTATAACTAGTGTCACAGGAATGGTTCAAATCATAGTCAGTAAGAAGCGTCAGTCTTCTTGAACTTAAGTCGGCATTGTGCCTTTTCTATTTAATTCCGATGCAATTTCTGTGTTTCATCGTTAATAACAAGGCCCAAGGAATACAGTAAACCTGCAGTGAAGCATCGGAAACTATAACTAGAGTCACAGGAATGGTTCAAAACATAGTCAGTAAGAGGAGTCAGTCTTCTTGTCCTTAAGTTGGCATTGTGCCTTTTGTATTTAATTCAGATGCAATTTCTGTGTTTCATCGCCAATACGAAGGCCCAAGCGATACAGTAAACCTGGAGTGAAGCGTCGGATCAATAACTAGTGTCACAGGAATGGTTCAAAACATAGACAGTAAGAAGAGTTAGTCTTCTTGTACTTAAGTCGGCATTGTTCCTTTTCTATTTAATTCCGATGCAATTTCTGTGTTTCATCGTCAATAAGAAGGTCAGAGGGACACAGTAAACCAGAAGTGAAGCATAGGAATCTATAACTTGTGTGACAGGAATGGTTGAAATCATAGTCAGTAAGAAGAGTCAGTCTTCTTGTACATAAGTCGGCATTGTGCCTTTTCTATTTAATTCCGGTGCAATTTCTGTGTTTCATCGTCAATAAGAAGGTCCAAGGGATAAAGTAAACCTGGAGAGTAGCATCGAAATCTATAACTAGTGTCACAGGAATGGTTCAAAACATAGTCAGTAAGAAGAGTCAGTCTTCTTGTACTTAAGTCGGCATTGTGCCTTTTGTATTTAATTCCGATGCAATTTCTGTGTTTCATCGTCAATAAGAATGTCCAAGGGATACAGTAAACCTGAAGTGAAGCATCGGAATCTATAACTATTGTCACAGGAATGGTTCAAATCATTGTCAATAAGAAGTGTCGGTCTTCATGTGCTTAAGTCGGCATTGCGCCTTTTCTATTTAATTCCGATGCAGTTTCTGTGTTTCATCGTCAATAAGATGGTCCAAGGGATACAGTAAACCGGGAGTGAAGCATCAGAATCTATAACTAGTGTCACAGTAATGGTTCAAAGCATAGACAGTAAGAATAGTCAGTCTTATTGTACTTAAGTCTGCATTGTGCCTTTTGTATTTAATTCCGATGCAATTTTTGTGTTTCATCGTCAATAAGAAGGTCAGAGGGATACAGTCAACCTGAAGTGAAGCATCTGAATCTATAACTAGTGTCACAGGAATGGTTCAAAACATAGTCAGTAAGAAGAGTCAGTGTTCTTGTCCTTAAGTCGGCATTGTGTCTTTTGTATTTAGTTCCGATGCAAGTTCTGTGATTCATCGTCAATAAGAAGGTCCAAGGGAAACAGTAAACCTGAAGTGAAGCATCGGAATCTATAACTAGTGTCACAGGAATGGTTCAAAACATAGACAGTACGAAGAGTCAGTCTTCTTGTACTTAAGTCGGCAGTGTGGCTTTTGTATTTAATTCCGATGCAATTTCTGTGTTTCATCGTCAATTAGAAGGTCAGAGGGATACAGTAAACCTTAAGTGTAGCATCGGAATCTATAATTAGTGTCACAGGAATGGTTCAAAACAGAGTCAGTAAGAAGAGTCAGGCTTCTTGTCCATAATTCGGCATTGTGCCTTTTGTGTTTAATTCCGATGCAATGTCTGTGTTTCATCGTCAATAAGAAGGTCCAAGGGATACAGTAAACCTGGAGTGAAGCATCGGAAGCTATAACTAGTGTCACAAGAATGGTTCAAAACATAGACAGTAAGAAGAGTCAATCTTTTTGTACTTAAGTCTACATTGTGCCTTTTCTATTTAATTCCGATGCAATTTCTGTGTTCCATCGTCAATAAGAAGGTCAGAGGAATACAATAAACCTGAAGTGATGCATCGGAATCTATAATTGGTGTCACAGGAATGGTTCAAAAGAAAGGCAGTAAGAAGAGACAGTCCTCTTGTCCTTAAGTCGGCATTGTGCCTATTGTATTTAATTCCGATGCAATATCTGTGTTTCATCGTCAATAAGAAGGTCCAAGGGATACAATAAACCGGGAGTGTAGCATCGGAATCTATAACTAGTGTCACAGGAATGGTTCAAAGCATAGACTGTAAGAAGAGTCAGTCTTTGTGTACTTAAGTCGGCATTTATCCTTTTGTATTTAATTACGATGCAATTCCTGTGTTTCATCGTCAATAAGAAGGTCCAAGGGATACAGTAAACCTGAAGTGAAGCATCGGAATCTATAACTAGTGTCACAGGAATGGTTCACACCATAGTCAGTAAGAAGAGTCAGTCTTCTTGTACTTAAGTCGGCATTGTGCCTTTTCTATTTAACTCCGATGCAATTTCTGTGTTTCATCGTCAATAACAAGGTCCAAGGGATACAGTAATGCTGGAGTGAAGCATCGGAATCTATAACTAGTGTCACAGGAATGATTCAAAACATAGTCGGTAAGAAGAGTCAGTCTACTTGTGCTTATGTTGGCATTGTGCTTTTTGTATTTAATTCCGATGCATTTTCTATTTCTCATCGTCAATAAGAAGGTCAGAGGGATACAGTAAACCTGAAGTGAAGCATCGGAATCCACAACTAGTGTCACAGGAATGGTTCAAAACATAGACAGTAGGAAGAGTCAGTCTTCTTGCACTTAAGACGGTATTCTGCCTTTTGTATTTAATTCCGATGCAATTTCTGTGTTTCATCGTCAATAAGAAGGTCCAAGGTATGCAGTAAACCTGAAGTATAGCATCGGAATCTATAACTAGTGTCACAGGAATGGTTCAAACTATAAGCAGTAAGAAGAGTCAGTTTTCTTGTACTTAAGTCGATATTGTGCCTCTTCTATTTAATTCCGATGCAATTTCTGTGTTTCATCGTCAATAAGAAGGTCCAAGGGATACAGTATACCTGGAGTGAAGCATCTGAATCTATAACTAGTGACACAGGAATGGTTCAAAACATAGTCAGTAAGAAGAGTCTGTCTGCTTGTACTTAAGTCGGCATTGTGCCTTTTCTATTTAATTCCGATGCAATTTCTCTGTTTCGTCGTCAATAAGAAGGTCCAAGGGATACAGTAAACCAGGAGTGAAGCATCGGAATCAATAACTAGTGTCAATGGAATGGTTCAAAATATAGACAGGAAGAAGAGTCGGTCTTCTTGTACTTAAGTCGGCATTGTGCCTTTTGAATTTAATTCCGATGCTATTTCTTCGTCAATAAGAAAGTCAGAGGGATACAGTAAACCGGAAGTGAAGAATCGGAATCTATAACTAGTGTCACAGGAATGGTTCAAAACATAGTCAGTAAGAAGAGTCTGTCTTCTTGTCCTTAAGTCGGCATTGTGCCTTTTGTATTTAATTCCGATGCAATTTCTGTGTTTCATCGTCTATAAGAAGATCCAGGGGATATAGTAAACCTGGAGTGAACCATCGGAATCTATAACTAGTGTCACAGGAATGGTTCAAAACATAGACAGTAGGAAGAATCAGTCTTCTTGTACTTAAGTCGTCATTGTGCCTTTTGTATTTAATTCCGATGCTATTTCTGTGTTTCATCGTCAATAAGAATGTCCAAGGGATACATTTAATCTGAAGTGAAGCATCGGAATTTATAACTAATGTCACAGGAATGGTTGAAATCATTGTCAATAAGAAGGGTCGGTCATCATGTACTTAAGTCGGCATTGTGCCTTTTGTATTTAATTCCGATGCAATTTCTGTGTTTCATCGTCAATAAGAAGGTCCTAGGGACACAGTAAACCTGGAATGAAGCACCGGAATCTATAACTAGTGTCGCAGTAATGGTTCTAAGCATAGACAGTAAGAAGAGTCAGTCTTCTTGTACTTAAGTCGGCATTGTGTCTTTTGTATTTAATTCCGATGCAAGTTGTGTGATTCATCGTCAATAAGAAGGTCCAAGGGAAACAGTAAACCTGAAGTGAAGCATCGGAATCTATAACTAGTGTCACAGGAATGGTTCAAAGCAGAGTCAGTAAGAAGAGTCAGGCTTCTTGTCCATAATTCGGCATTGTGCCTTTTGTGTTTAATTCCGATGCAATTTCTGTGTTTCATCGTCAACAAGAAGGTCCAAGGGATACAGTAAACCTGGAGTGTAGCATCGGAATCTATAACTAGTGTCACAGGAATGGTTCAAAGCATAGACAGTAAGAAGAGTCAGTCTCCGTGTACTTAAGTCGGCATTTTGCCTTTTGTATTTAATTCCGATGCAATTTCTGTGTTTCATCGTCAATAAGAAGGTCAGAGTGATACAGTAAACCTGAAGTGAAGCATCGGAATCCACAACTAGTGACACAGGAATGGTTCAAAACATAGACAGTAGGAAGAGTCAGTCTTCTTGTACTTAAGTCGGCATTGTGTCTTCTGTATTTAATTCCGATGCAAGTTCTGTGATTCATCGTCAATAAGAAGGTCCAAGGGAAACAGTAAACCTGAAGTGAAGCATCGGAATCTATAACTAGTCTCACAGTAATGGTTCAAAGCATAGACAGTAAGAAGAGTCAGTCTTCATGTACTTAAGTCGGCATTGTGTCTTTTGTATTTTTATTCCGATGCAAGTTCTGTGATTCATCGTCAATAAGAAGATCCAAGGGAAACAGTAAACCTGAAGTGAAGCATCGGAATCTATAACTAGGGTCACAGGAATGGTTCAAATCATTGTCAATAAGAAGAGTCGGTCTTCATGTACTTAAGTCGGCATTTTGCCTTTTGTATTTAATTCCGATGCAATTTCTGTGTTTAATTGTCAATAAGAAGGTACAAGGGATACTGTAAACCTGAAGTGAAGCATCGGAATCTATAACTAGTGTCACAGGAATGGTTCAAAGCATGGACAGTAGGAACACTCAGTCTTCTTGTACTTAAGTCGGCATTGTGCCTTTAGTATTTCATTCCGATGCAATTTCTGTGTTTCATCGTCAATAAGAAGGTCCAAGGGATACAGTAAACCTGAAGGGAAGCATCGGAATCTACAACTAGTGTCACAGGATTGGTTCAAAACATAGACAGTATGAAGAGTCAGTCTTCTTGTACTTAAGTCGGCATTGTGCCTTTTCTAATTAATTCCTATGCAATTTCTGTGTTTCATCGTCAATAGGAAGGTCAGAAGGATACAGTAAACCTGAAGGGAAGCATCGGAAACTTTAACTAGTGTCACAGGAATGGTTCAAAACATAGTCAGTAGGAAGAGTCAGTCTTCTTGTACTTAAGTCGTCATTGTGCCTTTCGTATTTAATTCCGATGCAATTTCTGTGTTTCACCGTCAATAAGAAGATCAGAGGGATACAGTAAACCTGAAGTGAAGCATCGTAATCTATAACTAGTGTCACAGGAATGGTTCCAACATAGACAGTAAGAAGATTCAGTATTCTTGTACTTAAGTCGGCATTGTGCCTTTTGTATTTAATTCCGATGCAATTTCTGTGTTTCATTGTCAATAAGAATGTGCAAGGGATACAGTAAACCTAAAGTGAAGCATCGGAATCTATAACTATTGTCACAGGAATGGTTCAAGTCATTGTCAATAAGAAGAGTCGGTCTTCGTGTACTTAAGTCAGCATTGTGCCTTTTCTATTTAATTCCGATGCAATTTCTGTGTTTCATCGTCAATAAGAAGGTCCAAGGGTTGCAAAAAAACCTGGAGTGAAGCATCGGAAGCTATAACTAGTGTCACAACAATGGTTCAAAACATAGACAGTAAGAAGAGTCAATCTTTTTGTACTTAAGTCGACATTGTGCCTTTTCTATTTAATTCCGATGCAATTTCTGTGCTCCATCGTCAATAAGAAGGTCAGAGGGATACAATAAACCTGAAGCGAACCATCGGAATCTATAATTAGTGTCACAGGAATGGTTCAAAACAAAGACAGTAAGAAGGGTCAGTCTTCGTGTACTTAAGTCGGCATTTATCCTTTTGTTTATAATTACGATGCAATTTCTGTGTTTCATCGTCAATAAGAAGGTCCAAGGGATACAGTAAACCTGAAGTGAAGCATCGGAATCTATAACTAGTGTCACAGGATTGGTTCAAAACATAGTCAGTAAGAAGAGTAAGTCTTCTTGTGCTTAAGTCGGCATTGTGCCTTTTGTATTTAATTCCGATGCTATTTCTGTGTTTCATCGTCAATAAGAATGTCCAAGGGATACATTTAACCTGAAGTGAAGCATCGGAATTTATAACTAGTGTCACAGGAATGGTTGAAATCATTGTCAATAAGAAGAGTTGGTCATCATGTACTTAAGTCGGCATTGTGCCTTTTGTATTTAATTCCGATGCAATTTCTGTGTTTCATCGTCAATAAGAAGGTCCAAGGGACACAGTAAACGTGGAAAGAAGCACCGGAATCTATAACTAGTGTCGCAGTAATGGTTCAAAGCATAGACAGTAAGAAGAGTCAGTATTCTTGTACTTAAGTCGGCATTGTGTCTTTTGTATTTAATTCCGATGCAAGTTGTGTGATTCATCGTCAATAAGAAGGTCCAAGGGAAACAGTAAACCTGAAGTGAAGCAACGGAATCTATAACTAGTGTCACAGGAATGGTTCAAAACATAGACAGTACGAAGAGTCAGTCTTCTTGTACTTAAGTCGGCATTGTGGCTTTTGTATTTAATTCCGATGCAATTTCTGTGTTTCATCATCAATTAGAAGGTCAGAGGGATACAGTAAACCTTAAGTGTAGCATCGGAATCTATAACTAGTGTCACAGGAATGGTTCAAAACAGAGTCAGTAAGAAGAGTCAGGCTTCTTGTCCATAATTCGGCATTGTGCCTTTTGTGTTTAATTCCGATGCAACTTCTGTGTTTCATCGTCAACAAGAAGGTCCAAGGGATACAGTAAACCTGGAGTGTAGCATCGGAATCTATAACTAGTGTCACAGGAATGGTTCAAAACATAGACAGTAAGAAGAGTCAGTCTCCGTGTACTTAAGTCGGCATTTTGCCTTTTGTATTTAATTCCGATGCAATTTCTGTGTTTCATCGTCAATAAGAAGGTCAGAGTGATACAGTAAACCTGAAGTGAAGCATCGGAATCCACAACTAGTCTCACAGTAATGGTTCAAAGCATAGATAGTAAGAATAGTCAGTCTTCTTGTACTTAAGTCGGCAATGTGTCTTTTGTATTTAATTCCGATGCAAGTTCTGTGATTCATCGTCAATAAGAAGGTCCAAGGGAAACAGTAAACCTGAAGTGAAGCATCGGAATCTATAACTAGTGTCACAGGAATGGTTCAAATCATTGTCAATAAGAAGAGTCGGTCTTCATGTACTTAAGTCGGCATTTTGCCTTTTGTATTTAATTCCGATGCAATTTCTGTGTTTCATTGTCAATAAGAAGGTACAAGGGATACTGTAAACCTGAAGTGAAGCATCGGAATCTATAACTAGTGTCACAGGAATGGTTCAAAGCATAGACAGTAGGAACACTCAGTCTTCTTGTACTTAAGTCGGCATTGTGCCTTTAGTATTTCATTCCGATGCAATTTCTGTGTTTCATCGTCAATAAGAAGGTCCAAGGGATACAGTAAACCTGAAGGGAAGCATCGGAATCTACAACTAGTGTCACAGGATTGGTTCAAAACATAGACAGTATGAAGAGTCAGTCTTCTTGTACTTAAGTCGGCATTGTGCCTTTTCCAATTAATTCCTATGCAATTTCTGTGTTTCATCGTCAATAGGAAGGTCAGAAGGATACAGTAAACCTGAAGTGAAGCATCGGAAACTTTAACTAGTGAGACAGGAATGGTTCAAAACATAGTCAGTAGGAAGAGTCAGTCTTCTTGTACTTAAGTCGTCATTGTGCCTTTCGTATTTAATTCCGATGCAATTTCTGTGTTTCACCGTCAATAAGAAGATCAGAGGGATACAGTAAACCTGAAGTGAAGCATCGTAATCTATAACTAGTGTCACAGGAATGGTTCCAACATAGACAGTAAGAAGATTCAGTATTCTTGTACTTAAGTCGGCATTGTGCCTTTTGTATTTAATTCCGATGCAATTTCTGTGTTTCATCGTCAATAAGAAGGTCCAAGGGTTGCAAAAAAACCTGGAGTGAAGCATCGGAAGCTATAACTAGTGTCACAACAATGGTTCAAAACATAGACAGTAAGAAGAGTCAATCTTTTTGTACTTAAGTCGACATTGTGCCTTTTCTATTTGATTCCGATGCAATTTCTGTGTTCCATCGTCAATAAGAAGGTCAGAGGAATACAATAAACCTGAAGTGATGCATCGGAATCTATAATTGGTGTCACAGGAATGGTTCAAAAGAAAGGCAGTAAGAAGAGACAGTCCTCTTGTCCTTAAGTCGGCATTGTGCCTATTGTATTTAATTCCGATGCAATATCTGTGTTTCATCGTCAATAAGAAGGTCCAAGGGATACAATAAACCGGGAGTGTAGCATCGGAATCTATAACTAGTGTCACAGGAATGGTTCAAAGCATAGACTGTAAGAAGAGTCAGTCTTTGTGTACTTAAGTCGGCATTTATCCTTTTGTATTTAATTACGATGCAATTCCTGTGTTTCATCGTCAATAAGAAGGTCCAAGGGATACAGTAAACCTGAAGTGAAGCATCGGAATCTATAACTAGTGTCACAGGAATGGTTCACACCATAGTCAGTAAGAAGAGTCAGTCTTCTTGTACTTAAGTCGGCATTGTGCCTTTTCTATTTAACTCCGATGCAATTTCTGTGTTTCATCGTCAATAACAAGGTCCAAGGGATACAGTAATGCTGGAGTGAAGCATCGGAATCTATAACTAGTGTCACAGGAATGATTCAAAACATAGTCGGTAAGAAGAGTCAGTCTACTTGTGCTTATGTTGGCATTGTGCTTTTTGTATTTAATTCCGATGCATTTTCTATTTCTCATCGTCAATAAGAAGGTCAGAGGGATACAGTAAACCTGAAGTGAAGCATCGGAATCCACAACTAGTGTCACAGGAATGGTTCAAAACATAGACAGTAGGAAGAGTCAGTCTTCTTGCACTTAAGACGGTATTCTGCCTTTTGTATTTAATTCCGATGCAATTTCTGTGTTTCATCGTCAATAAGAAGGTCCAAGGTATGCAGTAAACCTGAAGTATAGCATCGGAATCTATAACTAGTGTCACAGGAATGGTTCAAACTATAAGCAGTAAGAAGAGTCAGTTTTCTTGTACTTAAGTCGATATTGTGCCTCTTCTATTTAATTCCGATGCAATTTCTGTGTTTCATCGTCAATAAGAAGGTCCAAGGGATACAGTATACCTGGAGTGAAGCATCTGAATCTATAACTAGTGACACAGGAATGGTTCAAAACATAGTCAGTAAGAAGAGTCTGTCTGCTTGTACTTAAGTCGGCATTGTGCCTTTTCTATTTAATTCCGATGCAATTTCTCTGTTTCGTCGTCAATAAGAAGGTCCAAGGGATACAGTAAACCAGGAGTGAAGCATCGGAATCAATAACTAGTGTCAATGGAATGGTTCAAAATATAGACAGGAAGAAGAGTCGGTCTTCTTGTACTTAAGTCGGCATTGTGCCTTTTGAATTTAATTCCGATGCTATTTCTTCGTCAATAAGAAAGTCAGAGGGATACAGTAAACCGGAAGTGAAGAATCGGAATCTATAACTAGTGTCACAGGAATGGTTCAAAACATAGTCAGTAAGAAGAGTCTGTCTTCTTGTCCTTAAGTCGGCATTGTGCCTTTTGTATTTAATTCCGATGCAATTTCTGCGTTTCATCGTCTATAAGAAGATCCAGGGGATATAGTAAACCTGGAGTGAACCATCGGAATCTATAACTAGTGTCACAGGAATGGTTCAAAACATAGACAGTAGGAAGAATCAGTCTTCTTGTACTTAAGTCGTCATTGTGCCTTTTGTATTTAATTCCGATGCTATTTCTGTGTTTCATCGTCAATAAGAATGTCCAAGGGATACATTTAATCTGAAGTGAAGCATCGGAATTTATAACTAATGTCACAGGAATGGTTGAAATCATTGTCAATAAGAAGGGTCGGTCATCATGTACTTAAGTCGGCATTGTGCCTTTTGTATTTAATTCCGATGCAATTTCTGTGTTTCATCGTCAATAAGAAGGTCCAAGGGACACAGTAAACCTGGAATGAAGCACCGGAATCTATAACTAGTGTCGCAGTAATGGTTCTAAGCATAGACAGTAAGAAGAGTCAGTCTTCTTGTACTTAAGTCGGCATTGTGTCTTTTGTATTTAATTCCGATGCAAGTTGTGTGATTCATCGTCAATAAGAAGGTCCAAGGGAAACAGTAAACCTGAAGTGAAGCATCGGAATCTATAACTAGTGTCACAGGAATGGTTCAAAGCAGAGTCAGTAAGAAGAGTCAGGCTTCTTGTCCATAATTCGGCATTGTGCCTTTTGTGTTTAATTCCGATGCAATTTCTGTGTTTCATCGTCAACAAGAAGGTCCAAGGGATACAGTAAACCTGGAGTGTAGCATCGGAATCTATAACTAGTGTCACAGGAATGGTTCAAAGCATAGACAGTAAGAAGAGTCAGTCTCCGTGTACTTAAGTCGGCATTTTGCCTTTTGTATTTAATTCCGATGCAATTTCTGTGTTTCATCGTCAATAAGAAGGTCAGAGTGATACAGTAAACCTGAAGTGAAGCATCGGAATCCACAACTAGTGACACAGGAATGGTTCAAAACATAGACAGTAGGAAGAGTCAGTCTTCTTGTACTTAAGTCGGCATTGTGTCTTCTGTATTTAATTCCGATGCAAGTTCTGTGATTCATCGTCAATAAGAAGGTCCAAGGGAAACAGTAAACCTGAAGTGAAGCATCGGAATCTATAACTAGTCTCACAGTAATGGTTCAAAGCATAGACAGTAAGAAGAGTCAGTCTTCTTGTACTTAAGTCGGCATTGTGTCTTTTGTATTTTTATTCCGATGCAAGTTCTGTGATTCATCGTCAATAAGAAGGTCCAAGGGAAACAGTAAACCTGAAGTGAAGCATCGGAATCTATAACTAGGGTCACAGGAATGGTTCAAATCATTGTCAATAAGAAGAGTCGGTCTTCATGTACTTAAGTCGGCATTTTGCCTTTTGTATTTAATTCCGATGCAATTTCTGTGTTTAATTGTCAATAAGAAGGTACAAGGGATACTGTAAACCTGAAGTGAAGCATCGGAATCTATAACTAGTGTCACAGGAATGGTTCAAAGCATGGACAGTAGGAACACTCAGTCTTCTTGTACTTAAGTCGGCATTGTGCCTTTAGTATTTCATTCCGATGCAATTTCTGTGTTTCATCGTCAATAAGAAGGTCCAAGGGATACAGTAAACCTGAAGGGAAGCATCGGAATCTACAACTAGTGTCACAGGATTGGTTCAAAACATAGACAGTATGAAGAGTCAGTCTTCTTGTACTTAAGTCGGCATTGTGCCTTTTCTAATTAATTCCTATGCAATTTCTGTGTTTCATCGTCAATAGGAAGGTCAGAAGGATACAGTAAACCTGAAGGGAAGCATCGGAAACTTTAACTAGTGTCACAGGAATGGTTCAAAACATAGTCAGTAGGAAGAGTCAGTCTTCTTGTACTTAAGTCGTCATTGTGCCTTTCGTATTTAATTCCAATGCAACTTCTGTGTTTCATCGTCAACAAGAAGGTCCAAGGGATACAGTAAACCTGGAGTGTAGCATCGGAATCTATAACTAGTGTCACAGGAATGGTTCAAAACATAGACAGTAAGAAGAGTCAGTCTCCGTGTACTTAAGTCGGCATTTTGCCTTTTGTATTTAATTCCGATGCAATTTCTGTGTTTCATCGTCAATAAGAAGGTCAGAGTGATACAGTAAACCTGAAGTGAAGCATCGGAATCCACAACTAGTGACACAGGAATGGTTCAAAACATAGACAGTAGGAAGAGTCAGTCTTCTTGTACTTAAGTCGGCATTGTGTCTTCTGTATTTAATTCCGATGCAAGTTCTGTGATTCATCGTCAATACGAAGGTCCAAGGGAAACAGTAAACCTGAAGTGAAGCATCGGAATCTATAACTAGTCTCACAGTAATGGTTCAAAGCATAGATAGTAAGAATAGTCAGTCTTCTTGTACTTAAGTCGGCAATGTGTCTTTTGTATTTAATTCCGATGCAAGATCTGTGATTCATCGTCAATAAGAAGGTCCAAGGGAAACAGTAAACCTGAAGTGAAGCATCGGAATCTATAACTAGTGTCACAGGAATGGTTCAAATCATTGTCAATAAGAAGAGTCGGTCTTCATGTACTTAAGTCGGCATTTTGCCTTTTGTATTTAATTCCGATGCAATTTCTGTGTTTCATTGTCAATAAGAAGGTACAAGGGATACTGTAAACCTGAAGTGAAGCATCGGAATCTATAACTAGTGTCACAGGAATGGTTCAAAGCATAGACAGTAGGAACACTCAGTCTTCTTGTACTTAAGTCGGCATTGTGCCTTTAGTATTTCATTCCGATGCAATTTCTGTGTTTCATCGTCAATAAGAAGGTCCAAGGGATACAGTAAACCTGAAGGGAAGCATCGGAATCTACAACTAGTGTCACAGGATTGGTTCAAAACATAGACAGTATGAAGAGTCAGTCTTCTTGTACTTAAGTCGGCATTGTGCCTTTTCCAATTAATTCCTATGCAATTTCTGTGTTTCATCGTCAATAGGAAGGTCAGAAGGATACAGTAAACCTGAAGTGAAGCATCGGAAACTTTAACTAGTGAGACAGGAATGGTTCAAAACATAGTCAGTAGGAAGAGTCAGTCTTCTTGTACTTAAGTCGTCATTGTGCCTTTCGTATTTAATTCCGATGCAATTTCTGTGTTTCACCGTCAATAAGAAGATCAGAGGGATACAGTAAACCTGAAGTGAAGCATCGTAATCTATAACTAGTGTCACAGGAATGGTTCCAACATAGACAGTAAGAAGATTCAGTATTCTTGTACTTAAGTCGGCATTGTGCCTTTTGTATTTAATTCCGATGCAATTTCTGTGTTTCATCGTCAATAAGAAGGTCCAAGGGTTGCAAAAAAACCTGGAGTGAAGCATCGGAAGCTATAACTAGTGTCACAACAATGGTTCAAAACATAGACAGTAAGAAGAGTCAATCTTTTTGTACTTAAGTCGACATTGTGCCTTTTCTATTTAATTCCGATGCAATTTCTGTGTTCCATCGTCAATAAGAAGGTCAGAGGAATACAATAAACCTGAAGTGATGCATCGGAATCTATAATTGGTGTCACAGGAATGGTTCAAAAGAAAGGCAGTAAGAAGAGACAGTCCTCTTGTCCTTAAGTCGGCATTGTGCCTATTGTATTTAATTCCGATGCAATATCTGTGTTTCATCGTCAATAAGAAGGTCCAAGGGATACAATAAACCGGGAGTGTAGCATCGGAATCTATAACTAGTGTCACAGGAATGGTTCAAAGCATAGACTGTAAGAAGAGTCAGTCTTTGTGTACTTAAGTCGGCATTTATCCTTTTGTATTTAATTACGATGCAATTCCTGTGTTTCATCGTCAATAAGAAGGTCCAAGGGATACAGTAAACCTGAAGTGAAACATCGGAATCTATAACTAGTGTCACAGGAATGGTTCACACCATAGTCAGTAAGAAGAGTCAGTCTTCTTGTACTTAAGTCGGCATTGTGCCTTTTCTATTTAACTCCGATGCAATTTCTGTGTTTCATCGTCAATAACAAGGTCCAAGGGATACAGTAATGCTGGAGTGAAGCATCGGAATCTATAACTAGTGTCACAGGAATGATTCAAAACATAGTCGGTAAGAAGAGTCAGTCTACTTGTGCTTATGTTGGCATTGTGCTTTTTGTATTTAATTCCGATGCATTTTCTATTTCTCATCGTCAATAAGAAGGTCAGAGGGATACAGTAAACCTGAAGTGAAGCATCGGAATCCACAACTAGTGTCACAGGAATGGTTCAAAACATAGACAGTAGGAAGAGTCAGTCTTCTTGCACTTAAGACGGTATTCTGCCTTTTGTATTTAATTCCGATGCAATTTCTGTGTTTCATCGTCAATAAGAAGGTCCAAGGTATGCAGTAAACCTGAAGTATAGCATCGGAATCTATAACTAGTGTCACAGGAATGGTTCAAACTATAAGCAGTAAGAAGAGTCAGTTTTCTTGTACTTAAGTCGATATTGTGCCTCTTCTATTTAATTCCGATGCAATTTCTGTGTTTCATCGTCAATAAGAAGGTCCAAGGGATACAGTATACCTGGAGTGAAGCATCTGAATCTATAACTAGTGACACAGGAATGGTTCAAAACATAGTCAGTAAGAAGAGTCTGTCTGCTTGTACTTAAGTCGGCATTGTGCCTTTTCTATTTAATTCCGATGCAATTTCTCTGTTTCGTCGTCAATAAGAAGGTCCAAGGGATACAGTAAACCAGGAGTGAAGCATCGGAATCAATAACTAGTGTCAATGGAATGGTTCAAAATATAGACAGGAAGAAGAGTCGGTCTTCTTGTACTTAAGTCGGCATTGTGCCTTTTGAATTTAATTCCGATGCTATTTCTTCGTCAATAAGAAAGTCAGAGGGATACAGTAAACCGGAAGTGAAGAATCGGAATCTATAACTAGTGTCACAGGAATGGTTCAAAGCAGAGTCAGTAAGAAGAGTCAGGCTTCTTGTCCATAATTCGGCATTGTGCCTTTTGTGTTTAATTCCGATGCAATTTCTGTGTTTCATCGTCAACAAGAAGGTCCAAGGGATACAGTAAACCTGGAGTGTAGCATCGGAATCTATAACTAGTGTCACAGGAATGGTTCAAAGCATAGACAGTAAGAAGAGTCAGTCTCCGTGTACTTAAGTCGGCATTTTGCCTTTTGTATTTAATTCCGATGCAATTTCTGTGTTTCATCGTCAATAAGAAGGTCAGAGTGATACAGTAAACCTGAAGTGAAGCATCGGAATCCACAACTAGTGACACAGGAATGGTTCAAAACATAGACAGTAGGAAGAGTCAGTCTTCTTGTACTTAAGTCGGCATTGTGTCTTCTGTATTTAATTCCGATGCAAGTTCTGTGATTCATCGTCAATAAGAAGGTCCAAGGGAAACAGTAAACCTGAAGTGAAGCATCGGAATCTATAACTAGTCTCACAGTAATGGTTCAAAGCATAGACAGTAAGAAGAGTCAGTCTTCTTGTACTTAAGTCGGCATTGTGTCTTTTGTATTTTTATTCCGATGCAAGTTCTGTGATTCATCGTCAATAAGAAGGTCCAAGGGAAACAGTAAACCTGAAGTGAAGCATCGGAATCTATAACTAGGGTCACAGGAATGGTTCAAATCATTGTCAATAAGAAGAGTCGGTCTTCATGTACTTAAGTCGGCATTTTGCCTTTTGTATTTAATTCCGATGCAATTTCTGTGTTTAATTGTCAATAAGAAGGTACAAGGGATACTGTAAACCTGAAGTGAAGCATCGGAATCTATAACTAGTGTCACAGGAATGGTTCAAAGCATGGACAGTAGGAACACTCAGTCTTCTTGTACTTAAGTCGGCATTGTGCCTTTAGTATTTCATTCCGATGCAATTTCTGTGTTTCATCGTCAATAAGAAGGTCCAAGGGATACAGTAAACCTGAAGGGAAGCATCGGAATCTACAACTAGTGTCACAGGATTGGTTCAAAACATAGACAGTATGAAGAGTCAGTCTTCTTGTACTTAAGTCGGCATTGTGCCTTTTCTAATTAATTCCTATGCAATTTCTGTGTTTCATCGTCAATAGGAAGGTCAGAAGGATACAGTAAACCTGAAGGGAAGCATCGGAAACTTTAACTAGTGTCACAGGAATGGTTCAAAACATAGTCAGTAGGAAGAGTCAGTCTTCTTGTACTTAAGTCGTCATTGTGCCTTTCGTATTTAATTCCGATGCAATTTCTGTGTTTCACCGTCAATAAGAAGATCAGAGGGATACAGTAAACCTGAAGTGAAGCATCGTAATCTATAACTAGTGTCACAGGAATGGTTCCAACATAGACAGTAAGAAGATTCAGTATTCTTGTACTTAAGGTGGCATTGTGCCTTTTGTATTTAATTCCGATGCAATTTCTGTGTTTCATTGTCAATAAGAATGTGCAAGGGATACAGTAAACCTAAAGTGAAGCATCGGAATCTATAACTATTGTCACAGGAATGGTTCAAATCATTGTCAATAAGAAGAGTCGGTCTTCGTGTACTTAAGTCAGCATTGTGCCTTTTCTATTTAATTCCGATGCAATTTCTGTGTTTCATCGTCAATAAGAAGGTCCAAGGGTTGCAAAAAAACCTGGAGTGAAGCATCGGAAGCTATAACTAGTGTCACAACAATGGTTCAAAACATAGACAGTAAGAAGAGTCAATCTTTTTGTACTTAAGTCGACATTGTGCCTTTTCTATTTAATTTTGATGCAATTTCTGTGCTCCATCGTCAATAAGAAGGTCAGAGGGATACAATAAACCTGAAGCGAACCATCGGAATCTATAATTAGTGTCACAGGAATGGTTCAAAACAAAGACAGTAAGAAGGGTCAGTCTTCGTGTACTTAAGTCGGCATTTATCCTTTTGTTTATAATTACGATGCAATTTCTGTGTTTCATCGTCAATAAGAAGGTCCAAGGGATACAGTAAACCTGAAGTGAAGCATCGGAATCTATAACTAGTGTCACAGGATTGGTTCAAAACATAGTCAGTAAGAAGAGTAAGTCTTCTTGTGCTTAAGTCGGCATTGTGCCTTTTGTATTTAATTCCGATGCTATTTCTGTGTTTCATCGTCAATAAGAATGTCCAAGGGATACATTTAACCTGAAGTGAAGCATCGGAATTTATAACTAGTGTCACAGGAATGGTTGAAATCATTGTCAATAAGAAGAGTCGGTCATCATGTACTTAAGTCGGCATTGTGCCTTTTGTATTTAATTCCGATGCAATTTCTGTGTTTCATCGTCAATAAGAAGGTCCAAGGGACACAGTAAACCTGGAAAGAAGCACCGGAATCTATAACTAGTGTCGCAGTAATGGTTCAAAGCATAGACAGTAAGAAGAGTCAGTCTTCTTGTACTTAAGTCGGCATTGTGTCTTTTGTATTTAATTCCGATGCAAGTTGTGTGATTCATCGTCAATAAGAAGGTCCAAGGGAAACAGTAAACCTGAAGTGAAGCATCGGAATCTGTAACTAGTGTCACAGGAATGGTTCAAAACATAGACAGTACGAAGAGTCAGTCTTCTTGTACTTAAGTCGGCATTGTGGCTTTTGTATTTAATTCCGATGCAATTTCTGTGTTTCATCATCAATTAGAAGGTCAGAGGGATACAGTAAACCTTAAGTGTAGCATCGGAATCTATAACTAGTGTCACAGGAATGGTTCAAAACAGAGTCAGTAAGAAGAGTCAGGCTTCTTGTCCATAATTCGGCATTGTGCCTTTTGTGTTTAATTCCGATGCAACTTCTGTGTTTCATCGTCAACAAGAAGGTCCAAGGGATACAGTAAACCTGGAGTGTAGCATCGGAATCTATAACTAGTGTCACAGGAATGGTTCAAAACATAGACAGTAAGAAGAGTCAGTCTCCGTGTACTTAAGTCGGCATTTTGCCTTTTGTATTTAATTCCGATGCAATTTCTGTGTTTCATCGTCAATAAGAAGGTCAGAGTGATACAGTAAACCTGAAGTGAAGCATCGGAATCCACAACTAGTGACACAGGAATGGTTCAAAACATAGACAGTAGGAAGAGTCAGTCTTCTTGTACTTAAGTCGGCATTGTGTCTTCTGTATTTAATTCCGATGCAAGTTCTGTGATTCATCGTCAATACGAAGGTCCAAGGGAAACAGTAAACCTGAAGTGAAGCATCGGAATCTATAACTAGTCTCACAGTAATGGTTCAAAGCATAGATAGTAAGAATAGTCAGTCTTCTTGTACTTAAGTCGGCAATGTGTCTTTTGTATTTAATTCCGATGCAAGTTCTGTGATTCATCGTCAATAAGAAGGTCCAAGGGAAACAGTAAACCTGAAGTGAAGCATCGGAATCTATAACTAGTGTCACAGGAATGGTTCAAATCATTGTCAATAAGAAGAGTCGGTCTTCATGTACTTAAGTCGGCATTTTGCCTTTTGTATTTAATTCCGATGCAATTTCTGTGTTTCATTGTCAATAAGAAGGTACAAGGGATACTGTAAACCTGAAGTGAAGCATCGGAATCTATAACTAGTGTCACAGGAATGGTTCAAAGCATAGACAGTAGGAACACTCAGTCTTCTTGTACTTAAGTCGGCATTGTGCCTTTAGTATTTCATTCCGATGCAATTTCTGTGTTTCATCGTCAATAAGAAGGTCCAAGGGATACAGTAAACCTGAAGGGAAGCATCGGAATCTACAACTAGTGTCACAGGATTGGTTCAAAACATAGACAGTATGAAGAGTCAGTCTTCTTGTACTTAAGTCGGCATTGTGCCTTTTCCAATTAATTCCTATGCAATTTCTGTGTTTCATCGTCAATAGGAAGGTCAGAAGGATACAGTAAACCTGAAGTGAAGCATCGGAAACTTTAACTAGTGAGACAGGAATGGTTCAAAACATAGTCAGTAGGAAGAGTCAGTCTTCTTGTACTTAAGTCGTCATTGTGCCTTTCGTATTTAATTCCGATGCAATTTCTGTGTTTCACCGTCAATAAGAAGATCAGAGGGATACAGTAAACCTGAAGTGAAGCATCGTAATCTATAACTAGTGTCACAGGAATGGTTCCAACATAGACAGTAAGAAGATTCAGTATTCTTGTACTTAAGTCGGCATTGTGCCTTTTGTATTTAATTCCGATGCAATTTCTGTGTTTCATCGTCAATAAGAAGGTCCAAGGGTTGCAAAAAAACCTGGAGTGAAGCATCGGAAGCTATAACTAGTGTCACAACAATGGTTCAAAACATAGACAGTAAGAAGAGTCAATCTTTTTGTACTTAAGTCGACATTGTGCCTTTTCTATTTGATTCCGATGCAATTTCTGTGTTCCATCGTCAATAAGAAGGTCAGAGGAATACAATAAACCTGAAGTGATGCATCGGAATCTATAATTGGTGTCACAGGAATGGTTCAAAAGAAAGGCAGTAAGAAGAGACAGTCCTCTTGTCCTTAAGTCGGCATTGTGCCTATTGTATTTAATTCCGATGCAATATCTGTGTTTCATCGTCAATAAGAAGGTCCAAGGGATACAATAAACCGGGAGTGTAGCATCGGAATCTATAACTAGTGTCACAGGAATGGTTCAAAGCATAGACTGTAAGAAGAGTCAGTCTTTGTGTACTTAAGTCGGCATTTATCCTTTTGTATTTAATTACGATGCAATTCCTGTGTTTCATCGTCAATAAGAAGGTCCAAGGGATACAGTAAACCTGAAGTGAAGCATCGGAATCTATAACTAGTGTCACAGGAATGGTTCACACCATAGTCAGTAAGAAGAGTCAGTCTTCTTGTACTTAAGTCGGCATTGTGCCTTTTCTATTTAACTCCGATGCAATTTCTGTGTTTCATCGTCAATAACAAGGTCCAAGGGATACAGTAATGCTGGAGTGAAGCATCGGAATCTATAACTAGTGTCACAGGAATGATTCAAAACATAGTCGGTAAGAAGAGTCAGTCTACTTGTGCTTATGTTGGCATTGTGCTTTTTGTATTTAATTCCGATGCATTTTCTATTTCTCATCGTCAATAAGAAGGTCAGAGGGATACAGTAAACCTGAAGTGAAGCATCGGAATCCACAACTAGTGTCACAGGAATGGTTCAAAACATAGACAGTAGGAAGAGTCAGTCTTCTTGCACTTAAGACGGTATTCTGCCTTTTGTATTTAATTCCGATTCAATTTCTGTGTTTCATCGTCAATAAGAAGGTCCAAGGTATGCAGTAAACCTGAAGTATAGCATCGGAATCTATAACTAGTGTCACAGGAATGGTTCAAACTATAAGCAGTAAGAAGAGTCAGTTTTCTTGTACTTAAGTCGATATTGTGCCTCTTCTATTTAATTCCGATGCAATTTCTGTGTTTCATCGTCAATAAGAAGGTCCAAGGGATACAGTATACCTGGAGTGAAGCATCTGAATCTATAACTAGTGACACAGGAATGGTTCAAAACATAGTCAGTAAGAAGAGTCTGTCTGCTTGTACTTAAGTCGGCATTGTGCCTTTTCTATTTAATTCCGATGCAATTTCTCTGTTTCGTCGTCAATAAGATGGTCCAAGGGATACAGTAAACCAGGAGTGAAGCATCGGAATCAATAACTAGTGTCAATGGAATGGTTCAAAATATAGACAGGAAGAAGAGTCGGTCTTCTTGTACTTAAGTCGGCATTGTGCCTTTTGAATTTAATTCCGATGCTATTTCTTCGTCAATAAGAAAGTCAGAGGGATACAGTAAACCGGAAGTGAAGAATCGGAATCTATAACTAGTGTCACAGGAATGGTTCAAAACATAGTCAGTAAGAAGAGTCTGTCTTCTTGTCCTTAAGTCGGCATTGTGCCTTTTGTATTTAATTCCGATGCAATTTCTGTGTTTCATCGTCAATAAGAAGGTCCAAGGGACACAGTAAACCTGGAATGAAGCACCGGAATCTATAACTAGTGTCGCAGTAATGGTTCTAAGCATAGACAGTAAGAAGAGTCAGTCTTCTTGTACTTAAGTCGGCATTGTGTCTTTTGTATTTAATTCCGATGCAAGTTGTGTGATTCATCGTCAATAAGAAGGTCCAAGGGAAACAGTAAACCTGAAGTGAAGCATCGGAATCTATAACTAGTGTCACAGGAATGGTTCAAAGCAGAGTCAGTAAGAAGAGTCAGGCTTCTTGTCCATAATTCGGCTATGTGCCTTTTGTGTTTAATTCCGATGCAATTTCTGTGTTTCATCGTCAACAAGAAGGTCCAAGGGATACAGTAAACCTGGAGTGTAGCATCGGAATCTATAACTAGTGTCACAGGAATGGTTCAAAGCATAGACAGTAAGAAGAGTCAGTCTCCGTGTACTTAAGTCGGCATTTTGCCTTTTGTATTTAATTCCGATGCAATTTCTGTGTTTCATCGTCAATAAGAAGGTCAGAGTGATACAGTAAACCTGAAGTGAAGCATCGGAATCCACAACTAGTGACACAGGAATGGTTCAAAACATAGACAGTAGGAAGAGTCAGTCTTCTTGTACTTAAGTCGGCATTGTGTCTTCTGTATTTAATTCCGATGCAAGTTCTGTGATTCATCGTCAATAAGAAGGTCCAAGGGAAACAGTAAACCTGAAGTGAAGCATCGGAATCTATAACTAGTCTCACAGTAATGGTTCAAAGCATAGACAGTAAGAAGAGTCAGTCTTCTTGTACTTAAGTCGGCATTGTGTCTTTTGTATTTTTATTCCGATGCAAGTTCTGTGATTCATCGTCAATAAGAAGGTCCAAGGGAAACAGTAAACCTGAAGTGAAGCATCGGAATCTATAACTAGGGTCACAGGAATGGTTCAAATCATTGTCAATAAGAAGAGTCGGTCTTCATGTACTTAAGTCGGCATTTTGCCTTTTGTATTTAATTCCGATGCAATTTCTGTGTTTAATTGTCAATAAGAAGGTACAAGGGATACTGTAAACCTGAAGTGAAGCATCGGAATCTATAACTAGTGTCACAGGAATGGTTCAAAGCATGGACAGTAGGAACACTCAGTCTTCTTGTACTTAAGTCGGCATTGTGCCTTTAGTATTTCATTCCGATGCAATTTCTGTGTTTCATCGTCAATAAGAAGGTCCAAGGGATACAGTAAACCTGAAGGGAAGCATCGGAATCTACAACTAGTGTCACAGGATTGGTTCAAAACATAGACAGTATGAAGAGTCAGTCTTCTTGTACTTAAGTCGGCATTGTGCCTTTTCTAATTAATTCCTATGCAATTTCTGTGTTTCATCGTCAATAGGAAGGTCAGAAGGATACAGTAAACCTGAAGGGAAGCATCGGAAACTTTAACTAGTGTCACAGGAATGGTTCAAAACATAGTCAGTAGGAAGAGTCAGTCTTCTTGTACTTAAGTCGTCATTGTGCCTTTCGTATTTAATTCCGATGCAATTTCTGTGTTTCACCGTCAATAAGAAGATCAGAGGGATACAGTAAACCTGAAGTGAAGCATCGTAATCTATAACTAGTGTCACAGGAATGGTTCCAACATAGACAGTAAGAAGATTCAGTATTCTTGTACTTAAGGTGGCATTGTGCCTTTTGTATTTAATTCCGATGCAATTTCTGTGTTTCATTGTCAATAAGAATGTGCAAGGGATACAGTAAACCTAAAGTGAAGCATCGGAATCTATAACTATTGTCACAGGAATGGTTCAAATCATTGTCAATAAGAAGAGTCGGTCTTCGTGTACTTAAGTCAGCATTGTGCCTTTTCTATTTAATTCCGATGCAATTTCTGTGTTTCATCGTCAATAAGAAGGTCCAAGGGTTGCAAAAAAACCTGGAGTGAAGCATCGGAAGCTATAACTAGTGTCACAACAATGGTTCAAAACATAGACAGTAAGAAGAGTCAATCTTTTTGTACTTAAGTCGACATTGTGCCTTTTCTATTTAATTTTGATGCAATTTCTGTGCTCCATCGTCAATAAGAAGGTCAGAGGGATACAATAAACCTGAAGCGAACCATCGGAATCTATAATTAGTGTCACAGGAATGGTTCAAAACAAAGACAGTAAGAAGGGTCAGTCTTCGTGTACTTAAGTCGGCATTTATCCTTTTGTTTATAATTACGATGCAATTTCTGTGTTTCATCGTCAATAAGAAGGTCCAAGGGATACAGTAAACCTGAAGTGAAGCATCGGAATCTATAACTAGTGTCACAGGATTGGTTCAAAACATAGTCAGTAAGAAGAGTAAGTCTTCTTGTGCTTAAGTCGGCATTGTGCCTTTTGTATTTAATTCCGATGCTATTTCTGTGTTTCATCGTCAATAAGAATGTCCAAGGGATACATTTAACCTGAAGTGAAGCATCGGAATTTATAACTAGTGTCACAGGAATGGTTGAAATCATTGTCAATAAGAAGAGTCGGTCATCATGTACTTAAGTCGGCATTGTGCCTTTTGTATTTAATTCCGATGCAATTTCTGTGTTTCATCGTCAATAAGAAGGTCCAAGGGACACAGTAAACCTGGAAAGAAGCACCGGAATCTATAACTAGTGTCGCAGTAATGGTTCAAAGCATAGACAGTAAGAAGAGTCAGTCTTCTTGTACTTAAGTCGGCATTGTGTCTTTTGTATTTAATTCCGATGCAAGTTGTGTGATTCATCGTCAATAAGAAGGTCCAAGGGAAACAGTAAACCTGAAGTGAAGCATCGGAATCTATAACTAGTGTCACAGGAATGGTTCAAAGCATAGACAGTACGAAGAGTCAGTCTTCTTGTACTTAAGTCGGCATTGTGGCTTTTGTATTTAATTCCGATGCAATTTCTGTGTTTCATCATCAATTAGAAGGTCAGAGGGATACAGTAAACCTTAAGTGTAGCATCGGAATCTATAACTAGTGTCACAGGAATGGTTCAAAACAGAGTCAGTAAGAAGAGTCAGGCTTCTTGTCCATAATTCGGCATTGTGCCTTTTGTGTTTAATTCCGATGCAACTTCTGTGTTTCATCGTCAACAAGAAGGTCCAAGGGATACAGTAAACCTGGAGTGTAGCATCGGAATCTATAACTAGTGTCACAGGAATGGTTCAAAACATAGACAGTAAGAAGAGTCAGTCTCCGTGTACTTAAGTCGGCATTTTGCCTTTTGTATTTAATTCCGATGCAATTTCTGTGTTTCATCGTCAATAAGAAGGTCAGAGTGATACAGTAAACCTGAAGTGAAGCATCGGAATCCACAACTAGTGACACAGGAATGGTTCAAAACATAGACAGTAGGAAGAGTCAGTCTTCTTGTACTTAAGTCGGCATTGTGTCTTCTGTATTTAATTCCGATGCAAGTTCTGTGATTCATCGTCAGTACGAAGGTCCAAGGGAAACAGTAAACCTGAAGTGAAGCATCGGAATCTATAACTAGTCTCACAGTAATGGTTCAAAGCATAGATAGTAAGAATAGTCAGTCTTCTTGTACTTAAGTCGGCAGTGTGTCTTTTGTATTTAATTCCGATGCAAGTTCTGTGATTCATCGTCAATAAGAAGGTCCAAGGGAAACAGTAAACCTGAAGTGAAGCATCGGAATCTATAACTAGTGTCACAGGAATGGTTCAAATCATTGTCAATAAGAAGAGTCGGTCTTCATGTACTTAAGTCGGCATTTTGCCTTTTGTATTTAATTCCGATGCAATTTCTGTGTTTCATTGTCAATAAGAAGGTACAAGGGATACTGTAAACCTGAAGTGAAGCATCGGAATCTATAACTAGTGTCACAGGAATGGTTCAAAGCATAGACAGTAGGAACACTCAGTCTTCTTGTACTTAAGTCGGCATTGTGCCTTTAGTATTTCATTCCGATGCAATTTCTGTGTTTCATCGTCAATAAGAAGGTCCAAGGGATACAGTAAACCTGAAGGGAAGCATCGGAATCTACAACTAGTGTCACAGGATTGGTTCAAACCATAGACAGTATGAAGAGTCAGTCTTCTTGTACTTAAGTCGGCATTGTGCCTTTTCCAATTAATTCCTATGCAATTTCTGTGTTTCATCGTCAATAGGAAGGTCAGAAGGATACAGTAAACCTGAAGTGAAGCATCGGAAACTTTAACTAGTGAGACAGGAATGGTTCAAAACATAGTCAGTAGGAAGAGTCAGTCTTCTTGTACTTAAGTCGTCATTGTGCCTTTCGTATTTAATTCCGATGCAATTTCTGTGTTTCACCGTCAATAAGAAGATAAGAGGGATACAGTAAACCTGAAGTGAAGCATCGTAATCTATAACTAGTGTCACAGGAATGGTTCCAACATAGACAGTAAGAAGATTCAGTATTCTTGTACTTAAGTCGGCATTGTGCCTTTTGTATTTAATTCCGATGCAATTTCTGTGTTTCATCGTCAATAAGAAGGTCCAAGGGTTGCAAAAAAACCTGGAGTGAAGCATCGGAAGCTATAACTAGTGTCACAACAATGGTTCAAAACATAGACAGTAAGAAGAGTCAATCTTTTTGTACTTAAGTCGACATTGTGCCTTTTCTATTTAATTCCGATGCAATTTCTGTGCTCCATCGTCAATAAAAAGGTCAGACGGATACAATAAACCTGAAGTGAAGCATCGGAATCTATAATTAGTGTCACAGGAATGGTTCAAAACAAAGACAGTAAGAAGGGTCAGTCTTCGTGTACTTAAGTCGGCATTTATCCTTTTGTTTATAATTACGATGCAATTTCTGTGTTCCATCGTCAATAAGAAGGTCCAAGGGATACAGTAAACCTGAAGTGAAGCATCGGAATCTATAACTAGTGTCACAGCATTGGTTCAAAACATAGTAAGTAAGAAGAGTAAGTCTTCTTGTGCTCAAGTCGGCATTGTGCCTTTTGTATTTAATTCCGATGCTATTTCTGTGTTTCATCGTCAATAAGAATGTCCAAGGGATACATTTAACCTGAAGTGAAGCATCGGAATTTATAACTAGTGTCACAGGAATGGTTGAAATCATTGTCAATAAGAAGAGTCGGTCATCATGTACTTAAGTCGGCATTGTGCCTTTTGTATTTAATTCTGATGCAATTTCTGTGTTTCATCGTCAATAAGAAGGTCCAAGGGACACAGTAAACCTGGAAAGAAGCACCGGAATCTATAACTAGTGTCGCAGTAATGGTTCAAAGCATAGACAGTAAGAAGAGTCAGTCTTCTTGTACTTAAGTCGGCATTGTGTCTTCTGTATTTAATTCCGATGCAAGTTCTGTGATTCATCGTCAATAAGAAGGTCCAAGGGAAACAGTAAACCTGAAGTGAAGCATCGGAATCTATAACTAGTCTCACAGTAATGGTTCAAAGCATAGACAGTAAGAATAGTCAGTCTTCTTGTACTTAAGTCGGCAGTGTGTCTTTTGTATTTAATTCCGATGCAAGTTCTGTGATTCATCGTCAATAAGAAGGTCCAAGGGAAACAGTAAACCTGAAGTGAAGCATCGGAATCTATAACTAGTGTCACAGGAATGGTTCAAATCATTGTCAATAAGAAGAGTCGGTCTTCATGTACTTAAGTCGGCATTTTGCCTTTTGTATTTAATTCCGATGCAATTTCTGTGTTTCATTGTCAATAAGAAGGTACAAGGGATACTGTAAACCTGAAGTGAAGCATCGGAATCTAGAACTAGTGTCACAGGAATGGTTCAAATCATAGACAGTAGGAACACTCAGTCTTCTTGTACTTAAGTCGGCATTGTGCCTTTAGTATTTCATTCCGATGCAATTTCTGTGTTTCATCGTCAATACGAAGGTCCAAGGGATACAGTAAACCTGAAGGGAAGCATCGGAATCTACAACTAGTGTCACAGGATTGGTTCAAAACATAGACAGTATGAAGAGTCAGTCTTTTTGTACTTAAGTCGGCATTGTGCCTTTTCCAATTAATTCCTATGCAATTTCTGTGTTTCATCGTCAATAGGAAGGTCAGAAGGATACAGTAAACCTGAAGTGAAGCATCGGAAACTTTAACTAGTGTCACAGGAATGGTTCAAAGCATAGTCAGTAGGAAGAGTCAGTCTTCTTGTACTAAAGTCGTCATTGTGCCTTTCGTATTTAATTCCGATGCAATTTCTGTGTTTCATTGTCAATAAGAATGTGCAAGGGATACAGTAAACCTAAAGTGAAGCATCGGAATCTATAACTATTGTCACAGGAATGGTTCAAATCATTGTCAATAAGAAGAGTCGGTCTTCGTGTACTTAAGTCGGCATTGTGCCTTTTCTATTTAATTCCGATGCAATTTCTGTGTTTCATCGTCAATAAGAAGGTCCAAGGGATACAGTAAACCTGAAGTGAAGCATCGGAATCTATAACTAGTGTCACAGGATTGGTTCAAAACATAGTAAGTAAGAAGAGGAAGTCTTCTTGTGCTCAAGTCGGCATTGTGCCTTTTGTATTTAATTCCGATGCTATTTCTGTGTTTCATCGTCAATAAGAATGTCCAAGGGATACATTTAACCTGAAGTGAAGCATCGGAATTTATAACTAGTGTCACAGGAATGGTTGAAATCATTGTCAATAAGAAGAGTCGGTCATCATGTACTTAAGTCGGCATTGTGCCTTTTGTATTTAATTCCGATGCAATTTCTGTGTTTCATCGTCAATAAGAAGGTCCAAGGGACACAGTAAACCTGGAAAGAAGCACCGGAATCTATAACTAGTGTCGCAGTAATGGTTCAAAGCATAGACAGTAAGAAGAGTCAGCCTTCTTGTACTTAAGTCGGCATTGTGTCTTTTGTATTTAATTCCGATGCAAGTTCTGTGATTCATCGTCAATAAGAAGGTCCAAGGGAAACAGTAAACCTGAAGTGAAGCATCGGAATCTATAACTAGTGTCACAGGAATGGTTCAAAACATAGACAGTACGAAGAGTCAGTCTTCTTGTACTTAAGTCGGTATTGTGGCTTTTGTATTTAATTCCGATGCAATTTCTGTGTTTCATCATCAATTAGAAGGTCAGAGGGATACAGTAAACCTTAAGTGTAGCATCGGAATCTATAATTAGTGTCACAGGAATGGTTCAAAACAGAGTCAGTAAGAAGAGTCAGGCTTCTTGTCCATAATTCGGCATTGTGCCTTTTGTGTTTAATTCCGATGCAACTTCTGTGTTTCATCGTCAACAAGAAGGTCCAAGGGATACAGTAAACCTGGAGTGTAGCATCGGAATCTATAACTAGTGTCACAGGAATGGTTCAAGACATAGACAGTAAGAAGAGTCAGTCTCCGTGTACTTAAGTCGGCATTTTGCCTTTTGTATTTAATTCCGATGCAATTTCTGTGTTTCATCGTCAATAAGAAGGTCAGAGTGATACAGTAAACCTGAAGTGAAGCATCGGAATCCACAACTAGTGGCACAGGAATGGTTCAAAACATAGACAGTAGGAAGAGTCAGTCTTCTTGTACTTAAGTCGGCATTGTGTCTTCTGTATTTAATTCCGATGCAAGTTCTGTGATTCATCGTCAATAAGAAGGTCCAAGGGAAACAGTAAACCTGAAGCGAAGCATCGGAATCTATAACTAGTCTCACAGTAATGGTTCAAAGCATAGACAGTAAGAATAGTCAGTCTTCTTGTACTTAAGTCGGCAGTGTGTCTTTTGTATTTAATTCCGATGCAAGTTCTGTGATTCATCGTCAATAAGAAGGTCCAAGGGAAACAGTAAACCTGAAGTGAAGCATCGGAATCTATAACTAGTGTCACAGGAATGGTTCAAATCATTGTCAATAAGAAGAGTCGGTCTTCATGTACTTAAGTCGGCATTTTGCCTTTTGTATTTAAATCCGATGCAATTTCTGTGTTTCATTGTCAATAAGAAGGTACAAGGGATACTGTAAACCTGAAGTGAAGCATCGGAATCTATAACTAGTGTCACAGGAATGGTTCAAAACATAGTCAGTAGGAAAAGTCGGTCTTCATGTACTTAACTCGGCATTGTGCTTTTTGTATTTAATTCCAATGCAATTTCTGTGTTTCATCGTCAGTAAGGAGGGCCAAGGGATACAGTAAACCTCAAGTGAAGCATCGGAATCTACAACTAGTGTCACAGGAATGATTCAAAACATAGACAGTAGGAAGAGTCAGTCTCCTTGTACTTAAGTCGGCATTGTGCCTTTTGTATTTAATTCCGATGCAATTTCTGTGTTTCATCGTCAATAAGAAGGTCCAAGGGTTGCAAAAAAACCTGGAGTGAAGCATCGGAAGCTATAACTAGTGTCACAACAATGGTTCAAAACATAGACAGTAAGAAGAGTCAATCTTTTTGTACTTAAGTCGACATTGTGCCTTTTCTATTTAATTCCGATGCAATTTCTGTGTTCCATCGTCAATAAGAAGGTCAGAGGGATACAATAAACCTGAAGTGAACCATCGGAATCTATAATTAGTGTCACAGGAATGGTTCAAAACATAGACAGTAAGAAGGGTCAGTCTTCGTGTACTTAAGTCGGCATGTATCCTTTTGTTTATAATTACGATGCAATTTCTGTTTTTCATCGTCAACAAGAAGGTCCAAGGGATACAGTACACCTGAAGTGAAGCATCGGAATCTATAACTAGTGTCACAGGATTGGTTCAAAACATAGTCAGTAAGAAGAGTAAGTCTTCTTGTGCTTAAGTCGGCATTGTGCCTTTTCTATTTAATTCCGATGCAATTTCTGTGTTTCATCGTCAATAACAAAGACCAAGGGATACAGTAATGCTGGAGTGAAGCATCGGAATCTATAACTAGTGTCACAGGAATGGTTCAAAACATAGTCAGAAAGAAGAGTCAGTCTTCTTGTGCTTATGTTGGCATTGTGCCTTTTGTATTTAATTCCGATGCAATTTCTGTGTTTCATCGTCAATAAGAAGGTCAGAGGGTTACAGTAAACCTGAAGTGAAGCATCGGAATCCACAACTAGTGTCACAGGAATTGTTCAAAACATAGACAGTAGGAAGAGTCAGTCTTCTTGCACTTAAGTCGGCATTCTGCCTTTTGTACTTAATTCCGATGCAATTTCTGTGTTTCATCGTCAATAAGAAGGTCCAAGGTATACAGTAAACCTGAAGTAAAGCATCGGAATCTGTAACTAGTGTCACAGGAATGGTTCAAACTATAATCAGTAAGTAGAGTCAGTTTTCTTGTACTTAAGACGACATTGTGCCTTTTCTATTTAATTCCGATGCAATTTCTGTGTTTCATCGTCAATAAGGGGGTCCAAGGGATACAGTAAACCTGGAGTGAAGATCTGAATTTATAACTAGTGTCACAGGAATAGTTCAAAACATAGACAGTAAGAAGAGTCAGTCTTCGTGTACTTAAGTCGGCATTTTGCCTTTTGAATTTAATTCCGATGCTATTTCTGAGTTTCTTTGTCAATAAGAAAGTCAGAGGGATACAGTAAACCGGAAGTGAAGCATCGGAATCTATAACTAGTGTCACAGGAATGGTTCAAAACATAGTCGGTAAGAAGAGTCTGTCTTCTTGTCCTTAAGTCGGCATTGTGCCTTTTGTATTTAATTCCGATGCAATGTCTGTGTTTCATCGTCAATAAGAAAGTCCAGGGGATATAGTAAACCTGGAGTGAAGCATCGGAATCTATAACAAGTGTCATAGGAATGGTTCAAAACATAGACAGTAGGAAGAGTCAGTCTTCTTGTACTTAAGTCGTCATTGTGCCTTTGTATTTAATTCCGATTCAATTTCTGTGTTTCATCGTCAATAAGAATGTCCAAGGGATACATATAACCTGAAGTGAAGCATCGGAATCTTTAACTAGTGTCACAGGAATGGTTCAAATCATTGTCAATAAGTAGAGTCGGTCTTCATGTACTTAAGTCGGCATTGTGCCTTTTGTATTTAATTCCGATGCAATTTCTGTGGTTCATCGTCAATAAGAAGGTACAAGGGATACAGTAAACCTGAAGTGAAGCGTCGTAATCTATAACTAGTGTCACAGGAATGGTTCAAAACATAGGCAGTAGGAAGAGTCAGTGTTCTTGTACTTAAGTCGGCATTGTGCCTTTTCTATTTAATTCCGATACAATTTCTGTGTTTCATCGTCAATAAGGTCAGAAGGATACAGTAAACCTGAAGTGAAGCATCGGAATCTATAACTAGTGTCACAGGAATGGTTCAAAACATAGACAGTAAGAAGAGTCAGTCTTCTTGTCCTTAAGTTGGCATTGTGCCTTTTGTATTTAATTCCGATGCAATTTCTGTGTTTCATCGTCAATAAGAAGGTCCAAGGGATACAGTAAACCTGGAGTGAAGCACCGGAATCTATAACTAGTGTCACAGTAATGGTTCAAAGCATAGACAGTAAGAAGAGTCAGTCTTCTTGTACTTATGTCGGCATTGTGTCTTTTGTATTTAATTCCGATGCAAGTCCTGTGATTCATCGTCAATAAGAAGGTCCAAGGGAAACAGTAAACCTGAAGTGAAGCATCGGAATCTATAACTAGTGTCACAGGAATGGTTCAAAACATAGACAGTACGAAGAGTCAGTCTTCTTGTACTTAAGTCGGCATTGTGCCTTTTGTATTTAATTACGATGCAATTTCTGTGTTTCATCGTCAATAAGAATGTCAGAGGGATACTGTAAACCTGAAGTGAAGCATCGGAATCTATAACTAGTGCCACAGGAATGGTTCAAACCATAGTCATTAAGAAGAGTCAGTCTTCTTGTCCTTAAGTCGGCATTGTGCCTTTTGTATTTAATTCCGATGCAATTTCTGTGTTTCATCGTCAATAAGAAGGTCCAAGGGATATAGCAAAGATGGAGTGAAGCACCGGAATCTATAACTAGTGTCACAGTAATGGTTCAAAGCATATACAGCAAGAAGAGTCAGTCTTCTTGTACTTAAGTCGGCATTGTGTCTTTTGTATTTAATTCGAATGCAATTTCTGTGATTCATCGTCAATAAGAAGGTCCTAGGGAAACAGTAAACCTGAAGTGAAGCATCGGAATCTATAACTAGTGTCACAGGAATGGTTCAAAACATAGACAGTACGAAGAGTCAGTCTTCTTGTACTTAGGTCGGCATTGTGGCTTTTGTATTTAATTCCGATGCAATTTCTGTGTTTCATCGTCAATAAGAAGGTCAGAGGGATACAGTAAACCTGAAGTGAAGCATTGGAATCTATAATTAGTGTCACAGGAATGGTTCAAAAAAAAGTCAGTAAGAATAGTCAGTGTTCTTGTCCTTAAGTCGGCATTGATCCTTTTGCATTTAATTCCGATGCAATTTCTGTGTTTCATCGTCAATAAGAAGGTCCAAGGGATACAATAAACCTCGAGTGTAGCATCAGAATCTATAACTGGTGTCAGAGGAATGGTTCAAAACATAGACAGTAAAAAGAGTTAGTCTCCGTGTACTTAAGTCGGCATTTTGCCTTTTGTATTTAATTCCGAAGCAATTTCTGAGTTTCATCGTCAATAAGAAGGTCAGAGGGATACAGTAAACCTGAAGTGAAGCATCGGAATCTATAACTAGTGTCACAGGAATGGTTCAAAACATAGTCAGTAGGAAGAGTAAGTCATCTTGTCCTTAAGTCGGCATTGTGCCTTTTGTATTTAATTCCGATGCAATTTCTGTGTTTCATCGTCAATAAGAAGTTCCAATGGATATAGTCAACCTGGAGTGAAGCATCGGAATCTATAACTAGTGTCACAGGAATGGTTCAAAACATAGACAGGAAGAAGTGTCAGTCTTCTTGTACTTAAGTCGGCATTGTGCCTTTTGTATTTAATTCCGATGCAATTTCTGTGTTTCATCGTCAATAAGAATGTCCAAGGGATACAGTAAACCTGAAGTGAAGCATCGGAATCTATAACTAGTATCACAGGAATCGTTCAAATCATTGTCAATAAGAAGAGTCGGTCTTCATGTACTTAAGTCGGCATTGTGCCTTTTGTATTTAATTCCGATGCAATTTCTGTGTTTCATCGTCAATAAGAAGGTACAAGGGATACAGTAAACGTGAAGTGAAGCGTCGGAGTCTACACTCCTGGAAATGGAAAACAGAACACATTGACACCGGTGTGTCAGACCCACCATACTTGCTCCGGACACTGCGAGAGGGCTGTTCAAGCAATGATCACACGCACGGCACAGCGGACACACCAGGAACCGCGGTGTTGGCCGTCGAATGGCGCTAGCTGCGCAGCATTTGTGCACCGCCGCCGTCAGTGTCAGCCAGTTTGTCGTGGCATACGGAGCTCCATCGCAGTCTTTAACACTGGTAGCTTGCCGCGACAGCGTGGACGTGAACCGTATGTGCAGTTGACGGACTTTGAGCGAGGGCGTATAGTGGGCATGCGGGAGGCCGGACGGACGTACCGCCGAATTGCTCAACACGTCGGGCGTGAGGTCTCTACAGTACATCGATGTTGTCGCCAGTGGTCGGCGGAAGGTGCACGTGCCCGTCGACCTGGGACCGGACCGCAGCGACGCACGGATGCACGCCAAGACCGTAGGATCCTAAGCAGTGCCGTAGGGGACTGCACCGCCACTTCCCAGCAAAATTAGGGACACTGTTGCTCCTGGGGTATTGGCGAGGACCATTCGCAACCGTCTCCATGAAGCTGGGCTACGGTCCCACACACCGTTAGGCCGCCTTCCGCTCACGCCCCAACATCGTGCAGCCCGCCTCCAGTGGTGTCGCGACAGGCGTGAATGGAGTGACGAATGGAGACGTGTCGTCTTCAGCGATGAGAGTCGCTTCTGCCTTGGTGCCAATGATGGTCGTATGCGTGTTTGGCGCCGTGCAGGTGGGCGCCACAATCAGGACTGCATACGACCGAGACACATACGGCCAACACCCGGCATCATGGTGTGGGGAGCAATCTCCTACACTGGCCGTACACCACTGGTGATCGTCGAGGGGACACTGAATAGTGCACGGTACATCCAAACCGTCATCGAACACATTGTTCTACCATTCCTAGACCGGCAAGGGAATTTGCTGTTCCAACAGGACAATGCACGTCCGCATGTATCCGGTGCCACCCAACGTGCTCTAGAAGGTGTAAGTCAACTACCCTGGCCAGCAAGATCTCCGGATCTGTCCCCCATTGAGCATGTTTGGGACTGGATGAAGCGTCGTCTCACGCGGTCTGCACGTCCAGCACGAACGCTGGTCCAACTGAGGCGCCAGGTGGAAATGGCATGGCAAGCCGTTCCACAGGACTACATCCAGCATCTCTACGATCGTCTCCATGGGAGAATAGCAGCCTGCATTGCTGCGAAAGGTGGATATACACTGTACTAGTGCCGACATTGTGCATGCTCTGTTGCCTGTGTCTATGTGCCTGTGGTTCTGTCAGTGTGATCATGCGATGTATCTGACCCCAGGAATGTGTCAATAAAGTTTCCCCTTCCTGAGACAATGAATTCACGGTGTTCTTATTTCAATTTCCAGGTGTGTATAACTAGTGTCACAGGAATGGTTCAAAACATAGACAGTAGGAAGAGTCAGTGTTCTTGTACTTAAGTCGGCATTGTGCCTTTTGTATTTAATTCCGATGCAATTTCTGTGTTTCATCGTCAATAAGAAGGTCCAAGGGATACAGTAAACCTGAAGTGAAGCATCGGAATTTATAACAAGTGTCACAGGAATGGTTCAAAACATAGTCAGTAAGAAGAGTCAGTCTTCTTGTACTTAAGTCGGCATTGTGCCTTTCGTATTTAATTCCTATGCAATTTCTGTGTTTCATCGCCAATAACTAGGTCCAAGGGATACAGGAAACCTGGAGTGAAGCATCGGAATCTATAACTAGTGTCACACTAATGGTTCAAAACAAAGTCAGTAAGATGAGTCAGTCTTCTTGTCCTTAAGTCGGCATTGTGCCTTTGTATTTAATTCCGATGCAATTTCTGTGTTTCATCGTCAATAAGAAGGACCAAGGGATACAGTAATCCTGGAGTGTAGCGTCGGAATCTGTAATTAGTGTCACAGGAATGGTTCAAAACATAGAGAGTAAGAAGAGTCAGTCTCCGTGTACTTAAGTCGGCATTTTGCCTTTTGTATTTAATTCCGATGCAATTTCTGTGTTTCATCGTCAATAAGAAGGTCAGAGTGATACAGTAAACCTGAAGTGAAGCATCGGAATCCACAACTAGTGGCACAGGAATGGTTCAAAACATAGACAGTAGGAAGAGTCAGTCTTCTTGTACTTAAGTCGGCATTGTGTCTTCTGTATTTAATTCCGATGCAAGTTCTGTGATTCATCGTCAATAAGAAGGTCCAAGGGAAACAGTAAACCTGAAGCGAAGCATCGGAATCTATAACTAGTCTCACAGTAATGGTTCAAAGCATAGACAGTAAGAATAGTCAGTCTTCTTGTACTTAAGTCGGCAGTGTGTCTTTTGTATTTAATTCCGATGCAAGTTCTGTGATTCATCGTCAATAAGAAGGTCCAAGGGAAACAGTAAACCTGAAGTGAAGCATCGGAATCTATAACTAGTGTCACAGGAATGGTTCAAATCATTGTCAATAAGAAGAGTCGGTCTTCATGTACTTAAGTCGGCATTTTGCCTTTTGTATTTAAATCCGATGCAATTTCTGTGTTTCATTGTCAATAAGAAGGTACAAGGGATACTGTAAACCTGAAGTGAAGCATCGGAATCTATAACTAGTGTCACAGGAATGGTTCAAAACATAGTCAGTAGGAAAAGTCGGTCTTCATGTACTTGACTCGGCATTGTGCTTTTTGTATTTAATTCCAATGCAATTTCTGTGTTTCATCGTCAGTAAGGAGGGCCAAGGGATACAGTAAACCTCAAGTGAAGCATCGGAATCTACAACTAGTGTCACAGGAATGATTCAAAACATAGACAGTAGGAAGAGTCAGTCTCCTTGTACTTAAGTCGGCATTGTGCCTTTTGTATTTAATTCCGATGCAATTTCTGTGTTTCATCGTCAATAAGAAGGTCCAAGGGATACAGTAAACCTGAAGTGAAGCATCGGAATCTATAACTAGTGTCACAGGAATGGTTCAAACATAGACAGTAAGAAAAGTCAGTCGTCTTGTACTTATGTCTGCATTGTGCTTCTTCTATTTAATTCCGATGCAATTTCTGTGTTTCATCGTCAATAAGAAGGTCAGAGGGATACAGTAAACCTGAAGTGAAGCATCCGAATCTATAACTAGTGTCACAGGAATGGTTCAAAACATAGTCAGTAAAAAGATTCAGTCATCTTGTACTTAAGTCGGCATTGTGCCTTTTGTATTTAATTCCGATGCAATTTCTGTGTTTCATCGTCAATAAGAAGGTCCAAGGGTTGCAAAAAAACCTGGAGTGAAGCATCGGAAGCTATAACTAGTGTCACAACAATGGTTCAAAACATAGACAGTAAGAAGAGTCAATCTTTTTGTACTTAAGTCGACATTGTGCCTTTTCTATTTAATTCCGATGCAATTTCTGTGTTCCATCGTCAATAAGAAGGTCAGAGGGATACAATAAACCTGAAGTGAACCATCGGAATCTATAATTAGTGTCACAGGAATGGTTCAAAACATAGACAGTAAGAAGGGTCAGTCTTCGTGTACTTAAGTCGGCATGTATCCTTTTGTTTATAATTACGATGCAATTTCTGTTTTTCATCGTCAACAAGAAGGTCCAAGGGATACAGTACACCTGAAGTGAAGCATCGGAATCTATAACTAGTGTCACAGGATTGGTTCAAAACATAGTCAGTAAGAAGAGTAAGTCTTCTTGTGCTTAAGTCGGCATTGTGCCTTTTCTATTTAATTCCGATGCAATTTCTGTGTTTCATCGTCAATAACAAAGACCAAAGGATACAGTAATGCTGGAGTGAAGCATCGGAATCTATAACTAGTGTCACAGGAATGGTTCAAAACATAGTCAGAAAGAAGAGTCAGTCTTCTTGTGCTTATGTTGGCATTGTGCCTTTTGTATTTAATTCCGATGCAATTTCTGTGTTTCATCGTCAATAAGAAGGTCAGAGGGTTACAGTAAACCTGAAGTGAAGCATCGGAATCCACAACTAGTGTCACAGGAATTGTTCAAAACATAGACAGTAGGAAGAGTCAGTCTTCTTGCACTTAAGTCGGCATTCTGCCTTTTGTACTTAATTCCGATGCAATTTCTGTGTTTCATCGTCAATAAGAAGGTCCAAGGTATACAGTAAACCTGAAGTAAAGCATCGGAATCTGTAACTAGTGTCACAGGAATGGTTCAAACTATAATCAGTAAGTAGAGTCAGTTTTCTTGTACTTAAGACGACATTGTGCCTTTTCTATTTAATTCCGATGCAATTTCTGTGTTTCATCGTCAATAAGGGGGTCCAAGGGATACAGTAAACCTGGAGTGAAGATCTGAATTTATAACTAGTGTCACAGGAATAGTTCAAAACATAGACAGTAAGAAGAGTCAGTCTTCGTGTACTTAAGTCGGCATTTTGCCTTTTGAATTTAATTCCGATGCTATTTCTGAGTTTCTTTGTCAATAAGAAAGTCAGAGGGATACAGTAAACCGGAAGTGAAGCATCGGAATCTATAACTAGTGTCACAGGAATGGTTCAAAACATAGTCGGTAAGAAGAGTCTGTCTTCTTGTCCTTAAGTCGGCATTGTGCCTTTTGTATTTAATTCCGATGCAATGTCTGTGTTTCATCGTCAATAAGAAAGTCCAGGGGATATAGTAAACCTGGAGTGAAGCATCGGAATCTATAACAAGTGTCATAGGAATGGTTCAAAACATAGACAGTAGGAAGAGTCAGTCTTCTTGTACTTAAGTCGTCATTGTGCCTTTGTATTTAATTCCGATTCAATTTCTGTGTTTCATCGTCAATAAGAATGTCCAAGGGATACATATAACCTGAAGTGAAGCATCGGAATCTATAACTAGTGTCACAGGAATGGTTCAAATCATTGTCAATAAGTAGAGTCGGTCTTCATGTACTTAAGTCGGCATTGTGCCTTTTGTATTTAATTCCGATGCAATTTCTGTGGTTCATCGTCAATAAGAAGGTACAAGGGATACAGTAAACCTGAAGTGAAGCGTCGTAATCTATAACTAGTGTCACAGGAATGGTTCAAAACATAGGCAGTAGGAAGAGTCAGTGTTCTTGTACTTAAGTCGGCATTGTGCCTTTTCTATTTAATTCCGATACAATTTCTGTGTTTCATCGTCAATAAGGTCAGAAGGATACAGTAAACCTGAAGTGAAGCATCGGAATCTATAACTAGTGTCACAGGAATGGTTCAAAACATAGACAGTAAGAAGAGTCAGTCTTCTTGTCCTTAAGTTGGCATTGTGCCTTTTGTATTTAATTCCGATGCAATTTCTGTGTTTCATCGTCAATAAGAAGGTCCAAGGGAAACAGTAAACCTGAAGTGAAGCATCGGAATCTATAACTAGTGTCACAGGAATGGTTCAAAACATAGACAGTACGAAGAGTCAGTCTTCTTGTACTTAAGTCGGCATTGTGCCTTTTGTATTTAATTACGATGCAATTTCTGTGTTTCATCGTCAATAAGAATGTCAGAGGGATACTGTAAACCTGAAGTGAAGCATCGGAATCTATAACTAGTGCCACAGGAATGGTTCAAACCATAGTCATTAAGAAGAGTCAGTCTTCTTGTCCTTAAGTCGGCATTGTGCCTTTTGTATTTAATTCCGATGCAATTTCTGTGTTTCATCGTCAATAAGAAGGTCCAAGGGATATAGCAAAGATGGAGTGAAGCACCGGAATCTATAACTAGTGTCACAGTAATGGTTCAAAGCATATACAGCAAGAAGAGTCAGTCTTCTTGTACTTAAGTCGGCATTGTGTCTTTTGTATTTAATTCGAATGCAATTTCTGTGATTCATCGTCAATAAGAAGGTCCTAGGGAAACAGTAAACCTGAAGTGAAGCATCGGAATCTATAACTAGTGTCACAGGAATGGTTCAAAACATAGACAGTACGAAGAGTCAGTCTTCTTGTACTTAGGTCGGCATTGTGGCTTTTGTATTTAATTCCGATGCAATTTCTGTGTTTCATCGTCAATAAGAAGGTCAGAGGGATACAGTAAACCTGAAGTGAAGCATTGGAATCTATAATTAGTGTCACAGGAATGGTTCAAAAAAAAGTCAGTAAGAATAGTCAGTGTTCTTGTCCTTAAGTCGGCATTGATCCTTTTGTATTTAATTCCGATGCAATTTCTGTGTTTCATCGTCAATAAGAAGGTCCAAGGGATACAATAAACCTCGAGTGTAGCATCAGAATCTATAACTGGTGTCAGAGGAATGGTTCAAAACATAGACAGTAAAAAGAGTTAGTCTCCGTGTACTTAAGTCGGCATTTTGCCTTTTGTATTTAATTCCGAAGCAATTTCTGAGTTTCATCGTCAATAAGAAGGTCAGAGGGATACAGTAAACCTGAAGTGAAGCATCGGAATCTATAACTAGTGTCACAGGAATGGTTCAAAACATAGTCAGTAGGAAGAGTAAGTCATCTTGTCCTTAAGTCGGCATTGTGCCTTTTGTATTTAATTCCGATGCAATTTCTGTGTTTCATCGTCAATAAGAAGTTCCAATGGATATAGTCAACCTGGAGTGAAGCATCGGAATCTATAACTAGTGTCACAGGAATGGTTCAAAACATAGACAGGAAGAAGTGTCAGTCTTCTTGTACTTAAGTCGGCATTGTGCCTTTTGTATTTAATTCCGATGCAATTTCTGTGTTTCATCGTCAATAAGAATGTCCAAGGGATACAGTAAACCTGAAGTGAAGCATCGGAATCTATAACTAGTATCACAGGAATCGTTCAAATCATTGTCAATAAGAAGAGTCGGTCTTCATGTACTTAAGTCGGCATTGTGCCTTTTGTATTTAATTCCGATGCAATTTCTGTGTTTCATCGTCAATAAGAAGGTACAAGGGATACAGTAAACGTGAAGTGAAGCGTCGGAGTCTACACTCCTGGAAATGGAAAACAGAACACATTGACACCGGTGTGTCAGACCCACCATACTTGCTCCGGACACTGCGAGAGGGCTGTTCAAGCAATGATCGCACGCACGGCACAGCGGACACACCAGGAACCGCGGTGTTGGCCGTCGAATGGCGCTAGCTGCGCAGCATTTGTGCACCGCCGCCGTCAGTGTCAGCCAGTTTGTCGTGGCATACGGAGCTCCATCGCAGTCTTTAACACTGGTAGCTTGCCGCGACAGCGTGGACGTGAACCGTATGTGCAGTTGACGGACTTTGAGCGAGGGCGTATAGTGGGCATGCGGGAGGCCGGACGGACGTACCGCCGAATTGCTCAACACGTCGGGCGTGAGGTCTCTACAGTACATCGATGTTGTCGCCAGTGGTCGGCGGAAGGTGCACGTGCCCGTCGACCTGGGACCGGACCGCAGCGACGCACGGATGCACGCCAAGACCGTAGGATCCTAAGCAGTGCCGTAGGGGACTGCACCGCCACTTCCCAGCAAAATTAGGGACACTGTTGCTCCTGGGGTATTGGCGAGGACCATTCGCAACCGTCTCCATGAAGCTGGGCTACGGTCCCACACACCGTTAGGCCGCCTTCCGCTCACGCCCCAACATCGTGCAGCCCGCCTCCAGTGGTGTCGCGACAGGCGTGAATGGAGTGACGAATGGAGACGTGTCGTCTTCAGCGATGAGAGTCGCTTCTGCCTTGGTGCCAATGATGGTCGTATGCGTGTTTGGCGCCGTGCAGGTGGGCGCCACAATCAGGACTGCATACGACCGAGACACATACGGCCAACACCCGGCATCATGGTGTGGGGAGCAATCTCCTACACTGGCCGTACACCACTGGTGATCGTCGAGGGGACACTGAATAGTGCACGGTACATCCAAACCGTCATCGAACACATTGTTCTACCATTCCTAGACCGGCAAGGGAATTTGCTGTTCCAACAGGACAATGCACGTCCGCATGTATCCGGTGCCACCCAACGTGCTCTAGAAGGTGTAAGTCAACTACCCTGGCCAGCAAGATCTCCGGATCTGTCCCCCATTGAGCATGTTTGGGACTGGATGAAGCGTCGTCTCACGCGGTCTGCACGTCCAGCACGAACGCTGGTCCAACTGAGGCGCCAGGTGGAAATGGCATGGCAAGCCGTTCCACAGGACTACATCCAGCATCTCTACGATCGTCTCCATGGGAGAATAGCAGCCTGCATTGCTGCGAAAGGTGGATATACACTGTACTAGTGCCGACATTGTGCATGCTCTGTTGCCTGTGTCTATGTGCCTGTGGTTCTGTCAGTGTGATCATGTGATGTATCTGACCCCAGGAATGTGTCAATAAAGTTTCCCCTTCCTGAGACAATGAATTCACGGTGTTCTTATTTCAATTTCCAGGTGTGTATAACTAGTGTCACAGGAATGGTTCAAAACATAGACAGTAGGAAGAGTCAGTGTTCTTGTACTTAAGTCGGCATTGTGCCTTTTGTATTTAATTCCGATGCAATTTCTGTGTTTCATCGTCAATAAGAAGGTCCAAGGGATACAGTAAACCTGAAGTGAAGCATCGGAATTTATAACAAGTGTCACAGGAATGGTTCAAAACATAGTCAGTAAGAAGAGTCAGTCTTCTTGTACTTAAGTCGGCATTGTGCCTTTCGTATTTAATTCCTATGCAATTTCTGTGTTTCATCGCCAATAACTAGGTCCAAGGGATACAGGAAACCTGGAGTGAAGCATCGGAATCTATAACTAGTGTCACACTAATGGTTCAAAACAAAGTCAGTAAGATGAGTCAGTCTTCTTGTCCTTAAGTCGGCATTGTGCCTTTGTATTTAATTCCGATGCAATTTCTGTGTTTCATCGTCAATAAGAAGGACCAAGGGATACAGTAATCCTGGAGTGTAGCGTCGGAATCTGTAATTAGTGTCACAGGAATGGTTCAAAACATAGAGAGTAAGAAGAGTCAGTCTTCGTGTACTTAAGTCGGCATTGTGCCTTTTCTATTTTATTCCGATGCAATTTCTGTGTTTCATCGTCAATAAGAATGTCCAAGGGATACAGTAAACCTGAAGTGAAGCATCGGAATCTATAACTAGTGTCACAGCAATGGTTCAAATCATTGTCAATAAAAAGAGTCGGTCTTAATGTACTTAAGTTGGCATTGTGCCTTTTCTATTTAATTCCGATGCAATTTCTGTGTTTCATCGTCAATAAGAAGGTACAAGGGATACAGTAAACCTGAAGTGATGCATCGGAATCTATAACTAGTGTCACAGGAATGGTTCAAAACATAGACAGCAAGAAGAGTCAGTCTTCTTGTACATAAGTCGGCATTGTGCCTTTTGTATTTAATTCCGATGCAATTTCTGTGTTTCATCGTCAATAAGAAGGTCAGAGGGATACAGTAAACCTGAAGTGACGCATCGGAATCCAAAACTAGTGTCACAGGAATGGTTCAAAACATAGACAGTAGGAAGAGTCAGTCTTCTTGTACGTAAGTCGGCATTGTGCCTTTTGTATTTAATTCCGATGCAATTTCTGTGTTTCATCGTCAATAAGAAGGTCCAAGGTATACACCAAACCTGAAGTGAAGCATCGGAATCCATAACTAGTGTCACAGGAATGGTTCAAGACATAGTCAGTAAGAAGAGTCAGTCTTCTTGAACTTATGTCGGCATTGTGCCATTTCTATTTAATTCCGATGCAATATCTGTGTTTCATCGGCATTTAGAAGGTCCAAGGGATACACTAAACACGGAGTGAAGCATCGGAATCTATCACTAGTGTCACAGGAATGTTTCAAAACATAGACAGTAAGAAGAGTCAGTCTTCTTGAACTTCAGTGGACATTGTGCCTTTTCTATTTAATTCCGATGCAATTTCTGTGTTTCATCGTCAATAAGAAGGTCAGAGGGATACAATAAACCTGAAGTGAAGCATCTGAATCTATAACTAGTGTCACAGGAACGGTTCAAAACATAGACAGGAAGAAGAGTCAGTCTTCGTGCACTTAAGTCGGCATTTTGCCTTTTGTATTTAATTCCGATGCAATATCTGTCTTTTATCGTCAATAGGAAGGTCCAAGGGATACAGTAAACCTGAAGTGAAGCATCGGAATCGATAACTAGTGTCACGGGAATGGCTCATAACATAGTCAGTGAGAAGAGTCAGTCTTCTTGTACTTAAGTCGGCATTGTGCCTTTTCTATTTAATTCCTATGCAATTTCTGTGTTTCATCGCCAATAACAAGGTCCAAAGGATACAGGAAACCTGGAGTGAAGCATCGGAATCTATAACTAGTGTCACACTAATGGTTCAAAGCAAAGTCAGTAAGATGAGTCAGTCTTCTTGTCCTTAAGTCGGCATTGTGCCTTTGTATTTAATTCCGATGCAATTTCTGTGTTTCATCGTCAATAAGAAGGACCAAGGGATACAGTTATCCTGGAGTGTAGCGTCGGAATCTGTAATTAGTGTCACAGGAATGGTTCAAAACATAGAGAGTAAGAACAGTCAGTCTTCGTGTACTTAAGTCGGCATTGTGCCTTTTCTATTTTATTCCGATGCAATTTCTATGTTTCATCGTCAATAAGAATGTCCAAGGGATACAGTAAACCTGAAGTGAAGCATCGGAATCTATAAGTAGTGTCACAGCAATGGTTCAAATCATTGCCAATAAAAAGAGTAGGTCTTAATGTACTTAAGTTGGCATTGTGCCTTTTCTATTTAATTCCGATGCAATTTCTGTGTTTCATCATCAATAAGAAGGTACAAGGGATACAGTAAACCTGAAGTGATGCATCGGAATCTATAACTAGTGTCACAGGAATGGTTCAAAACATAGACAGTAGGAAGAGTTTGTGTTCTTGTACTTAAGTCGGCATTGTGCCTTTGTTTTTAATTCCGATGCAATTTCTGTGTTTCACCGTCAATAAGAAGGTCCAAGCGATACAGTAAACCTGAAGTGAAGCGTCGGAATCTACAACTAGTGTCACAGGATTGGTTCAAAACATAGACAGTAAGAAGCGTCAGGCTTCTTGTACTTAAGTCGGCATTGTGCCTTTCGTATTTAATTCCGATGCTATTTCTGTGTCTCATCGTCAATAAGATGGTCCAAGGGATACGGTAAACCTGTTGTGAAGCATCGGAATCTATAACTAGAGTCACAGTAATGGTTCAAAACATAGACAGTAAGAAGAGTCAGACCTCTTGTAGTTATGTCGGCATTGTGCCTTTTGTATTTAATTCCGATGCTTTTTCTGTGTTTCATCGTCAATAAGAAGGTCAGAGGGATACTGTAAACCTGAAGGGAAGCATCGGAACTATAACGAGTGTCACAGGAATGGTTCAAAGCATAGTCAGTAAGAAGAGACAGTCTTCTTGTCCTTAAGTCGGCATTGTGCCTTTTGTATTTAATTCCGATGCAATTTCTGTGATTCATCGTCAATAAGATGGTCCAAGGGAAACAGTAAACCTGAAGTGAAGCATCGGAATCTATAACTAGTGTCACAGGAATGGTTCAAAACATAGACAGTACGAAGAGTCAGTCTTCTTGTACTTAAGTCGGCATTGTGGCTTTTGTATTTAATTCCGATGCAATTTCTGTGTTTCATTGTCTATAAGAAGGTCAGAGGGATACAGTAAACCTGAAGTGAAGCATCGGAATCTATAATTAGTGTCACAGGAATGGTTCAAAACAAAGTCAGTAAGAAGAGTCAGCCTTCTTGTCCTTAAGTCGGCATTGTGCCTTTTGTATTTAATTCCGATGCAATTTCTGTGTTTTATCGTCAATAAGAAGGTCCAAGGTATACAGTAAACCTGAAGTAAAGCATCGTAATCTATAACTAGTGTCACAGGAATGGTTCAAACTATAATAAGTAAGAAGAGTCAGTCATCTTGTACTCAAGTCGGCATTGTGCCTTTTCTATTTAATTCCGATGCAATTTCTGTGTTCCATCGTCAATAAGAAGGTCCAAGGGATACGATAAACCTGGAGTGAAGCAACGGAATCTATAACTAGTGTCACAGGAATGGTTCAAAACATAGACAGTAAGATGAGTCAGTCTTCCTGTTCTTAAGTCGGCATTGTGCCTTTTCTATTTAATTCCGATGCAATTTCTGTGTTTCATCGTCAATAAGAATGTCCAAGGGATACAGTAAACCTGAAGTGAAGCATCGGAATCTATAACTAGTATCACAGGAATCGTTCAAATCATTGTCAATAAGATGAGTCGGTCTTCATGTACTTAAGTCGGCATTGTGCCTTTTGTATTTAATTCCGATGCAATTTCTGTGTTTCTTCGTCAATAAGAAGGTACAAGGGATACAGTAAACCTGAAGTAAAGCATCGGAATCTATAACTAGTGTCACAGGAATGGTTCAAAACATAGACAGTAGGAAGAGTCAGTGTTCTTGTACTTAAGTCGGCATTGGGCCTTTTGTATTTAATTCCGATGCCATTTCTGTGTTTCATCGTCAACAAGAAGGTCCAAGGGATACAGTAAACCTGAAGTGAAGCATCGGAATCTACAACTAGTGGCACAGGATTGGTTCAAAACATAGACAGTAAGAAGAGTCAGTCTTCTCGTACTTAAGTGGCATTGTTCCTTTTGTATTTAATTCCGATGCAATTTCTGTGTTTCATCGTCAATAAGAAGGTCAGAGGGATACAGTAAACCTGAAGTGAATCATCGGAATCTATAACTAGTGTCACAGGAATGGTTCAAAACATATTCAGTAAGAAGAGTAAGTCTTCTTGTCCTTAAGTCGGCATTGTGCTTTTTGTATTTAATTCCGATGCAATTTCTGTGTTTCATCGTCAATAAGAAGGTCCAAGGGATACAGTAAACCTGGAGTGAAGCACCGGAATCTATAACTAGTGTCACACTAATGGTTCAAAACAAAGTCAGTAAGAAGAGTCTGTCTTCTTGTCCTTAAGTCGGCATTGTGAATTTTGTATTTAATTCCGATGCAATTTCTGTGTTTCATAGTCAACAAGAAGGTCCAAGGGATACAGTAAACCTGTAGTGGAGCATCGGAATCTGTAATTAGTGTCACAGGAATGGTTCCAATCATTGTCAATAAAAAGAGTCGGTCTTAATGTACTTAAGTCGGCATTGTGCCTTTTCTATTTAATTCCGATGCAATTTCTGTGTTTCATCGTCAATAAGAAGGTACAAGTGATACAGTAAACCTGAAGTGATGCATCGGAATCTATCACTAGTGTCACAGGAATGGTTCAAAACATAGACAGTAGGAAGAGTCAGTGATCTTGTACTTAAGTCGGCATTGTGTCTTTGTTTTTAATTCCGATGCAATTTCTGTGTTTCATCGTCAATAAGAAGGTCCAAGGGATACAGTAAACCTTAAGTGAAGCATCGGAATCTACAACTAGTGTCACAGAATTGGTTCAAAACATAGACAGTAAGAAGCGTCAGTCTTCTTGTACTTAAGTCGGCATTGTGCCTTTTCTATTTTATTCCGATGCTATTTCTGTGTCTCATCGTCAATAAGACGGTCAGAGGGATACAGTAGACCTGAAGTGAAGCATCCGAATCTATAACTAGTGTCACAGGAATGGTTCAAAACATAGTCAGTAAGAAGAGTCAGTCTTCTTGTACTTAAGTCGGCATTGTGTCTTTCGTATTTAATTCCGATGTAATTTCTGTGTTTCATCGTCAATAAGAAGGTCCAAGGGATATGGTAAACCTGGAGTGAAGCATCGGAATCTATATCTAGAGTCACAGTAATGGTTCAAAACATAGACAGTAAGAAGAGTCAGACTTCTTGTACTTAAGTCGGCATTGTGCATTTTGTATTTAATTCCGATGCTATTTCTGTGTTTCATCGTCAATAAGAAGGACAGAGGGATACTGTAAACCTGAAGGGAAGCATCGGTATCTATAACTAGTGTCACAGGAATGGTTCAAAACAAAGTCGTTAAGAAGAGTCAGTCTTCTTGTCCTTAAGTCGGCATTGTGCCTTTTGTATTTAATTCCGATGCAATTTCTGTGTTTCATCGTCAATAAGAAGGTCCAAGGGATACGCCAAACCTGGAGTGAAACATCGGAATCTACAACTAGTGTCACAGGAATGGTTCAAAACATAGATAGTAAGAAGAGTCATTTTTCCTGTACTTAAGCCGGCATTGTGCCTTTTCTATTTAATTCCGAAGCAATTTCTGTGTTTCATCGTGAATAAGAAGGTCAGAGGGATACAGTAAACCTGCGGTGAAGCATCGGAATCTATAACTTGTGTCACAGGAATGGTTCAAAACATACTCAGTAAGAAGAGTCAGTCTTCTTGTACTTAAGTCGGCATTGTGCCTTTCGTATTTAATTCCGATGCAATTTCTGTGTTTCATCGTCAATACGACGGTCAGAGGGATACAGTAAACCTGAAGTGAAGCATCGGAATCTACAACTAGTGTCACAGGAATGGTTCAAAACATAGTCAGTAAGAAGAGTAAGTCTTCTTGTCCTTAAGTCGGCATTGTGCATTTTGTATTTAATTCCGAAGCAATTTCTGTGTTTCATCGTCAATAAGAAGGTCCAAGGGATACGGTAAACCTGGAGTGAAGCATCCGAAACTATAACTAGAGTCACAGTAATGGTTCAATGCATAGACACAAAGAAGAGTCAGTCTTCTTGTACTTAAGTCGGCATTCTGCCTTTTGTATGTAATTCCGATGCAATTTCTGTGTTTCATCGTCAATAAGAAGGTCCAAGGGTACAGTAAACCTGAAGTGAAGCATCGGAATCTATAACTAGTGTCACTGGAATGGTTCAAAATATAGACAGTAAGAAGAGTCAGTCTTCTTGTACTTAAGTCGGCATTGTGCCTTTTGTATTTAATTCCGATGCAATTTCTGTGATTAATCGTGTAAAAGAAGGTCCAAGGGATACAGTAATCCTGAAGTGAAGCATCGGACTCTATAACTAGTGTCACAGAAATGGTTCAAAGCATAGACTGTAGGACGAGTCGTCTTCTTATACTTAGGTCGGTATTGTGCATTTTGTATTTAATTCCGATGCAATTTCTGTGTTGCATCGTCAATAAGAAGGTCCAAGGGAAACAGTAATCCTGAAGTGAAGAGTCTGAATCTATAACTAGTGTCACAGGAATGGTTCAAAGCATAGACAGTAGGAAGAGTCAGCCTTCTTATACTTAAGTCGGCATTGTGGCTTTTGTATTTAATTCCGATGCAATTTCTGTGTTTCATCGTCAATAAGGAGGTCAGAGGGATACAGTAAACCTGAAGAGAACATCGGAATCTATAACTAGTGTCACAGCAATGGTTCAAAACATAGTCAGTAAGAAGAGTCAGTCTTCTGGTCCTTAAGTCGGCATTGTGCCTTTTGTATTTAATTCCGATGCAATTTCTGTGTTTCATCGGCAATAAGGTCTAAGGGATACAGTAAACCTGAAGTGAAGCATCGGAGTCTATAACTAGTGTCACAGGAATGGTTCAAAACATAGACAGTAGGAAGAGTCAGTCTTCTTGTACTTAAGTCGGCATTGTGCTTTTGTATTTAATTCCGATGCAATTTCTGTCTTTCATCTTCAATAAGAAGGTCAGAGGGATACAGTAAACCTGAAGTGAAGCATTGGAATCTATAACTAGTGTCAGTGGAATGGTTCATAACATAGTCAGTAAGAAGAGTCAGTCTTCTTGTACTTAAGTCGGAATTGTGCCTTTTCTACTTAATTCCGATGCAATTTCTGTGTTTCATCGTCAATAAGAAGGTCCAAGGGATACAGTAAACCTGGAGTGAAGCATCGGAATTTATAACTAGTGTCACAGGAATGGTTCAAAACATAGACAGTAAGAAGAGTCAGTCTTCTAGTACTTAAGTCGACATTCTGCCTTTTCTATTTAATTCCGATGCAATTTCTGTGTTTCATCGTCAATAAGAAGGTCAGAGGGATACAATAAACCTGAAGTGATGCATCGGAATCTATAACTAGTGTCACAGGAATGGTTCAAAACAAAGTCAGTAAGAAAAGTCAATCTTCTGGTCCTTAAGTCGGCATTGTGCCTTTTGCATTTAATTCCGATGCAATTTCTGTGATTCATCGTCAATAAGAAGGTCCAAGGGATACAGTAAACCTGGAGTGAAGCATCGGAATCTATAACTAGTGTCACAGGAGTGATTCAAAACATAGACAGTAAGAAGAGTCAGTCTTCTTGAACTTAAGTCGGCATTGTGCTTTTTCTATTTAATACCGATGCAATTTCTGTGTTTCATCGCCAATAACAAGGTCCAAGGGATACAGTAAACCTGGAGTGAAGCATCGGAATCTATAACTAGTGTCAATGGAATGGTTCAAATCATAGACAGTAAGAAGAGTCAGTCTTCCTGTACTTAAGTCGGCATTATGCCTTTTGTATTTAATTCCGATGCCATTTCTGTGTTTCATCGTCAATAAGATAGTCAGAGGGATACAGTAAACCTGAAGTGAAGCATCGGAATCTATAGCTAGTGTTACAGGAATGGTTCAAAACATAGTCAGTAAGAAGACTCAGTCTTCTTGTACTTAAGTGGGCATTGTGATTTTTGTATATAATTCCGATGCAATTTCTGTGTTTCATCGTCAATAAGAAGGTCAGAGGGATACGATAAACCTTTAGTGAAGAATCTGAATCTATAACTAGTGTCACAGGAATGGTTCAAAACATTGACAGTATAAAGAGTCAGTCTGCGTGTACTTAAGTCGGCATTTTGCCTTTTGTATATAATTCCGATGCATTTTCTGTGTTTCATCGTCAATAGGAAGGTCCAAGGGATACAGTAAACCTGAAGTGAGCATCGGAATCTATAACAAGTGTCACAGGAATGGTTCATAACATAGTCAGTGAGAAGAGTCAGTCTTCTTGTACTTAAGTCGGCATTGTGCCTTTTCTATTTAATTCCGATGCAATTTCTGTGTTTCATCGTCAATAAGAGGGTCCAAGGGATACAGTAAACCTGAAGTGAAGCATCGGAATCTACAACTAGTGTCACAGGATTGCTTCAAAATATAGACAGTAAGAAGAGTCAGTCTTCTTGTACATAAGTCGGCATTGTGCCTTTTCCATTTTATTCCGATGCTATTTCTGTGTTTCATCGTCAATAAGAATGTCAGAGGGATACAGTAAACCTGAAGTGAAGCATCGGAATCTATAACTAGTGTCACAGGAATGGTTCAAAACATAGTCAGTAAGAAGAGTCAGTCTTCTTGTACTTAAGTCGGCATTGTGCCTTTCGTATTTAATTCCGTTGCAATTTCTGTGTTTCATCGTCAGTAAGACGGTCAGAGGGATACAGTAAACCTGAAGTGAAGCATCGGAATCTATAACTAGTGTCACTGATATGGTTCAAAATATAGACAGTAAGAAGGGTCAGTCTTCTTGTACTTAAGTCGGCATTGTGCCCTTTGTGTTTAATTCCGATGCAATTTCTGTGATTCATCGTGTAAAAGAAGGTCCAAGGGATACAGTAAACCTGAAGTGAAGCATCGGACTCTATTACTAGTGTCACTGAAATGGTTCAAAACATAGACAGTAGGAAGAGTCAGTATTCTTATACTTAGGTCGGCGTTGTGCCTTTTGTATTTAATTCCGATGCAATTTCTGTGTTGCATCGTCAATAAGAAGGTCCAAGGGAAACAGTAAACCTGAAGTGAAGGATCGGAATCTATAACTAGTGCCACAGGAATGGTTCAAAACATAGACCGTAGGAAGAGTCAGTCTCCTTATACTTAAGTCGGCATTGTGGCTTTCGTATTTAATTACGATGCAATTTCTGTGTTTCATCGACAATAAGGAGGTCAGAGGGATACAGTAAACCTGAGGAGAAGCATCGGAATCTATAACTAGTGTCACAGCAATGGTTCAAAACATAGTCAGTAAGAAGAGTCAGTCTTCTTGTCCTTTAGTCGGCATTGTGCCTTTTGTATTTAATTCCGATGCAATTTCTGTGATTCATCGGCAATAAGGTCAGAGGGATACAGTAAACCTGAAGTGAAGCATCGGAATCTATAACTAGTGTTACAGGAATGGTTCAAACATATACAGTAGGAAGAGTCAGTCTTCTTGTACTTAAGTTGGCATTGTGGTTTTGTATTTAATTCCGATGCAATATCTGTGTTTCATCTTCAGTAAGAAGGTCAGAGGGATACAGTAAATCTGAAGTGAAGCATCAGAATCCAAAACTAGTGTCACAGGAATGGTTCAAATCATAGACAGAAGGAAGAGTCAGTCTTCTTTCACTTAAGTCGGCATTGTGCCATTTCTATTTAATTCCGATGCAGTATCTGTGTTTCATAGTCAATAACTAGGTCCAAGGCATACAGTAAACCTGGAGTGAAGCATCGGAATCTATAACTAGTGTCAATGGAATGGTTCAAAGCATAGTCAGTAGGAAGAGACGGTCTTCACGTACTTAAGTCGGCATTGTGCCTTTTGTATTTAATTCCGATGCAATTTCTGTGTTTTAATGTCAATAAGTCGGTCCAAGGGATACAGTAAACCTGGAGTGTAGCATCGGAATCTATAACTAGTGTCACAGGAATGGTTCAAAGCATAGACAGTAAGAAGAGTCAGTCTTCGTGTACTTAAGTCTGCATTTGGCCTTTTGTATTTAATTCCGATGCAATTTCTGTGTTTCATCGTCAATAAGAAGTTCCAAGGAATACAGTAAAACTGGAGTGAAGCATTGGAATCTATAACTAGTGTCACTGGAATGGTACAAAGCATGGACAGTAATAAGAGCAGTCTTCTTGTACTTAAGTCGGCATTGTGGCTTTTGTATTTCATTCCGATGCAATTTCTGTGTTTCATCGTCAATAAGAAGGCCCAAGGGATACAGTAAACCTGAAGTCAAGCATCGGAATCTATGACTAGTGTCACAGGAATGGTTCAAAACATAGACAATACCAAGAGTCAGTCTTCTTGTACTTAAGTCGTTATTGTGCCTTTTGTATTTATTTCCGATGCAATTTCTGTGTTTCATCGTCAATAAGAAGGTCCAAGGGATACAGTAAAAGTGAAGTGAAGCATCGGAATCTATAACTACTGTCACAGGAATGGTTCAAAACATAGACAGTAGGAAGAGTCAGTCTTCTTTCACTTAAGTCGGCATTGTGCCATTTCTATTTAATTCCGATGCAGTATCTGTGTTTCATAGTCAATAACAAGGTCCAAGGCATACAGTAAACCTGGAGTGAAGCATCGGAATCTATAACTAGTGTCAATGGAATGGTTCAAAACATAGTCAGTAGGAAGAGACGGTCTTCACGTACTTAAGTCGGCATTGTGCCTTTTGTATTTAATTCCGATGCAATTTCTGTGTTTCAATGTCAATAAGTCGGTCCAAGGGATACAGTAAACCTGGAATGTAGCATCGGAATCTATAACTAGTGTCACAGGAATGGTTCAAAGCATAGACAGTAAGAAGAGTCAGTCTTCGTGTACTTAAGTCTGCATTTGGCCTTTTGTATTTAATTCCGATGCAATTTCTGTGTTTCATCGTCAATAAGAAGTTCCAAGGAATACAGTAAAACTGGAGTGAAGCATCGGAATCTATAACTAGTGTCACTGGAATGGTACAAAGCATGGACAGTAAGAAGAGCAGTCTTCTTGTACTTAAGTCGGCATTGTGGCTTTTGTATTTCATTCCGATGCAATTTCTGTGTTTCATCGTCAATAAGAAGGCCCAAGGGATACAGTAAACCTGAAGTCAAGCATCGGAATCTATGACTAGTGTCACAGGAATGGTTCAAAACATAGACAATACCAAGAGTCAGTCTTCTTGTACTTAAGTCGTTATTGTGCCTTTTGTATTTATTTCCGATGCAATTTCTGTGTTTCATCGTCAATAAGAAGGTCCAAGGGATACAGTAAAAGTGAAGTGAAGCATCGGAATCTATAACTACTGTCACAGGGTTGGTTCAAAACAAAGTCAGTAAGAAGAGTCAATCTTCTTGTCCTTTAGTCGGCATTGTGCCTTTTGTAATTAATTCCGATGCAATTTCTTTGTTTCATCGTCAATAAGAAGGTCCAAGGGATACAGTAAACCTGGAGTGTAGCATCGGAATCTATAACTAGTGTCACAGGAATGGATCAAATAATAGACAGTAAGAAGAGTCAGCCTTCGTGTACTTAAGTCGGCATTTTGCCTTTTATATTTCATTCCGATGAAATTTCTGTGAATCATCGTCAATAAGAAGGTCCAAATGATACTGTAAACCTGGAGTGAAGCATCGGAATCTATAACTAGTGTTAATCGAATGGTTCAAAACATAGACAGTAAGAAGAGTCAGTCTTCTTGTACTTAAGTCGGCATTGTGCCTTTTGTATTTAATTCCGATGCCATTTCTGTGTTTCATCGTCAATAAGAAAGTCAGAGGGATACAGTAAGCCTGAAGTGAAGCATCGGAATCTATAGCTGTTGTCACAGGAATGGTTCGAAACATAATCAGTAAGAAGAGTCAGTCTTCTTGTCCATAAGTCGGCATTGTGCGTTTTGTATTTAATTCCGATGCAATTTCTGTGTTTCATCGTTAATTAGAAGGTCCAAGGGATACAGTAAACTTGGAGTGTAGCATCGGAATCTATAACTAGTGTCACAGGAATGGTTCAAAGCATAGACAGTAAGAAGAGTCAGCCTTCTTATACTTAAGTCGGCATTGTGGCTTTTGTATTTAATTCCGATGCAATTTCTGTGTTTCATCGTCAATAAGGAGGTCAGAGGGATACAGTAAACCTGAAGAGAAGCATCGGAATCTATAACTAGTGTCACAGCAATGGTTCAAAACATAGTCAGTAAGAAGAGTCAGTCTTCTGGTCCTTAAGTCGGCATTGTGCCTTTTGTATTTAATTCCGATGCAATTTCTGTGTTTCATCGGCAATAAGGTCAAAGGGATACAGTAAACCTGAAGTGAAGCATCGGAATCTATAACTAGTGTCACAGGAATGGTTCAAAACATAGACAGTAGGAAGAGTCAGTCTTCTTGTACTTAAGTCGGCATTGTGCTTTTGTATTTAATTCCGATGCAATTTCTGTGTTTCATCTTCAATAAGAAGGTCAGAGGGATACAGTAAACCTGAAGTGAAGCATTGGAATCTATAACTAGTGTCACTGGAATGCTTCATAACATAGTCAGTAAGAAGAGTCAGTCTTCTTGTACTTAAGTCGGCATTGTGCCTTTTCTACTTAATTCCGATGCAATTTCTGTGTTTCATCGTCAATAAGAAGGTCCAAGGGATACAGTAAACCTGGAGTGAAGCATCGGAATCTATAACTAGTGTCACAGGAATGGTTCAAAACATAGACAGTAAGAAGAGTCAGTCTTCTAGTACTTAAGTCGACATTCTGCCTTTTCTATTTAATTCCGATGCAATTTCTGTGTTTCATCGTCAATAAGAAGGTCAGAGGGATACAATAAACCTGAAGTGATGCATCGGAATCTATAACTAGTGTCACAGGAATGGTACAAAACAAAGTCAGTAAGAAAAGTCAATCTTCTGGTCCTTAAGTCGGCATTGTGCCTTTTGCATTTAATTCCGATGCAATTTCTGTGATTCATCGTCAATAAGAAGGTCCAAGGGATACAGTAAACCTGGAGTGAACCATCGGAATCTATAACTAGTGTCACAGGAGTGATTCAAAACATAGACAGTAAGAAGAGTCAGTCTTCTTGAACTTAAGTCGGCATTGTGCCTTTTCTATTTAATTCCGATGCAATTTCTGTGTTTCATCGCCAATAACAAGGTCCAAGGGACACAGTAAACCTGGAGTGAAGCATCGGAATCTATAACTAGTGTCAATGGAATGGTTCAAATCATAGACAGTAAGAAGAGTCAGTCTTCCTGTACTTAAGTCGGCATTATGCCTTTGGTATTTAATTCCGATGCCATTTCTGTGTTTCATCGTCAACAAGATAGTCAGAGGGATACAGTAAACCTGAAGTAAAGCATCGGAATCTATAGGTAGTGTTACAGGAATGGTTCAAAACAAAGTCAGTAAGAAGAGTCAGTCTTCTTGTACTTAAGTGGACATTGTGCCTTTTGTATATAATTCCGATGCAATTTCTGTGTTTCATCGTCAATACGAAGGTCAGAGGGATACGATAAACCTTTAGTGAAGAATCTGAATCTATAACTAGTGTCACAGGAATAATTCAAAACATAGACAGTATAAAGAGTCAGTCTGCGTGTACTTAAGTCGGCATTTTGCCTTTTGTATATAATTCCGATGCATTTTCTGTGTTTCATCGTCAATAGGAAGGTCCAAGGGATACAGTAAACCTGAAGTGAGCATCGGAATCTATAACAAGTGTCACAGGAATGGTTCATAACATAGTCAGTGAGAAGAGTCAGTCTTCTTGTACTTAAGTCGGCATTGTGCTTTTTCTATTTAATTCCGATGCAATTTCTGTGTTTCATCGTCAATAAGAGGGTCCAAGGGATACAGTAAACCTGAAGTGAAGCATCGGAATCTACACCTAGTGTCACAGGATTGGTTCAAAATATAGACAGTAAGAAGAGTCAGTCTTCTTGTACTCAAGTCGGCATTGTGCCTTTTCCATTTTATTCCGATGCAATTTCTGTGTTTCATCGTCAGTAAGACGGTCAGAGGGATACAGTAAACCTGAAGTGAAGCATCGGAATCTATAGCTAGTGTTACAGGAATGGTTCAAAACATAGTCAGTAAGAAGAGTCAGTCTTCTTGTACTTAAGTAGGCATTGTGCCTTTTGTGTTTAATTCCGATGCAATTTCTGTGATTCATCGTGTAAAAGAAGGTCCAAGGGATACAGTAAACCTGAAGTGAAGCATCGGACTCTATTACTAGTGTCACTGAAATGGTTCAAAACATAGACAGTAGGAAGAGTCAGTATTCTTATACTTAGGTCGGCATTGTGCGTTTTGTATTTAATTCCGATGCAATTTCTGTGTTACATCGTCAATAAGAAGGTCCAAGGGAAACAGTAAACCTGAAGTGAAGGATCGGAATCTATAACTAGTGCCACAGGAATGGTTCAAAACATAGACCGTAGGAAGAGTCAGTCTTCTTATACTTAAGTCGGCATTGTGGCTTTTGTATTTAATTACGATGCAATTTCTGTGTTTCATCGACAATAAGGAGGTCAGAGGGATACAGTAAACCTGAGGAGAAGCATCGGAATCTATAACTAGTGTCACAGCAATGGTTCAAAACATAGTCAGTAAGAAGAGTCAGTCTTCTTGTCCTTAAGTCGGCATTGTGCCTTTTGTATTTAATTCCGATGCAATTTCTGTGATTCATCGGCAATAAGGTCAGAGGGATACAGTAAACCTGAAGTGAAGCATCGGAATCTATAACTAGTGTCACAGGAATGGTTCAAAACATAGACAGTAGGAAGAGTCAGTCTTCTTGTACTTAAGTTGGCATTGTGGTTTTGTATTTAATTCCGATGCAATATCTGTGTTTCATCTTCAGTAAGAAGGTCAGAGGGATACAGTAAATCTGAAGTGAAGCATCGGAATCCAAAACTAGTGTCATAGGAACGGTTCATAACATAGTCAGTAAGAAGAGTCAGTCTTCTTGTACTTAAGTCGGCATTGTGCCTTTTCTATTTAATTCCGATGCAATTTCTGTGTTTTATCATCAATAAGATGGTCCAAGGGATACAGTAAACCTGGAGTGAAGCATCGGAATCTGTAACTAGTGTCACAGGAATGGTTCAAAACATAGACAGTAAGAAGCGTCAGTCTTCTTGTACTTAAGTCGACATTCTGCCTTTTCTATTTAATTCCGATGCAATTTCTGTGTTTCATCGTCAATAAGAAAGTCCAAGGGATCCAGTAAACCTGGAGTGAAGCATCGGAATCTATAACTAGTGTCACAGGGATGGTTCAAAATATAGACAGTAAGAAGAGTCAGTCTTCTTGTACTTATGTCGAGTTGTGCCTTTTGTATTTAATATCGATGCAATTTCTGTGTTTCATCGTCAGTAAGGAAGTACAAGGGTACAGTAAACCTCACGTGAAGCATCGGAATCAATAACAAGTGTCACAGGAATGGTTCAAAACATAGTCAGTAGGAAGAGTCGGTCTTCATGTACTTAAGTCGGCATTGTGCATTTTGTATTTAATTCCGATGAAATTTCTGTGTTTCATCGTCAATAAGAAGGTCCAAGGGATACAGTAAGCCTGAAGTGAAGCATCGGAATCTATAACTAGTGTCACAGGAATGGTTCAAAACATAGTCAGTAAGAAGAGTCAGTCATCTTGTCCTTAAGTCGGCATTGTGCCTTTTGTATTTAGTTCCGATGCAATTTCTGTGTTTCATCGTCAATAAGAACGTCCAAGGGATACAGTAAACCTGAAGTGAAGCATCGGAATCTATAACTAGTGTCACAGGAATGGTTCAAAACATAGACAGTAGGAAGAGTCAGTCTTCTTTCACTTAAGTCGGCATTGTGCCATTTCTATTTAATTCCGATGCTGTATCTGTGTTTCATCGTCAATAACAAGGTCCAACTCATACAGTAAACCTGGAGTGAAGCATCGGAATCTATAACTAGTGTCAATGGAATGGTTCAAAACATAGTCAGTAGGAAGAGACGGTCTTCACGTACTTAAGTCGGCATTGTGCCTTTTGTATTTAATTCCGATGCAATTTCTGTGTTTCAATGTCAATAAGTCGGTCCAAGGGATACAGTAAACCTGGAGTGTAGCATCGGAATCTATAACTAGTGTCACAGGAATGGTTCAAAGCATAGACAGTAAGAAGAGTCAGTCTTCGCGTACTTAAGTCTGCATTTGGCCTTTTGTATTTAATTCCGATGCAATTTCTGTGTTTCATCGTCAATAAGAAGTTCCAAGGAATACAGTAAAACTGGAGTGAAGCATCGGAATCTATAACTTGTGTCACTGGAATGGTACAAAGCATGGACAGTAAGAAGAGCAGTCTTCTTGTACTTAAGTCGGCATTGTGGCTTTTGTATTTCATTCCGATGCAATTTCTGTGTTTCATCGTCAATAAGAAGGCCCAAGGGATACAGTAAACCTGAAGGCAAGCATCGGAATCTATGACTAGTGTCGCAGGAATGGTTCAAAACATAGACAGTACCAAGAGTCAGTCTTCTTGTACTTAAGTCGTTATTGTGCCTTTTGTATTTATTACCGATGCAATTATTGTGTTTCATCGTCAATAAGAAGGTCCAAGGGATACAGTAAAACTGAAGTGAAGCATCGGAATCTATAACTACTGTCACAGGAATGGTTCAAAACAAAGTCAGTAAGAAGAGTCAATCTTCTTGTCCTTAAGTCGGCATTGTGCCTTTTGTAATTAATTCCGATGCAATTTCTTTGTTTCATCGTCAATAAGAAGGTCCAAGGGATACAGTAAACCTGGAGTGTAGCATCGGAATCTATAACTAGTGTCACAGGAATAGTTCAAATAATAGACAGTAAGAAGAGTCAATCTTCGTGTACTTAAGTCGGCATTTTGCCTTTTATATTTCATTCCTATGAAATTTCTGTGAATCATCGTCAATAAGAAGGTCCAAATGATACAGTAAACCTGGAGTGAAGCATCGGAATCTATAACTAGTGTTAATCGAATGGTTCAAAACATAGACAGTAAGAAGAGTCAGTCTTCTTGTACTTAAGTCGGCATTGTGCCTTTTGTATTTAATTCCGATGCCATTTCTGTGTTTCATCGTCAATAAGAAAGTCAGAGGGATACAGTAAGCCTGAAGTGAAGCATCGGAATCTATAGCTGTTGTCACAGGAATGGTTCGAAACATAGTCTGTAAGAAGAGTCAGTCTTCTTGTCCATAAGTCGGCATTGTGCGTTTTGTATTTAATTCCGAAGCAATTTCTGTGTTTCATCGTTAATTAGAAGGTCCAAGGGATACAGTAAACCTGGAGTGTAGCATCGGAATCTGTAACAAGTGTCACAGGAATGGTTCAAAACATAGACAGTAAGAAGCGTCAGTCTTCTTGTACTTAAGTCGACATTCTGCCTTTTCTATTTAATTCCGATGCAATTTCTGTGTTTCATCGTCAATAAGAAAGTCCAAGGGATCCAGTAAACCTGGAGTGAAGCATCGGAATCTATAACTAGTGTCACAGGGATGGTTCAAAATATAGACAGTAAGAAGAGTCAGTCTTCTTGTACTTATGTCGAGTTGTGCCTTTTGTATTTAATATCGATGCAATTTCTGTGTTTCATCGTCAGTAAGGAAGTACAAGGGTACAGTAAACCTCACGTGAAGCATCGGAATCAATAACAAGTGTCACAGGAATGGTTCAAAACATAGTCAGTAGGAAGAGTCGGTCTTCATGTACTTAAGTCGGCATTGTGCATTTTGTATTTAATTCCGATGAAATTTCTGTGTTTCATCGTCAATAAGAAGGTCCAAGGGATACAGTAAGCCTGAAGTGAAGCATCGGAATCTATAACTAGTGTCACAGGAATGGTTCAAAACATAGTCAGTAAGAAGAGTCAGTCATCTTGTCCTTAAGTCGGCATTGTGCCTTTTGTATTTAGTTCCGATGCAATTTCTGTGTTTCATCGTCAATAAGAACGTCCAAGGGATACAGTAAACCTGAAGTGAAGCATCGGAATCTATAACTAGTGTCACAGGAATGGTTCAAAACATAGACAGTAGGAAGAGTCAGTCTTCTTTCACTTAAGTCGGCATTGTGCCATTTCTATTTAATTCCGATGCTGTATCTGTGTTTCATCGTCAATAACAAGGTCCAACTCATACAGTAAACCTGGAGTGAAGCATCGGAATCTATAACTAGTGTCAATGGAATGGTTCAAAACATAGTCAGTAGGAAGAGACGGTCTTCACGTACTTAAGTCGGCATTGTGCCTTTTGTATTTAATTCCGATGCAATTTCTGTGTTTCAATGTCAATAAGTCGGTCCAAGGGATACAGTAAACCTGGAGTGTAGCATCGGAATCTATAACTAGTGTCACAGGAATGGTTCAAAGCATAGACAGTAAGAAGAGTCAGTCTTCGCGTACTTAAGTCTGCATTTGGCCTTTTGTATTTAATTCGGATGCAATTTCTGTGTTTCATCGTCAATAAGAAGTTCCAAGGAATACAGTAAAACTGGAGTGAAGCATCGGAATCTATAACTTGTGTCACTGGAATGGTACAAAGCATGGACAGTAAGAAGAGCAGTCTTCTTGTACTTAAGTCGGCATTGTGGCTTTTGTATTTCATTCCGATGCAATTTCTGTGTTTCATCGTCAATAAGAAAGTCAGAGGGATACAGTAAGCCTGAAGTGAAGCATCTGAATCTATAGCTGTTGTCACAGGAATGGTTCAAAACAAAGTCAGTAAGAAGAGTCAACCTTCTTGTCCTTAAGTCGGCATTGTGCCTTTTGTAATTAATTCCGATGCAATTTCTTTGTTTCATCGTCAATAAGAAGGTCCAAGGGATACAGTAAACCTGGAGTGTAGCATCGGAATCTATAACTAGTGTCACAGGAATAGTTCAAATAATAGACAGTAAGAAGAGTCAGTCTTCGTGTACTTAAGTCGGCATTTTGCCTTTTATATTTCATTCCTATGAAATTTCTGTGAATCATCGTCAATAAGAAGGTCCAAATGATACAGTAAACCTGGAGTGAAGCATCGGAATCTATAACTAGTGTTAATCGAATGGTTCAAAACATAGACAGTAAGAAGAGTCAGTCTTCTTGTACTTAAGTCGGCATTGTGCCTTTTGTATTTAATTCCGATGCCATTTCTGTGTTTCATCGTCAATAAGAAAGTCAGAGGGATACAGTAAGCCTGAAGTGAAGCATCGGAATCTATAGCTGTTGTCACAGGAATGGTTCGAAACATAGTCTGTAAGAAGAGTCAGTCTTCTTGTCCATAAGTCGGCATTGTGCGTTTTGTATTTAATTCCGAAGCAATTTCTGTGTTTCATCGTTAATTAGAAGGTCCAAGGGATACAGTAAACCTGGAGTGTAGCATCGGAATCTGTAACAAGTGTCACAGGAATGGTTCAAAGCATAGACAGTAAGAAGAGTCAGTCTTCGTGTACTTAAGTAGGCATTTTGCCTTTTGTATTTAATTCCGATGAAATTTCTGTGTATCACCGTCAATTAGAAGGTATAAATGATACAGTAAACCTGGAGTAAAGCATCGGAATCTATAACTAGTGTTAATCGAATGGTTCAAAACATAGACAGTAAGAAGAGTCAGTCTTCTGGTACTTAAGTCGGCATTGTGCCTTTTGTATTTAATTCCGATGCCATTTCTGTAGTTCATCGTCAATAAGAAAGTCAGAGGGATACAGTAAGCCTGAAGTGAAGCATCGGAATCTATAGCTGTTGTAACAGGAATGGTTCGTAACATAGTCAGTAAGAAGAGTCAGTCTTCTTGTCCATAAGTCGGCATTGTGCGTTTTGTATTTAATTCCGATGCAATTTCTGTGTTTCATCGTTAATTAGAAGGTCCAAGGGATACAGTAAACCAGGAGTGTAGCATCGGAATCTATAACTAGTGTCACAGGAATGGTTCAAAGCATAGACAGTAAGAAGAGTCAGTCTTCGTGTACTTGAGTCGGCATTTGGCCTTTTGCATTTAATTCCTATGCAATTTCTGTGTTTCATCGTCAATAAGAAGGTCCAAGGGATACAGTAAACCTGAAGTGAGCATCGGAATCTATAACAAGTGTCACAGGAATGGTTCATAACATAGTCAGTGAGAAGAGTCAGTCTTCTTGTACTTAAGTCGGCATTGTGCCTTTTCTATTTAATTCCGATGCAATTTCTGTGTTTCATCGTCAATAAGAGGGTCCAAGGGATACAGTAAACGTGAAGTGAAGCATCGGAATCTACACCTAGTGTCACAGGATTGGTTCAAAATATAGACAGTAAGAAGAGTCAGTCTTCTTGTACTCAAGTCGGCATTGTGCCTTTTCCATTTTATTCCGATGCAATTTCTGTGTTTCATCGTCAGTAAGACGGTCAGAGGGATACAGTAAACCTGAAGTGAAGCATCGGAATCTATTACTAGTGTCACTGGTATGGTTCAAAATATAGACAGTAAGAAGAGTCAGTCTTCTTGTACTTAAGTAGGCATTGTGCCTTTTGTGTTTAATTCCGATGCAATTTCTGTGATTCATCGTGTAAAAGAAGGTCCAAGAGATACAGTAAACCTGAAGTGAAGCATCGGACTCTACTACTAGTGTCACTGAAATGGTTCAAATCATAGACAGTAGGAAGAGTCAGTATTCTTATACTTAGGTCGGCATTGTGCGTTTTGTATTTAATTCCGATGCAATTTCTGTGTTGCATCGTCAATAAGAAGGTCCAAGGGAAACAGTAAACCTGAAGTGAAGGATCGGAATCTATAACTAGTGCCACAGGAATGGTTCAAAACATAGACCGTAGGAAGAGTCAGTCTTCTTATACTTAGGTCGGCATTGTGGCTTTTGTATTTAATTACGATGCAATTTCTGTGTTTCATCGACAATAAGGAGGTCAGAGGGATACAGTAAACCTGAGGAGAAGCATCGGAATCTATAACTAGTGTCACAGCAATGGTTCAAAACATAGTCAGTAAGAAGAGTCAGTCTTCTTGTCCTTAAGTCGGCATTGTGCCTTTTGTATTTAATTCCGATGCAATTTCTGTGATTCATCGGCAATAAGGTCAGAGGGATACAGTAAACCTGAAGTGAAGCATCGGAATCTATAACTAGTGTCACAGGAATGGTTCAAAACATAGACAGTAGGAAGAGTCAGTCTTCTTGTACTTAAGTTGGCATTGTGGTTTTGTATTTAATTCCGATGCAATATCTGTGTTTCATCTTCAGTAAGAAGGTCAGAGGGATACAGTAAATCTGAAGTGAAGCATCGGAATCCAAAACTAGTGTCACAGGAATGGTTCAAATCATAGACAGTAGGAAGAGTCAGTCTTCTTGTACGTAAGTCGGCATTGTGCCTTTTGTATTTAATTCCGATCCAATTTCTGTGTTTCATCGTCAATAAGAAGGTCCAAGGTATACAGTAAACCTGAAGTGAAGCATCGGAATCTATAACTAGTGTCATAGGAACGGTTCATAACATAGTCAGTAAGAAGAGTCAGTCTTCTTGTACTTAAGTCGGCATTGTGCCTTTTCTATTTAATTCCGATGCAATTTCTGTGTTTTATCATCAATAAGATGGTCCAAGGGATACAGTAAACCTGGAGTGAAGCATCGGAATCTGTAACTAGTGTCACAGGAATGGTTCAAAACATAGACAGTAAGAAGCGTCAGTCTTCTTGTACTTAAGTCGACATTCTGCCTTTTCTATTTAATTCCGATGCAATTTCTGTGTTTCATCGTCAATAGGAAAGTCCAAGGGATCCAGTAAACCTGGAGTGAAGCATCGGAATCTATAACTAGTGTCACAGGGATGGTTCAAAATATAGACAGTAAGAAGAGTCAGTCTTCTTGTACTTATGTCGAGTTGTGCCTTTTGTATTTAATATCGATGCAATTTCTGTGTTTCACCGTCAGTAAGAAAGTTCAAGGGTACAGTAAACCTCAAGTGAAGCATCGGAATCTTTAACAAGTGTCACAGGAATGGTTCAAAACATAGTCAGTAGGAACAGTCGGTCTTCATGTACTTAAGTCGGCATTGTGCATTTTGTATTTAATTCCGATGAAATTTCTGTGTTTCATCGTCAATAAGAAGGTCCAAGGGATACAGTAAACCTGAAGTGAAGCATCGGAATCTATAACTAGTGTCACAGGAATGGTTCAAAACATAGTCAGTAAGAAGAGTCAGTCATCTTGTCCTTAAGTCGGCATTGTGCCTTTTGTATTTAGTTCCGATGCAATTTCTGTGTTTCATCGTCAATAAGAACGTCCAAGGGATACAGTAAACCTGAAGTGAAGCATCGGAATCTATAACTAGTGTCACAGGAATGGTTCAAAACATAGACAGTAGGAAGAGTCAGTCTTCTTTCACTTAAGTCGGCATTGTGCCATTTCTATTTAATTCCGATGCAGTATCTGTGTTTCATCGTCAATAACAAGGTCCAACTCATACAGTAAACCTGGAGTGAAGCATCGGAATCTATAACTAGTGTCAATGGAATGGTTCAAAACATAGTCAGTAGGAAGAGACGGTCTTCACGTACTTAAGTCGGCATTGTGCCTTTTGTATTTAATTCCGATGCAATTTCTGTGTTTCAATGTCAATAAGTCGGTCCAAGGGATACAGTAAACCTGGAGTGTAGCATCGGAATCTATAACTAGTGTCACAGGAATGGTTCAAAGCATAGACAGTAAGAAGAGTCAGTCTTCGCGTACTTAAGTCTGCATTTGGCCTTTTGTATTTAATTCCGATGCAATTTCTGTGTTTCATCGTCAATAAGAAGTTCCAAGGAATACAGTAAAACTGGAGTGAAGCATTGGAATCTATAACTAGTGTCACTGGAATGGTACAAAGCATGGACAGTAAGAAGAGCAGTCTTCTTGTACTTAAGTCGGCATTGTGGCTTTTGTATTTCATTCCGATGCAATTTCTGTGTTTCATCGTCAATAAGAAGGCCCAAGGGATACAGTAAACCTGAAGTCAAGCATCGGAATCTATGACTAGTGTCACAGGAATGGTTCAAAACAAAGACAGTACCAAGAGTCAGTCTTCTTGTACTTAAGTCGTTATTGTGCCTTTTGTATTTATTTCCGATGCAATTTCTGTGTTTCATCGTCAATAAGAAGGTCCAAGGGATACAGTAAAACTGAAGTGAAGCATCGGAATCTATAACTACTGTCACAGGAATGGTTCAAATCAAAGTCAGTAAGAAGAGTGAATCTTCTTGTCCTTAAGTCGGCATTGTGCCTTTTGTAATTAATTCCGATGCAATTTCTTTGTTTCATCGTTAAGAAGAAGGTCCAAGGGATACAGTAAACCTGGAGTGTAGCATCGGAATCTATAACTAGTGTCACAGGAATGGTTCAAATAATAGACAGTAAGAAGAGTCAGTCTTCGTGTACTTAAGTCGGCATTTTGCCTTTTATATTTCATTCCGATGAAATTTCTGTGAATCATCGTCAATAAGAAGGTCCAAATGATACAGTAAACCTGGAGTGAAGCATCGGAAACTATAACTAGTGTTAATCGAATGGTTCAAAACATAGACAGTAAGAAGAGTCAGTCTTCTTGTACTTAAGTCGGCATTGTGCCTTTTGTATTTAATTCCGATGCCATTTCTGTGTTTCATCGTCAATAAGAAAGTCAGAGGGATACAGTAAGCCTGAAGTGAAGCATCGGAATCTATAGCTGTTGTCACAGGAATGGTTCGAAACATAGTCAGTAAGAAGAGTCAGTCTTCTTGTCCATAAGTCGGCATTGTGCGTTTTGTATTTAATTCCGATGCAATTTCTGTGTTTCATCGTTAATTAGAAGGTCCAAGGGATACAGTAAACCTGGAGTGTAGCATCGGAATCTGTAACTAGTGTCACAGGAATGGTTCAAAGCATAGACAGTAAAAAGAGTCAGTCTTCGTGTACTTAAGTCGGCATTTGGCGTTTTGCATTTAATTCCGATGCAATTTCTGTGTTTCATCGTCAATAAGAAAGTCCAAGGGATACAGTAAACCTGAAGTGAAGCATCGGAATCTATATCTAGTGTCACCGGAATGGTTTCAAAACATAGTCAGTAAGAGGAGTCAGTCTTCTTGTACTTAAGTCGGCATTGTGCCATTTCTATTTAATTCCGATGCAATATCTGTGTTTCATCGTCAATAAGAAGTTCCAAGGAATACAGTAAAACTGGAGTGAAGCATCGGAATCTATAACTAGTGTCACAGGAATGGTACAAAACATGGACAGTAAGAAGAGCAGTCTTCTTGTACTTAAGTCGGCATTGTGGCTTTTGTATTTCATTCCGATGCAATTTCTGTGTTTCATCGTCAATAAGAAGGTCCAAGGGATACAGTAAACCTGAAGTCAAGCATCGGAATCTATAACTAGTGTCACAGGAATGGTTCAAAACATAGACAGTAGGAAAAGTCAGTCTTCATGTACTTAAGTAGTTATTGTGCTTTGTGTATTTATTTCCGATGCAATTTCTGTGTTTCATCGTCAATAAGAAGGTATAAGGGATACAGTAAAACTGAAGTGAAGCATCGGAATCTATAACTACTGTCACAGGAATGGTTCAAATAATAGACAGTAAGAAGAGTCAGTCTTCGTGTACTTAAGTCGGCATTTTGCCTTTTATATTTAATTCCGATGAAATTTCTGTGTATCACCGTCAATAAGAAGGTCCAAATGATACAGTAAACCTGGAGTAAAGCATCGGAATCTATAACTAGTGTTAATCGAATAGTTCAAAACATAGACAGTAAGAAGAGTCAGTCTTCTTGTACTTAAGTCGGCATTGTGCCTTTTGTATTTAATTCCGATGCCATTTCTGTAGTTCATCGTCAATAAGAAAGTCAGAGGGATTCAGTAAGCCTGAAGTGAAGCATCGGAATCTATAGCTGTTGTAACAGGAATGGTTCGAAACATAGTCAGTAAGAAGAGTCAGTCTTCTTCTCCATAAGTCGGCATTGTGCGTTTTGTATTTAATTCCGATGCAATTTCTGTGTTTCATCGTTAATTAGAAGGTCCAAGGGATACAGTAAAAGTGGAGTGTAGCATCGGAATCTATAACTAGTGTCACAGGAATGGTTCAAAGCATAGACAGTAAGAAGAGTCAGTCTTCGTGTACTTAAGTCGGCATTTGGCCTTTTGCATTTAATTCCTATGCAATTTCTGTGTTTCATCGTCAATAAGAAGGTCCAAGGGATACAGTAAACCTGAAGTGAAGCATCGGAATCTATAACTAGTGTCACCGGAATGGTTTCAAAACATAGTCAGTAAGAAGAGTCAGTCTATTTGTACTTAAGTCGGCATTGTGCCATTTCTATTTAATTCCGATGCAATATCTGTGTTTCATCGTCAATAAGAAGGTCCAAGGGATACAGTAAACCTGGAGTGAATCATCGGAATCTATAACTAGTGTCAATGGAATGGTTCAAAACATAGTCAGTAGGAAGAGTCGGTCTTCATGTACTTAAGTCGGCATTGTGCCTTTTATATTTAATTCCGATGCAATTTCTGTGTTTCAATGTCAATAAGTAAGTCCAAGGGATACAGTAAACCTCAAGTGATTCATCGGAATATATAACTAGTATCATAGGAATGGTACAAAACATAGTCAGTAGGAAGAGTCGGTTTTCATGTACTTATGTCGGCATTGTGCCTTTTGTATTTAATTCCGATGCTATTTCTGTGTTTCATCGTCAATAAGAAGGTCCATGGGATACAGTAAACGTTAAGTGAAGCATCGGGATCTATAACTAGTGTCACAGGAACGTTTCAAAGCATAGTCAGTTGGAAGAGAAGGTCTTCATGTACTTAAGTCGGCATTGTGCCTTTTGTATTTAATTGCGATGCAATTTCTGTGTTTCATCGTCAATAAGAAGGTCCAAGGGATACAGTAAACCTGAAGTGAAGCATCGGAATGTATAACTAGTGTCGCAGGAATGGTTCAAAACATAGTCAGTGAGAAGAGTCAGTCTTCTTGTACTTAAGTCGGCATTGTGCCTTTTCTATTTAATTCTATTGCAATTTCTGTGTTTCATCGTCAATAAGATGGTCCAAGGAATACAGTAAACCTGAAGTGAAGCATCGGAATCTATAACTAGTGTCACAGGAATGGTTCAAAACATAGTCAGTAGGAAGAGTCAGTCTTCTTGTACTAAGAGGGCATTGTGCCTTTTGTATTTAATTCCGATGCAATTTCTGTGTTTCATCGTCAATAAGAAGGCCCAAGGGATACAGTAAACCTGGAGTGAAGCATCGGAATCTATAACTAGTGTCACAGGAATGGTTCAAAACATAGACAGTAGGAAGAGTCAGTCTTTTTGTACTTAAGTCGGCATTGTGCATTTTGTATTTAATTCCGATGCAATTTCTGTGTTTCATCGTCAATAAGAAGGCCCAAGGGATACAGTAAACCTGGAGTGAAGCATCGGAATCTATATCTAGTGTCACAGGAATGGTTCAAAACATAGTCAGTAAGAAGAGTCAGCTTTCTTTTACTTAAGTCGGCATTGTGCCTTTTCTATTTAATTCCGATGCAAATTCTGTGTTTCATCGTCAATAAGAAGAACCAAGGGATACAGTAAACCTGGAGCGAAGCATCGGAATCTATAGCTAGTGTCACAGGAATGGTTCAAAGCATAGTCAGTAAGAAGAGTCAGTCTTCTTGTACTTAAGTCGGCATTGTGCCTTTTGTATCTAATTCCGATGCAATTTCTGTGTTTCATCGTCAATAAGAATGTCAGAGGGATACCGTAAACCTGAAGTGAAGCATCGGAATCCATAACAAGTGTCACAGGAATGTTTCAAAACATAGTCAGTAAGAAGAGTCAGTCTTCTTGTCCTTAAGTCCGCGTTGTGCCTTTTGTATTTAATTCCGATAGAATATCTGTGTCTCATTGTCAATTAGAAGGTCCAAGGGGTACAGTAAACCTGGAGTAAAGCATCGGAATCTATAACTAGTGTCACAGTAATGGTTCAAAACATAATTAGTAAGAAGGGTCAGTCTTCTTGTACTTAAGTCGGCATTGTGCCTTTTGTATTTAATTCCGATGCAATTTCTGAGATTCATCGTCAATAAGAAGGTCCAAGGGATATAGTAAACCTGAAGTAAAGCGTCGGACTCCATAACTAGTGTCACAGAAATAGTAGAAAACATAGACAGTAGTACGAGTCAGTCTTCTTGTACTTAAGTCGGCATTGTGCCTTTTGTATTTAATTCCGATGCAATTTCTGTGTTTCATCGTCAATAAGAAGGTCCAAGGGAAGCAGTAAACCTGAAGTGAAGCATCGGAATCTATAACTAGTGTCACAGGACTGGCGCAAAACATAGTCAGTAAGAAGAGTCAGTCTTCTTGTCCTTAAGTCGGCATTGTGCATTTGGTATTTAATTCCGATGCAATTTCTGTGTTTCATCGGCAATAAGGTCAGTGGGATACAGTAAACCTGAAGTGAAGCATCGGAATCTATAGCTAGTGTCACAGGAACGGTTCAAAACAAAGTCAGTATGAAGAATCAGTCTTCCTGTCCTCATGTCGGCATTGTGCCTTTTGTATTTAATTCCGTTGCAATTTCTGTGTTTCATCGTCAATAAGAAGCTCCAAGAGATACAGTAAACCTGGAGTGTAGCATCGGAATCTATAACTAGTTTCACAGGAATGGTCCACAACATAGACAGTAAGAAGAGTCAGTGTTCATGTACTTAAGTCGGCATTTTGCCTTTTGTATTTAATTCCGATGCAATTTCTGTGTTTCATCGTCAATAAGAAGGTCCAAGGGTTACAGTAAACCAGAAGTGAATCATCGGAATGTATAACTAGTGTCACAGGAATGGTTCAAATCATAGTCAGTAAGAAGAGTCAGTCTTCTTGTACTTAAGTCGGCATTGTGCCTTTTGTATTCAATTCCGATGCAATTTGTGTGTTTCATCGTCAATTAGAAGGCCAGAGGGATACAGTAAACCTGTAGTGAAGCATCGGAATCTATAACTAGCGTCACAGGAATGGTTCAAAACAAAGTCAATAAGAAGAATCAGTCTTCTTGTACTTAAGTCGGCATTGTGCATTTTATATTTAATTCCGATGCAATTTCTGTGTTTCATCGTCAATACGAAGGACAGAGGGATACAGTAAACCTGAAGTGAAGCATCGGAATCCAAAACTAGTGTCACAGGAATGGTTCAAAACATAGTCAGTAAGGAGATTCAGTCTTCATGTACTTAAGTCGGCATTGTGCCTTTTCTATTTAATTCCGATGCAATTTCTGTGTTTCGTCGTCAATAAGAAGGACCAAGGGATACAGTGAACCTGGAGTGAGGCATCGGAATCTATAACTAGTGTCACAGGAATGGTTCAAAACATAGACAGTAAGAAGAGTCAATCTTCTTGTACTTAAGTCGGCATTGTGCCTTTTGTATTTAATTCCGATGCAATTTCTGTGTTTCATCGTCAATAAGATGGTCAGAGGGATACAATAAACCTGAAGTGAAGCATCGGAATCTATAACTAGTGTCACAGGAATGGTTCAAAACAAAGTCAGTAAGAAGAGTCAGTCTTCTTGTCCTTAAGTCGGCATTGTGCCTTTTGTATTTAATTCCGATGCAATTTGTGTGTTTCATCGTCAGTAAGATGGTCCAAGGGTACAGTAAACCTGGAGTGTAGCATCGGAATCTATAACTAGTGTCACAGGAATGGTTCAAAGTATAGACAGTAAGAAGAGTCAGTATTCGTGTACTTAAGTCGGCATTTTTCTTTTGTAACAAATTCCGATGCAATTTCTGAGTTTAATCGTCAATAAGAAGGTCCAAGGGATACAGTAAACCTGAAGTGAAGCATCGGAATCTATAACTAGTGTCACCCGAATGGTTCAAAACATAGTCAGTAAGAAGAGTCAGTCTTCGTGTATTTAAGTCGGCATTGTGCCTTTTGTATCTAATTCCGATGCAATTTCTATGTTTCATCGTCAATAAGAATGTCAGAGGGATAACGTAAACCTGAAGGGAAGCATGGGAATCCATAAGAAGTGTCACAGGAATGTTTCAAAGCATAGTCAGTAAGAAGAGTCAGTCTTCTTGTCCTTAAGTCGGCATTGTGCCTTTTGTATTTAATTCCGATAGAATTTCTGTGTCTCATCGTCAATAGGAAGGTCCAAGGGATACAGTAAACCTGGAGTGAAGCAACGGAATATATAACTAGTGTCACAGTAATGGTTCAAAACATAGGCAGTAAGAAGAGTCAGTCTTCTTGTACTTGAGTCGGCATTGTGCCTTTTGTATTTAATTCCGATGCAATTTCTGTGTTTCATCGTCAATAAGAAGGTCCAACGGATACAGTAAACCTGAAGTGTAGCATCGGAATCTATATTTAGTATCACAGGAATGGTTCAAAACATAGACAGTAAGAAGAGTCGGTCTTCTTGTACTTAAGTCGGCATTGTGCCTTTTGTACTTAATTCCGATGGAATTTCGGAGATTCATCGTCAATAAGAAGTTCCAAGGGATACAGTAAACCTGAAGTGAAGCATCGGACCCTATAACTAGTGTCACAGAAATGGTTCAAAACATAGACAGTAGGAAGAGTCAGTCTTCTTGTACTCAAGTCGGCATTGTGCCTTTTGTATTTAATTCCGATGCAATTTCGGTGTTTCATCGTCAATAAGAAGGTCCAAGGGAAGCAGTAACCCTGAAGTGAAACATCGGAATCTATAGCTAGTGTCAAAGGAATGGTTCAAAACATAGTCAGTAAGAAGAGTCAGTCTTCTTGTCCTTAAGTCGGCATTGTGCCTTTTGAATTTAATTCCGATGCAATTTCTGTGTTTCATCGTCAATAAGAAGGTCCAAGGGATACAGTAAACCTGGAGTGAAGCATCGGAATCTATAACTAGTGTCGCAAAAATGGTTCAAAACATAGACAGTAAGATGAGTCAGTGTTCCTGTACTTATGTCGGCTTTGTGCCTTTTGTATTTAATTCCGATGCAATTTCTGTGTTTCATCGTCAATAAGAAGGTCCAAGGGATACAGTAAACCTCAAGTGAAGCATCGGAATCTATAACTAGTATCACACGAATCGTTCAAAGCATAATCAGTAGGGAGAGTCGGTCTTCATGTACTTAAGTCGGCATTGTGAATTTTGTATTTAATTCCGATACAATTTCTGTGTTTCATCGTCAATAAGAAGATCCAAGAGATACAGTGAACTTGAAGTGAAGCATCGGAATCTATAACTAGTGTCACAGGAATGGTTCAATACATAGACTGTAGCAAGAGTCAGTCTTCTTGTACATAAGTCGGCATTGTGCATTTTGTATTTAATTCCGATGCAATTTCTGTGTTTCATCGTCAATAAGAAGGTCCAAGGGATACAGTAAACCTGAAGTGAAGCATCGGAATCCAAAATTAGTGTCACAGGAATGGTTCAAAACATAGACAGTAAGAAGAGTCAATCTTCTCGTACTTAAGTCGACATTGTGCCTTTTCTATTCAATTCCGATGCAATTTCTGTGTTTCATTGTCAATAAGAAGGTCAGAGGGATACAATAAACCTGAAGTGAAGCATCGGAATCTATAACTAGTGTCACAGGAATGGTTCAAAACAAAGTCAGTAAGAAGAGTCAGTCTTCTTGTCCTTAAGTCGGCATTGTGCCTTTTGTATTTAATTCCGATGCAATTTGTGTGTTTCATCGTCAATAAGATGGTCCATGGGTACAGTAAACCTGGAGTGTAGCATCGGAATCTATAACTAGTGTCACAGGAATGGTTCAAAGTATAGACAGTAAGAAGAGTCAGTATTCGCGTACTTAAGTCGGCATTTTTCCTTTTGTAATAAACTCCGATGCAATTTCTGAGTTTAATCGTCAATAAGAAGGTCCAAGGGAAACAGTAAACCTGAAGTGAAGCATCGGAATCTATAACTAGTGTCACAGGAATGGTTCAAAACATAGTCAGTAAGAAGAGTCAGTCTTCTTGTATTTAAGTCGGCATTGTGCCTTTTGTATCTAATTCCGATGCAATTTCTATGTTTCATCGTCAATAAGAATGTCAGAGGGATAAAGTAAACCTGAAGGGAAGCATGGGAATCCATAAGAAGTGTCACAGGAATGTTTCAAAGCATAGTCAGTAAGAAGAGTCAGTCTTCTTGTCCTTAAGTCGGCATTGTGCCTTTTGTATTTAATTCCGATAGAATTTCTGTGTCTCATCGTCAATAGGAAGGTCCAAGGGATACAGTAAACCTGGAGTGAAGCAACGGAATATATAACTAGTGTCACAGTAATGGTTCAAAACATAGGCAGTAAGAAGAGTCAGTCTTCTTGTACTTGAGTCGGCATTGTGCCTTTTGTATTTAATTGCGATGCAATTTCTGTGTTTCATCGTCAATAAGAAGGTCCAACGGATACAGTAAACCTGAAGTGTAGCATCGGAATCTATATCTAGTGTCACAGGAATGGTTCAAAACATAGACAGTAAGAAGAGTCGGTCTTCTTGTACTTAAGTCGGCATTGTGCCTTTTGTACTTAATTCCGATGGAATTTCGGAGATTCATCGTCAATAAGAAGTTCCAAGGGATACAGTAAACCTGAAGTGAAGCATCGGACCCTATAACTAGTGTCACAGAAATGGTTCAAAACATAGACAGTAGGAAGAGTCAGTCTTCTTGTACTTAAGTCGGCATTGTGCCTTTTGTATTTAATTCCGATGCAATTTCGGTGTTTCATCGTCAATAAGAAGGTCCAAGGGAAGCAGTAACCCTGAAGTGAAACATCGGAATCTATAGCTAGTGTCAAAGGAATGGTTCAAAACATAGTCAGTAAGAAGAGTCAGTCTTCTTGTCCTTAAGTCGTCATTGTGCCTTTTGAATTTAATTCCGATGCAATTTCTGTGTTTCATCGTCAATAAGAAGGTCCAAGGGATACAGTAAACCTGGAGTGAAGCATCGGAATCTATAACTAGTGTCGCAAAAATGGTTCAAAACATAGACAGTAAGATGAGTCAGTGTTCCTGTACTTAAGTCGGCTTTGTGCCTTTTGTATTTAATTCCGATGCAATTTCTGTGTTTCATCGTCAATAAGAAGGTCCAAGGGATACAATAAACCTCAAGTGAAGCATCGGAATCTATAACTAGTATCACACGAATCGTTCAAAGCATAATCAGTAGGGAGAGTCGGTCTTCATGTACTTAAGTCGGCATTGTGAATTTTGTATTTAATTCCGATACAATTTCTGTGTTTCATCGTCAATAAGAAGATCCAAGAGATACAGTGAACTTGAAGTGAAGCATCGGAATCTATAACTAGTGTCACAGGAATGGTTCAATACATAGACTGTAGCAAGAGTCAGTCTTCTTGTACATAAGTCGGCATTGTGCATTTTGTATTTAATTCCGATGCAATTTCTGTGTTTCATCGTCAATAAGAAGGTCCAAGGGATACAGTAAACCTGAAGTGAAGCATCGGAATCCAAAATTAGTGTCACAGGAATGGTTCAAAACATAGACAGTAAGAAGAGTCAATCTTCTTGTACTTAAGTCGACATTGTGCCTTTTCTATTCAATTCCGATGCAATTTCTGTGTTTCATTGTCAATAAGAAGGTCAGAGGGATACAATAAACCTGAAGTGAAGCATCGGAATCTATAACTAGTGTCACAGGAATGGTTCAAAACAAAGTCAGTAAGAAGAGTCAGTCTTCTTGTCCTTAAGTCGGCATTGTGCCTTTTGTATTTAATTCCGATGCAATTTGTGTGTTTCATCGTCAATAAGATGGTCCATGGGTACAGTAAACCTGGAGTGTAGCATCGGAATCTATAACTAGTGTCACAGGAATGGTTCAAAGTATAGACAGTAAGAAGAGTCAGTATTCGTGTACTTAAGTCGGCATTTTTCCTTTTGTAATAAACTCCGATGCAATTTCTGAGTTTAATCGTCAATAAGAAGGTCCAAGGGAAACAGTAAACCTGAAGTGAAGCATCGGAATCTATAACTAGTGTCACAGGAATGGTTCAAAACATAGTCAGTAAGAAGAGTCAGTCTTCTTGTATTTAAGTCGGCATTGTGCCTTTTGTATCTAATTCCGATGCAATTTCTGTGTTTCATCGTCAATAAGAAGGTCCAAGGGTTACAGTAAACCAGAAGTGAATCATCGGAATGTATAACTAGTGTCACAGGAATGGTTCAAATCATAGTCAGTAAGAAGAGTCAGTGTTCTTGTACTTAAGTCGGCATTGTGCCTTTTGTATTCAATTCCGATGCAATTTGTGTGTTTCATCGTCAATTAGAAGGCCAGAGGGATACAGTAAACCTGTAGTGAAGCATCGGAATCTATAGCTAGCGTCACAGGAATGGTTCAAAACAAAGTCAATAAGAAGAATCAGTCTTCTTGTACTTAAGTCGGCATTGTGCATTTTATATTTAATTCCGATGCAATTTCTGTGTTTCATCGTCAATACGAAGGACAGAGGGATACAGTAAACCTGAAGTGAAGCATCGGAATCCAAAACTAGTGTCACAGGAATGGTTCAAAACATAGTCAGTAAGGAGATTCAGTCTTCATGTACTTAAGTCGGCATTGTGCCTTTTCTATTTAATTCCGATGCAATTTCTGTGTTTCGTCGTCAATAAGAAGGACCAAGGGATACAGTGAACCTGGAGTGAGGCATCGGAATCTATAACTAGTGTCACAGGAATGGTTCAAAACATAGACAGTAAGAAGAGTCAATCTTCTTGTACTTAAGTCGGCATTGTGCCTTTTGTATTTAATTCCGATGCAATTTCTGTGTTTCATCGTCAATAAGATGGTCAGAGGGATACAATAAACCTGAAGTGAAGCATCGGAATCTATAACTAGTGTCACAGGAATGGTTCAAAACAAAGTCAGTAAGAAGAGTCAGTCTTCTTGTCCTTAAGTCGGCATTGTGCCTTTTGTATTTAATTCCGATGCAATTTGTGTGTTTCATCGTCAGTAAGATGGTCCAAGGGTACAGTAAACCTGGAGTGTAGCATCGGAATCTATAACTAGTGTCACAGGAATGGTTCAAAGTATAGACAGTAAGAAGAGTCAGTATTCGTGTACTTAAGTCGGCATTTTTCTTTTGTAACAAATTCCGATGCAATTTCTGAGTTTAATCGTCAATAAGAAGGTCCAAGGGATACAGTAAACCTGAAGTGAAGCATCGGAATCTATAACTAGTGTCACCCGAATGGTTCAAAACATAGTCAGTAAGAAGAGTCAGTCTTCGTGTATTTAAGTCGGCATTGTGCCTTTTGTATCTAATTCCGATGCAATTTCTATGTTTCATCGTCAATAAGAATGTCAGAGGGATAACGTAAACCTGAAGGGAAGCATGGGAATCCATAAGAAGTGTCACAGGAATGTTTCAAAGCATAGTCAGTAAGAAGAGTCAGTCTTCTTGTCCTTAAGTCGGCATTGTGCCTTTTGTATTTAATTCCGATAGAATTTCTGTGTCTCATCGTCAATAGGAAGGTCCAAGGGATACAGTAAACCTGGAGTGAAGCAACGGAATATATAACTAGTGTCACAGTAATGGTTCAAAACATAGGCAGTAAGAAGAGTCAGTCTTCTTGTACTTGAGTCGGCATTGTGCCTTTTGTATTTAATTCCGATGCAATTTCTGTGTTTCATCGTCAATAAGAAGGTCCAACGGATACAGTAAACCTGAAGTGTAGCATCGGAATCTATATTTAGTATCACAGGAATGGTTCAAAACATAGACAGTAAGAAGAGTCGGTCTTCTTGTACTTAAGTCGGCATTGTGCCTTTTGTACTTAATTCCGATGGAATTTCGGAGATTCATCGTCAATAAGAAGTTCCAAGGGATACAGTAAACCTGAAGTGAAGCATCGGACCCTATAACTAGTGTCACAGAAATGGTTCAAAACATAGACAGTAGGAAGAGTCAGTCTTCTTGTACTCAAGTCGGCATTGTGCCTTTTGTATTTAATTCCGATGCAATTTCGGTGTTTCATCGTCAATAAGAAGGTCCAAGGGAAGCAGTAACCCTGAAGTGAAACATCGGAATCTATAGCTAGTGTCAAAGGAATGGTTCAAAACATAGTCAGTAAGAAGAGTCAGTCTTCTTGTCCTTAAGTCGGCATTGTGCCTTTTGAATTTAATTCCGATGCAATTTCTGTGTTTCATCGTCAATAAGAAGGTCCAAGGGATACAGTAAACCTGGAGTGAAGCATCGGAATCTATAACTAGTGTCGCAAAAATTGTTCAAAACATAGACAGTAAGATGAGTCAGTGTTCCTGTACTTATGTCGGCTTTGTGCCTTTTGTATTTAATTCCGATGCAATTTCTGTGTTTCATCGTCAATAAGAAGGTCCAAGGGATACAGTAAACCTCAAGTGAAGCATCGGAATCTATAACTAGTATCACACGAATCGTTCAAAGCATAATCAGTAGGGAGAGTCGGTCTTCATGTACTTAAGTCGGCATTGTGAATTTTGTATTTAATTCCGATACAATTTCTGTGTTTCATCGTCAATAAGAAGATCCAAGAGATACAGTGAACTTGAAGTGAAGCATCGGAATCTATAACTAGTGTCACAGGAATGGTTCAATACATAGACTGTAGCAAGAGTCAGTCTTCTTGTACATAAGTCGGCATTGTGCATTTTGTATTTAATTCCGATGCAATTTCTGTGTTTCATCGTCAATAAGAAGGTCCAAGGGATACAGTAAACCTGAAGTGAAGCATCGGAATCCAAAATTAGTGTCACAGGAATGGTTCAAAACATAGACAGTAAGAAGAGTCAATCTTCTTGTACTTAAGTCGACATTGTGCCTTTTCTATTCAATTCCGATGCAATTTCTGTGTTTCATTGTCAATAAGAAGGTCAGAGGGATACAATAAACCTGAAGTGAAGCATCGGAATCTGTAACTAGTGTCACAGGAATGGTTCAAAACAAAGTCAGTAAGAAGAGTCAGTCTTCTTGTCCTTAAGTCGGCATTGTGCCTTTTGTATTTAATTCCGATGCAATTTGTGTGTTTCATCGTCAATAAGATGGTCCATGGGTACAGTAAACCTGGAGTGTAGCATCGGAATCTATAACTAGTGTCACAGGAATGGTTCAAAGTATAGACAGTAAGAAGAGTCAGTATTCGCGTACTTAAGTCGGCATTTTTCCTTTTGTAATAAACTCCGATGCAATTTCTGAGTTTAATCGTCAATAAGAAGGTCCAAGGGAAACAGTAAACCTGAAGTGAAGCATCGGAATCTATAACTAGTGTCACAGGAATGGTTCAAAACATAGTCAGTAAGAAGAGTCAGTCTTCTTGTATTTAAGTCGGCATTGTGCCTTTTGTATCTAATTCCGATGCAATTTCTATGTTTCATCGTCAATAAGAATGTCAGAGGGATAAAGTAAACCTGAAGGGAAGCATGGGAATCCATAAGAAGTGTCACAGGAATGTTTCAAAGCATAGTCAGTAAGAAGAGTCAGTCTTCTTGTCCTTAAGTCGGCATTGTGCCTTTTGTATTTAATTCCGATAGAATTTCTGTGTCTCATCGTCAATAGGAAGGTCCAAGGGATACAGTAAACCTGGAGTGAAGCAACGGAATATATAACTAGTGTCACAGTAATGGTTCAAAACATAGGCAGTAAGAAGAGTCAGTCTTCTTGTACTTGAGTCGGCATTGTGCCTTTTGTATTTAATTCCGATGCAATTTCTGTGTTTCATCGTCAATAAGAAGGTCCAACGGATACAGTAAACCTGAAGTGTAGCATCGGAATCTATATCTAGTGTCACAGGAATGGTTCAAAACATAGACAGTAAGAAGAGTCGGTCTTCTTGTACTTAAGTCGGCATTGTGCCTTTTGCACTTAATTCCGATGGAATTTCGGAGATTCATCGTCAATAAGAAGTTCCAAGGGATACAGTAAACCTGAAGTGAAGCATCGGACCCTATAACTAGTGTCACAGAAATGGTTCAAAACATAGACAGTAGGAAGAGTCAGTCTTCTTGTACTTAAGTCGGCATTGTGCCTTTTGTATTTAATTCCGATGCAATTTCGGTGTTTCATCGTCAATAAGAAGGTCCAAGGGAAGCAGTAACCCTGAAGTGAAACATCGGAATCTATAGCTAGTGTCAAAGGAATGGTTCAAAACATAGTCAGTAAGAAGAGTCAGTCTTCTTGTCCTTAAGTCGTCATTGTGCCTTTTGAATTTAATTCCGATGCAATTTCTGTGTTTCATCGTCAATAAGAAGGTCCAAGGGATACAGTAAACCTGGAGTGAAGCATCGGAATCTATAACTAGTGTCGCAAAAATGGTTCAAAACATAGACAGTAAGATGAGTCAGTGTTCCTGTACTTAAGTCGGCTTTGTGCCTTTTGTATTTAATTCCGATGCAATTTCTGTGTTTCATCGTCAATAAGAAGGTCCAAGGGATACAATAAACCTCAAGTGAAGCATCGGAATCTATAACTAGTATCACACGAATCGTTCAAAGCATAATCAGTAGGGAGAGTCGGTCTTCATGTACTTAAGTCGGCATTGTGAATTTTGTATTTAATTCCGATACAATTTCTGTGTTTCATCGTCAATAAGAAGATCCAAGAGATACAGTGAACTTGAAGTGAAGCATCGGAATCTATAACTAGTGTCACAGGAATGGTTCAATACATAGACTGTAGCAAGAGTCAGTCTTCTTGTACATAAGTCGGCATTGTGCATTTTGTATTTAATTCCGATGCAATTTCTGTGTTTCATCGTCAATAAGAAGGTCCAAGGGATACAGTAAACCTGAAGTGAAGCATCGGAATCCAAAATTAGTGTCACAGGAATGGTTCAAAACATAGACAGTAAGAAGAGTCAATCTTCTTGTACTTAAGTCGACATTGTGCCTTTTCTATTCAATTCCGATGCAATTTCTGTGTTTCATTGTCAATAAGAAGGTCAGAGGGATACAATAAACCTGAAGTGAAGCATCGGAATCTATAACTAGTGTCACAGGAATGGTTCAAAACAAAGTCAGTAAGAAGAGTCAGTCTTCTTGTCCTTAAGTCGGCATTGTGCCTTTTGTATTTAATTCCGATGCAATTTGTGTGTTTCATCGTCAATAAGATGGTCCATGGGTACAGTAAACCTGGAGTGTAGCATCGGAATCTATAACTAGTGTCACAGGAATGGTTCAAAGTATAGACAGTAAGAAGAGTCAGTATTCGTGTACTTAAGTCGGCATTTTTCCTTTTGTAATAAACTCCGATGCAATTTCTGAGTTCAATCGTCAATAAGAAGGTCCAAGGGAAACAGTAAACCTGAAGTGAAGCATCGGAATCTATAACTAGTGTCACAGGAATGGTTCAAAACATAGTCAGTAAGAAGAGTCAGTCTTCTTGTATTTAAGTCGGCATTGTGCCTTTTGTATCTAATTCCGATGCAATTTCTATGTTTCATCGTCAATAAGAATGTCAGAGGGATACAGTAAACCTGAAGTGAAGCATGGGAATCCATAAGAAGTGTCACAGGAATGTTTCAAAACATAGTCAGTATGAAGAGTCAGTCTTCATGTACTTGAGTCGGCATTGTGCCTTTTGTATTTAATTCCGATGCAATTTCTGTGTTTCATCGTCAATAAGAAGGTCCAACGGATACAGTAAACCTGAAGTGAAGCATCGGAATCCATATCTAGTGTCACTGGATTGGTTCAAGACATAGACAGTAAGAAGAGTAGGTCTTCTTGTACATAAGTCGGCATTGTGCCTTTTGTATTTAATTCCGATGCAATTTCTGAGATTCATCGTCAATAAGAAGTTCCAAGGGATACAGTAAACCTGAAGTTAAGCATCGGACCCTATAACTAGTGTCACCGAAATGGTTCAAAACATAGACAGTAGGAAGAGTCAGTCTTCTTGTACTTAAGTCGTCATTGTGCCTTTTGTATTTAATTCCGATTAATTTCTGCGTTTCATCGACCATAAGATGGTCAGAGGGATACAGTAAACCTGAAGTGAGCATCGGAATCTATAACTAGTGTCACAGGAATGGTTCAAAGCATAGTCAGTAAGAAGAGTCAGTCTTTTTGTACTTAAGTCGGCATTGTGCATTTTGTGTTTAATTACGATGCAATTTTTGTGTTTCATCGTCATTAAGAAGGTCCAAGGGATACAGTAAACCTGAAGTGAAGCATCGGAATCTATAACTAGTGTCACAGGAATGGTTCAAAACATAGACAGTAAGAAGAGTCAGTCTTCTTGTACTTAAGTCGGCATAGTGCCTTTTGTATTTAACTCCGATGCAATTTCTGTGTTTCAACGTCAATAAGAACGTCCAAGGGATACAGTAAACCTGAAGTGAAGCATCGGAATCTATATCTAGTGTCACAGGAATGGTTCAAAACATAGTCAGTAAGAAGAGTCAGTCTTCTTGTACTTAAGTCGGCATTGTGCCTTTTGTATTTAATTCCGATGCAATTTCTGTGTTTCATCGTCAATAACAAGGTCCAAGGGATACAGTAAACCTGGAGTGAAGCATCGGAATCTATAACTAGTGTCGCAGGAATGGTTCAAAACATAGACAGAAAGACGAGTCAATCTTCTTGTACTTAAGTCGACATTGTGCCTTTTCTATTTAATTCCGATGCAATTTCTGTGTTTCATCGTCAATAAGAAGGTCAGAGGGATACAATAAACCTGAAGTGAAGCATCGGAATCTATAACTAGTGTCACAGGAATGGTTCAAAACAAAGTCAGTAAGAACAGTCAGTCTTCCTGTCCTTAAGTCGGCATTGTGCCTTTTGTATTTAATTCCGATGCAATTTGTGTGTTTCATAGTCAATAAGATGGTCCAAGGGATACAGTAAACCTGGAGTGTAGCATCGGAATCTATAACTAGTGTCACAGGAATGGTTCAAAGTATAGACAGTAAGAAGAGTCAGTCTTCGTGTACTTAAGTCGGCATTTTGCCTTTTGTAATAAACTCCGATGCAATTTCTGAGTTTAGTCGTCAATAAGAAGGTCCAAGGGATACAGTAAACCTGAAGTGAAGCATCGGAATCTATAACTAGTGTCACAGGAATGGTTCAAAACATAGTCAGTAAGAAGAGTCAGTCTTCTTGTATTTAAGTCGGCATTGTGCCTTTTGTATCTATTTCCGATGCAATTTCTATGTTTCATCGTCAATAAGAATGTCAGAGGGATACAGTAAACCTGAAGTGAAGCATGGGAATCTATAACAAGTGTCACAGGAATGTTTCAAAACATAGTCAGTAAGAAGAGTCAGTCTTCTTGTCCTTAAGTCGGCATTGTGCCTTTTGTATTTAATTTCGATAGAATTTCTGTGTCTCATCGTCAATAGGAAAGTCCAAGGGATACAGTAAACCTGGAGTGAAGCATCGGAATCTATAACTAGTGTCACAGGAATGGTTCAGAACATAGACTGTAAGAAGAGTCAGTATTTGTGTACTTAAGTCAGCATTTTGCCTTTTGTATTTAATTCCGATGCAATTTCTGTGTTTCATCGTCAATAAGAAGGTCCAAGGGATACAGTAAACCTGAAGTGAATCATCGGAATCTATAACTAGTGTCACAGGAATGGTTCAAAACATAGTAAGTAAGAAGAGTCAGTCTTCTTGTACTTATGTCGGCATTGTGCCTTTTTTATTTAATTCCGATACAATTTCTGTGTTTAATCGACAGTAACAAGATCCAAGGGATACAGTAAACCGGGAGTGAAGCATCGGAATCTATAACTAGTGTCAATGGAATGGTTCAAAACATAGACAGGAAGAAGAGTCAGTCCTCTTGTACTTAGGCCGGCATTGTGCCTTTTGTATTTAATTCCGATGCAATTTCTGTGTTTCATCGTCAATAAGAAGGTCCAAGGGATACAGTAAACCTCAAGTGAACCATCGGAATCTATAACTAGTGTCACAGGAATGGTTCAAAACATAGTCAGTAGGAAGAGTCGTACTTCATGTACTTAAGTCGGCATTGTGCCTTTTGTATTTAATTCCGATGCAATTTCTGTGTTTCATCCTCGATATCAAGGTCCAAGGGATACAGTAAACTTCAAGTGAAGCATCGGAATCTATAACTAGTGTCACAGGAATGGTTCAAAACATAGACAGTAGGAAGAGTCAGTCTTCTTGTACTTAAGTCGTCATTGTGCCTTTTGTATTTAATTCCGATTAATTTCTGCGTTTCATCGACCATAAGATGGTCAGAGGGATACAGTAAACCTTAAGTGAGCAGCGGAATCTATATCCAGTGTCACAGGAATGGTTCAAAACATAGTCAGTAAGAAGAGTCAGCCTTTTTGTACTTAAGTCGGCATTGTGCATTTTGTGTTTATTTCCGATGCAATTTCTGTGTTTCATCGTCATTAAGAAGGTCCAAGGGATACAGTAAACCTGAAGTGAAGCATCGGAATCTATAACTAGTGTTACAGGAATGGTTCAAAGCATAGACAGTAAGAAGAGTCAGTCTTCTTGTACTTAAGTCGGCATTGTGCCTTTTGTATTTAATTCCGATGCAATTTCTGAGTTTCATCATCAATAAGAAGATCAGAGGGATACAGTAAACCTGAAGTGAAGTATCGGAATCTATAACTAGTGTCACAGAAATGGTTCAAAACATTGACAGTAGGAAGATTCAGTCTTCTTGTACTTAAGTCGTCATTGTACCTTTTGTATTTAATTCCGATGCAATTTCTGTGTTTCATCGTTAATAAGAAGGTCCAAGGGATACAGTAAACCTGAAGTGAAGCATCGGAATCTATAACTAGTGTAACAGGCATGGTTCAAAACATAGACAGTAAGAAGAGTCAGTCTTCTTGTACTTAAGTCGGCATTGTGCCTTTTGTATCTAATTCCGATGCAATTTCTATGTTTCATCGTCAATAAGAATGTCAGAGGGATACAGTAAACCTGAAGTGAAGCATGGGAATCTATAACAAGTGTCACAGGAAAGTTTCAAAACATAGTCAGTAAGAACAGTCAGTCTTCTTGTCCTTAAGTCGGCATTGTGCCTTTTGTATTTAATTCCGATAGAATTACTGTGTCTCATCGTCAATAACAAGGTCCAAGGGATACAGTAAACCTCAAGTGAAGCATCGGAATCTATAACTAGTGTCACACAAATGGTTCAAAACATAGTCAGTAGGGAGAGTCGTTCTTCATGTACTTAAGTCGGCATTGTGCCTTTTGAATTTAATTCCGATGCAATTTCTGTGTTTCATCGTCAATAACAAGATCCAAGAGATACAGTGAACTTGAAGTGAAGCATCGAAATCTATAACTACCGTCACAGGAATGGTTCAAATCATAGACTGTAGGAACAGTCAGTCTTCTTGTACTTAAGTCGGCATTGTGCCTTTTGTATTTAATTCCGATGAAATTTCTGTGTTTCATCGTCAATAAGAAGATCCAAGGGATACAGTAAACCTGAAGTGAAGCATCGGAACCTATAAATGGTGTCACAGGAATGGGTCAAAACAATGGCAGTAAGAAGCGTCAGTCTTCTTGTACTTAAGTCGGCATTGTGCCTTTTGTATTTAATTCCGATGCAATTTCTGTGTTTCATCATCAATAAGAAGGTCCAAGGAATACAGTAGACCTGAGTTGAAGCATCGGAATCTATATCTAGTGTCACACGAATGGTTCAAAACATAGTCATTAGGGAGAGTCGTTCTTCATGTACTTAAGTCGGCATTGTGAATTTTGTATTGAATTCCGATGAAATTTCTGTGTTTCATCGTCAATAAGAAGATCCAAGAGATACAGTGAACTTGAAGTGAAGCATCGGAATCTGTAACTAGTGTCACAGGAATCGTTCAAAACATAGACTGTAGGAAGAGTCAGTCTTCTTGTACATAAGTCGGCATTGTGCATTTTGTATTTAATTCCGATGCAATTTCTGTGTTTCATCGTCAATAAGAAGGTCCAAGGGATACAGTAAACCTGAAGTGAAGCATCGGAATCCAAAACTAGTGTCACAGGAATGGTTCAAAACATAGACTGTAGGAAGAGTAAGTCTTCTTGTACTTAAGTCGGCATAGTGCCTTTTGTATTTAATTCCGATGCAATTTCTGTGTTTCATCGTCAATAAGAAGGTCCAAGGCATACAGTAAACCTGAAGTGAAGCATCGGAATCTATAACTAGTGTCACAGGAATGGTACAAAACATAGTCAGTAAGAAGAGTCAGTCTTGTTGTACTTAAGTCGGCATTGTGCTTTTCTATTTAATTCCTATGCAATTTCTGTGTTTCATCGTCAATAACAAGGTCCAAGGGATACAGTAAACCTGGAGTGAAGCATCGGAATCTATAACTAGTGTCACAGGAATGGTTCAAAACATAGACAGTAAGAAGAGTCAATCTTCTTGTACTTAAGTCGACATTGTGCCTTTTCTATTTAATTCCGATGCAATTTCTGTGTTTCATCGTCAATAAGAATGTCAGAGGGATACAATAAACCTGAAGTGAAGCATCGGAATCTATAACTAGTGTCACAGGAATGGTTCAAAACATAGACAGTAAGAAGAGTCAATCTTCTTGTACTTAGGTCGGCATTGTGACTTTTGTATTTAATTCCGATGCAATTTCTGTGTTTCATCGTCAATATCAAGGTCCAAGGGATACAGTAAACTTCAAGTGAAGCATCGGAATCTATAACTAGTGTCAAAGGAATGGTTCAAAACATAGTCAGTAAGAAGAGTCAGTCTTCTTGTACTTAAGTCGTCATTGTGCCTTTTCTATTTAATTCCGATGCAATTTCTGTGTTTCATCGTCAATAACAAGGTCCAAGGGATACAGTAAACCTGGAGTGAGGCATCGGAATCTATAACTAGTGTCACAGGAATGGTTCAAAACATAGTCAGTAACAAGAGTCAATCTTCTTGTACTTAATTCGACATTGTGCCATTTCTATTTAATTACGATGCAATTTCTGTGTTTCATCGTCAATAAGAAGGTCAGAGGGATACAATAAACCTGAAGTGAAGCATCGGAATCCATAACTAGTGTCACAGGAATGGTTCAAAACAAAGTCAGTAAGAACAGTCAGCCTTCCTGTCCTTAAGTCGGCATTGTGCCTTTTGTATTTAATTCCGATGCAATTTGTGTGTTTCATCGTCAATAAGATGGTCCAAGGGATACAGTAAACCTGGAGTGTAGCATCGGAATCTATAACTAGTGTCACAGGAATGGTTCAAAGTATAGACAGTAAGAAGAGTCAGTCTTTGTGTACTTATGTCGGCATTTTGCCTTTTGTAATAAACTCCGATGCAATTTCTGAGTTTAGTCGTCAATAAGAAGTTCCAAGGGATACAGTAAACCTGAAGTGAAGCATCGGAATCTATAACTAGTGTCACAGGAATGGTTCAAAACATAGTCAGTAAGAAGAGTCAGTCTTCTTGTATTTAAGTCGGCATTGTGCCTTTTGTATCTAATTCCGATGCAATTTCTATGTTTCATCGTCAAGAAGAATGTCAGAGGGATACAGTAAACCTGAAGTGAAGCATGGGAATCTATAACAAGTGTCACAGGAATGTTTCAAAACATAGTCAGTAAGAAGAGTCAGTCTTCTTGTCCTTAAGTCGGCATTGTGCCTTTTGTATTTAATTCCGATAGAATTTCTGTGTCTCATCGTCAATAGGAAATCCAAGGGATACAGTAAACCTGGAGTGAAGCATCGGAATCTATAACTAGTGTCACAGTAATGGTTCAAAACATAGGCAGTAAGAAGAGTCAGTCTTCTTGTACTTAAGTCGGCATTGTGTCTTTTGTATTTAATTCCGATGCAATTTCTGTGTTTCATCGTCAATAAGAAGGTCCAAGGGATACAGTAAACCTGAAGTGAATCATCGGAATCTATATCTAGTGTCACTGGAATGGTTCAAAACATAGACAGTAAGAAGAGTCGGTCTTCTTGTACTTAAGTCGGCATTGTGCCTTTTCTATTTAGTTCCGATGCAATTTCTGTGTTTCATCGTCAATAACAAGGTCCAAGGGATACAGTAAAACCTGGAGTGAAGCATCGGAATCTATAACTAGTGTCACAGTAATGGTTAAAACATAGGCAGTAAGAAGAGTCAGTCTTCTTGTACTTAAGTCGGCATTGTGCATTTTGTATCTAATTCCGATGCAATTTCTATGTTTCATCGTCAATAAGAATGTCAGAGGGATACAGTAAACCTGAAGTGAAGCATGGGAATCTATAACAAGTGTCACAGGAAAGTTTCAAAACATAGTCAGTAAGAAGAGTCAGTCTTCTTGTCCTTAAGTCGGCATTGTGCCTTTTGTATTTAATTCCGATAGAATTACTGTGTCTCATCGTCAATAACATGGTCCAAGGGATACAGTAAACCTCAAGTGAAGCATCGGAATCTATAACTAGTGTCACAGGAATGGTTCAAAACATAGACAGTAAGAAGAGTCAGTCTTATTGTACTTAAGTCGGCATAGTGCCTTTTGTATTTAATTCCGATGCAATTTCTGTGTTTCAACGTCAATAAGAAGGTCCAAGGTATACAGTAAACCTGAAGTGAAGCATCGGAATCTATATCTAGTGTCACAGGAATGGTTCAAAACATAGTCAGTAAGAAGAGTCAGTCTTCTTGTACTTAAGTCGGCATTGTGCCTTTTGTATTTAATTCCGATGCAATTTCTGTGTTTCAACGTCAATAACAAGGTCCAAGGGATACAGTAAACCTGGAGTGAAGCATCGGAATCTATAACTAGTGTCGCAGGAATGGTTCAAAACATAGACAGAAAGAAGAGTCAATCTTCTTGTACTTAAGTCGACATTGTGCCTTTTCTATTTAATTCCGATGCAATTTCTGCGTTTCATCGTCAATAAGAAGGTCAGAGGGATACAATGAACCTGAAGTGAAGCATCGGAATCTATAACTAGTGTCACAGGAATGGTTCAAAACAAAGTCAGTAAGAACAGTCAGTCTTCCTGTCCTTAAGTCGGCATTGTGCCTTTTGTATTTAATTCCGATGCAATTTCTGTGTTTCATCGTCAATAAGAAGGTCCAAGGGATACAGTAAACCTGAAGTGAATCATCGGAATCTATAACTAGTGTCACAGGAATGGTTCAAAGCATAGTCAGTAAGAAGAGTCAGTGTTCCTGTACTTATGTCGGCATTGTGCCTTTTTTATTTAATTCCGATGCAATTTCTGTGTTTCATCGACAATAACAAGATCCAAGGGATACAGTAAACCTGGAGTGAAGCATCGGAATCTATAACTAGTGTCAATGGAATGGTTCAAATCATAGACAGGAAGAAGAGTCAGTCCTCTTGTACTTATTCCGGCACTGTGCCTTTTGTATTTAATTCCGATGCAATTTCTGTGTTTCATCGTCAATAAGAAGGTCCAAGGGATACAGTAAACCTCAAGTGAAGCTTCGGAATCTATAACTAGTGTCACAGGAATGGTTCAAAACATAGTCAGTAGGAAGAGTCGGTCTTCATGTACTTAAGTCGGCATTGTGCCTTTTGTATTTAATTCCGGTGCAATTTCTGTGTTTCATCGTCAATATCAAGGTCCAAGGAATACAGTAAACTTCAAGTGAAGCATCGGAATCTATAACTAGTGTCACAGGAATGGTTCAAAACATAGACAGTAGAAAGAGTCAGTCTTCTTGTACTTAAGTCGGCATTGTGCCTTTTGGATTTAATTCCGATTAATTTCTGCGTTTCATCGACTATAAGATGGTCAGAGGGATACAGTAAACCTGAAGTGAGCATCGGAATCTATAACTAGTGTCACAGGAATGGTTCAAAACATAGTCAGTAAGAAGAGTCAGTCTTTTTGTACTTAAGTCGGCATTGTGCTTTTTGTGTGTAATTCCGATGCAATTTCTGTGTTTCATCGTCATTAAGAAGGTCCAAGGGATACAGTAAACCTGAAGTAAAGCATCGGAATCTATAACTAGTGTCACAGGAATGGTTCAAAACATAGACTGTAAGAAGAGTCAGTCTTCTTGTACTTAAGTCGGCATTGTGCCTTTTGTATTTAATTCCGATGCAATTTCTGTGTTTCATCATGAATAAGAAAATCAGAGGGATACAGTAAACCTGAAGTGAAGCATCGGAATCTATAACTAGTGTCACAGGAATGGTTCAAAACATAGACTGTAGGAAGAGTCAGTCTTCTTGTACATAAGACGGCATTGTGCACTTTGTATTTAATTCCGATGCAATTTCTGTGTTTCATCGTCAATAAGAAGGTCCAAGGGATACAGTAAACCTGAAGTGAAGCATCGGAATCCAAAACTAGTGTCACAGGAATGGTTCAAAACATAGACAGTAGGAAGAGTCTGTCTTCTTGTACTTAAGTCGGCATAGTGCCTTTTGTATTTAATTCCGATGCAATTTCTGTGTTTCATCGTCAATAAGAAGGTTCAAGGAATACAGTAGACCTGAGTTGAAGCATCGGAATCTATATCTAGTGTCACACGAATGGTCCAAAACATAGTCATTAGGGAGAGTCGGTCTTAATGTACTTAAGTCGGCATTGTGCCTTTTGTATTTAATTCCGATAGAATTTCTGTGTCTCATCGTCAATAGGAAAGTCCAAGGGATACAGTAAACCTGGAGTGAAGCATCGGAATCTATAACTAGTGTCACAGTAATGGTTCAAAACATAGGCAGTAAGAAGAGTCAGTCTTCTTGTACTTAAGTCGGCATTGTGCCTTTTGTATTTAATTCCGATGCAATTTCTGTGTTTCATCGTCAATAAGAAGGTCCAAGGGATACAGTAAACCTGAAGTGAAACATCGGAATCTATATCTAGTGTCACTGGAATGGTTCAAAACATAGACAGTAAGAAGAGTCGGTCTTCTTGTACTTAAGTCGGCACTGTGCCTTTCCTATTTAATTCCGATGCAATTTCTGTGTTTCATCGTCAATAACAAGGTCCAAGGGATACAGTAAAACCGGGAGTGAAGCATCGGAATCTATAACTAGTGTCACAGTAATGGTTAAAACATAGGCAGTAAGAAGAGTCAGTCTTCTTGTACTTAAGTCGATATTGTGCCTTTTGTATCTAATTCCGATGCAATTTCTATGTTTCATCGTCAATAAGAATGTCAGAGGGATACAGTAAACCTGAAGTGAAGCATGGGAATCTATAACAAATGTCACAGGAATGTTTCAAAACATAGTCAGTAAGAAGAGTCAGTCTTCTTGTCCTTAAGTCGGCATTGTGCCTTTTGTATTTAATTCCGATAGAATTACTGTATCTCATCGTCAATAACAAGGTCCAAGGGATACAGTAAACCTGAAGTGAAGCATCGGAAACTATAACTAGTGTCACAGGAATGGTTCAAAACAAAGTCAGTAAGAAGAGTCACTCTTCTTGTCCTTATGTCGGCATTGTGCCTTTAGTATTTAATTCCGATGCAATTTCTGTGTTTCATCGTCAATAAGAAGGTCCAAGGGATACAGTAAATCTGGAGTGTAGCATCGGAATCTATAACTAGTGCCACAGGAATGGTTCAGAACATAGACTGTAAGAAGAGTCAGTATTCGTGTACTTAAGTCAGCATTTTGCCTTTTGTATTTAATTCCGATGCAATTTCTGTGTTTCATCGTCAATATCAAGGTCCAAGGGATACAGTAAACTTCAAGTGAAGCATCGGAATCTATAACTAGTGTCAAAGGAATGGTTCAAAACATAGTCAGTAAGAAGAGTCAGTCTTCTTGTACTTAAGTCGTCATTGTGCCTTTTGTATTTAATGCCGATGCAATTTCTGATTTTCATCGTCAATAAGAAGGTCCTAGGGATACGGTAAACCTGGAGTGAAGCATCGGAATCTATAACTAGTGTCACAGGAATAGTTTTAAACATAGACAGTAAGTAGAGTCAGTCTTCTTGTACTTAAGTCGGCATTGTGCCTTTTGTATTTAATTCCGATGCAATTTCTGTGTTTCATCGTCAATAAGAAGGTTCAAGGAATACAGTAGACCTGAGTTGAAGCATCGGAATCTATATCTTGTGTCACACGAATGGTTAAAAACATAGTCATTAGGGAGAGTCGGTCTTCATGTACTTAAGTCTGCATTGTGCCTTTTGATTTTAATTCCGATGCAATTTCTGTGTTTCATCAATAACATGGTCCAAGGAATACAGTAAACCTGGAGTGAAGCAACGGAATCTATAACTAGTGTCAATGGAATGGTTGAAATCATAGACAATAAGAAGAGTCAGTCTTCTTGTACTTAGGCCGGCATTGTGCCTTTTGTATTTAATTCCGATGCAATTTCTGTGTTTCATCGTCAATAAGAAGGTCCAAGGGATACAGTAAACCTCAAGTGAAGCATCGGAATCTATAACTAGTGTCACAGGAATGGTTCAAAACATAGTCAGTAGGAAAAGTCGGTCTTCATGTACTTAACTCGGCATTGTGCTTTTTGTATTTAATTCCAATGCAATTTCTGTGTTTCATCGTCAGTAAGGAGGGCCAAGGGATACAGTAAACCTCAAGTGAAGCATCGGAATCTACAACTAGTGTCACAGGAATGATTCAAAACATAGACAGTAGGAAGAGTCAGTCTCCTTGTACTTACGTCGGCATTGTGCCTTTTGTATTTAATTCCGATGCAATTTCTGTGTTTCATCGTCAATAAGAAGGTCCAAGGGATACAGTAAACCTGAAGTGAAGCATCGGAATCTATAACTAGTGTCACAGGAATGGTTCAAACATAGACAGTAAGAAAAGTCAGTCGTCTTGTACTTATGTCTGCATTGTGCTTCTTCTATTTAATTCCGATGCAATTTCTGTGTTTCATCGTCAATAAGAAGGTCAGAGGGATACAGTAAACCTGAAGTGAAGCATCCGAATCTATAACTAGTGTCACAGGAATGGTTCAAAACATAGTCAGTAAAAAGATTCAGTCATCTTGTACTTAAGTCGGCATTGTGCAATTTGTATTTAATTCCGATGCAATTTCTGTGTTTCATCGTCTATAAGAACGTCCAAGGGATACAGTAAACCTTAAGTGAATTATCGGAATCTATAACTAATGTAACAGGATTGGTTCAAAACATAGACAGTAAGAAGAGTCAGTCTTCTTGTACTTAAGTCGGCATTGTGGCTTTTGTATTTAATTCCGATGCAATTTCTGTGTTTCATCGTCAATAAGAAGGTCCAAGGGATACAGTAGACCTGAACTGAAGCATCGGAATCTATAACTAGTGTCACAGGAATGGTACAAAACATAGACAGTTAGAAGAGTCAGTCTTCTTGTACATAACTCGGAATTGTGCCTTTTGTATTTTATTCCGATGTAATGTCTGTGTTTCATCGTCAATAAGAAGGTCAGAGGGATACAGTAAACCTGAAGTGAAACATCGGAATCTATAACTAGTGTCACAGGAATGGTCAAAACATAGACAGTAGGAAGAGTCAGTCTTCTTGTACTTAAGTCGGCATTGTGCCATTTGTATTTAATTCCGATGCAATTTCTGTGTTTCATCGGCAATAAGGTCAGAGGGATACAGTAAACCTGAAGTGAAGCATCGGAATCTATAACTAGTGTCACAGAAATGGTTCAAAACGTAGACAGTAGGATGAGTCAGTCTTCTTGTACTTAATTCGGCATTATGCCTTTTGTATTTAATTCCGATGCAATTTCTGTGTTTCATCGTCAATAAGAAGATCCAAGGGATACAGTAAACCAGGAGTGAAGCATCGGAATCTATAACTAGTGTCACAAGAATGGTTCAAAACATTGTCAGTAAGAAGAGTCAGTCTTCTTGTAGTTAACTCGGCATTGTGCCTTTTGTATTTAATTCCGATGCAATTTCTGTGTTTCATCGTCAATAAGAAGGTCCAAGGGATACAGTAAATCTGGAGTGTAGCATGGGAATCTATAACTAGTGCCACAGGAATGGTTCAGAACATAGACTGTAAGAAGAATCAGTATTCGTGTACTTAAGTCAGCATTTTGCCTTTTGTATTTAATTCCGATGCAATTTCTGTGTTTCATCGTCAATAAGAAGGTCCAAGGGATACAGTAAACCTGAAGTGAATCATCGGAATCTATAACTAGTGTCACAGGAATGGTTGAAAACATAGTCAGTAAGAAGAGTCAGTCTTCTTGTACTTATGTCGGCATTGTGCCTTTTTTATTTAATTCCGATGCAATTTCTGTGTTTAATCGACAATATCAAGATCCAAGGGATACAGTAAACCTGGAGTGAAGCATCAGAATCTATAACTAGTGTCAATGGAATGGTTCAAATCATAGACAGGAAGAAGAGTCAGTCCTCTTGTACTTAGGCCAGCATTGTGCCTTTTGTATTTAATTCCGATGCAATTTCTGTGTTTCATCGTCAATATCAAGGTCCAAGGGATACAGTAAACTTCAAGTGAAGCATCGGAATCTATAACTAGTGTCAAAGGAATGGTTCAAAACATAGTCAGTAAGAAGAGTCAGTCTTCTTGTACTTAAGTCGTCATTGTGCCTTTTGTATTTAATTCCGATGCAATTTCTGTTTTTCATCGTCAATAGGAAGGTCCTAGGGATACGGTAAACCTGGAGTGAAGCATCGGAATCTATAACTAGTGTCACAAGAATAGTTTTAAACATAGACAGTAAGTAGAGTCAGTCTTCTTGTACTTAAGTCGGCATTGTGCCTTTTGTATTTAATTCCGATGCAATTTCTGTGTTTCATCGTCAATAAGAAGGTTCAAGGAATACAGTAGACCTGAGTTGAAGCATCGGAATCTATATCTAGTGTCACACGAATGGTTCAAAACATAGTCATTAGGGAGAGTCGGTCTTCATGTACTTAAGTCGGTATTGTGCCTTTTGTATTTAATTCCGATGCAATTTCTGTGTTTTATCATCAATAAGAAGATTAGAGGGATACAGTATACCTAAAGTGAAGCATCGGAATCTATAACTAGTTTCACAGCAATGGTTCAAAGCAAAGTCAGTAAGAAGAGTCAGTCTTCTTGTCCATATGTCGGCATTGTGCCTTTTGTATTTAATTCCGATGCAATTTCTGTGTTTCATCGTCAATAAGGAGGGCCAAGGGATACAGTAAACCTGGAGTGTAGCATCGGAATCTATAACTAGTGCCACAGGAATGGTTCAGAGCATAGACAGTAAGAAGAGTCAGTGTTCGTGTACTTATGTCGGCATTCTGACTTTTGTATTTAATTCCGATGCAATTTCTGTGTTTCATCGTCAATAAGAAGGTCCAAGGGAAACAGTAAACCTGAAGTGAATCATCGGAATCTATAACTAGTGTCAATGGAATGGTTCAAATCACAGTCAGTAAGAAGAGTCAGTCTTTTTGTACTTAAGTCGGCATTGTGCCTTTTGATTTTAATTCCGATGCAATTTCTGTGTTTCATCAATAACATGGTCCAAGGAATACAGTAAACCTGGAGTGAAGCAACGGAATCTATAACTAGTGTCAATCGAATGGTTGAAATCATAGACAATAAGAAGAGTCAGTCTTCTTGTACTTAGGCCGGCATTGTGCCTTTTGTATTTAATTCCGATGCAATTTCTGTGTTTCATCGTCAATAAGAAGGTCCAAGGGATACAGTAAACCTCAAGTGAAGCATCGGAATCTATAACTAGTGTCACAGGAATGGTTCAAAACATAGTCAGTAGGAAGAGTCGGTCTTCATGTACTTAACTCGGCATTGTGCTTTTTGTATTTAATTCCAATGCAATTTCTGTGTTTCATCGTCAGTAAGGAGGTCCAAGGGATACAGTAAACCTCAAGTGAAGCATCGGAATCTACAACTAGTGTCACAGGAATGATTCAAAACATAGACAGTAGGAAGAGTCAGTCTCCTTGTACTTAAGTCGGCATTGTGCCTTTTGTATTTAATTCCGATGCAATTTCTGTGTTTCATCGTCAATAAGAAGGTCCAAGGGATACAGTAAACCTGAAGTGAAGCATCGGAATCTATAACTAGTGTCACAGGAATGGTTCAAAACATAGACAGTAAGAAAAGTCAGTCGTCTTGTACTTATGTCTGCATTGTGCTTTTTCTTTTTAATTCCGATGCAATTTCTGTTCTCCATCGTCAATAAGAAGGTCAGAGGGATACTGTAAACCTGAAGTGAAGCATCCGAATCTATAACTAGTGTCACAGGAATGGTTCAAAACATAGTCAGTAAAAAGAGTCAGTCATCTTGTACTTAAGTCGGCATTGTGCCTTTTGTATTTAATTCCGATGCAATTTCTGTGTTTCATCGTCTATAAGAAGGTCCAAGGGATACAGTAAACCTTAAGTGAAGCATCGGAATCTATAACTAGTGTAACAGGATTGGTTCAAAACATAGACAGCAAGAAGAGTCAGTCTTCTTGTACTTAAGTCGGTATTGTGGCTTTTGTATTTAATTCCGATGCAATTTCTATGTTTCATCGTCAATAAGAAGGTCCAAGGGATACAGTAGACCTGAACTGAAGCATCGGAATCTATAACTAGTGTCACAGGAATGGTACAAAACATAGACAGTAAGAAGAGTCAGTCTTCTTGTACATAAGTCGGAATTGTGCCTTTTGTATTTTATTCCGATGTAATTTCTGTGTTTCATCGTCAATAAGATGGTCAGAGGGATACAGTAAACCTGAAGTGAAACATCGGAATCTATAACTAGTGTCACAGGAATGGTCAAAACATAGACAGTAGGAAGAGTCAGTTTTCTTGTACTTACGTCGCATTGTGCCTTTTGTATTTAATTCCGATGCAAATTCTGTGTTTCATCGTCAATAAGAAGGTCCAAGGGAAACAGATAAACCTGCACTGAGGCATCGGAATCTATAGCTAGTGTCACAGGAATGGTTCAAAACATAGTTAGTAAGAAGAGTCAGTCTTCTTGTCCGTAAGTCGGCATTGTGCCTTTTCTATTTAATTCCGATGCAATTTCTGTATTTCATCGTCAATAAGAAGGTCCAAGGGATACAGTAAACCTGGAGTGAAGCATCGGAATCTATAACTAGTGTCATAGGAATGGTTCAAAACATAGTCAGTAGGAAGAGTCGGTCTTCATGTACTTAAGTCGGCATTCTGCGTTTTGTATTTAATTCCGATGCAATTTCTGTGTTTCATCGTCAATAAGAAGATCCAAGGGATACAGTAAACCTGAAGAGAAGCATCGGAATCTGTAACTAGTGTCACAGGAATGGTTGAAAACATAGACAGTAGGAAGAGTCAGTCTTCTTGTACTTAAGTCGGCATTGTGCCTTTTGCATTTGCTTCCGATTCAATTTCTGTGTTTCATCGTCAATAAGAAGGTTCAAGGGATAGAGTAAACCTGAAGTGAAGCATCGGTATCTATAACTAGTGTCACAGGAATGGATCAAAACACAGTCAGTAGGAAGAGTCGGCCTTCATGTACTTAAGTCTGCACTGTGCCTATTGTATTTAATTCCGATGCAATTTCTGTGTTACATCGTCAATAAGAAGGTCGAAGGGATACAGTAATCCTCAAGTGAAGCATCGGAATCTATAACTAGTGTCACAGGAATGGTCAAAACATAGACAGTAGGAAGAGTCAGTTTTCTTGTACTTACGTCGCATTGTGCCTTTTCTATTTAATTCCGATGCAATTTCTGTGTTTCATCATCAATAAGAAGGTAAGAGGGATACAGTAAACCTGAAGTGAAGCATCCGAGTCTATAACGAGTGTCACAGGAATGGTTCAAAACATAGTCAGTAAAAAGAGTCAGTCTTCTTGTACTTAAGTCGGCATTTTGCCTTTCGTATTTAATTCCGATGCAATTTCTGTGTTTCTTCGTCAATAAGTAGTTCAGAGGGATACAGTAAACCTGAAGTGAAGCAATGGGATCTATAACTAGTGTCACAGAAATGGTTCAAAACATAGACAGTAGGAAGAGTCAGTCTACTTGTACCTAAGTCGGCATTGTGCCTTTTGTATTTCATTCCAATGCAATTTCTGTGTTTCATCGTCAATAAGAAGGTCCTAGGGATACAGTAAACCTGAAGTGCAGCATCGGAATCTATAACTAGTGTCACAGGAATGGTTCAAAACATAGACAGTAAGAAGAGTCAGTCTTCTTGTACGTAAGTCGGCATTGTGGCTTTTGTATTTAATTCCGATTTAATTTCTGTGTTTCATCGTCAATAAGAAGGTCCAAGGGATACAGTAAACCTGAAGTGAATCATCGGAATCTATAACTAGAGTCACAGGAATGGTTCAAATCATAGTCAGTAAGAGGAGTCTGTCTTCTATTACTTACGACGGCATTGTGCCTTTTCTATTTAATTCCGATGCAATATCTGTGTTTCATCGTCAATAACAATGTCCAAGGGATACAGTAAACCTGGAGTGAAGCATCGGAATCTATAACTATTGCCAATGGAATGGTTCATATCATAGACAGTAAGAAGAGTCAGTCCTCTTGTACTTAGGCAGGCATTGTGCCTTTTGTATTTATTTCCGATGCAATTTCTGTGTTTCATCGTCAATTAGAAGGTCCAAGGCATATAGTAAACCTCAAGTGAAGCATCGGAATCTATAACTAGTGTCACAGGAACGGTTCAAAACATAGACAGTAAGAAGAGTCATTCATCTTGTACTTAAGTCGGCATTGTGCCTTTTGTAATTAATTCCGATGCAATTTCTGTGTTTCATCGTCAATAAGAAGGTCCAAGGGAAACAGTAAACCTATAGTGAAGCACCGGAATCTATAACTAGAGTCACAGGAATGGTTCAAAACATAGACTGTAAGAAGAGGCAGACTTCTTTTACTTACGTCGGCATTGTGCCTTTTGTATATAATTCCGATGCAATTTCTGTGCTTCATCGTCAATAAGAAGGTCCAAGGGATACAGTAAACCTGGAGTAAAGCATCGGAGTCTATAACTAGTGTCACAGGACTGGTTAAAAATAGACAGTAAGAAGAGTCAGTCTTCTTGTACTTAATTCGGCATTGTGCCTTTTGTATTTAATTCCCATGCAATTTCTGTGTTTCATCGTCAATAAGAAGGTCAGAGGGTCACAGTAAACCTGAAGTGAAGCATCAGAATCCATAACCAGTGTCACAGGAATGGTTCAAAACATAGTCAGTAAGATGAGTCAGTATTCTTTTACTTATGTCGGCAATGTGCTTTTTGTATCTAATTCCAATGCAATTTCTGTATTTCATCGTCACGAAGAAGGTCAGAGGGAAACAGTAATCCTGAAGTTAAGCATCGGAAACCATAACTAGAGTCACAGGAATGGTTCAAAGCATAGTCAGTAAGAAGAGTCAGTCTTCTTGTAGTTAAGTCGGCATTGTGCCTTTTGTATTGAATTCCGATGCATTTTCTGTGTTTCATCGTCAAAAAAAAGGTCCAAGGGATACAGTAAACCTGAAGTGAAGCATCGGAATCTGAACTAGTGTCACAGGAATGGTTCAAAACATAGACAGTAAGAAGAGTCAATCTTCTTGTACTTAAGTCGACATTGTGCCTTTTCTACTTAATTCCGATGCAATTTCTGTGTTTCATCGTCAATAAGAAGGTCAGAGGGATAAAATAAACCTGAAGTGAAGCATCGGAATCTATAACTAGTGTCACAGGAATGGTTCAAAACAAAGTCTGTAAGAACAGTCAGTCTTCTTGTCCTTAAGTCGGCATTGTGCCTTTTGTATTTAATTCCGATGCAATTTGTGTGTTTCATCGTCAATAAGATGGTCCAAGGGATACAGTAAACCTGAAGTGAAGCATCGGAATCTATATTTAGTGTCACTGGAATGGTTCAAAACATAGACAGTAAGAAGAGTCGGTCTTCTTGTACATAAGTCGGCATTGTGCCTTTTCTATTTAATTCCAATGCAATTTCTGTGTTTCATCGTCAATAACAGGGTCCCAGGGATACAGTAAACCTGGAGTGAAACATCGGAATCTATAACTAGTGTCACAGTAATGGTTCAAAACATAGGCAGTAAGAAGTGTCAGTCTTCTTGAACTTAAGTCGGCATTGTGCCTTTTGTATCTAATTCCGATGCAATTTCTATGTTTCATCGTCAATAAGAATGTCAGAGGGATACAGTAAACCTGAAGTGAAGCATGGGAATCTATAACAAGTGTCACAGGAATGTTTCAAAACGTAGTCAGTAAGAAGAGTCAGTCTTCTTGTCCTTAAGTCGGCATTGTGCCTTTTGTATTTCATTCCGATAGAATTACTGTGTCTAATCGTCAATAACAAGGTCCAAGGGATACAGTAAACCTGGAGTGAAGCATCGGAATCTATAACTATTGCCAATGGAATGGTTCATATCATAGACAGTAAGAAGAGTCAGCCTTCTTGTACTTAGGCAGGCATTGTGCCTTTTGTATTTAATTCCGATGCAATTTCTGTGTTTCATCGTCAATAAGAAGGTCCAAGGCATATAGTAAACCTCAAGTGAAGCATCGGAATCTATAACTAGTGTCACAGGAATGGTTCAAAACATAGACAGTAAGAAGAGTCAGTCTTCTTGTACTTAAGTCGGCTTTGTGCCTTTTGTAATTAATTCCGAAGCAATTTCTGTCTTTCATCGTCAATAACAAGGTCCAAGGGATACAGTAAACCTCAAGTGAAGCATCGGAATCTTTAACTAGTATCACAGGAATGGTTCAAAACATAGTCAGTAAGAAGCGTCAGTCTTCTTGTACTTAAGTCGGCATTGTGCCTTTTGTATTTAATTCCGATGCAATTTCTGTGTTTCATCGTTTAGAAGAAGGTCCAAGGGATACAGTAAACCTGGAGTGAAGCATCGGAATCTATAACTTGTGTCACAGGGACGGTTCAAGACATAGACAGTCAGATGAGTCAGTATTCTTTTACTTGAGTCGGCATTGTGCTTTTTGTATCTGATTCCAATGCAGTTTCTGTATTTCATGGTCACTAAGAAGGTCAGAGGGATACAGTAAACCTGAAGTTAAGCATCGGAATCCATAACTAGTGTCACAGGAATGGTTCAAAGCATAGTCAGTAAGAAGAGTCAGTCTTCTTGTAGTTAAGTCGGCATTGTGCCTTTTGTATTGAATTCCGATGCATTTTCTGTGTTTCATCGTCAATAAAAAGGTCCAAGGGATACAGTAAACCTGAAGTGAAGCATCGGAATCTAAAGCTAGTGTCACAGGAATGGTTCAAAACATAGACAGTAGGAAGAGTCAGTCTTCTAGTACTTAAGTTGGCATTGTGCCTTTTCTACTTAATTCCGATGCAATTTCTGTGTTTCATCCTCAATAAGACGGTCAGAGGGATACAGTGAACCTGAAGTGAATCATCGGAATCTATAACTAGTGTCACAGGAATGGTTCAAAACATAGACAGTAAGAAGAGTCAGTCTTCCTGTACTTAAGTCGACATTGTGCCTTTTGTATTAAATTCCGATGCAATTTCTGTGTTTCATCATCAATAAGAAGGTCAGAGGGATACAGTAAAACTGAAGTGAAGCATCTGAATCAATAACTAGTGTCACAGTAATGGTTCAAAACATAGACAGTAAGAAGAGTCAGTCTTCTTGTACTTAAGTCGGCATTGTGCCTTTTGTAATTAATTCCGATGCAATTTCTGTGTTTAATCGTCAATAACAAGGTCCAAGGGATACAGTAAACCTCAAGTGAAGCATCGGAATCTTTAACTAGTGTCACAGGAATGGTTCAAAACATAGTCAGTATGAAGCGTCAGTCTTCTTGTACTTAAGTCGGCATTGTGCCTTTTCTACTTAATTCTGATGCAATGCCTGTGTTTCATCGTCAATAAGAAGGTCCAAGGGTAACAGTAAACCTATAGTGAAGCACCGGAATCTATAACTAGAGTCACAGAAATGGTTCAAAAAGTAGACTGTAAGAAGAGTCAGTCTTCTTGTACTTAAGTCGGCGTTGTGTCTTTTGTATTTAATTGCGATACAATTTCTGTGATTCATCGTCAATGAGAAGGTCCATGGGATACAGTAAACCTGGAGTAAAGCATCGGAGTCCATAACTAGTGTCACAGGACTGGTTAAAAATAGACAGTAAGAAGAGTCAGTCTTCTTGTACTTAATTCGGCATTGTGCCTTTTGTATTTAATTCCCATGCAATTTCTGTGCTTCATCGTCAATAAGAAGGTCCAAGGGATACAGTAAACCTGGAGTAAAGCATCGGAGTCTATAACTAGTGTCACAGGACTGGTTAAAAATAAACAGTAAGAAGAGTCAGTCTTCTTGTACTTAATTCGGCATTGTGCCTTTTGTATTTAATTCCCATGCAATTTCTGTGTTTCATCGTCAATAAGAAGGTCAGAGGGTTACAGTAAACCTGAAGTGAAGCATCAGAATCCATAACTAGTGTCACAGGAATGGTTCAAGACATAGTCAGTAAGAAGAGTCAGTCTTCTTGTACTTAAGTCGGAATTGTGCCTTTTGTATTTAATTCCGATGCAATTTCTGTATTTCATCGTCACTAAGAAGGTCAGAGGGATACAGTAATCCTTAAGTTAAGCATCGGAATCCATAACTAGTGTCACAGGAATGGTTCAAAGCATAGTCAGTAAGAAGAGTCAGTCTTCTTGTAGTTAAGTCGGCATTGTGCCTTTTGTATTGAATTCCGATGCATTTTCTGTGTTTCATCGTCAATAAAAAGGTCCAAGGGATACAGTAAACCTGAAGTGAAGCATCGGAATCTAAAGCTAGTGTCACAGGAATGGTTCAAAACATAGACAGTAGGAAGAGTCAGTCTTCTAGTACTTAAGTTGGCATTGTGCCTTTTCTACTTAATTCCGATGCAATTTCTGTGTTTTATCCTCAATAAGACGGTCAGAGGGATACAGTGAACCTGAGGTGAACCATCGGAATCTATAACTAGTGTCACAGGAATGGTTCAAGACATAGACAGTAAGAAGAGTCAGTCTTCCTGTACTTAGGTCGGCATTGTGCCTTTTGTATTTAATTCCGATGCAATTTCTGTGTTTCATCATCAATAAGAAGGTCAGAGGGATACAGTAAAACTGAAGTGAAGCTTCTGAATCAATAACTAGTGTCACAGGAGTGGTTCAAACATAGTCAGTAAGAAGAGTCAGTCTTTTTGTACTTATGTCGGCATTGTGCCTTTTGTGTTTAATTCCGATGCAATTTCTGTGTTTCATCGTCAATAAGAAGGTCCAAGGGATACAGTAAACCTGAAGTGAAGCATCGGAATCTATAACTAGTGTCACAGGAATGGTTCAAATCATTGACAGTAAGATGAGTCAGTTTTCTTGTACTTAAGTAGGCATTGTGCCTTTTGTATTTAATTCCGATGCAATTTCTGTGTTTCATCGTCAATAAGAAGATCAGAGGGATACAGTAAACCTGAAGTGAAACATCGGAATCTATAACTAGTGTCACAGGAATGGTTCAAAACATTGACAGTAGGAAGAGTCAGTCTGCTTGTACATAAGTCGGCATTGTGCCTTTTATATTTAATTCCGATGCAATTTCTGTGTATCATCGTCAGTAAGAAGGTCCAAGGGATACAGTAAACCTGGAGTGCAGCATCGGAATCAATAACTAGTGTCACAGGAATGGTTCAAAACATAGACAGTAAGAAGAGTCAATCTTCTTGTACTTAAGTCGACATTGTGCTTTTCTATTTAATTCCGATGCAATTTCTGCGTTTCATCGTCAATAAGAAGGTCAGAGGGATAAAATAAACCTAAAGTGAAGCATCGGAATCTGTAACTAGTGTCACAGGAATGGTTCAAAACAAAGTCAGTAAGAAGAGTCAGTCTTCTTGTATTTAAGTCGGCATTGGGCCTTTTGTATCTAATTCCGATGCAATTTCTATGTTTCATCGTCACTAAGAATGTCAGAGGGATACAGTAAACCTGAAGTGAAGCATGGGAACCTATAACAAGTGTCACAGGAATGTTTCAAAACATAGTCAGCAAGAAGAGTCAGTCTTCTTGTCCTTAAGTCGGCATTGTGCCTTTTGTATTTAATTCCGATAGAATTTCTGTGTCTCATCGTCAATAGGAGGGTCCACGGGATACAGTAAACCTGGAGTGAAGCATCGGAATCTATAACTAATGTCACAGTAATGGTTCAAAACATAGGCAGTAAGAAGAGTCAGTCTTCTTGCACTTAAGTCGGCATTGTGCTTTTTGTATTTAATTCCGATGCAATTTCTGTGTTTCATCGTCAATAAGAAGGTCCAAGGGATACAGTAAACCTGAAGTGAAGCATCGGAATCTATATCTAGTGTCACTGGAATGGCTCAAAACATAGACAGTAAGAAGAGTCGGTCTTCTTGTACTTAAGTCGGCATTGTGCCTTTTGTATTTAATTCCGATAGAATTACTGTGTCTCATCGTCAATAACAAGGTCCAAGGGATACAGTAGACCTCAAGTGAAGCATCGGAATCTATAACGAGTGTCACACATATGGTTCAAAACATAGTCAGTTGGGAGAGTCGTTCTTCATGTACTTAAGTCGGCATTGTGCCTTTTGTATTTAATTCCGATGCAATTTCTGTGTTTCATCGTCAATAAGAAGGTTCCAAGGGATACAGTAAACCTGAAGTGAAGTATCGGAATCTATAACTAGTGTCACAGGAATGGTTCAAAACAAAGTCAGTAAGAAGAGTCAGTCTTCTTGTCCTTATGTCGGCATTGTGCCTTTTGTATTGAATTCCGATGCATTTTCTGTGTTTCATCGTCAATAAAAAGGTCCAAGGGATACAGTAAACCTGAAGTGAAGCATCGGAATCCAAAGCTAGTGTCACAGGAATGGTTCAAGACATAGACAGAAAGAAGAGTCAGTCTTCCTGTACTTAAGTCGGCATTGTGCCTTTTGTATTTAATTCCGATGCAATTTCTGTGTTTCATCATCAATAAGAAGGTCAGAGGGATACAGTAAAACTGAAGTGAAGCATCTGAATCAATAACTAGTGTCACAGGAATGGTTCAAACATAGTCAGTAAGAAGAGTCAGTCTTTTTGTACTTATGTCGGCATTGTGCCTTTTGTGTTTAATTCCGATGCAATTTCTGTGTTTCATCGTCAATAAGAAGGTCCAAGGGATACAGTAAACCTGAAGTGAAGCATCGGAATCTATAACTAGTGTCACAGGAATGGTTCAAATCATTGACAGTAAGATGAGTCAGTCTTCTTGTACTTAAGTAGGCATTGTGCCTTTTGTATTTAATTCCGATGCAATTTCTGTGCTTCATCGTCAATCAGAAGATCAGAGGGATACAGTAAACCTGAAGTGAAACATCGGAATCTATAACTAGTGTCACAGGAATGGTTCAAAACATAGACAGTAAGATGAGTCAGTCTTCTTGTACTTAACTCGGCATTGTGTCTTTTGTATTTAATTCCGATGCGATTTCTGTGTTTCATCGTCCATAAGAAGGTCAGAGGGATACAGTAAACCTGAATTGAATCATCGGAATCTATAACTAGTGTCACAGGAATGGTTCAAAGCATAGTCAGTAAGAGGAGTCGGTCTTCTTGTACTTAAGTCGGCATTGTGCCTTTTCTATTTAATTCCGATGCAATTTCTGTGTTTCATCGTCAATAACAAGGTCCAAGGGATACAGTAAACCTGGAGTGCAGCATCGGAATCAATAACTAGTGTCACAGGAATGGTTCAAAACATAGACAGTAAGAAGAGTCAATCTTCTTGTACTTAAGTCGACATTGTGCTTTTCTATTTAATTCCGATGCAATTTCTGTGTTTCATCGTCAATAAGAAGGTCAGAGGGATAAAATAAACCTGAAGTGAAGCATCGGAATCTATAACTAGTGTCACAGGAATGGTTCAAAACAAAGTCAGTAAGAAGAGTCAGTCTTCTTGTCCTTAAGTCGGCATTGTGCCTTTTGTATTTAATTCCGATAGAATTTCTGTGTCTCATCGTCAATAGGAAGGTCCACGGGATACAGTAAACCTGGAGTGAAGCATCGGAATCTATAACTAATGTCACAGTAATGGTTCAAAACATAGGCAGTAAGAAGAGTAAGTCTTCTTGCACTTAAGTCGGCATTGTGCTTTTAGTATTTAATTCCGATGCAATTTCTGTGTTTCATCGTCAATAAGAATGTCAGAGGGATACAGTAAAACTGAAGTGAAGCATGGGAAACTATAACAAGTGTCACAGGAATGTTTCAAAACATAGTCAGTAAGAAGAGTCAGTCTTCTTGTCCTTAAGTCGGCATTGTGCCTTTTGTATTTAATTCCGATAGAATTACTGTGTCTCATCGTCAATAACAAGGTCCAAGGGATACAGTAAACCTCAAGTGAAGCATCGGAATCTATAACGAGTGTCACACATATGGTTCAAAACATAGTCAGTTGGGAGAGTCGTTCTTCATGTACTTAAGTCGGCATTGTGCCTTTTGTATTTACTTCCGATGCAATTTCTGTGTTTCATCGTCAATAAGAAGGTCCAAGGGATACAGTAAACCTGAAGTGAAGTATCGGAACCTATAACTAGTGTCACAGGAATGGTTCAAAGCAAAGTCAGTAAGAAGAGTCAGTCTTCTTGTCCTTATGTCGGCATTGTGCATTTAGTATTTAATTCCGATGCAATTTCTGTGTTTCATCGTCAATAAGAAGGTCCAAGGGATACAGTAAACCTGGAGTGTAGCATCGGAATCTATAACTAGTGTCACAGGAATGGTTCAGAACATAGACTGTAAGAAGGGTCAGTATTCGTGTACTTAAGTCAGCATTTTGCCTTTTGTATTTAATTCCGATGCAACTTCTGTGTTTCATCGTCAATAAGAAGGTCCAAGGGATACAGTAAACCTGAAGTGAATCATCGGAATCTATAACTAGTGTCACAGGAATGGTTCAAAACACAGTCAGTAAGAAGAGTCAGTCTTCTTGTACTTATGTCGGCATTGTGCCATTTCTATTTAATTTCGATGCAATTTCTGTGTTTAATCGACAATAACAAGATCCAAGGGATACAGTAAACCTGGAGTGAAGCATCGGAATCTATAACTAGTGTCAATGGAATGGTTCAAATCATAGACAGGAAGAAGAGGCAGTCCTCTTGTACTTAGGCCGGCATTGTGCCTTTTGTATTTAATTCCGATGCAATTTCTGTGTTTCATCGTCAATAAGAAGGTCCAAATGATACAGTCAACCTCAAGTGAAGCATCGGAATCTATAACTAGTGTCACAGGAATGGTTCAAAACATAGTCAGTAGGAAGAGTCGGTCTTCACGTACATCAGTCGGCATTGTGCCTTTTGTATTTAATTCCGATGCAATTTCTGTGTTTCATCGTCAATATCGAGGTCCAAGGGATACAGTAAACTTCAAGTGAAGCATCGGAATCTATAACTAGTGTCACAGTAATGGTTGAAAACATAGTCAGTAAGAAGAGTCAGTCTTCTTGTACTTAAGTCGTCATTGTGCATTTTGTATTTAATTCCGATGCAATTTCTATGTTTCATCGTCAAAAAGAAGGTCCAAGGGATACAGTAAACCTGAAGGGAAGCATGGGAATCTATAACAAGTGTCACAGGAATGTTTCAAAATATAGTCAGTAAGAAGAGTCAGTCTTCCTGTCCTTAAGTCGGCATTGTGCCTTTTGTATTTAATTCCGATAGAATTACTGTGTCTCATCGCCAATAAAAAGGTCCAAGGGATACAGTAAACCTCAAGTGAAGCATCGGAATCTATAACTAGTGTCACAGATATTGGTTGAAAACAAAGTCAGTTGTTAGAGTCGTTCGTCATGTACTTAAGGTGGCATTGTGCCTTTTGTATTTAATTCCGATGCAATTTCTGTGTTTCATCGTCAATAAGAAGATCCAAGAGATACAGTGAACTTGAAGTGAAGCATCGGAATCTATAACTAGTGTCACAGGAATGGTTCAAATCATAGACTGTAGGAAGAGTCAGTCCTCTTGTACTTAAGTCGGCATTGTGCCTTTTGTATTTAATTCCGATGCAATTTCTGTGTTTCATCGTCAATAAGAAGGTCCAAGGGATACAGTAAACCTGAAGTGAAGTATCGGAATCTATAACTAGTGTCACAGGAATGGTTCAAAACAAAGTCAGTAAGAAGAGTCAGTCTTCTTGTCCTTATGTCGGCATTGTGCATTTAGTATTTAATTCCGATGCACTTTTCTGTGTTTCATCGTCTATAAGAAGGTCCAAGGGATACAGTAAACCTGGAGTGTAGCATCGGAATCTATAACTAGTGTCACAGGAATGGTTCTGAACATAGACTGTAAGAAGAGTCAGTATTCGTGTACTTAAGTCAGCATTTTGCCTTTTGTATTTAATTCCGATGCAATTTCTGTGTTTCATCGTCAATAAGAAGGTCCAAGGGATACAGTAAACCTGAAGTGAATCATCGGAATTTATAACTAGTGTCACAGGAATGGTTCAAAACATAGTCAGTAAGAAGAGTCAGTCTTCTTGTCGGCATTGTGCCTTTTCTATTTAATTTCGATGCTATTTCTGTGTTTAATCGACAATAACAAGATCCAAGGGATACAGTAAACCTGGAGTGAAGCATCGGAATCTATAACTAGTGTCAATGGAATGGTTCAAATCATAGACAGGAAGAAGAGACAGTCCTCTTGTACTTAGGCCGGCATTGTGCCTTTTGTATTTAATTCAGATGCAATTTCTGTGTTTCATCGTCAATAAGAAGGTCCAAGGGATACAGTAAACCTCAAGTGAAGCATCGGAATCTATAACTAGTGTCACAGGAATGGTTCAAAACATAGTCAGTAGGAAGAGTCGGTCTTAATGTACTTAAGTCGGCACTGTGCCTTTTGTATTTAATTCCGATGCAATTTCTGTGTTTCATCGTCAATATCAAGGTCCAAGGGATACAGTAAACTTCAAGTGAAGCATCGGAATCTATAACTAGTGTCACAGGAATGGTTCAAAACATAGTCAGTAAGAAGAGTCAGTCTTCTTGTACTTATGTCGTCATTGTGCCTTTTGAATTTAATTCCGATGCAATTTCTATGTTTCATCGTCAATAAGAAGATCCTAGGCATGCGGAAAACCTGGAGTGAAGCATCGGAATCTATAACTAGTGTCACATAAATAGTTTTAAACATAGACAGTAAGAAGAATCAGTCTTCTTGTACTTAAGTCGGCATTGTGCCTTTTGTATTTAATTCCGGTGCAATTTCTGTTTTTCATCGTCAATAAGAAGGTCCAAGGAATACAGTAGACCTGAGTTGAAGCATCGGAATCTATATCTAGTGTCACACGAATGGTTCAAAACATAGTCATTAGGGAGAGTCGGTCTTCGTGTACTTAAGTCGGTATTGTGCCTTTTGTATTTAATTCCGATGCAATTTCTGTGTTTTATCATCAATAAGAAGATCAGAGGGATACAGTAAACCTGAAGTGAAGCATCGGAATCTATAACTAGTGTAACAGGAATGGTTCAAAACATAGACAGTAAGAAGAGTCAGTCTTCTTGTACTTAAGTCGGTATTGTGGCTTTTGTATTTAATTCCGATGATATTTCAGTGTTTCATCGTCAATAAGAAGATCCAAGAGATACAGTAAACTTGAAGTGAAGCATCGGAATCTATAACTAGTGTGACAGGAATGGTTCAAAACATAGACTGTAGGAAGAGTCAGTCTTCTTGTACTTAAGTCGGCATTGTGCCTTTTGTATTTAATTCCGATGCAATTTCTGTGTTTCATCGTCAATAAGAAGGTCCAAGGGATACAGTAAACCTGAAGTGAGGCATCGGAATCTATAACTAGTGTCAATGGGATAGTTCAAATCATAGTCAGTAAGAAGAGTCAGTCTTTTTGTACTTAAGTCGGCATTGTGCCTTTTGTGTTTAATTCCGATGCAATTTCTGTGTTTCATCGTCAATAAGAAGGTCAGAGGGATACAGGAAACCTGAAGTGAAGCACCGGAAACTATAACTAGTGTCACAGGAATGGTTCAAAACATAGACAGTAAGAAGAGTCAGTCTTCTTGTACTTAAGTCGGCATTGTGCCTTTTGTATTTAAATCCGATGCAATTTCTGTGTTTCATCGTCAATAAGAAGGTCCAAGAGATACAGTAAACCTGAAGTGAAGTATCGGAATCTATAACTAGTGTCACAGGAATGGTTCAAAACAAAGTCAGTAAGAAGAGTCAGTCTTCTTGTCCTTATGTCGGCATTGTGCATTTAGTATTTAATTCCGATGCAATTTCTGTGTTTCATCGTCTATAAGAAGGCCCAAGGGATACAGTAAACCTGGAGTGTAGCATCGGAATCTATAACTAGTGTCACAGGAATGGTTCTGAACATAGACTGTAAGAAGAGTCAGTATTCGTGTACTTAAGTCAGCATTTTGCCTTTTGTATTTAATTCCGATGCAATTTCTGTGTTTCATCGTCAATAAGAAGGTCCAAGGGATACAGTAAACCTGAAGTGAATCATCGGAATTTATAACTAGTGTCACAGGAATGGTTCAAAACATAGTCAGTAAGAAGAGTCAGTCTTCTTGTCGGCACTGTGCCTTTTCTATTTAATTTCGATGCTATTTCTGTGTTTAATCGACAATAACAAGATCCAAGGGATACAGTAAACCTGGAGTGAAGCATCGGAATCTATAACTAGTGTCAATGGAATGGTTCAAATCATAGACAGGAAGAAGAGACAGTCCTCTTGTACTTAGGCCGGCATTGTGCCTTTTGTATTTAATTCAGATGCAATTTCAGTGTTTCATCGTCAATAAGAAGGTCCAAGGGATACAGTAAACCTCAAGTGAAGCATCGGAATCTATAACTAGTGTCACAGGAATGGTTCAAAACATAGTCAGTAGGAAGAGTCGGTCTTAATGTACTTAAGTCGGCACTGTGCCTTTTGTATTTAATTCCGATGCAATTTCTGTGTTTCATCGTCAATATCAAGGTCCAAGGGATACAGTAAACTTCAAGTGAAGCATCGGAATCTATAACTAGTGTCACAGGAATGGTTCAAAACATAGTCAGTAAGAAGAGTCAGTCTTCTTGTACTTATGTCGTCATTGTGCCTTTTGAATTTAATTCCGATGCAATTTCTATGTTTCATCGTCAATAAGAAGATCCTAGGCATACGGAAAACCTGGAGTGAAGCATCGGAATCTATAACTAGTGTCACATAAATAGTTTTAAACATAGACAGTAAGAAGAATCAGTCTTCTTGTACTTAAGTCGGCATTGTGCCTTTTGTATTTAATTCCGGTGCAATTTCTGTTTTTCATCGTCAATAAGAAGGTCCAAGGAATACAGTAGACCTGAGTTGAAGCATCGGAATCTATATCTAGTGTCACACGAATGGTTCAAAACATAGTCATTAGGGAGAGTCGGTCTTCGTGTACTTAAGTCGGTATTGTGCCTTTTGTATTTAATTCCGATGCAATTTCTGTGTTTTATCATCAATAAGAAGATCAGAGGGATACAGTAAACCTGAAGTGAAGCATCGGAATCTATAACTAGTGTAACAGGAATGGTTCAAAACATAGACAGTAAGAAGAGTCAGTCTTCTTGTACTTAAGTCGGTATTGTGGCTTTTGTATTTAATTCCGATGATATTTCAGTGTTTCATCGTCAATAAGAAGATCCAAGAGATACAGTAAACTTGAAGTGAAGCATCGGAATCTATAACTAGTGTGACAGGAATGGTTCAAAACATAGACTGTAGGAAGAGTCAGTCTTCTTGTACTTAAGTCGGCATTGTGCCTTTTGTATTTAATTCCGATGCAATTTCTGTGTTTCATCGTCAATAAGAAGGTCCAAGGGATACAGTAAACCTGAAGTGAGGCATCGGAATCTATAACTAGTGTCAATGGGATAGTTCAAATCATAGTCAGTAAGAAGAGTCAGTCTTTTTGTACTTAAGTCGGCATTGTGCCTTTTGTGTTTAATTCCGATGCAATTTCTGTGTTTCATCGTCAATAAGAAGGTCAGAGGGATACAGGAAACCTGAAGTGAAGCACCGGAAACTATAACTAGTGTCACAGGAATGGTTCAAAACATAGACAGTAAGAAGAGTCAGTCTTCTTGTACTTAAGTCGGCATTGTGCCTTTTGTATTTAAATCCGATGCAATTTCTGTGTTTCATCGTCAATAAGAAGGTCCAAGAGATACAGTAAACCTGAAGTGAAGTATCGGAATCTATAACTAGTGTCACAGGAATGGTTCAAAACAAAGTCAGTAAGAAGAGTCAGTCTTCTTGTCCTTATGTCGGCATTGTGCATTTAGTATTTAATTCCGATGCAATTTCTGTGTTTCATCGTCTATAAGAAGGCCCAAGGGATACAGTAAACCTGGAGTGTAGCATCGGAATCTATAACTAGTGTCACAGGAATGGTTCTGAACATAGACTGTAAGAAGAGTCAGTATTCGTGTACTTAAGTCAGCATTTTGCCTTTTGTATTTAATTCCGATGCAATTTCTGTGTTTCATCGTCAATAAGAAGGTCCAAGGGATACAGTAAACCTGAAGTGAATCATCGGAATCTATAACTAGTGTCACAGGAATGGTTCAAAACATAGTCAGTAAGAAGAGTCAGTCTTCTTGTCGGCATTGTGCCTTTTCTATTTAATTTCGATGCAATTTCTGTGTTTAATCGACAATAACAAGATCCAAGGGATACAGTAAACCTGGAGTGAAGCATCGGAATCTAAAGCTAGTGTCACATTAATGGTTCAAAACATAGACAGTAGGAAGAGTCAGTCTTCTAGTACTTAAGTTGGCATTGTGCATTTTCTACTTAATTCCGATGGAATTTCTGTGTTTTATCCTCAATAAGACGGTCAGAGGGATACAGTGAACCTGAAGTGAACCATCGGAATCTATAACTAGTGTCACAGGAATGGTTCAAGACATAGACAGTAAGAAGAGTCAGTCTTCCTGTACTTAAGTCGGCATTGTGCCTTTTGTATTTAATTCCGATGCAATTTCTGTGTTTCATCATCAATAAGAAGGTCAGAGGGATACAGTAAAACTGACGTGAAGCATCTGAATCAATAACTAGTGTCACAGGAATGGTTCAAACATAGTCAGTAAGAAGAGTCAGTCTTTTTGTACTTATGTCGGCATTGTGCCTTTTGTGTTTAATTCCGATGCAATTTCTGTGTTTCATCGTTAATAAGAAGGTCCAAGGGATACAGTAAACCTGAAGTGAAGCATCGGAATCTATAACTAGTGTCACAGGAATGGTTCAAATCATTGACAGTAAGATGAGTCAGTCTTCTTGTACTTAAGTAGGCATTGTGCCTTTTGTATTTAATTCCGATGCAATTTCTGTGCTTCATCGTCAATAAGAAGATCAGAGGGATACAGTAAACCTGAAGTGAAACATCGGAATCTATAACTAGTGTCACAGGAATGGTTCAAAACATAGACAGTAAGAAGAGTCAGTCTTCTTGTACTTAACTCGGCATTGTGTCTTTTGTATTTAATTCCGATGCGATTTCTGTGTTTCATCGTCCATAAGAAGGTCAGAGGGATACAGTAAACCTGAATTGAATCATCGGAATCTATAACTAGTGTCACAGGAATGGTTCAAAGCATAGTCAGTAAGAGGAGTCAGTCTTCTTGTACTTAAGTCGGCATTGTGCCTTTTCTATTTAATTCCGATGCAATTTCTGTGTTTCATCGTCAATAACAAGGTCCAAGGGATACAGTAAACCTGGAGTGCAGCATCGGAATCAATAACTAGTGTCACAGGAATGGTTCAAAACATAGACAGTAAGAAGAGTCAATCTTCTTGTACTTAAGTCGACATTGTGCTTTTCTATTTAATTCCGATGCAATTTCTGTGTTTCATCGTCAATAAGAAGGTCAGAGGGATAAAATAAACCTGAAGTGAAGCATCGGAATCTATAACTAGTGTCACAGGAATGGTTCAAAACAAAGTCAGTAAGAAGAGTCAGTCTTCTTGTATTTAAGTCGGCATTGTGCCTTTTGTATTTAATTCCGATAGAATTTCTGTGTCTCATCGTCAATAGGAAGGTCCACGGGATACAGTAAACCTGGAGTGAAGCATCGGAATCTATAACTAATGTCACAGTAATGGTTCAAAACATAGGCAGTAAGAAGAGTCAGTCTTCTTGCACTTAAGTCGGCATTGTGCTTTTTGTATTTAATTCCGATGCAATTTCTGTGTTTCATCGTCAATAAGAATGTCAGAGGGATACAGTAAAACTGAAGTGAAGCATGGGAATCTATAACAAGTGTCACAGGAATGTTTCAAAACATAGTCAGTAAGAAGAGTCAGTCTTCTTGTCCTTAAGTCGGCATTGTGCCTTTTGTATTTAATTCCGATAGAATTACTGTGTCTCATCGTCAATAACAAGGTCCAAGGGATACAGTAAACCTCAAGTGAAGCATCGGAATCTATAACGAGTGTCACACATATGGTTCAAAACATAGTCAGTTGGGAGAGTCGTTCTTCATGTACTTAAGTCGGCATTGTGCCTTTTGTATTTACTTCCGATGCAATTTCTGTGTTTCATCGTCAATAAGAAGGTCCAAGGGATACAGTAAACCTGAAGTGAAGTATCGGAATCTATAACTAGTGTCACAGGAATGGTTCAAAACAAAGTCAGTAAGAAGAGTCAGTCTTCTTGTCCTTATGTCGGCATTGTGCATTTAGTATTTAATTCCGATGCAATTTCTGTGTTTCATCGTCAATAAGAAGGTCCAAGGGATACAGTAAACCTGGAGTGTAGCATCGGAATCTATAACTAGTGTCACAGGAATGGTTCAGAACATAGACTGTAAGAAGGGTCAGTATTCGTGTACTTAAGTCAGCATTTTGCCTTTTGTATTTAATTCCGATGCAACTTCTGTGTTTCATCGTCAATAAGAAGGTCCAAGGGATACAGTAAACCTGAAGTGAATCATCGGAATCTGTAACTAGTGTCACAGGAATGGTTCAAAACACAGTCAGTAAGAAGAGTCAGTCTTCTTGTACTTATATCGGCATTGTGCCATTTCTATTTAATTTCGATGCAATTTCTGTGTTTAATCGACAATAACAAGATCCAAGGGATACAGTAAACCTGGAGTGAAGCATCGGAATCTATAACTAGTGTCAATGGAATGGTTCAAATCATAGACAGGAAGAAGAGGCAGTCCTCTTGTACTTAGGCCGGCATTGTGCCTTTTGTATTTAATTCCGATGCAATTTCTGTGTTTCATCGTCATTAAGAAGGTCCAAATGATACAGTCAACCTCAAGTGAAGCATCGGAATCTATAACTAGTGTCACAGGAATGGTTCAAAACATAGTCAGTAGGAAGAGTCGGTCTTCACGTACTTCAGTCGGCATTGTGCCTTTTGTATTTAATTCCGATGCAATTTCTGTGTTTCATCGTCAATATCGAGGTCCAAGGGATACAGTAAACTTCAAGTGAAGCATCGGAATCTATAACTAGTGTCACAGTAATGGTTGAAAACATAGTCAGTAAGAAGAGTCAGTCTTCTTGTACTTAAGTCGTCATTGTGCATTTTGTATTTAATTCCGATGCAATTTCTATGTTTCATCGTCAAAAAGAAGGTCCTAGGGATACGGTAAACCTGGAGTGAAGCATCGGAATCTATAACTAGTGTCACAGGAATAGTGTTAAACATAGACAGTAAGAAGAATCAGTCTTCTTGTACTTAAGTCGGCATTGTGCCTTTTGTATTTAATTCCGATAGAATTTCTGTGTTTCATCGTCAATAAGAAGGTCCAAGGGATACAGTAAACCTGAAGGGAAGCATGGGAATCTATAACAAGTGTCACAGGAATGTTTCAAAACATAGTCAGTAAGAAGAGTCAGTCTTCCTGTCCTTAAGTCGGCATTGTGCCTTTTGTATTTAATTCCGATAGAATTACTGTGTCTCATCGTCAATAAGAAGGTCCAAGGGATACAGTAAACCTCAAGTGAAGCATCGGAATCTATAACTAGTGTCACAGATATTGGTTCAAAACAAAGTCAGTTGTTAGAGTCGTTCGTCATGTACTTAAGTCGGCATTGTGCCTTTTGTATTTAATTCCGATGCAATTTCTGTGTTTCATCGTCAATAAGAAGATCCAAGAGATACAGTGAACTTGAAGTGAAGCATCGGAATCTATAACTAGTGTCACAGGAATGGTTCAAATCATAGACTGTAGGAAGAGTCAGTCCTCTTGTACTTAAGTCGGCATTGTGCCTTTTGTATTTAATTCCGATGCAATTTCTGTGTTTCATCGTCAATAAGAAGGTCCAAGGGATACAGTAAACCTGAAGTGAAGTATCGGAATCTATAACTAGTGTCACAGGAATGGTTCAAAACAAAGTCAGTAAGAAGAGTCAGTCTTCTTGTCCTTATGTCGGCATTGTGCATTTAGTATTTAATTCCGATGCACTTTTCTGTGTTTCATCGTCTATAAGAAGGTCCAAGGGATACAGTAAACCTGGAGTGTAGCATCGGAATCTATAACTAGTGTCACAGGAATGGTTCTGAACATAGACTGTAAGAAGAGTCAGTATTCGTGTACTTAAGTCAGCATTTTGCCTTTTGTATTTAATTCCGATGCAATTTCTGTGTTTCATCGTCAATAAGAAGGTCCAAGGGATACAGTAAAGCTGAAGTGAATCATCGGAATCTATAACTAGTGTCACAGGAATGGTTCAAAACATAGTCAGTAAGAAGAGTCAGTCTTCTTGTCGGCATTGTGCCTTTTCTATTTAATGTCGATGCTATTTCTGTGTTTAATCGACAATAACAAGATCCAACGGATACAGTAAACCTGGAGTGAAGCATCGGAATCTATAACTAGTGTCACAGGAATGGTTCAAAACATAGTCAGTAGGAAGAGTCGGTCTTCATGTACTTAAGTCGGCACTGTGCCTTTTGTATTTAATTCCGATGCAATTTCTGTGTTTCATCGTCAATATCAAGGTCCAAGGGATACAGTAAACTTCAAGTGAAGCATCGGAATCTATAACTAGTGTCACAGGAATGGTTCAAAACATAGTCAGTAAGAAGAGTCAGTCTTCTTGTACTTATGTCGTCATTGTGCCTTTTGTATTTAATTCCGATGCAATTTCTATGTTTCATCGTCAATAAGAAGGTCCTAGGCATACGATAAACCTGGAGTGAAGCATCGGAATCTATAACTAGTGTCACATAAGTAGTTTTAAACATAGACAGTAAGAAGAATCAGTCTTCTTGTACTTAAGTCGGCATTGTGCCTTTTGTATTTAATTCCGGTGCAATTTCTGTTTTTCATCGTCAATAAGAAGGTCCAAGGAATACAGTAGACCTGAGTTGAAGCATCGGAATCTATATCTAGTGTCACACGAATGGTTCAAAACATAGTCATTAGGGAGAGTCGGTCTTCGTGTACTTAAGTCGGTATTGTGCCTTTTGTATTTAATTCCGATGCAATTTCTGTGTTTTATCATCAATAAGAAGATCAGAGGGATACAGTAAACCTGAAGTGAAGCATCGGAATCTATAACTAGTGTAACAGGAATGGTTCAAAACACAGACAGTAAGAAGAGTCAGTCTTCTTGTACTTAAGTCGGTATTGTGGCTTTTGTATTTAATTCCGATGATATTTCAGTGTTTCATCGTCAATAAGAAGATCCAAGAGATACAGTAAACTTGAAGTGAAGCATCGGAATCTATAACTAGTGTCACACGAATGGTTCAAAACATAGACTGTAGGAAGAGTCAGTCTTCTTGTACTTAAGTCGGCATTGTGCCTTTTGTATTTAATTCCGATGCAATTTCTGTGTTTCATCGTCAATAAGAAGGTCCAAGGGACACAGTAAACCTGAAGTGAAGCATCGGAATCTATAACTAGTGTCAATGGAATGGTTCAAATCATAGTCAGTAAGAAGAGTCAGTCTTTTTGTACTTAAGTCGGCATTGTGCCTTTTGTGTTTAATTCCGATGCAATTTCTGTGTTTCATCGTCAATAAGAAGGTCAGAGGGATACAGGAAACCTGAAGTGAAGCACCGGAAACTATAACTAGTGTCACAGGAATGGTTCAAAACATAGACAGTAAGAAGAGTCAGTCTTCTTGTACTTAAGTCGGCATTGTGCCTTTTGTATTTAATTCCGATGCAATTTCTGTGTTTCATCGTCAATAAGAAGGTCCAAGGGATACAGTAAACCTGAAGTGAAGTATCGGAATCTATAACTAGTGTCACAGGAATGGTTCAAAACAAAGTCAGTAAGAAGAGTCAGTCTTCTTGTCCTTATGTCGGCATTGTGCATTTAGTATTTAATTCCGATGCAATTTCTGTGTTTCATCGTCTATAAGAAGGTCCAAGGGATACAGTAAACCTGGAGTGTAGCATCGGAATCTATAACTAGTGTCACAGGAATGGTTCTGAACATAGACTGTAAGAAGAGTCAGTATTCGTGTACTTAAGTCAGCATTTTGCCTTTTGTATTTAATTCCGATGCAATTTCTGTGTTTCATCGTCAATAAGAAGGTCCAAGGGATACAGTAAACCTGAAGTGAATCATCGGAATCTATAACTAGTGTCACAGGAATGGTTCAAAACATAGTCAGTAAGAAGAGTCAGTCTTCTTGTCGGCATTGTGCCTTTTCTATTTAATTTCGATGCAATTTCTGTGTTTAATCGACAATAACAAGATCCAAGGGATACAGTAAACCTGGACTGAAGCATCGGAATCTATAACTAGTGTCAATGGAATGGTTCAAATCATAAACAGGAAGAAGAGACAGTCCTCTTGTACTTAGGCCGGCATTGTGCCTTTTGTATTTAATTCAGATGCAATTTCTGTGTTTCATCGTCAATAAGAAGGTCCAAGGGATACAGTAAACCTCAAGTGAAGCATCGGAATCTATAACTAGTGTCACAGGAATGGTTCAAAACATAGTCAGTAGGAAGAGTCGGTCTTCATGTACTTAAGTCGGCATTGTGCCTTTTGTATTTAATTCCGATGCAATTTCTGTGTTTCATCGTCAATATCAAGGTCCAAGGGATACAGTAAACTTCAAGTGAAGCATCGGAATCTATAACTAGTGTCACAGGAATGGTTCAAAACATAGTCAATAAGAAAAGTCAGTCTTCTTGTACTTAAGTCGTCATTGTGCCTTTTGTATTTAATTCCGATGCAATTTCTATGTTTCATCGTCAATAAGAAGGTCCTAGGGATACGACAAACCTGGAGTGAAGCATCGGAATCTATAACTAGTGTCACATAAATAGTTTTAAACATAGACAGTAAGAAGAATCAGTCTTCTTGTACTTAAGTCGGCATTGTGCCTTTTGTATTTAATTCCGGTGCAATTTCTGTGTTTCATCGTCAATAAGAAGGTCCAAGGAATACAGTAGACCTGAGTTGAAGCATCGGAATCTATATCTAGTGTCACGCGATTGGTTCAAAACATAGTCATTAGGGAGAGTCGGTCTTCATGTACTTAAGTCGGTATTGTGCCTTTTGTATTTAATTCCGATGCAATTTCTGTGTTTTATCATCAATAAGAAGATCAGAGGGATACAGTAAACCTGAAGTGAAGCATCGGAATCTATAACTAGTGTAACAGGAATGGTTCAAAACATAGTCAGTAAGAAGAGTCAGTCTTCTTGTACTTAAGACGGTATTGTGGCTTTTGTATTTAATTCCGATGATATTTCAGTGTTTCATCGTCAATAAGAAGATCCAAGAGATACAGTAAACTTGAAGTGAAGCATCGGGATCTATAACTAGTGTCACAGGAATGGTTCAAAGCATAGACTGTAGGAAGAGTCAGTCTTCTTGTACTTAAGTCGGCATTGTGCCTTTTGTTTATAATTCCGATGCAATTTCTGTGTTTCATCGTCAATAAGAAGGTCCAAGGGATACAGTAAACCTGAAGTGAAGCATCGGAATCTATAACTAGTGTCAATGGAATGGTTCAAATCATAGTCAGTAAGAAGAGTCAGTCTTTTTGTACTTAAGTCGGCATTGTGCCTTTTGTGTTTAATTCCGATGCAATTTCTGTGTTTCATCGTCAATAAGAAGGTCAGAGGGATACAGTAAACCTGAAGTGAAGCATCGGAAACTATAACTAGTGTCACAGGAATGGTTCAAAACATAGACAGTAAGAAGAGTCAGTCTTCTTGTACTTAAGTCCGCATTGTGCCTTTTGTATTTAATTCCGATGCAATTTCTGTGTTTTATCATCAATAAGAAGATAAGAGGGATACAGTAAACCTGAAGTGAAGCATCGGAATTTATAGCTAGTGTCAAAGGAATGGTTCAAAACAAAGTCGGTAAGAAGAGTCAATCTTCTTGTCCATATGTCTGCATTGTGCCTTTTGATTTTAATTCCGAAGCAATTTCTGCGTTTCATCGTCAATAACAAGGTCCAAGGGATACAGTAAACCTGGAGTGAAGCAACGGAATCTATAACTAGTGTCAATGGAATGGTTGAAATCATAGACAATAAGAAGAGTCAGTCTTCTTGTACTTAGGCCGGCATTGTGCCTTTTGTATTTAATTCCGATGCAATTTCTGTGTTTCATTGTCAATAAGAAGGTCCAAGGGATATAGTAAACCTCAAGTGAAGCATCGGAATCTATAACTAGTGTCACAGGAATGGTTCAAAACATAGTCAGTAGGAAGAGTAGGTCTTCATGTACTTAGTTAGGCATTGTGCGTTTTGTATTTAATTCCGATGCAATTTCTGTGTTTCATCGTCAATAAGGATGTCCAAGGGATAAAGTAAACCTCAAGTGAAGCATCGGAATCTACAACTAGTGTCACAGGAATGATTCAAAACATAGACAGTAGGAAGAGTCAGTCTCCTTGTACTTAAGTCGGCATTGTGCCTTTTGGATTTAATTCCGATGCAATTTCTGTGTTTCATCGTCAATAAGAAGGTCCAAGGGATACAGTAAACCTGAAGTGAAGCATCGGAATCTATAACTAGTGTCACAGGAATGGCTCAAAACATAGACAGTAAGAAAAGTCAGTCGTCTTGTACTTAAGTTGGCATTGTGCTTTTTCTATTTAATTCCGATGCAATATCTGTGTTTCATCGTCAATAAGGTCAGAGGGATACAGAAAACCTGAAGTGAAGCATCCGAATCTATAACTAGTGTCACAGGAATTGTTCAAAACATAGTCAGTAAAAAGAGTCAGCCATCTTGTACTTCAGTGGGCATTGTGCCTTTTGTATTTAATTCCGATGCAATTTCTGTGTTTCATTGTCTATAAGAAGGTCCAAGGGATACAGTAAACCTTAAGTGAAACATCAGAATCTATAACTAGTGTAACAGGATTGGTTCAAAACATAGACAGTAGGAAGAGTCAGTCTTCTTGTACATAAGTCGGAATTGTGCCTTTTGTATTTTATTCCGATGCAATTTCTGTGTTTCATCGTCAATAAGAATGTCAGAGGGATACAGTAAACCTGAAGTGAAACATCGGAATCTATAACTAGTGTCACAGGAATGGTCAAAACATAGACAGTAGGAAGAGTCAGTCTTCTTGTACTTAAGTCAGCATTGAGCCTCTTTTACTTAATTCCGATGCAATTTCTGTGTTTCATCGGCAATAAGGTCAGAGGGATACAGTAAACCTGAAGTGAAACATCGGAATCTATAACTAGTGTCACAGGAATGGTCAAAACATAGACAGTAGGATGAGTCAGTCTTCTTGTACTTAATTCGGCATTATGCCTTTTGTATTTAATTCCGATGCAATTTCTGTGATTCATCGTCAATAAGAAGGTCCAAGGGATACAGTAAACCAGGAGTGAAGCATCGGAATCTATAGCTAGTGTCACAAGAATGGTTCAAAACATTGTCAGTAAGAAGAGTCAGTCTTCTTTTAGTTAACTCGGCATTGTGCCTTTTGTATTTAATTCCGATGCAATTTCTGTGTTTCATCGTCTATAAGAAGGTCAGAGGAATACAGTAAACCTGAAGTGAAGCATCGGAATCCAAAACTACTGCCACAGGAATGGTTCAAAGCATAGACAGTAATAAGAGTCAGTTTTCTTGTACTTACGTCGCATTGTGCCTTTTGTATTTAATTCCGATGCAATTTCTGTGTTTCATCGTCAATAAGAGGGTCCAAGGGAAACAGATAAACCTGCAGTGAAGCATCGGAATCTATAGCTAGTGTCACAGGAATGGTTCAAAACATAGTTAGTAAGAAGAGTCAGTCTTCTTGTCCGTAAGTCGGCATTGTGCCTTTTCTATTTAATTCCGATGCAATTTCTGTATTTCATCGTCAATAAGAGGGTCCAAGGGATACAGTAAACCTGAAGAGAAGCATCGTAATCTGTAAGTAGTGTCACAGGAATGGTTCAAAACATAGACAGTAGGAAGAGTCAGTCTTCTTGTACTTAAGTCTGCATTGTGCCTTTTGATTAGCTTCCGATTCAATTTCTGTGTTTCATCGTCAATAAGAAAGTTCAAGGGATACAGTAAACCTGAAGTGAAGCATCGGAATCTAAAACTAGCGTCACAGGAATGGATGAAAACATAGACAGTAGGAAGAGTCAGTCTTCTTGTACTTAAGTCGGCATTGTGCCTTTTCTATTTAATTCCGATGCAATTTCTGTGTTTCATCGTCAATAAGAAGGTCCAAGGGATACAGTAAACCTGAAGTGAAGCATCGGAATCTATAACTAGTGTCACAGGAATGGTTCAAAACATAGACAGTAAGAAAAGTCAGTCGTCTTGTACTTAAGTCGGCATTGTGCTATTTCTATTTAATTCCGATGAAATTTCTGTGCTTCATCGTCAATAAGAATGTCAGAGGGATACAGTAAACCTGAAGTGAAGCATCGGAATCTATAACTAGTGTAACAGGATTGGTTCAAAACATAGACAGTGAGAAGAGTCTGTCTTCTTGTCCTTAAGTCGGTATTGTGGCTTTTGTATTTAATTCCGATGCAATTTGCTGTGTTTCATCGTCAATAAGAAGGTCCAAGGGATACAGTAGACCTGAACGGAAGCAACGGAATCTATAACTAGTGTCACAGGAATGGTACAAATCATAGACAGTAAGAAGAGTCAGTTTTCTTGTACATAAGTCGGAATTGTGCCTTTTGTATTTTATTCCGTTGCAATTTCTGTGTTTCATCGTCAATAAGAAGGTCAGAGGGATACAGTACACCTGAAGTGAAACATCGGAATCTATAACTAGTGTCACAGGAATGGTCAAAACATAGACAGTAGGAAGAGTAAGACTTCTTGTACTTAAGTCGGCATTGTGCCTTTTGTACTTAATCCCGATGCAATTTCTGTGTTTCATCAGCAATAAGGTCAGAGGGATACAGTAAACCTGATGTGAATCATTGGAATCTATAACTAGTGTCACAGCAATGGTTCAAAACGTAGACAGTAGGATGAGTCAGTCTTCTTGTACTTAATTCGGCATTATGCCTTTTGTATTTAATTCCGATGCAATTTCTGTGTTTCATCGTCAATAAGAAGGTCCAAGGGATACAGTAAACCAGGAGTAAAGCATCGGAATCTATAACTAGTGTCAATGGAATGGTGTAAATCATAGACAATAAGAAGAGTCAGTCTTCTTGTACTTAGGCCGGCATTGTGCCTTTTGTATTTAATTCCGATGCAATTTCTGTGTTTCATCGTCAATAAGAAGGTCCAAGGGATACAGTAAACCTGAAGTGAAGCATCGGAATCTATAACTAGTGTCACAGGAATGGTTCAAAACATAGACAGTAAGAAGAGTCAGTCTTCTTGTACTTAAGTCCGCATTGTGCCTTTTGTATTTAATTCCGATGCAATTTCTGTGTTTTATCATCAATAAGAAGATCAGAGGGATACAGTAAACCTGAAGTGAAGCATCGGAATCTATAACTAGTGTAGCAGGAATGGTTCAAAACATAGACAGTAAGAAGAGTCAGTCTTCTTGTACTTAAGTCGGTATTGTGGCTTTTGTATTTAATTCCGATGATATTTCAGTGTTTCATCGTCAATAAGAAGATCCAAGAGATACAGTAAACTTGAAGTGAAGCATCGGAATCTATAACTAGTGTCACAGGAATGGTTCAAAACATAGACTGTAGGAAGAGTCAGTCTTCTTGTACTTAAGTCGGCATTGTGCCTTTTGTATTTAATTCCGATGAAATTTCTGTGTTTCATCGTCAATAAGAAGGTCCAAGGGATACAGTAAACCTGAAGTGAAGCATCGGAATCTATAACTAGTGTCAATGGAATGGTTCAAATCATAGTCAGTAAGAAGAGTCAGTCTTTTTGTACATAAGTCGGCATTGTGCCTTTTGTGTTTAATTCCGATGCAATTTCTGTGTTTCATCGTCAATAAGAAGGTCAGAGGGATACAGTAAACCTGAAGTGAAGCATCGGAAACTATAACTAGTGTCACAGGAATGGTTCAAAACATAGACAGTAAGAAGAGTCAGTTTCTTGTACTTAAGTCCGCATTGTGCCTTTTGTATTTAATTCCGATGCAATTTCTGTGTTTTATCATCAATAAGAAGATAAGAGGGATACAGTAAACCTGAAGTGAAGCATCGGAATTTATAACTAGTGTCAAAGGAATGGTTCAAAACAAAGTCAGTAAGAAGAGTCAATCTTCTTGTCCATATGTCTGCATTGTGCCTTTTGATTTTAATTCCGATGCAATTTCTGTGTTTCATCGTCAATAACAAGGTCCAAGGGATACAGTAAACCTGGAGTGAAGCAACGGAATCTATAACTAGTGTCAATGGAATGGTTGAAATCATAGACAATAAGAAGAGTCAGTCTTCTTGTACTTAGGCCGGCATTGTGCATTTTGTATTTAATTCCGATGCAATTTCTGTGTTTCATCGTCAATAAGAAGGTCCAAGGGATATAGTAAACCTCAAGTGAAGCATCGGAATCTATAACTAGTGTCACAGGAATGGTTCAAAACATAGTCAGTAGGAAGAGTCGGTCTTCGTGTACTTAACTCGGCATTGTGCGTTTTGTATTTAATTCCGATGCAATTTCTGTGTTTCATCGTCAATAAGGATGTCCAAGGGATAAAGTAAACCTCAAGTGAAGCATCGGAATCTACAACTAGTGTCACAGGAATGATTCAAAACATAGACAGTAGGAAGAGTCAGTCTCCTTGTACTTATGTCGGCATTGTGCCTTTTGTATTTAATTCCGATGCAATTTCTGTGTTTCATCGTCAATAAGAAGGTCCAAGGGATACAGTAAACCTGAAGTGAAGCATCGGAATCTATAACTAGTGTAACAGGATTGGTTCAAAACATAGACAGTAGGAAGAGTCAGTCTTCTTGTACATAAGTCGGAATTGTGCCTTTTGTATTTTATTCCGATGCAATTTCTGTGTTTCATCGTCAATAAGAATGTCAGAGGGATACAGTAAACCTGAAGTGAAACATCGGAATCTATAACTAGTGTCACAGGAATGGTCAAAACATAGACAGTAGGAAGAGTCAGCCTTCTTGTACTTAAGTCGGCATTGAGCCTCTTTTACTTAATTCCGATGCAATTTCTGTGTTTCATCGGCAATAAGGTCAGAGGGATACAGTAAACCTGAAGTGAAACATCGGAATCTATAACTAGTGTCACAGGAGTAGCGAAAACATAGACAGTAGGATGAGTCAGTCTTCTTGTACTTAATTCGGCATTATGCCTTTTGTATTTAATTCCGATGCAATTTCTGTGATTCATCGTCAATAAGAAGGTCCAAGGGATACAGTAATCCAGGAGTGAAGCATCGGAATCTATAACTAGTGTCACAAGAATGGTTCAAATCATTGTCAGTAAGAAGAGTCAGTCTTCTTTTAGTTAACTCGGCATTGTGCCTTTTGTATTTAATTCCGATGCAATTTCTGTGTTTCATCGTCTATAAGAAGGTCAGAGGAATACAGTAAACCTGAAGTGAAGCATCGGAATCCAAAACTACTGCCACAGGAATGGTTCAAAACATAGACAGTAGGAAGAGTCAGTTTTCTTGTACTTACGTCGCATTGTGCCTTTTGTATTTAATTCCGATGCAATTTCTGTTTCATCGTCAATAAGAGGGTCCAAGGGAAACAGATAAACCTGCAGTGAAGCATCGGAATCTATAGCTAGTGTCACAGGAATGGTTCAAAACATAGTTAGTAAGAAGAGTCAGTCTTCTTGTCCGTAAGTCGGCATTGTGCCTTTTCTATTTAATTCCGATGCAATTTCTGTATTTCATCGTCAATAAGAAGGTCCAAGGGATACAGTAAACCTGGAGTGAAGCATCGGAATCAATAACTAGTGTCGCAGGAATGGTTCAAAACATAGTCAGTAAGAAGAGTCAGTCTTCTTGTACTTAAGTCGGCATTGTGCCTTTTGTATTTAATTCCGATGCAATATCTGTGTTTCATCGTCAATAAGAATGTCCAAGGGTTACAGTAAACCTCAAGTGAAGCATCGGAATCTATAACTAGTGTCACAGGAATGGTTCAAAACATAGTCAGTAGGAAGAGTCGGTCTTCATGTACTTAAGTCGGCATTCTGCGTTTTGTATTTAATTCCGATGCAATTTCTGTGTTTCATCGTCAATAAGAAGATCCAAGGGATACAGTAAACCTGAAGAGAAGCATCGTAATCTGTAACTAGCGTCACAGGAATGGATCATAACATAGTCAGTAGGAAGAGTCGGCCATCATGTACTTAAGTCTGCATTGTGCGTTTTGTATTTAATTCCGATGCAATTTCTGTGTTTCATCGTTAATAAGAAGGTCGAAGGGATACAGCAATCCTCAAGTGAAGCATCGGAATATATAACTAGTGTCACAGGAATGGATCAAAACATAGACAGTAGGAAAAGTCAGTCTTCTTGTACTTAAGTCGGCATTGTGCCTTTTCTATTTAATTCCGATGCAATTTCTGTGTTTCATCGTCAATAAGAAGGTCCAAGGGATACAGTAAACCTTAAGTGAAGCATCGGAATCTATAACTAGTGTAACAGGATTGGTTCAAAACATAGACAGTGAGAAGAGTCAGTCTTCTCGTCCTTAAGTCGGTATTGTGGCTTTTGTATCTAATTCCGATGCAATTTCTGTGTTTCATCGTCAATAAGAAGGTCCAAGGGATACAGTAAACCAGGAGTGAAGCATCGGAATCTATAACTAGTGTCAATGGAATGGTTGAAATCATAGACAATAAGAAGAGTCAGTCTTCTTGTACTTAGGCCGGCATTGTGCCTTTTGTATTTAATTCCGATGCAATTTCTGTGTTTCATCGTCAATAAGAAGGTCCAAGGGATACAGTAAACCTGAAGTGAAGCATCGGAATCTATAACTAGTGTCACAGGAATGGTTCAAAACATAGACAGTAAGAAGAGTCAGTCTTCTTGTACTTAAGTCCGCATTGTGCCTTTTGTATTTAATTCCGATGCAATTTCTGTGTTTTATCATCAATAAGAAGATCAGAGGGATACAGTAAACCTGAAGTGAAGCATCGGAATCTATAACTAGTGTCAAAGGAATGGTTCAAAACAAAGTCAGTAAGAAGAGTCAATCTTCTGGTACATATGTCGGCTTTGTGCCTTTTGATTTTAATTCCTATGCAATTTCTGTGTTTCATCGTCAATAACAAGGTCCAAGGGATACAGTAAACCTGGAGTGAAGCAACGGAATCTATAACTAGTGTCAATGGAATGGTTGAAATCATAGACAATAAGAAGAGTCAGTCTTCTTGTACTTAGGCCGGCATTGTGCCTTTTGTATTTAATTCCGATGCAATTTCTGTGTTTCATCGTCAATAAGAAGGTCCAAGGGATACAGTAAACCTCAAGTGAAGCATCGGAATCTATAACTAGTGTCACAGGAATGGTTCAAAACATAGTCAGTAGGAAGAGTCGGTCTTCATGTACTTAACTCGGCATTGTGCCTTTTGTATTTAATTCCGATGCAGTTTCTGTGTTTCATCGTCAATAAGGATGTCCAAGGGATACAGTAAACCTCAAGTGAAGCATCGGAATCTACAACTAGTGTCACAGGAACGATTCAAAACATAGACAGTAGGAAGAGTCAGTCTCCTTGTACTTAAGTCGGCATTGTGCCTTTTGTATTTAATTCCGATGCAATTTCTGTGTTTCATCGTCAATAAGAAGGTCCAAGGGATACAGTAAACCTGAAGTGAAGCATCGGAATCTATAACTAGTGTCACAGGAATGGTTCAAAACATAGACAGTAAGAAAAGTCAGTCGACTTGTACTTAAGTTGGCATTGTGCTTTTACTATTTAATTCCGATGCAATTTCTGTGTTTCATCGTCAATAAAGTCAGAGGGATACAGTAAACCTGAAGTGAAGCATCCGAATCTATAACTAGTGTCACAGGAATGGTTCAAAACATAGTCAGTAAAAAGAGTCAGCCATCTTGTACTTCAGTCGGCATTGTGCCTTTTGTATTTAATTCCGATGCAATTTCTGTGTTTCATCGTCTATAAGAAGGTCCAAGGGATACAGTAAACCTTAAGTGATGCATCGGAATCTATAACCAGTGTAACAGGATTGGTTCAAAACATAGACAGTAAGAAGAGTCAGTCTTCTTGTACTTGAGTCGGCATTGTGGCTTTTGTATTTAATTCCGATGCAATTTCTGTGTTTCATCGTCAATAAGAAGGTCCATGGGATACAGTAGACCTGAACTGAAGCATCGGAATCTATAACTAGTGTCACAGGAATGGTACAAAACATAGACAGTAAGAAGAGTCAGTCTTCTTTACATAAGTCGGAATTGTGCCATTTGTATTTTATTCCGATGCAATTTCTGTGTTTCATCGTCAATAAGAAGGTCAGATGGGTACAGTAAACCTGAAGTGAAACATCGGAATCTATAACTAGTGTCACAGGAATGGTCAAAACATAGACAGTAGGAAGAGTCAGTCGTCTTGTACTTAAGTCGACATTGTGCCTTTTGTACTTAATTCCGATGCAATTTCTGTGTTTCATCGGCAATAAGGTCAGAGGGATACAGTAAACCTGAAGTGAAGCATCGGAATCTATAACTAGTGTTACAGCAATGGTTCAAAACTTAGACAGTAGGATGAGTCAGTCTTCTTGTACTTAATTCGGCATTATGCCTTTTGTATTTAATTCCGATGCAATTTCTGTGTTTCATCGTCAATAAGAAGGTCCAAGGGATACAGTAAACCAGGAGTGAAGCATCGGAATCTATAACTAGTGTCACAAGAAAGGTTCAAAACATTGTCAGTAAGAAGAGTCAGTCTTCTTGTAGTTAACTCGGCATTGTGCCTTTTGTATTTAATTCCAATGCAATTTCTGTGTTTCATCGTCAATAAGAAGGTCAGAGGAATGCAGTAAACCTGAAGTGAAGCATCGGAATCCAAAACTACTGCCACAATAATGGTTCAAAACATAGACAGTAGGAAGAGTCAGTTTTCTTGTACTTACGTCGCATTGTGCCTTTTGTATTTAATTCTGATGCAATTTCTGTGTTTCATCGTCAATAAGAAGGTCCAAGGGAAACAGATAAATCTTAAGTGAAGCATCGGAATCTATAACTAGTGTAACAGGATTGGTTCAAAACATAGACAGTAAGAAGAGTCAGTCTTCTTGTCCGTAAGTCGGCATTGTGCCTTTTGTGTTTAATTCCGATGCAATTTCTGTATTTCATCGTCAATAAGAAGGTCCAAGGGATACAGTAAACCTTAAGTGAAGCATCGGAATCTATAACTAGTGTAACAGGATTGGTTCAAAACATAGACAGTAAGAAGAGTCAGTCTTCTTGTCCTTAAGTCGGTATTGTGGCTTTTGTATTTAATTCCGATGCAATTTCTGCGTTTCATCGTCAATAAGAAGGTACAAGGGATACAGTAGACCTGAACGGAAGCTTTGGAATCTATAACTAGTGTCACAGGAATGGTACAAATCATAGACAGTAAGAAGAGTCAGTTTTCTTGTACATAAGTCGGAATTGTGCCTTTTGTATTTTATTCCGAGGCAATTTCTGTGTTTCATCGTCAATAAGAAGGTCAGAAGGATACAGTACACCTGAAGTGAAACATCGGAATCTATAACTAGTGTCACAGGAATGGTCAAAACATAGACAGTAGGAAGAGTCAGTCTTCTTGTACTTAAGTCGGCATTGTGCCTTTTGTACTTAATCCCGATGCAATTTCTGTGTTTCATCGGCAATAAGGTCAGAGGGATACAGTAAACCTGAAGTGAAGCATCGGAATCTATAACTAGTGTCACAGCAATGGTTCAAAACGTAGACAGTAGGAAGAGTTGGCCTTCATGTACTTAAGTCTGCATTGTGCCTTTTGTATTTAATTCCGATGCAATTTCTGTGTTTCATCGTCAATAAGAAGGTCGAAGGGATACAGTAATCCTCAAGTGAAGCATCGGAATCTATAACTAGTGTCACAGGAATGGATCAAAACATAGACAGTAGGAAGAGTCAGTCTTCTTGTACTTAAGTCGGCATTGTGCCTTTTGTATTTAATTCCGATGCAATTTCTGTGTTTCGTCGTCAACAAGAAGGTCCAAGGGATACAGTAAACCTGAAGCGAATCATCGGAATCTATAACTAAGGTCACATAGTCAGTAAGAAGAGTCTGTTTTCTATTACTTATGTCGGCATTGTGCCTTTTCTATTTAATTCCGATGCAATTTCTGTGTTTTATCGTCAATAACAAGGTCCAAGGGATACAGTAAACCTGGAGTGAATCATCGGTATCTATAACTAGTGTCAATGGAATGGTTCAAATCATAGACAGTAAGAAGAGGCAGTCTTCATGTACTTAGGCCGGCATTGTGCCTTTTGTATTTAATTCCGATTCCATTTTTGTGTTTCATCGTCAATAAGAAGGTCCAAGGGATACAGTAAATCTCAAGTGAAGCATCGGAATCTATAACTAGTGTCACAGGAAGGGTTCAAAACATAGTCGGTAGGAAGAGTCGGTCTTCATGTACTTAAGTCGGCATTGTGCCTTTTGTATTTAATTCCGATGCAATTTCTGTGTTTCATCGGCAATAAGAAGGTCCAAGGAATACAGTAAACCTGAAGTGAATCATCGGAATCTATAACTAAGGTCACAGGAATGGGTCAAAACATAGTCAGTAAGAAGAGTCAGTCTATTTGTAATTAAGTCGGCATTGTGCCTTTTGTGTTTAATTCCGATGCAATTTCTGTGTTTCATCGTCAATAAGAAGGTCCAAGGGATACAGTAAACCTGAAGTGAATCATCGGAATCTATAACTAAGGTCACAGGAATGGTTCAAAACATAGTCAGTAAGAAGAGTCTGTTTTCTATTACTTATGTCGGCATTGTGAGTTTTCTGTTTAATTCCGATGCAATTTCTGTGTTTCATCGTCAATAACAAGGCCCAAGGGATACAGTAAACCTAGAGTGAAGCATCGGTATGTATAACTAGTGTCAATGGAATGGATCAAATCATAGACAGTAAGAAGAGTCAGTCTTCTTGTACTTAGGCCGGCATTGTGCCTTTTCTATTTAATTCCGATGCAATTTCTGTGTTTCAACATCAATAAGAAGGTCAGAGTAATGCAGTAAACCAGAAGTGAAGCATCCGAGTCTATAACTAGTGTCACAGGAATGGTTCAAAACTTAGACAGTAAGAAGAGTCAGTCTTCTTGTGCTTAAGTCGACATTGTGCCTTTTGTATTTAATTCCGATGCAATTTCTGTGTTTCATCGTCAATAAGAAGGTCCAAGGGAAACAGATAAATCTTAAGTGAAGCATCCGAATCTATAACTAGTGTAACAGGATTGGTTCAAAACATAGACAGTAAGAAGAGTCAGTCTTCTTGTCCGTAAGTCGGCATTGTGCCTTTTCTATTTAATTCCGATGCAATTTCTGTATTTCATCGTCAATAAGAAGGTCCAAGGGATACAGTAAACCTTAAGTGAAGCATCGGAATCTATAACTAGTGTAACAGGATTGGTTCAAAACATAGACAGTAAGAAGAGTCAGTCTTCTTGTCCTTAAGTCGGTATTGTGGCTTTTGTATTTAATTCCGATGCAATTTCTGCGTTTCATCGTCAATAAGAAGGTACAAGGGATACAGTAGACCTGAACGGAAGCTTTGGAATCTATAACTAGTGTCACAGGAATGGTACAAATCATAGACAGTAAGAAGAGTCAGTTTTCTTGGACATAAGTCGGAATTGTGCCTTTTGTATTTTATTCCGAGGCAATTTCTGTGTTTCATCGTCAATAAGAAGGTCAGAAGGATACAGTACACCTGAAGTGAAACATCGGAATCTATAACTAGTGTCACAGGAATGGTCAAAACATAGACAGTAGGAAGAGTCAGTCTTCTTGTACTTAAGTCGGCATTCTGCCTTTTGTACTTAATCCCGATGCAATTTCTGTGTTTCATCGTCAATAAGAAGGTCGAAGGGATACAGTAATCCTCAAGTGAAGCATCGGAATCTATAACTAGTGTCACAGGAATGGATCAGAACATAGACAGTAGGAAGAGTCAGTCTTCTTGTACTTAAGTCGGCATTGTGCCTTTTGTATTTAATTCCGATGCAATTTCTGTGTTTCGTCGTCAACAAGAAGGTCCAAGGGATATAGTAAACCTGAAGTGAATCATCGGAATCTATAACTAAGGTCACATAGTCAGTAAGAAGAGTCTGTTTTCTACTACTTATGTCGGCATTGTGCCTTTTCTATTTAATTCCGATGCAATTTCTGTGTTTTATCGTCAATAAGAAGGTCCAAGGGATACAGTAAACCTGGAGTGAATCATCGGTATCTATAACTAGTGTCAATGGAATGGTTCAAATCATAGACAGTAAGAAGAGTCAGTCTTCATGTACTTAGGCCGGCATTGTGCCTTTTGTATTTAATTCCGATGCAATTTTTGTGTTTCATCGTCAATAAGAAGGTCCAAGGGATACAGTAAATCTCAAGTGAAGCATCGGAATCTATAACTAGTGTCACAGGAAGGGTTCAAAACATAGTCGGTAGGAAGAGTCGGTCTTCATGTACTTAAGTCGGCATTGTGCCATTTGTATTTAATTCCGATGCAATTTCTGTGTTTCATCGTCAATAAGTAGTTCAGAGGGATACAGTAAACCTGAAGTGAAGCAATGGAAACTATAACTAGTGTCACAGAAATGGTTCAAAACATTGACAGTAGGAAGAGTCAGTCTTCTTGTACCTAAGTCGGCATCGTGCCTTTTGTATTTCATTCCGATGCAATATCTGTGTTTCATCGTCAATAAGAAGGTCCTAGGGATACAGTAAACCTGAAGTGAAGCATCGGAATCTATAACTAGTGTCACAGGAATGGTTCAAAACATAGACAGTAAGAAGAGTCAGTCCTCTTGTACGTAAGTCGGCATTGTGGCTTTTGTATTTAATTCCGATGCAATTTCTGTGTTTCATCGTCAATAAGAAGGTCCAAGGGATACAGTAAACCTGAAGTGAATCATCGGAAACTATAACTAGAGTCACAGGAATGGTTCAAATCATAGTCAGTAAGAAGAGTCTGCCTTCTATTACTTATGACGGCATTGTTCCTTTTCTATTTAATTCCGATGCAATTTCTGTGATTCATCGTCAATAACAATGTCCAAGGGATACAGTAAACCTGGAGTGAAGCATCAGAATCTATAACTATTGACAATGGAATGGTTCAAATCACAGACAGTAAGAAGAGTCAGTCTTCTTGTACTTAGGCAGGCATTGTGCCTTTTGTATTTAATTCCGATGCAATTTCTGTGTTTCATCGTCAATAAGAAGGTCCAAGGCATATAGTGAACCTCAAGTGAAGCATCGGAATCTATAACCAGTGTAACAGGATTGGTTCAAAACATAGACAGTAAGAAGAGTCAGTCTTCTTGTACTTGAGTCGGCATTGTGGCTTTTGTATTTAATTCCGATGCAATTTCTGTGTTTCATCGTCAATAAGAAGGTCAGATGGGTACAGTAAACCTGAAGTGAAACATCGGAATCTATAACTAGTGTCACAGGAATGGTCAAAACATAGACAGTAGGAAGAGTCAGTCTTCTTGTACTTAAGTCGACATTGTGCCTTTTGTACTTAATTCCGATGCAATTTCTGTGTTTCATCGGCAATAAGGTCAGAGGGATACAGTAAACCTGAAGTGAAGCATCGGAATCTATAAATAGTGTCACAGCAATGGTTCAAAACGTGGACAGTAGGATGAGTCAGTCTTCTTGTACTTAATTCGGCATTATGCCTTTTGTATTTAATTCCGATGCAATTTCTGTGTTTCATCGTCAATAAGAAGGTCCAAGGGATACAGTAAATTAGGAGTGAAGCATCGGAATCTATAACTAGTGTCACAAGAATGGTTCAAAACATTGTCAGTAAGAAGAGTCAGTCTTCTTGTAGTTAACTCGGCATTGTGCCTTTTGTATTTAATTCCAATGCAATTTCTGTGTTTCATCGTCAATAATAAGGTCAGAGGAATGCAGTAAACCAGAAGTGAAGCATCGGAATCCAAAACTACTGCCACAATAATGGTTCAAAACATAGACAGTAGGAAGAGTCAGTTTTCTTGTACTTACGTCGCATTGTGCCTTTTGTATTTAATTCCGATGCAATTTCTGTGTTTCATCGTCAATAAGAAGGTCCAAGGGAAACAGATAAACCTTAAGTGAAGCATCGGAATCTATAACTAGTGTAACAGGATTGGTTCAAAACATAGAGAGTAAGTAGAGTCAGTCTTCTTGTCCGTAAGTCGGCATTGTGCCTTTTCTATTTAATTCCGATGCAATTTCTGTATTTCATCGTCAATAAGAAGGTCCAAGGGATACAGTAAACCTTAAGTGAAGCATCGGAATTTATAACTAGTGTAACAGGATTGGTTCAAAACATAGACAGTAAGAAGAGTCAGTCTTCTTGTCCTTAAGTCGGTATTGTGGCTTTTGTATTTAATTCCGATGCAATTTCTGCGTTTCATCGTCAATAAGAAGGTACAAGGGACACAGTAGACCTGAACGGAAGCATCGGAATCTATAACTAGTGTCACAGGAATGGTACAAATCATAGACAGTAAGAAGAGTCAGTTTTCTTGTACATAAGTCGGAATTGTGCCTTTTGTATTTTATTCCGAGGCAATTTCTGTGTTTCATCGTCAATAAGAAGGTCAGAAGGATACAGTACACCTGAAGTGAAACATCGGAATCTATAACTAGTGTCACAGGAATGGTCAAAACATAGACAGTAGGAAGAGTCAGTCTTCTTGTACTTAAGTCGGCATTGTGCTTTTTGTACCTAATCCCGATGCAATTTCTGTGTTTCATCGGCAATAAGGTCAGAGGGATACAGTAAACCTGAAGTGTAGCATCGGAATCTATAACTAGTGTCACAGCAATGGTTCAAAACGTAGACAGTAGGAAGAGTTGGCCTTCATGTACTTAATTCTGCATTGTGCCTTTTGTATTTAATTCCGATGCAATTTCTGTGTTTCATCGTCAATAAGAAGGTCGAAGGGATACAGTAATCCTCAAGTGAAGCATCGGAATCTATAACTAGTGTCACAGGAATGGATCAAAACATAGACAGTAGGAAGAGTCAGTCTTCTTGTACTTAAGTCGGCATTGTGCCTTTTGTATTTAATTCCGATGCAATTTCTGTGTTTCGTCGTCAATAAGAAGGTCCAAGGGATATAGTAAACCTGAAGTGAATCATCGGAATCTATAACTAAGGTCACATAGTCAGTAACAAGAGTCTGTTTTCTATTACTTATGTCGGCATTGTGCCTTTTCTATTTAATTCCGATGCAATTTCTGTGTTTCATCGTCAATAACAAGGTCCAAGGGATACAGTAAACCTGGAGTGAATCATCGGTATCTATAACTAGTGTCAATGGAATGGTTCAAATCATAGACAGTAAGAAGAGTCAGTCTTCATGTACTTAGGCCGGCATTGTGCCTTTTGTATTTAATTCCGATGCAATTTTTGTGTTTCATCGTCAATAAGAAGGTCCAAGGGATACAGTAAATCACAAGTGAAGCATCGGAATCTATAACTAGTGTCACAGGAAGGGTTCAAAACATAGTCGGTAGGAAGAGTCGGTCTTCATGTACTTAAGTCGGCATTGTGCCTTTTGTATTTAATTCCGATGCAATTTCTGTGTTTCATCGGCAATAAGAGGGCCCAAGGGATACAGTAAACCTGAAGTGAATCATCGGAATCTATAACTAAGGTCACAGGAATGGTTCGAAACATAGTCAGTAAGAAGAGTCAGTCTATTTGTAATTAAGTCGGCATTGTGCCTTTTGTGTTTAATTCCGATGCAATTTCTGTGTTTCATCGTCAAAAAGAAGGTCCAAGGGATACAGTAAACCTGAAGTGAATCATCGGAATCTATAACTAAGGTCACAGGAATGGTTCAAAACATAGTCAGTAAGAAGAGTCTGTTTTCTATTACTTATGTCGACATTGTGCCTTTTCTATTTAATTCCGATGCAATTTCTGTGTTTCATCGTCAATAAGTAGTTCAGAGGGATACAGTAAACCTGAACTGAAGCAATGGAAACTATAACTAGTGTCACAGAAATGGTTCAAAAGATTGACAGTAGGAAGAGTCAGTCTTCTTGTACCTAAGTCGGCATTGTGCCTTTTGTATTTCATTCCGATGCAATTTCTGTGTTTCATCGTCAATAAGAAGGTCCTAGGGATACAGTAAACCTGAAGTGAAGCATCGGAATCTATAACTAGTGTCACAGGAATGGTTCAAAACATAGACAGTAAGAAGAGTCAGTCTTCTTGTACGTACGTCGGCATTGTGGCTTTTGTATTTAATTCCGATGCAATTTCTGTGTTTCATCGTCAATAAGAAGGTCCAAGGGATACAGTAAACCTGAAGTGAATCATCGGAAACTATAACTAGAGTCACAGGAATGGTTCAAATCATAGTCAGTAAGAAGAGTCTGTCCTCTATTACTTATGACGGCATTGTTCCTTTTCTATTTAATTCCGATGCAATTTCTGTGATTCATCGTCAATAACAATGTCCAAGGGATACAGTAAACCTGGAGTGAAGCATCAGAATCTATAACTATTGACAATGGAATGGTTCATATCACAGACAGTAAGAAGAGTCAGTCTTCTTGTACTTAGGCAGGCATTGTGCCTTTTGTATTTAATTCCGATGCAATTTCTGTGTTTCATCGTCAATAAGAAGGTCCAAGGCATATAGTGAACCTCAAGTGAAGCATCGGAATCTATAACTAGTGTCACAGGAATGGTTCAAATCATAGTCAGTAAGAAGAGTCAGTCTTCTTGTACTTAAGTTGGCATTGTGCCTTTCGTATTTAATTCCGATGCAATTTCTGTGTTTCACCGGCAATAAGAAGGTCAGAGGTATACAGTAAACCTGAAGTGAAGCATCTAAATCAATAACTAGTGTCACAGGAATGGTTCAAAACATAGACAGTAAGAAGAGTCAGTCTTTTTGTACTTAAGTCGGCATTGTGCCTTTTGTGTTTAATTCCGATGCAATTTCTGTGTTTCATCGTCAATAAGAAGGTCAGAGGGATACAGTAAACCTGAAGTGAAGCATCGGAATCTATAACTAGTGTCACTGGAATGGTTCAAAACATAGACAGTAAGAAGAGTCAGTATTCTTGTACTTAAGACGGCATTGTTCTTTTGTATTTAATTCCGATGCAATTTCTGTGTTTCATCGTCAATAAGAAGTTCAGAGGGATACAGTAAACCTGATGTGAAGCATCAGAATCTATATCTAGTGTCACAGGAATGGTTTAAAACATAGACAGTAAGATGAGTCAGTCTTCTTGTACTTAAGTCGGCGTTGTGCCTTTTGTATTCAATTCCGATGCAATTTCCGTGTTTCATCGTCAATAAGAAGATCAGAGGGATACAGTAAACCTGAAGTGAAGCATCGGAATCTATAACTAGTGTCACAGGAATGGTTCAAAACATTGACAGTAGGAAGAGTCAGTCTTCTTGTACTTAAGTCGGCATTATGCCTTTTGTATTAAATTCCGATGCTATTTCTGTGTTTCATCGTGAATAAGAAGGTCCAAGGGATACAGTAAACCTGAAGTGAAGCATCGGAATCTATAACTAGTGTCACAGGAATGGTTCAACTCATAGACAGTAAGAAGAGTCAGTCTTCTTGTACTTAAGTCGGTATTGTGCTCTTGTATTTAATTCCGATGCAATTTCTGTGTTTCATCGTCAATACGAAGGTCCAAGGGATACAGTAAACCTGAAGTTAAGCATCGAAATCTATAACTAGTGGCACAGGAATGGTTCAAAACATAGACAGTAAGAAGAGTCAGTCTTCTTGTACTTAAGTCGGCACTGTGCCTTTTCTATTTAATTCCGATGCAATTTCTGTGTCTCATCGTCAATAAGAAGGTCCAAGGGATACAGTAAACCTGCAGTGAAGCATCGGAACCTATAACTAGTGTCACAGGAATGGTTCAAAACATAGACAGTAATGAGGGTCAGTCTTCCAGTACTTAAGTCGGCATTGTGCCTTTTGTATTTAATTCCGATGCAATTTCTGTGTTTCATCGTCAATAACAATTTCCAAGGGATACAGTGAAACTGAAGTCAAGCATCGGAATCTATAACTAGTGTCACAGGATGGTTCAAAACGTAGCCAGTAAGAAGAGTCAGTCTTCTTGTACTTAAGTAGGCATTGTGGCGTTCCTATTTAATTCCGATGTATTTTCTGTGTTTCCTCGTCAATAAGAAGGTCAGAGGGATACAGTAAACCTGAAGTGAAGCATCGGGATCTATAACTAGTGTCACAGGAATGGTTCAAAGCATAGTCAGTAAGAAGAGTCAGTCTTCTTGTATTTAAGTCGGCATTGTGCCTTTTGTATTTAATTCCGATGCAATTTCTGTGTTTCATCGTCAATACGAAGGACCAAGGGATACAGTAAAACTGAAGTGAAGCATCGGAATCCATAACTAGTGTCACAGGAATGGTTCAAAACATAGACAGTAAGAAAAGTCAGTTGTCTTGTACTTAAGTCGGCATTGTGCCTTTTCTATTTAATTCCGATGCAATTTCTGTGTTTCATCGTCAATATGAAGGTCAGAGGGATACAGTAAACCTGAAGTGAAGCATCCGAATCTATAACTAGTGTCACAGGAATGGTTCAAATGATAGTCAGTAAAAAGCGTCAGTCTTCTTGTACTTCAGACGGCATTGTGCCTTTTGAATTTAATTCCGATGCAATTTCTGTGTTTGATCGTCAATAAGAAGGTCCAAGGGATACAGTAAACCTGAAGTGAAGCATCGGAATCTATAACTAGTGTCACAGGAATGGTTCAAAGCATAGACAGTAAGAAGAGTCAGTCTTCTTGTACTTAAGTCGGCATTGTGATTTAGTATTTAATTCCGATGCAATTTCTGTGTTTCATCGTCAATAAGATGGTCCAAGGGATACAGTAAACCTGAAGTGAAGCATCGGAATCTATAACTAGTGTCACAGGAAAGGTTCAAAACAAATACAGTAAGAAGAGTCACTCTTCTTGTACTTATGTCGGCATTGTGCCTTTTCTATTTAATTCCGATGCAGTTTCTGTGTTTCATCGTCAATAAGAAGGTCCAAGGGATACAGTAAACCTGGAGTGAAGCATCATAATCTATAACTATTGACAATGGAATGGTTCATATCATAGACAGTAAGAAGAGTCAGTCTTCTTGTACTTAGGCAGGCATTGTGCCTTTTGTTTTTAATTCCGATGCAATTTCTGTGTTTCATCGTCAATACGAAGGTCCAAAGCATATAGTAAACCTCAAGTGAAGCATCGGAATCTATAACTAGTTTCACAGGAATGGTTAAAACATAGACAGTAAGAAGAGTCAGTCTTCTTGTACTTAAGTCGGCATTGTGCCTTATGTATTTAATTCCGATGCAATTTCTGTGTTTCATCGTCAATAAGAAGGTCCAAGGGATACAGTAAACCTCAAGTGAAGCATCGGAATCTTTAACTAGTGTCTCAGGAATGGTTCAAAACATAGTCAGTAAGAAGCGTCAGTCTTCTAGTACTTAAGTCGGCATTGTGCCTTTTCTATTTAATTCTGATGCAATACCTGTGTTTCATCGTCAATACGAATTCCAAGGGAAACAGTAAACCTATAGTGAAGCACCGGAAACTATAACTAGAGTCACAGGAATGGTTCAAGACATAGACTGTAAGAGGAGTCAGTCTTCTTGTACTTAAGTCGGCGTTGTGCCTTTTGTATTTAATTCCGACGCAATTTCTGTGTTTCATCGTCAATGAGAAGGTCCATGGGATACAGTAAACCTGGAGTGAAGCATCGGAATCTATAACTAGTGTCACAGGAATGGTTCAAATCATAGACAGTAAGAAGAGTCAGACTTCTTTTACTTACGTCGGCATTGTGCCTTTTGTATTTAATTCCGATGCAATTTCTGTGTTTCATCGTCAATAAGATGGTCCAAGGGATACAGTAAACCTGGAGTAAAGCATCAGAGTCTATAACTAGTGTCACAGGACTGGTTAAAAATAGACAGTAAGAAGAGTCAGTCTTCTTGTACTTAATTCGGCATTGTGCCTTTTGTATTTAATTCCCATGCAATTTCTGTGTTTCATCGTCAATAAGAAGGTCAGAGGGTTACAGTAAACCTGAAGTGAAGCATCATAATCCATAACTAGTGTCACAGGAATGGTTCAAAACATAGTCAGTAAGAAGAGTCAGTCTTCTAGTACTTAAGCCGGCATTGTGCCTTTTGCATTTAATTCCGATGCAATTTCTGTGTTTCATCGTTTATAAGAAGGTCCAAGGGATACAGTAAACCTGGAGTGAAGCATCGGTATCTATAACTAGTGTCACAGGGACGGTTCAAAACATAGACAGTCAGTTGAGTCAGTATTCTTTTACTTAATGTGGTGTTACCGCCAGACACCACACTTGCTAGGTGGTAGCTTAAATCGGCCGCGGTCCATTTAGTACATGTCGGACCCGCGTGTCGCCACTGTGTAATCGCAGACCTAGCGCCACCACCAAGGCAGGTCTCGTGATACGAGAGAGCACTCGCCCCAGTTGTACGAGAACCTAGCTACCGACCAGATGTACGAAGCCTTTCTCTCTCATTAGCCGAGAGACAGAATAGCCATCAGCTAAGTTAATGGCTACGAACTAGCAAGGCGCCATTAGCCATACAGTGATTGTACTTAAAGTCTTCTGTGTATCGTCAAGATCGATGTACCACAAGGAATGAGTAAAGTTAAGTATTAAACCTGCTCCGTACTTTTCTTCCTAACATTAATTACGTATCCTGTTCCAGTACTTCACGCCCGTCTGCGTTAGTCTAGCTTGCCTTTTCAGCCATCTCAACTTCACGGTGTCGGCCAGATACCGACACAACATTGGCGACGAGGGAAAAGAGTTCTTTCTGATTGCTTACATTTAATTGTGTCATGGCTGCGCCACATTCTCCAGATGTACTGTCCGAATTTTATCGCTTGCAGAATCAGCAGACGCAGGCGTTACTGGATGCCCTTGGACAGCTCGTCCAGGGTCAACGTGAGGTGCACACCGATGCGGCCGCCGCCGCTTCTTCGCTACCGCTGCCACTAAACGCTGTTGCACCTCCCTTTCGACCATACGTGGCAGCCGATGAGACCTGGCACGAGTGGTCTCGCCAGTTCAACTTTCATCTAGCAGCCTACAGAATTCAAGGTAAAGAGCGGCAGCCGTTTTTGTTTTCTTGTGTCGGTGTGTCCACATACCGTGTGATAGTGAAATTGTTTCCCCGACGCGACGTGGCAACTCTGTCCTACGAGGAAATTTTGTCTGCATTAGATGCCTATTTCAAAGAAACAGTTAATGTGGTTGCAAAACGGTATACGTTCTTTCGTACAAAACGTACGGCCGGTCAAACTAATAGGGAGTGGGTAGCAACATTGCAAGGACTTACTAGGGACTGTGCCTTTGAATGTGACTGTGGTCTTTCTTATTCAGATACAATGGTGCGTGATGCAATTGCACAGAACATTTCTGATGTTCGCATACGGGAGCAAATTTTGAAACCAAATAATCCCTCCCTTCAACAAGTAATAGACATATTGGATAGACAGGACACACTTGACTGTGCTCAGGAATCTTTTGAAACTTCGCCAGCCGTGTGTAACATTAACCGGCCCGCTGGACGCGCTGCGCGGCCCGGTAACCGGGCCTCGCGCACGTCCGCACAGCTGCCGCCGCGCGCTAAGCCACGTGTGCCGCGCCAGCCCACAAATGTAGTGAAATCGTGCCCGCGGTGTGCTACTAGACATTCGTGTGAACATTGCCCGTCACGCCAAGCTATTTGCTTTTTCTGCAATAAGAAAGGACATGTTCAAAGGGTTTGCCAGAAACAGCTCAGATCAGACAATCACAATCATTCCAGGCCCTTTGCTTTGCGCCGGAATCGAACCAAGGACACTCAGGCTCGTGGACCTTCGCCTATGGACATTCATGTCGTTAATTCCACTTCGTCCAGTGACACTTTCTCTAACAGTAACTGTGTTCGTCCCACAAAAACAGTGCGTCGACGTCGCCGGAAATCACGTCAATTAGCAAGTGATTCTGTACCAGTGTCTATTCAAATTGCACAAAACAGTCGCTTTTGTCGTCAGCAGGACAATAAACTTTTTGTGCACTTAGACTTTGACGGCAAAGTGATACCATTCCAGCTCGATACCGGAGCTGCAGTTTCATTGCTCAATCATGACACGTACAAACAACTGGGCAAACCTCTGTTGCGTTCCGCAAATGTTAAGCTAACTACATATTCCGGACAGAAAATTCCTGTGTTAGGACAGTGCAGCCTTCTTGCAACATACAAGGGACAAACAAAACTTGTGTCATTTTACGTTCTTCGTTCTTCTTCTGCAGTGAATTTGTTTGGTCTAGATTTATTTCAGTTGTTTAACATGTCTATTGTAAATCAGGTGCTATCAGTGAATCAGACTGTGCCTACAGACAGTGTTTCTCGGCTGTGTGACGAATTTGCAGACATTTTTGCACCGGGCTTAGGTTGCGCTAAAACCTATGAAGCACATTTGGAACTGGAAGGAAACGCTCAACCGAAATTTTTCAGACCGCGCAATGTTCCCCACGCATTGCGTCTGGAGGTCGCAAGAACATTGCACAATGTAGAATCACAAGGTGTGAGTGAATGTGCGCAATGCCTCTTCTCTTTCAGCTCCGCTTCATCGCGTACGCCGTACAGGTGTTCCGTTTCTCTGGACGACGGAATGCGAACGCGCCTTTCGCCAGTTGAAATCGGCGTTGCTTTCTAATACTTGCCTTACGCCATTCGATCCCCAGAAACCCCTTTTGTTGATGGTAGATGCATCGGATTTCGGGATCGGTGCTGTGCTTGCGCACAAAAGTGGCTCCCATGATCGCCCTATTGCCTTTGCGTCCAAATTGCTCTCGTCTGCGCAAAGAAATTATTCACAGATAGAGAAAGAAGCTTTGGCTCTCGTGTTTGGTGTTACTAAGTTCCATGAGTTCTTGTATGGTCGTCACTTTACCATCATCACAGACCACAAACCTTTGACATCGCTTTTTCATCCGACCAAGCCTGTACCTCCACGTACAGCGCAGAAATTCATTCGCTGGTCTATTTTCCTCTCGCAGTACCGCTACGATATCTTGTATCGGTCCACTGCTAAGCACGGAAACGCCGATTTTTTGCTCACAAGGAGAGACTTTTTGTTCGACGTGGTGTTTTGTTGTTGCGTTCTGATAATGATCAGTCCAGAGTCGTGGTCCCACGTTCGTTACAGTCCTCTGTTTTACGGCTTCTTCACCAAGGACATTGGGGTATAGTGCGAACGAAACAACTTGCTCGTCAGCACTGTACTTGGTTCGGAATCGATGCTGCGATTACGAAAATGTGTTCTTCTTGCATGGCGTGTGCCGAACAACAATCCGCACCGCCGCGGAAAGTCTTTGCGTGGCCAAAAGCCACTTCCCCTTGGCAACGCTTGCACATTGATTTTGCTGGTCCATTCTGGAATGCTCGATGGTTGGTTCTGGTCGATGCCTTCAGTAATTTTCCTTTTGTTGTCCGGATGTCTTCCACGACGTCCTCCGCCACCATCCAAGCGTTGTCTGCTATCTTTTGCATTGAAGGTCTTCCGCAGACTATTGTTTCCGACAATGGCCCACAATTCATGTCCGCAGAATTTCAGTCATTCTGCCAGGCCAATGGTATTCAACATCTGACATCCGCGCCGTTTTCGCCTCAGTCCAACGGTGCCGCTGAACGATTGGTCCGGACTTTCAAGTCACAGATGTTGAAATTGAACGAGTCGCATTCTCGGGAGGACGCATTGTTGCTCTTTTTGTCTTCGTATCGCTCTCCGCCCCGAGATGGTCGCTCGCCGGCTGAGTTGCTCCACGGTCGTCCTCATCGCACCTTGATGTCTTTGCTGCATCCGCCGCATCAGGTTCCTGTGCAGCGGCAGACTCCTGCTTTTGCTCCAGGCGACGTTGTATTTTATCGCAACTATCGAGGTTCACGGCGTTGGCTCGCAGGGCGCATTCTTCGCTGCCTCGGCCGCGCGATGTATTTGGTTTTGGGGGCCTCTGGTGAGGTGCGTCGGCATCTCAATCAGCTGCGCCTCTGTCGTCGCTCGGGTTCTGCCGCTCCCCGTCTGCTTTCAGCGACGGTGCCGTCCGGTCAGCGCCCTGGGGACCCATCTACTGGCTCGCCTAATCCCCAGGTGTTACCGACGATGCCTTCCATTTTGCCCCATGGCGACGCGCCGCCGCCGCCGCAGCAGCAGCAGCCGCCGCCGCCGCCGCTTGTTCTCCCGCCGGCGCCGCCCGCATTCGACGCTTCGTTGCAGCCGCCACGCGCCTCCCAGGGTCACGCGCCGCCGATCGCTTCCCGTGACCAGCTGTCCTCCGCCATGGAACTCCCGCCCGCTCCGGACCACATGACGTCATCGCGCGTCGGCTACCCCGACGCAATGGAGGTTGATCCTTCGGTCCCTCCTGTCTCTTTACGGGCGCATACACCACATGTTGACGTGCACCCTGGACTAGTTTTTCAGGCGTTTCCTAGCTCCCCTCGGACCGAATGGCCGGGTGCGGGTGGCACAGACTCGCCTGTTGTTAGGCTCCCCACCTCATCGCATACGTCAACATGTGGTCCTCCCCACGGCGGGCGGAAGCCTAATCACACGACCGTTCGCCGATTTGCGGGGGAGGAATGTGGTGTCACCGCCAGACACCACACTTGCTAGGTGGTAGCTTAAATCGGCCGCGGTCCATTTAGTACATGTCGTACCCGCGTGTCGCCACTGTGTAATCGCAGACCTAGCGCCACCACCAAGGCAGGTCTCGTGATACGAGAGAGCACTCGCCCCAGTTGTACGAGAACCTAGCTACCGACCAGATGTACGAAGCCTTTCTCTCTCATTAGCCGAGAGACAGAATAGCCATCAGCTAAGTTAATGGCTACGAACTAGCAAGGCGCCATTAGCCATACAGTGATTGTACTTAAAGTCTTCTGTGTATCGTCAAGATCGATGTACCACAAGGAATGAGTAAAGTTAAGTATTAAACCTGCTCCGTACTTTTCTTCCTAACATTAATTACGTATCCTGTTCCAGTACTTCACGCCCGTCTGCGTTAGTCTAGCTTGCCTTTTCAGCCATCTCAACTTCACGGTGTCGGCCAGATACCGACACAACACTTAAGTCGGCATTGTGCTTTTTGTATCTAATTCCGATGCAATTTCTGTATTTCATCGTCACTAAGAAGGTCAGAGGGATACAGTAATCCAGAAGTTAAGCATCGGAATCCATAACTAGTGTCACAAAAATGGTTCAAAGCATGGTCAGTAAGAAGAGTCAGTCTTCTTGTAGTTAAGTCGCCATTGTGCCTTTTGTATTGAATTCCGATGCATTTTCTGTGTTTCATCGTCAATAAAAAGGTCCAAGGGATACAGTAAACCTGAAGTGAAGCATCGGAATCTAAAACTAGTGTCACAGGAATGGTTCAAAACATAGACAGTAGGAAGAGTCAGTCTTCTAGTACTTAAGTTGGCATTGTGCCTTTTCTATTTAATTCCGATGCAATTTCTGTGTTTCATTCTCAATAAGACGGTCAGAGGGATACAGTGAACCTGAAGTGAATCATCGGAATCTATAACTAGTGTCACAGGAATGGTTCAAAACATAGACAGTAAGAAGAGTCAGTCTTCTTTTACTTAAGTCGGCGTTGTGTCTTTTGTATTTAATTCCAATATAATTTCTGTGTTTCATCGTCAATAAGAAGGTCCAAGGGATACAGTAAACCTGAAGTGAAGCATCGGAATCTATAACTAGTGTCACAGGAATGGTTCAAATCATAGACAGTAAGATGAGTCAGTCTTCTTGTACTCAAGTCGGCATTGTGCCTTTTGTATTTAATTCCGATGCAATTTCTGTGTTTCATCGTCAATAAGAAGATCAGAGGGATACAGTAAACCTGAAGTGAAGCATCAGAAACTATAACTAGTGTCACAGGAATGGTTCAAAACATTGACAGTTGGAAGAGTCAGTCTGCTTGTACATAAGTCGGCATTGTGCATTTTGTATTTAATTCCGATGCAATTTCTGTGTTTCATCGTCAATAAGAAGGTCCAAGGGATACAGTAAACCTGAAGTGAAGCAACGGAATCTATAACTAGTGTCACAGGAAAGGTTCAAAACATAGACAGTAAGAAGAGTCAGTCTTCTTGTACTTAAGTCGGTATTGTGCCTTTTGTATTTAATTCCGATGCAATTTCTGTGTTTCATCGTCAATAAGAAGGTAAAAGGGATACAGTAAACCTGAAGTGAAGCAGCGGAATCTATATCTAATGTCACAGGAATGGTTCAAAACATAGACAGTAAGAAGAGTCAGTCTTTTTGTACTTAGGTAGGCATTGTGGCGTTTCTATTTAATTCCGATGCAATTTCTGTGTTTCCTCGTCAATAAGAAGGTCAGAGGGATACAGTAAACCTGAAGTGAAGCATCGGGATCTATAACTAGTGTCACAGGAATGGTTCAAAACATAGTCAGTAAGAAGAGTCAGTTTTCTTGTACTTAAGTAGGCATTGTGCCTTTTGTATTTTATTCCGATGCAATTTCTGTGTTTCATCGTCAATAAGAAGGTCAGAGGGATACAGTAAACCTGAAGTGAAGCATCGGAATCTATAACTAGTGTCACAGGAATGGTTCAAAACATAGACAGTAAGAAGAGTCAGTCTTCTTGTACTTAAGACGGCATTGTTCCTTTTGTATTTAATTCCGATGCAATTTCTGTGTTTCATCGTCAATAAGAAGTTCAGAGGGATACAGAAAACCTGAAGTGAAGCATCAGAATCTATAACTAGTGTCACAGGAATGGTTTAAATCACAGACAGTAAGATGAGTCAGTCTTCTTGTACTTAAGTCGGCGTTGTGCCTTTTGTATTCAATTCCGATGCAATTTCTGTGTTTCATCGTCAATACGAAGATCAGAGGGATACAGTAAACCTGAAGTGAAGCATCGGAATCTATGACTAGTGTCACAGGAATGGTTCAAAACATTGACAGTAAGAAGAGTCAGTCTTCTTGTACTTAAGTCGGCATTATGCCTTTTGTATTTAATTCCGATGCTATTTCTGTGTTTCACCGTCAATAAGAAGGTCCAAGGGATACAGTAAACCTGAAGTGAAGCATCGGAATCTATAACTAGTGTCACAGGAATGGTTCAACTCATAGACAGTGAGAAGAATCAGTCTTCTTGTACTTAAGTCGGTATTGTGCCTCTTGCATTTAATTCCGATGCAATTTCTGTGTTTCATCGTCAATACGAAGGTCCAAGGGATGCAGTAAACCTGAAGTTAAGCATCGAAATCTATAACTAGTGTCACAGGAATGGTTCAAAACATAGACAGTAAGAAGAGTCAGTCTTCTTGTAGTTAAGTCGCCATTGTGCCTTTTGTATTGAATTCCGATGCATTTTCTGTGTTTCATCGTCAATAAAAAGGTCCAAGGGATACAGTAAATCTGAAGTGAAGCATCGGAATCTAAAACTAGTATCACAGGAATGGTTCAAAACATAGACATAAGGAAGAGTCAGTCTTCTAGTACTTAAGTTGGCATTGTGCCTTTTCTATTTAATTCCGATGCAATTTCTGTGTTTCATCCTCAATACGACGGTCAGAGGAATACAGTGAACCTGAAGTGAATCATCGGAATCTATAACTAGTGTCATAGGAATGGTTCAAAACATAGACAGTAAGAAGAGTCGGTCTTCTTTTACTTAAGTCGGCGTTGTGTCTTTTGTATTTAATTCCGATGCAATTTCTCTGTTTCATCGTCAATAAGAAGGTCCAAGGGATGCAGTAAACCTGAAGTGAAGCATCGGAATCTACAACTAGTGTCACAGGAATGGTTCAAAACATTGAGAGTAAGAAGAGTCAGTCTTCTTGTACGTAAGTCGGCATTGTGCCTTTCTATTTAATTCCGATGCCATTTCTGTGTTTCATCGTCAATAAGAAGGTCACACGGATACAGTAAACCTGAAGTGAAGCATCGGAATCTATAACTAGTGTCACAGGAATGGTTCAAATCATAGTCAGTAAGAAGAGTCAGTCTTCTTGTACTTAAGTTGGCATTGTGCCTTTCGTATTTAATTCCGATGCAATTTCTGTATTTCACCGGCAATAAGAAGGTCAGAGGTATACAGTGAACCTGAAGTGAAGCATCGGAATCTATTACTAGTGTCACAGTAATGGTTCAAAATATAGACAGTAAGAAGAGTCAGTTTTCTAGTACCTAAGTCGGCATTATGTCTTTCCTATTTAATTCCGATGCAATTTCTGTGTTTCATCGTCAATAAGAAGGTCCAAGGGATACAGTAAACCTGAAGTGAAGCATCGGAATCTATAACTAGTGTCACAGGAATGGTTCAAATCATAGACAGTAAGATGAGTCAGTCTTCTTGTACTTAAGTCGGCATTGTGCCTTTTGTATTTAATTCCGATGCATTTTCTGTGTTTCATCGTCAACAAGAAGGTCCAAGGAATACAGTAAACCTGAAGTGAAGCAGCGAAATCTATATCTAGTGTCACAGGAATGGTTCAAAACATAGACAGTAAGAAGAGTCAGTCTTCTTGTACTTAAGTCGGCATTGTGCCTTTTCTATATAATTCCAATGCATTTTCTGTGTTTCATCGTCAATAAGAAGGTCCAAGGGATACAGTAAACCTGAAGTGACGCATCGGGATCTATAACTAGTGTCACAGGAATGGTTCAAAACATAGTCAGTAAGAAGAGTAAGTCTTTTTGTACTTAAGTCGGCATTGTGCCTTTTGTGTTTAATTCCGATGCAATTTCTGTGTTTCATCGTCAATAAGAAGTCCAAGGGATACAGTAAACCTAAAGTGAAGCATCGGAATCTATAACATGTGTCACAGGAATGGTTCAAAACTTAGACAGTAAGAATGGTCAGTCTTCTTGTACTTATGTCGGCATTGTGCCTTTTGTATTTTATTCCGATGCAATTTCTGTGTTTCATCGTCAATAAGAAGGTCAGAGGGATACAGTAAACCTGAAGTGAAGCATCGGGATCTATAACTAGTGTTACAGGAATGGTTCAAAACAAAGTCAGTAAGAAGAGTCAGTCTTCTTGTACTTAAGTCGGCATTGTGCCTTTTGTATTTTATTCCGATGCAATTTCTGTGTTTCATCGTCAACAAGAAGGTCAGAGGGATACAGTAAACCTGAAGTGAAGCATCGGAATCTGTAACTAGTGTCACAGGAATGGTTCAAAACATAGACAGTAAGAAGAGTCAGTCTTCTTGTACTTAAGTCGGCATTGTGCCTTTTGTATTTAATTCCGATGCAATTTCTGTGTTTCATCGTCAATAAGAAGGTCCAAGGGTTACAGTAAACCTGAAGTGAAGCATCGGAATCTATGACTAGTGTCACAGGAATGGTTCAAAACATTGACAGTAGGAAGAGTCAGTCTTCTTGTACTTAAGTCGGCACTATGAGTTTTGTATCTAATTCCGATGCTATTTCTGTGTTTCATCGTCAATAAGAAGGTCCAAGGGATACAGTAAACCTGAAGTGAAGCATCGGAATCCATAACTAGTGTCACAGGAATGGTTCAACTCATAGACAGGATGAAGAGTCAGTCTTCTTGTACTTAAGTCGGTATTGTGCCTCTTGTATTTAATTCCGATGCAATTTCTGTGTTTCATCGTCAATACGAAGGTCCAAGGGATGCAGTAAACCTGAAGTGAAGCATCGGGATCTATAACTAGTGTTACAGGAATGGTTCAAAACAAAGTCAGTAAGAAGAGTCAGTCTTCTTGTACTTAAGTCGGCATTGTGCCTTTTGTATTTTATTCCGATGCAATTTCTGTGTTTCATCGTCAACAAGAAGGTCAGAGGGATACAGTAAACCTGAAGTGAAGCATCGGAATCTGTAACTAGTGTCACAGGAATGGTTCAAAACATAGACAGTAAGAAGAGTCAGTCTTCTTGTACTTAAGTCGGCATTGTGCCTTTTCTATTTAATTCCGATGCAATTTCTGTGTTTCATCGTCAATATGAAGGTCAGAGGGATACAGTAAACCTGAAGTGAAGCATCCGAATCTATAACTAGTGTCACAGGAACGGTTCAAATAATAGTCAGTAACAAGCGTCAGTCTTCTTGTACTTAAGACGGCATTATGCCTTTTGAATTTTATTCCGATGCAATTTCTGTGTTTGATCGTCAACAAGAAGGGCCAAGGGATACAGTAAACCTGAAGTGAAGCATTGGAATCTATAACTAGTGTCACAGGAATGGTTCAAACATAGACAGTAAGAAGAGTCAGTCTTCTTGTACTTAAGCCGGTATTGTGATTTAGTATTTAATTCCGATGCAATTTCTGTGTTTCATCGTCAATAAGAAGGTCGAAGGGATACAGTAAACCCGAAGTGAAGCATCGGAATCTATAACTAGTGTCACAGGAAAGGATCAAAACATAGACAGTAAGAAGAGTCACTCTTCTTGTACTTAAGTCGGCATTGTGCCTTTTCTATTTAATTCCGATGCAATTTCTGTGTTTCATCGTCAATAAGAAGGTCCAAGGGATACAGTAAACCTGAAGTGAAGCATCGGAATCTATAACTAGTGTCACAGGAATGGTTCAAAACATAGTCAGTAAGAAGAGTCAGTCTCCTTGTACTTATGTCGGCATTGTGCCTTTTGTATTTAATTCCGATGCAATTTCTGTGTTGCAACTTCAATAAGAAGGTCCAAGGGATACAGTTAACCTGGAGTGAAGCATCGGAATCTATAACTAGTGTCACAGGAATGGTTTCAAACGTAGATAGTAAGAAGTGTCAGTCTTCTTGTACTTAAGTCGGCATTGTGCCTTTTGTATTTAATTCCGATGCAATTTCTGTGTTTCATCATCAATAAGAAGGTTAGAGGGATACAGGAAACCTGAAGTGAAGCATCGGAATCTATAACTAGAGTCACAGGAATGGTTCAAAGCATAGAAAGTAAGAAGAGGCAGTCTTCTTGTACTTAAGTCGGCATTGTGCCTTTTGTATTTAATTCCGACGCAATTTCTGTGTTTCATCGTCAATAAGAAGGTTTAAGGGATGCAGAAAACCTGAAATGAAGCATCGGAATCTATAACTAGTGTCACAAGAATGGTTCAAACATAGTCAGAAAGAAGAGTCAGTCTTCTTGTACTTAAGTCGGCATTGTGCCTTTTGTATTTAGTTCCGATGCAATTTCTGTGTGTCATCGTCAATAAGACGGTCCAAGGGATACAGTAAACCTGGAGTGAAGCATCGGAGTCTATAACTAGTGTCGCAGGAATGGTTCAAAACATAGACAGTAAGAAGAGTCAGTCTTCTTGTACTTAACTCGGCATTGTGCCTTTTGTATTTAATTCCGATGCAATTTCTGTGTATCATCGTCAATAAGAAAGTCAGAGGGATACAGTAAACCTGAGGTGAAGTATCGGAATCTATAACTAGTGTCACAGGAATGGTTCAAACATAGTCAGTAAGAAGAGTAAGCCTTCTTGTACTTAAGTCGGGGTTGTGCCTTTTGTATTTAATTCCGATGCAATTTCTGAGTTTCATGGTCAATAAGAAGGTCAAAGGGATACAGTAAACCAGGAGTGAAGCATCGGAAACTATAACTAGTGTCACAGGGATGGTTCAAAACATAGACAGTAAGAAGAGTCAGTCTTCTTGTACTTAAGTCGGCATTGTGCCTTTCGTATTTAGTTCCGATGTAATTTCTGTGTTTCATCGTCAATAAGAAGGTCCAAGGGATACAGTAAACCTGAAGTGAAGCATCGGAATCTATATCTAGGGTCACAGGAATGGTTGAAATCATAGTCAGTAAGAAGAGTCAGTCTTCTTGTACTTAAGTCATCATTGTGCATGTTCTATTTAATTCTGATGCAATTTCTGTATTTCATCGTCAATACGAAGGTCCAAAGGATACAGTAAACCTGAAGTGACGGATCGGAATCTATAACTAGTGTCACAGGAATGGTTCAAAACATAGACAATAAGAAAAGTCAGACTTCTTTTACTTAAGTCGGCATTGTGCCTTTTGTATTTAATTCCGATGCAATTTCTGTGTGTCATCGTCAATAAGATGGTCCAAGGGATACAGTAAACCGGGAGTGAAGTATCGGAATCTATAACTAGTGTCACAGGAATGGTTCAAATCATAGACAGTAAGAAGGGTCAGTCTTCTTGTACTTAAGTCGGCATTGTGCCTTTTGTATTTAATTCCGATGCAATTTCTGTGTTTCGTCGTCAATATGAAGGTCCAAGTGATAAAGTAAAACTGAAGTCAAGCATCGGAATCCATAACTAGTGTCACAGGAATGTTTCAAAACATAGCCAGTAAGAAGAGTCAGTCTTCTTGTACTTAAGTAGGCATTGTGGCGTTTCTATTTAATTCCGATGCAATTTCTGTGTTTCCTCGTCAATAAGAAGGTCAGAGGGATACAGTAAACCTGAAGTGAAGCATCGGGATCTATAACTAGTGTCACAGGAATGGTTCAAAATATAGTCATTAAGAAGAGTCAGTGTTTTTGTACCTAAGTCGGCATTGTGCCTTTTGTGTTTAATTCCGATGCAATTTCTGTGTTTCATCGTCAATAATAAGGTCCAAGGGATACAGTAAACCTGAAGTGAAGCATCGGAATCTATACCTAGGGTCACAGGAATGGTTCAAAACATAGAGAGTAAGACGAGTCAGTCTACTTGTACTTAAGTCGGCATTGTGCCTTTTGTATTTAATTCCGATTCAGTTTCTGTGTTTCATCGTCAATAAGAAGATCAGAGGGATACAGTAAACCTGATGTGAAGCATCGGAATCTATAACTAGTGACGCAGGAATGGTTCATAACATTGACAGTAGGAAGAGTCAGTCTTCTTGTTCTTAAGTCGGCATTGTGCCTTTTGTATTTAATTCCGATGCAATTTCTGTGTTTCATCGTCAATAAGAAGGTCCAAGCGATACAGGAAACCTGAAGTGAAGCATCGGAATCTATAACTAGTGTCACAGGAATGTTTCAAAACATAAACAGTAAGAAGAGTCAGTCATCTTGTACTTAATTCGGTATTGTGTTTTTTGTATTTAATTCCGATGCACTTTCAGTGTTTCAACGTCAATAAGAAGGGCCAAGGGATACAATAAACCTGAAGAGAAGCATCGGAATCTATAACTAGTGTCACAGGAATGGATCAAAACAAACGCAGTAAGAAGAGTCAGTCTTCTTGTACTTAAGTCGGGATTGTGGCTTTTCTATTTAATTCCGATGCAATTTCTGTGTTTCATCGTGAATAAGAAGGTCCAAGGGATACAGTAAACCTGAAGAGAAGCATCGGAATCTATAACTAGTGCCACAGGAATGGCTCAAATCGTAGACAGAAAGAAGGGACAGCCTTCTTGTACCTAAGTCGGCATTGTGACTTTTGTATTTAATTCCGAAGCAATTTCTGTGTTTCATCGTCAATAAGATGGTCCAAGGGATACAGTAAACCTGAAGTGAAGCAGCGAAATCTATATCTAGTGTCACAGGAATGGTTCAAAACATAGACAGTAAGAAGAGTCAGTCTTCTTGTACTTAAGTCGGCATTGTGCCTTTTGTATTTAATTCCGATGCAATTTCTGTGTTTCATCGTCAACAAGAAGGTCCAAGGAATACAGTAAACCTGAAGTGAAGCAGCGAAATCTATATCTAGTGTCACAGGAATGGTTCAAAACATAGACAGTAAGAAGAGTCAGTCTTCTTGTACTTAAGTCGGCATTGTGCCTTTTCTATATAATTCCAATGCATTTTCTGTGTTTCATCGTCAATAAGAAGGTCCAAGGGATACAGTAAACCTGAAGTGACGCATCGGAATCTATAACTAGTGTCACAGGAATGGTTCAAAACATAGTCAGTAAGAAGAGTAAGTCTTTTTGTACTTAAGTCGGCATTGTGCCTTTTGTGTTTAATTCCGATGCAATTTCTGTGTTTCATCGTCAATAAGAAGTCCAAGGGATACAGTAAACCTAAAGTGAAGCATCGGAATCTATAACATGTGTCACAGGAATGGTTCAAAACTTAGACAGTAAGAATGGTCAGTCTTCTTGTACTTATGTCGGCATTGTGCCTTTTGTATTTTATTCCGATGCAATTTCTGTGTTTCATCGTCAATAAGAAGGTCAGAGGGATACAGTAAACCTGAAGTGAAGCATCGGGATCTATAACTAGTGTCACAGGAATGGTTCAAAACATAGTCAGTAAGAAGAGTCAGTCTTCTTGTACCTAAGTCGGCAATGTGCCTTTTGTATTTTATTCCGATGCAATTTCTGTGTTTCATCGTCAACAAGAAGGTCAGAGGGATACAGTAAACCTGAAGTGAAGCATCGGAATCTGTAACTAGTGTCACAGGAATGGTTCAAAACATAGACAGTAAGAAGAGTCAGTCTTCTTGTACTTAAGTCGGCATTGTGCCTTTTGTATTTAATTCCGATGCAATTTCTGTGTTTCATCGTCAATAAGAAGGTCCAAGGGTTACAGTAAACCTGAAGTGAAGAATCGGAATCTATGACTAGTGTCACAGGAATGGTTCAAAACATTGACAGTAGGAAGAGTCAGTCTTCTTGTACTTAAGTCGGCATTATGAGTTTTGTATCTAATTCCGATGCTATTTCTGTGTTTCATCGTCAATAAGAAGGTCCAAGGGATACAGTAAACCTGAAGTGAAGCATCGGAATCTATAACTAGTGTCACAGGAATGGTTCAACTCATAGACAGGATGAAGAGTCAGTCTTCTTGTACTTAAGTCGGTATTGTGCCTCTTGTATTTAATTCCGATGCAATTTCTGTGTTTCATCGTCAATACGAAGGTCCAAGGGATGCAGTAAACCTGAAGTTAAGCATCGAAATCTATAACTAGTGTCACAGGAATGGTTCAAAACATAGACAGTAAGAAGAGTCAGTCTTCTTGTACTTAAGTCGACACTGTGCCTTTTCTATTTAATTCCGATGCAATTTCTGTTTCTCATCGTCAATAAGAAGGTCCAAGGGATACAGTAAACCTGAAGTGAAGCATCGGAATCTATAACTAGTGTCACAGGAATGGTTCAAAACATAGACAGTAATGAGGGTCAGTCTTCTAGTACTTAAGTCGGCATTGTGCCTTTTGTATTTATTTCCGACGCAATTTCTGTGTTTCATCGTCAATAACAATTTCCAAGGGATACAGTAAAACTGAAGTCAAGCATCGGAATCTATAACTAGTGTCACAGGATGGTTCAAAACATAGCCAGTAAGAAGAGTCAGTCTTCTTGTACTTAAGTAGGCATTGTGGCGTTCCTATTTAATTCCGATGTATTTTCTGTGTTTCCACGTCAATAAGAAGGTCAGAGGGATACAGTAAACCTGAAGTGAAGCATCGCGATCTATAACTAGTGTCACAGGAATAGTTCAAAACATAGTCAGTAAGAAGAGTCAGTCTTCTTGTATTTAAGTCGGTATTGTGCCTTTTGTATTTAATTCCGATGCAATTTCTGTGTTTCGTCGTCAATACGAAGGTCCAAGGGATACAGTAAAACTGAAGTGAAGCATCGGAATCTATAACTAGTGTCACAGGAATGGTTCAAAACATAGACAGTAAGAAAAGTCAGTCGTCTTGTACTTAAGTCGGCATTGTGCCTTTTCTATTTAATTCCGATGCAATTTCTGTGTTTCATCGTCAATATGAAGGTCCAAGGGATACAGTAAACCTGAAGTGAAGCATCGGAATCTATAACTAGTGTTACAGGAAAGGTTCAAAACATAGACAGTAAGAAGAGTCACTCTTCTTGTACTTAAGTCGGCGTTGTGCCTTTTCTATTTAATTCCGATGCAATTTCTGTGTTTCATCGTCAATAAGAAGGTCCAAGGGATACAGTAAACCTGAAGTGAAGCATCGGAATCTATAACTAGTGTCACAGGAATGGTTCAAAACATAGTCAGTAAGAAGAGTCAGTCTCCTTGTACTTATGTCGGCATTGTGCCTTTTGTATTTAATTCCGATGCAATTTCTGTGTTGCAACTTCAATAAGATGGTCCAAGGGATACAGTTAACCTGGAGTGAAGCATCGGAATCTATAACTAGTGTCACAGGAATGGTTTCAAACGTAGATAGTAAGAAGTGTCAGTCTTCTTGTACTTAAGTCGGCATTGTGCCTTTTGTATTTAATTCCGATGCAATTTCTGTGTTTCATCATCAATAAGAAGGTTAGAGGGATACAGGAAACCTGAAGTGAAGCATCGGAATCTATAACTAGTGTTACAGGAAAGGTTCAAAACATAGACAGTAAGAAGAGTCACTCTTCTTGTACTTAAGTCGGCGTTGTGCCTTTTCTATTTAATTCCGATGCAATTTCTGTGTGTCATCGTCAATAAGACGGTCCAAGGGATACAGTAAACCTGGAGTGAAGCATCGGAGTCTATAACTGGTGTCGCAGGAATGGTTCAAAACATAGACAGTAAGAAGAGTCAGTCTTCTTGTACTTAACTCGGCATTGTGCCTTTTGTATTTAATTCCGATGCAATTTCTGTGTATCATCGTCAATAAGAAAGTCAGAGGGATACAGTAAACCTGAAGTGAAGTATCGGAATCTATAACTAGTGTCACAGGAATGGTTCAAACATAGTCAGTAAGAAGAGTAAGCCTTCTTGTACTTAAGTCGGGATTGTGCCTTTTGTATTTAATTCCGATGCAATTTCTGAGTTTCATGGTCAATAAGAAGGTCAAAGGGATACAGTAAACCAGGAGTGAAGCATCGGAAACTATAACTAGTGTCACAGGGATGGTTCAAAACATAGACAGTAAGAAGAGTCAGTCTTCTTGTACTTAAGTCGGCATTGTGCCTTTTGTATTTAGTTCCGATGTAATTTCTGTGTTTCATCGTCAATAAGAAGGTCCAAGGTATACAGTAAACCTGAAGTGAAGCATCGGAATCTATATCTAGTGTCACAGGAATGGTTGAAATCATAGTCAGTAAGAAGAGTCAGTCTTCTTGTACTTAAGTCATCATTGTGCATGTTCTATTTAATTCTGATGCAATTTCTGTATTTCATCGTCAATACGAAGGTCCAAGGGATACAGTAAACCTGAAGTGACGCATCGGAATCTATAACTAGTGTCACAGGAATGGTTCAAAACATAGACAGTAAGAAAAGTCAGACTTCTTTTACTTAAGTCGGCATTGTGCCTTTTGTATTTAATTCCGATGCAATTTCTGTGTGTCATCGTCAATAAGATGGTCCAAGGGATACAGTAAACCGGGAGTGAAGTATCGGAATCAATAACTAGTGTCACAGGAATGGTTCAAAACATAGACAGTAAGAAGGGTCAGTCTTCTTGTACTTAAGTCGGCATTGTGCCTTTTGTACTTAATTCCGATGCAATTTCTGTGTTTCGTCGTCAATATGAAGGTCCAAGTGATAAAGTAAAACTGAAGTCAAGCATCGGAATAAATAACTAGTGTCACAGGAATGTTTCAAAACATAGCCAGTAAGAAGAGTCAGTCTTCTTGTACTTAAGTAGGCATTGTGGCGTTTCTATTTAATTCCGATGCAATTTCTGTGTTTCCTCGTCAATAAGAAGGTCAGAGGGATACAGTAAACCTGAAGTGAAGCATCGGGATCTATAACTAGTGTCACAGGAATGGTTCAAAATATAGTCATTAAGAAGAGTCAGTCTTATGGTACTTAAGTCGGCATTGTGCCTTTTGTGTTTAATTCCGATGCAATTTCTGTGTTTCATCGTAAATAAGAAGGTCCAAGGGATACAGTAAACCTGAAGTGAAGCATCGGAATCTATACCTAGGGTCACAGGAATGGTTCAAAACATAGAGAGTAAGACAATTTAGTCTACTTGTACTTAAGTCGGCATTGTGCCTTTTGTATTTAATTCCGATTCAATTTCTGTGTTTCATCGTCAATAAGAAGATCAAAGGGATACAGTAAACCTGAAGTGAAGCATCGGAATCTACAACTAGTGTCACAGGAATGTTTCAAAACATAAACAGTAAGGAGAGTCAGTCATCTTGTACTTACGTCGGTATTGTGCCTTTTGTATTTAATTCCGATGCAATTTCAGTGTTTCATCGTCAATAAGAAGGTCCAAGGGATGCAGTAAACCTGAAGAGAAGCATCGGAATCTATAACTAGTGTCACAGGAATGGATAAAAACAGAGGCAGTAGGAAGAGTCAGCCTTCTTGTACTTAAGTCGGGATTGTGCCTTTTCTATTTAATTCCGATGCAATTTCTGTGTTTCGTCGTGAATAAGAAGGTCCAAGGGATACAGTAAACCTGAAAAGAAGCATCGGAATCTATAACTGGTGCCACAGGAATGGTTCAAATCGTAGACAGAAAGAAGGGACAGCCTTCTTGTACCTAAGTCGGCATTGTGACTTTTGTATTTAATTCCGAAGCAATTTCTGTGTTTCATCGTCAATAAGATGGTCCAAGGGATACAGTAAACCTGAAGTGAAGCATCGGGATCTGTAACTAGTGTCACAGGAATGGTTCAAAACATAGTCAGTAAGAAGAGTCAGTCTTCTTGTACTTAAGTCAGCATTGTGCCCTTTGTATTTAATTCCGATGCAATATCTGTGTTTCATCGTCAATAAGAAGGTCAGAGGGATACAGGAAACCTGAAGTGAAGCATCGGAATCTATAAATAGTGTCACAGGAATGGTTCAAAACATATACAGTAACAAGAGTCAGTCTTCTTGTACTTAAGTCGGCATTGTGCCTTTTGTATTTAATTCCGATGCAATATCTGTGTTTCATCGTCAATAAGAAGGTATAAGGGATACAGTAAACCTGACGTGAAGCATCGGAATCTATAACTAGTGTCACAAGAATGGTTCAAACGTAGTCAGGAAGAAGAGTCAGTCTTCTTGTACTTAAGTCGGCATTGCGCCTTTTGTATTTAATTCCGATACAATTTCTGTGTTTCATCATCAATAAGCAGGTCAGAGGGATACAGTAACCCGAAGTGAAGCATCGGAATCTATAACTAGTGTCACAGGAATGGATCAAAACAAAGGCTGTAAGAAGAGTCAGTCTTCTTGTACTTAAGTCGGGAATGTGCCTTTTCTATTTAATTCCGATGAAATTCCTGTGTTTCATCGTCAATAGGAAGGTGAGAGGGATTCAATAAACCTGAAGTGAAGCATCGTAATCTATAACTAGTGTCACAGGAGTGGTTGAAAACATAAACAGTAAGAAGAGTCAGTCTTATGGTACTTAAGTCGGCATTGTGCCTTTTCTATTTAATTCTAATGCAATTTCTGTGTTTCATCGTCAATTAGAAGGTCCAAGGGATACAGTAAACCTGAAGTGAAGCGTCGTAATCTATAACTAGTGTCACAGGAATGGATCAAAACAAAGGCTGTAAGAAGAGTCAGTCATCTTGTACTTAAGTCGGGAATGTGCCTTTTCTATTTAATTCCGATGCAATTCCTGTGTTTCATCGTCAATAGGAAGGTGAGAGGGATTCAATAAACCTGAAGTGAAGCATTGTAATCTATAACTAGTGTCACAGGAATGGTTGAAAACATAAACAGTAAGAAGAGTCAGTCTTATGGTACTTAAGTCGGCATTGTGCCTTTTCTATTTAATTCTAATGCAGTTTCTGTGTTTCATCGTCAATTAGAAGGTCCAAGGGATACAGTTAACCGGAAGTGAAGCATCGGAATCTATAACTAGTGTCACAGGAATGGTTCAAAACATAGTCAGTAAGAAGAGTCAGTCTTTTTGTACCTAAGTCGGCATTGTGCCTTTTGTGTTTAATTCCGATGCAATTTCTGTGTTTCATCGTAAATAAGAAGGTCCAAGGGATACAGTAAACCTGAAGTGAAGCATCGGAATCTATACCTAGGGTCACAGGAATGGTTCAAAACATAAACAGTAAGGAGAGTCAGTCATCTTGTACTTACGTCGGTATTGTGCCTTTTGTATTTAATTCCGATGCAATTTCAGTGTTTCATCGTCAATAAGAAGGTCCAAGGGATACAGTAAACCTGAAGAGAAGCATCGGAATCTATAACTAGTGTCACAGGAATGGATAAAAACAAAGGCAGTAGGAAGAGTCAGCCTTCTTGTACTTAAGTCGGGATTGTGCCTTTTCTATTTAATTCCGATGCAATTTCTGTGTTTCATCGTCAATAAGAAGGTCCAAGGGATACAGTAAACTTGAAGAGAAGCATCGGAATCTATAACTAGTGTCAAAGGAATGGTTCAAAACGTAGACAGAAAGAAGGGTCAGTCTTCTTGTACTAAAGTCGGCATTGTGACTTTTGTATTAATTTCCGATGCAATATCTGTGTTTCATCGTCAATAAGAAGGTCAGAGGGATACAGGAAACCTGAAGTGAAGCATCGGAATCTATAACTAGTGTCAAAGGAATGGTTCAAAACATAGACAGTAAGAAGAGTCAGTCTTCTTGTACTTAAGTCGGCATTGTGCCTTTTGTATTTAATTCCGATAAAATATCTGTGTTTCATCGTCAATAAAAAGGTTTAAGGGATACAGTAAACCTGAAGTGAAGCATCGGAATCTATAACTAGTGTCACAAGAATGGTTCAAACGTAGTCAATAAGAAGAGTCAGTCTTCTTGTACTTAAGTAGGCATTGCGCCTTTTGTATTTAATTCCGATGCAATTTCTGTGTTCCATCATCAATAAGCAGGTCAGAGGGATACAGTAAACCTGAAGTGAAGCATCGGAATCTATAACTAGTGTCACAGGAATGGATCAAAACAAGGGCAGTAAGAAGAGTCAGTCTCCTTGTACTTAAGTCGCGATTGTGCCTTTTCTATTTAATTCCGATGCAATTTCTGTGTTTCATCGTCAATAGGAAGGTGAGAGGGATACAGTAAACCTGAAGTGAAGCATCGTAAACTATTATTAGTGTCACAGGAATGGTTCAAACGTAGTCAATAAGAAGAGTCAGTCCTCTTGTACTTAAGTCGGCATTGTGCCTTTTCTATTTAATTCCGATGCAATATCTGTGTTTCATCGTCAATAAGAAGGTCCAAGGGATACAGTAAACCTGAAGTGAAGCGTAGGAATCCATAACTAGCGTCACAAGAATGGTTCAAAACATAGTCAGTAAGAAGCGTCAGTCTTCTTGTACTTAAGTCGGCATTGTGCCATTTCTATTTAATTCTGATGCAATTTCTGTGTTTCATCGTCAATAAGAAGGTCCAAGGGATACTGCAAACTGGAGTGAAGCACCGGATTCTATTACTAGTGTCACAGGAATGGTTCAAAGCATAGTCAGCAAGAAGAGTCAGTCTTCTTGTAATTAAGTCGGCATTGTGCCTTTTGTATTTAATTCCGATGCAATTTCTGTGTTTCATCGTCAATAAGAAGGTCCAAGGGATACAGTAAACCTGGACTGAAGCATCGGAATCTATAACTAGTGTCACAGGGACGGTTCAAAAGATAGACAGTAAGGTGAGTCAGTCTCCTTGTACTTAAGTCGGCATTGTGCGTTTTCTATTTAATTCCGATGCGATTTCTGTGTTTCATCGTCAAAAAGAAGGTCCAAGGTATACAGTAAACCTGAAGTGAAGAATCGAAATCTATAACTTGTGTCACAGGAATGGTTAAATCCATAGTCAGTAAGAAGAGTCAGTCTTCTTGTACTCAAGTCATCATTGTGCATTTTCTATTTAATTCTGATGCAATTTCCGTGTTTCATCGTCAATAAGAAGGTCCAAGGGATACTGTAAACCTTGAGCGAAGCATCGGAGTCTATAACTAGTGTCACAGGAATGGTTCAAAACATAGACAGTAAGAAGAGTCCGTCTTCTTGTACTTAATTCGGCATTGTGCCTTTTGTATTTAATTCCGATAAAATATCTGTGTTTCATCGTCAATAAAAAGGTTTAAGGGATACAGTAAACCTGAAGTGAAGCATCGGAATCTATAACTAGTGTCACAAGAATGGTTCAAACGTAGTCAATAAGAAGAGTCAGTCTTCTTGTACTTAAGTAGGCATTGCGCCTTTTGTATTTAATTCCGATGCAATTTCTGTGTTCCATCATCAATAAGCAGGTCAGAGGGATACAGTAAACCTGAAGTGAAGCATCGGAATCTATAACTAGTGTCACAGGAATGGATCAAAACAAGGGCAGTAAGAAGAGTCAGTCTCCTTGTACTTAAGTCGGGATTGTGCCTTTTCTATTTAATTCCGATGCAATTTCTGTGTTTCATCGTCAATAGGAAGGTGACAGGGATACAGTAAACCTGAAGTGAAGCATCGTAAACTATTATTAGTGTCACAGGAATGGTTCAAACGTAGTCAATAAGAAGAGTCAGTCCTCTTGTACTTAAGTCGGCATTGTGCCTTTTCTATTTAATTCCGATGCAATATCTGTGTTTCATCGTCAATAAGAAGGTCCAAGGGATACAGTAAACCTAAAGTGAAGCGTAGGAATCTATAACTAGCGTCACAAGAATGGTTCAAAACATAGTCAGTAAGAAGCGTCAGTCTTCTTGTACTTAAGTCGGCATTGTGCCATTTCTATTTAATTGTGATGCAGTTTCTGTGTTTCATCGTCAATAAGAAGGTCCAAGGGATACTGCAAACCTATAGTGAAGCACCGGATTCTATTACTAGTGTCACAGGAATGGTTCAAAGCATAGTCAGCAAGAAGAGTCAGTCTTCTTGTAATTAAGTCGGCATTGTGCCTTTTGTATTTAATTCCGATGCAATTTCTGTGTTTCATCGTCAATAAGAAGGTCCAAGGGATACAGTAAACCTGGAGTGAAGCATCGGAATCTATAACTAGTGTCACAGGGACGGTTCAAAAGATAGACAGTAAGGTTAGTCAGTCTCCTTGTACTTAAGTCGGCATTGTGCGTTTTCTATTTAATTCCGATGCGATTTCTGTGTTTCATCGTCAAAAAGAAGGTCCAAGGTATACAGTAAACCTGAAGTGAAGAATCGAAATCTATAACTTGTGTCACAGGAATGGTTAAATCCATAGTCAGTAAGAAGAGTCAGTCTTCTTGTACTCAAGTCATCATTGTGCATTTTCTATTTAATTCTGATGCAATTTCCGTGTTTCATCGTCAATAAGAAGGTCCAAGGGATACTGTAAACCTTGAGCGAAGCATGGGAGTCTATAACTAGTGTCACAGGAATGGTTCAAAACATAGACAGTAAGAAGAGTCCGTCTTCTTGTACTTAATTCGGCATTGTGCCTTTTGTATTTAATTCCGATGCAATTTCTGTGTTTCATCGTCAATAAGAAGGTCAGAGGCAAACATTAAAGCTGAAGTGAAGCATCGGAATCTATAACTAGTGTCACAGGAATGGTTTAAAACATAGTCAGTAAGAAGAGTCAGTCCTCTTGCACTTAAGTCGGCATTGTGCCTTTTGGATTTAATTCCGATGTAATTTCTGTGTTTCATCGTCCATAAGAAGGTCCAAGGGATACAGGAAACCTGAAGTGAAGCATCGAAATCTATAACTAGTGTCACAGGAATGGTTCAAAACATATTCAGTAAGAAGAGTCAGTCTTTTTGTACTTAAGTCGGCATTGTGCCTTTTGTGTTTAATTTCGACGCAATTTCTGTGTTTCGTCGTCAATAAGAAGGTCCAAGGGATACAGTAAACCTGGAGTGAAGCATCGGAGTCTATAACTAGTGTCACAGGAATGGTTCAAAACATAGACAGTAAGAAGAGTCAGTCTTCTTGTACTTAAGTCGGTATTGTGATTTTGTGTTTAATTATGATGCAATTTCTGTGTTTCATCGTCAATAAGAATGTCCAAGGGATACAGTAAACCTGGAGTGAAGCATCGGAATCTATAACTAGTGTAACAGGGACGGTTCAAAACATAGACAGTAAGAAGAGTCAGTCTTCTAGTACTTAGGTCGGTACTGTGATTTTGTATTTAATTCCGATGCAATTTCTGTGTTTCATCGTCTAGAAGAAGGTCCAAGGGATACAGTAAACCTGAAGTGAAGCATCGGAATCTATTACTAGATTCACAGGAATGGTTGAAAACATAGACAGTAAGAAGAGTCAGTCTTCTTGTACTTAAGTCGGCATTGTGCCTTTTCTATATAATTCCGATGCAATTTCTGTGTTTCATCGTCAATAAGAAGGTCCAAGGGATACAGTAAACCTGAAGTGAAGCATCGGAATCTATAACTAGTGTCACAGGAATGGTTCAAAACATAGACAGTAAGAAGAGTCAGTCTTCTTGTGCTTATGTCGGCATTGTGCATTTTTTATTTAATTCCAATGATTTTTCTGTGTTTCATCGTCAATAAGAAGATCAGAGGGATACAGTAAACCTGAAGTGAAGCATCGGAATCTATTACTAGTGTCACAGGAATGGTTCAAAACATTGACAGTAGGAAGAGTTAGTCTTCTTGTACGTAAGTCGGCATTGTGCCTTTTGTATTTAATTCCGATGCAATATCTGTGGTTCATCGTCAATAGGAAGGTTGAAGAGATACAGTAAACCTGAAGTGAAGCATCGGAATCTATAACTAGTGTCACAAAAATGGTTAAAACAAAGTCAATAAGAAGAGTCAGTCTTCTTGTACTTAAGTCCGCATTGCGCCATTTGTATTTAATTCCGATGCAATTTTTGTGTTCCATCATCAATAAGCAGGTCAGAGGGATACAGTAAACCTGAAGTGAAGCATCGGAATCTATAACTAGTGTCACAGGAATGGATCAAAGCAAAGGCAGTAAGAAGAGCCAGTCTTCTTGTACTTATGTCGGGATTGTGCCTTTTCTATTTAATTCCGATGCAATTTCTGTGTTTCATCGTTTTTAGGAAGATGAGAGGGATACAGTAAACCTGATGTGAAGCATCGTAAACTATAACTAGTGTCACAGGAATGGTTCAAAACATAAACAGTAAGAAGAGTCAGTCTTCTTGTACTTAAGTCGGCATTGTGCCTTTTCTATTTAATTCCGATGCAATATCTGTGTTTCATCGTCAATAAGAGGGTCCAAGGGATACAGTAAACCTGAAGTGAAGCATAGGAATCTATAACTAGTGTCACAGGAATGGTTCAAAACATAGTCAGTAAGAAGCGTCAGTCTTCTTGTACTTAAGTAGGCATTGCGCCTTTTGTATTTAATTCCGATGCAATTTCTGTGTTCCATCATCAATAAGCAGGTCAGAGGGATACAGTAAACCTGAAGTGAAGCATCGGAATCTATAACTAGTGTCACAGGAATGGATCAAAACAAGGGCAGTAAGAAGAGTCAGTCTCCTTGTACTTAAGTCGGGATTGTGCCTTTTCTATTTAATTCCGATGCAATTTCTGTGTTTCATCGTCAATAGGAAGGTGACAGGGATACAGTAAACCTGAAGTGAAGCATCGTAAACTATTATTAGTGTCACAGGAATGGTTCAAACGTAGTCAATAAGAAGAGTCAGTCCTCTTGTACTTAAGTCGGCATTGTGCCTTTTCTATTTAATTCCGATGCAATATCTGTGTTTCATCGTCAATAAGAAGGTCCAAGGGATACAGTAAACCTAAAGTGAAGCGTAGGAATCTATAACTAGCGTCACAAGAATGGTTCAAAACATAGTCAGTAAGAAGCGTCAGTCTTCTTGTACTTAAGTCGGCATTGTGCCATTTCTATTTAATTGTGATGCAGTTTCTGTGTTTCATCGTCAATAAGAAGGTCCAAGGGATACTGCAAACCTATAGTGAAGCACCGGATTCTATTACTAGTGTCACAGGAATGGTTCAAAGCATAGTCAGCAAGAAGAGTCAGTCTTCTTGTAATTAAGTCGGCATTGTGCCTTTTGTATTTAATTCCGATGCAATTTCTGTGTTTCATCGTCAATAAGAAGGTCCAAGGGATACAGTAAACCTGGAGTGAAGCATCGGAATCTATAACTAGTGTCACAGGGACGGTTCAAAAGATAGACAGTAAGGTTAGTCAGTCTCCTTGTACTTAAGTCGGCATTGTGCGTTTTCTATTTAATTCCGATGCGATTTCTGTGTTTCATCGTCAAAAAGAAGGTCCAAGGTATACAGTAAACCTGAAGTGAAGAATCGAAATCTATAACTTGTGTCACAGGAATGGTTAAATCCATAGTCAGTAAGAAGAGTCAGTCTTCTTGTACTCAAGTCATCATTGTGCATTTTCTATTTAATTCTGATGCAATTTCCGTGTTTCATCGTCAATAAGAAGGTCCAAGGGATACTGTAAACCTTGAGCGAAGCATGGGAGTCTATAACTAGTGTCACAGGAATGGTTCAAAACATAGACAGTAAGAAGAGTCCGTCTTCTTGTACTTAATTCGGCATTGTGCCTTTTGTATTTAATTCCGATGCAATTTCTGTGTTTCATCGTCAATAAGAAGGTCAGAGGCAAACATTAAAGCTGAAGTGAAGCATCGGAATCTATAACTAGTGTCACAGGAATGGTTTAAAACATAGTCAGTAAGAAGAGTCAGTCCTCTTGCACTTAAGTCGGCATTGTGCCTTTTGGATTTAATTCCGATGTAATTTCTGTGTTTCATCGTCCATAAGAAGGTCCAAGGGATACAGGAAACCTGAAGTGAAGCATCGAAATCTATAACTAGTGTCACACAAATGGTTCAAAACATATTCAGTAAGAAGAGTCAGTCTTTTTGTACTTAAGTCGGCATTGTGCCTTTTGTGTTTAATTTCGACGCAATTTCTGTGTTTCGTCGTCAATAAGAAGGTCCAAGGGATACAGTAAACCTGGAGTGAAGCATCGGAGTCTATAACTAGTGTCACAGGAATGGTTCAAAACATAGACAGTAAGAAGAGTCAGTCTTCTTGTACTTAAGTCGGTATTGTGATTTTGTGTTTAATTATGATGCAATTTCTGTGTTTCATCGTCAATAAGAATGTCCAAGGGATACAGTAAACCTGGAGTGAAGCATCGGAATCTATAACTAGTGTAACAGGGACGGTTCAAAACATAGACAGTAAGAAGAGTCAGTCTTCTAGTACTTAGGTCGGTACTGTGATTTTGTATTTAATTCCGATGCAATTTCTGTGTTTCATCGTCTAGAAGAAGGTCCAAGGGATACAGTAAACCTGAAGTGAAGCATCGGAATCTATTACTAGATTCACAGGAATGGTTGAAAACATAGACAGTAAGAAGAGTCAGTCTTCTTGTACTTAAGTCGGCATTGTGCCTTTTCTATATAATTCCGATGCAATTTCTGTGTTTCATCGTCAATAAGAAGGTCCAAGGGATACAGTAAACCTGAAGTGAAGCATCGGAATCTATAACTAGTGTCACAGGAATGGTTCAAAACATAGACAGTAAGAAGAGTCAGTCTTCTTGTGCTTATGTCGGCATTGTGCATTTTTTATTTAATTCCAATGATTTTTCTGTGTTTCATCGTCAATAAGAAGATCAGAGGGATACAGTAAACCTGAAGTGAAGCATCGGAATCTATTACTAGTGTCACAGGAATGGTTCAAAACATTGACAGTAGGAAGAGTTAGTCTTCTTGTACGTAAGTCGGCATTGTGCCTTTTGTATTTAATTCCGATGCAATATCTGTGGTTCATCGTCAATAGGAAGGTTGAAGAGATACAGTAAACCTGAAGTGAAGCATCGGAATCTATAACTAGTGTCACAAAAATGGTTAAAACAAAGTCAATAAGAAGAGTCAGTCTTCTTGTACTTAAGTCCGCATTGCGCCATTTGTATTTAATTCCGATGCAATTTTTGTGTTCCATCATCAATAAGCAGGTCAGAGGGATACAGTAAACCTGAAGTGAAGCATCGGAATCTATAACTAGTGTCACAGGAATGGATCAAAGCAAAGGCAGTAAGAAGAGCCAGTCTTCTTGTACTTATGTCGGGATTGTGCCTTTTCTATTTAATTCCGATGCAATTTCTGTGTTTCATCGTTTTTAGGAAGATGAGAGGGATACAGTAAACCTGATGTGAAGCATCGTAAACTATAACTAGTGTCACAGGAATGGTTCAAAACATAAACAGTAAGAAGAGTCAGTCTTCTTGTACTTAAGTCGGCATTGTGCCTTTTCTATTTAATTCCGATGCAATATCTGTGTTTCATCGTCAATAAGAGGGTCCAAGGGATACAGTAAACCTGAAGTGAAGCATAGGAATCTATAACTAGTGTCACAGGAATGGTTCAAAACATAGTCAGTAAGAAGCGTCAGTCTTCTTGTACTTAAGTCGGCATTGTGCCTTTTCTATTTAATTCTGTTGCAATTTCTGTGTTTCATCGTCAATAAGAAGGTCCAAGGGATACAGTAAACCTGGAGTGAAGCACCGGTATCTATAACTATTGTCACAGGAATAGTTCAAAACATAAACAGTAAGAAGAGTCAGTCCTCTTGTACTTAAGTCGGCATTGTGCCTTTTCTATTTAATTCCGATGCAATATCTGTGTTTCATCGTCAATAAGAAGGTCCAAGGGATACAGTAAACCTGAAGTGAAGCATAGGAATCTATAACTAGTGTCACAGGAATGGTTCAAAACATAGTCAGTAAGAAGCGTCAGTCTTCTTGTACTTAAGTCGGCATTGTGCCTTTTCTATTCAATTCTAATGCAATTTCTGTGTTTCATCGTCAATAAGAAGGTCCAAGGGATACAGTAAACCTGGAGTGAAGCACCGGAATCTATAACTATTGTCACAGGAAGGGTTCAAAACATAAACAGTAAGAAGAGTCAGTCCTCTTGTACTTAAGTCGGCATTGTGCCTTTTCTATTTAATTCCGATGCAATATCTGTGTTTCATCGTCAATAAGAAGGTCCAAGGGATACAGTAAACCTGAAGTGAAGCATAGGAATCTATAACTAGTGTCACAGGAATGGTTCAAAACATAGTCAGTACGAAGCGTCAGTCTTCTTGTACTTAAGTCGGCATTGTGCCTTTTCTATTTAATCTGATGCAATTTCTGTGTTTCATCGTCAATAAGAAGGTCCAAGGGATACTGTAAACCTGGAGTGAAGCACCGGAATCTATAACTAGTGTCACAGGAATGGTTCAAAGCATAGTCAGCAAGAAGCGTCAGTCTTCTTGTAATTAAGTTGGCATTGTGCCTTTTGTATTTAATTCCAATGCAATTTCTGCGTTTCATCGTCAATAAGAAGGACCAAGAGATTCAGTAGACCTGGAGTGAAGCATCGGAGTCTATAACTAGTGTCAAAGAAATGGTTCAAAGCATAGACAGTAAGAAGAGTCAGTCTTCTTGTACTTAATTCGGCATTGTGCCTTTTGTATTTAACCCCCATGATATTTCTGTGTTTCATCGTCAATAAGAAGGTCAGGGGGATATAGTAAACCTGAAGTGAAGTATCGGAATCTATAACTAGTGTCACAGGAATGGTTCAAATCATTGTCAGTAAGAAGCGTCAGTCTTCTTGTATTTAAGTCGGCATTGTGCCTTTTGTATTTAATTCCGATGCAATTTCTGTGTTTCATCGTCAATAAGAAGGTCCAAGGGATACAGTAAACCTGGAGTGAAGCATCGGAATCTATAACTAGTGCCACAGGGACGGTTCAAAAGATAGACAGTAAGGTGAGTCAGTCTTCTTGTACTTAAGTCGGCATTGTGCGTTTTCTATTTAATTCCGATGCAATTTCTGTGTTTCATCGTCAATAAGAAGGTCCAAGAGATTCAGTAGACCTGGAGTGAAGCATCGGAGTCTATAACTAGTGTCACAGAAATGGTTCAAAGCATAGACAGTAAGAAGAGTCAGTCTTCTTGTACTTAATTCGGCATTGTGCCTTTTGTATTTAATCCCGATGAAATATCTGTGTTCCATCGTCAATAAGAGGGTCAGAGGGATACAGTAAACCTGAAGTGAAGTATCGGAATTTTTAACTAGTGTCACAGGAATGGTTCAAAACATAGTCAGTAAGAAGAGTCAGTCTTCTTGTACTTAAGTCGGCATTGTGCCTTTTGTATTTAATTCCGATGCAATTTCTGTGTTTCATCGTCAATAAGAAGGTCCAAGGGATACAGTAAACCTGGAGTGAAGCATCGAAATTTATAACTAGTGTCACAGGGAAGGTTCAAAAGATAGACAGTAAGGTGAGTCAGTGTCCTTGTACTTAAGTCGGCATTGTGCGTTTTCTATTTAATTCCGATGCGATTTCTGTGTTTCATCGTCAAAAAGAAGGTCCAAGGTATACAGTAAACCTGAAGTGAAGAATCGGAATCTATAACTTGTGTCACAGGAATGGTTAAAATCATAGTCAGTAAGAAGAGTCAGTCTTCTTGTACTCAAGTCATCATTGTGCATTTCCTATTTAATTCTGATGCAATTTCCGTGTTTCATCGTCAATAAGAAGGTCCAAGGGATACTGTAAACCTGGAGTGAAGCATCGGAGTCTATAACTAGTGTCACAGGAATGGTTCATAACATAGACAGTAAGAAGAGTCAGTCTTCTTGTACTTAAGTCGGTATTGTGATTTTGTGTTTAATTCCGATGCAATTTCTGTGTTTCATCGTCAATAAGAATGTCCAAGGGATACAGTAAACCTGGAGTGAAGCATCGGAATCTATAACTAGTGTAACAGGGACGGTTCAAAACATAGACAGTAAGAAGAGTCAGTCTTCTAGTACTTAGGTCGGTACTGTGATTTTGTTTTTAATTCCGATGCAATTTCTGTGTTTCATCGTCTACAAGAAGGTCCAAGGGATACAGTAAACCTGAAGTGAAGCATCGGAATCTATTACTAGAGTCACAGGAATGGTTGAAAACATAGACAGTAAGAAGAGTCAGTCTTCTGGTACTTAAGTCGGCATTGTGCCTTTTCTATATAATTCCGATGTAATTTGTGTGTTTCATCGTCAATAAGAAGGTCCAAGGGATACAGTAAACCTGAAGTGAAGCATCGGAATCTATAACTAGTGTCACAGGAATGGTTCAAAACATAGACAGTAAGAAGAGTCAGTCTTCTTGGGCTTATGTCGGCATTGTGCATTTTTTATTTAATTCCAATGATTTTTCTGTGTTTCATCGTCAATAAGAAGATCAGAGGGATACAGTAAACCTGAAGTGAAGCATCGGAATCTATTACTAGTGTCACAGGAATGGTTCAAAACATTGACAGTAGGAAGAGTTGGTCTTCTTGTACGTAAGTCGGCATTGTGCCTTTTGTATTTAATTCCGATGCAATATCTGTGGTTCATCGTCAATAAGAAGGTTGAAGAGATACAGTAAACCTGAAGTGAAGCATCGGAATCTATAACTAGTGTCACAAGAATGGTTAAAACTTAGTCAATAAGAAGAGTCAGTCTTCTTGTACTTAAGTCCGCATTGCGCCATTTGTATTTAATTCCGATGCAATTTCTGTGTGCCATCATCAATAAGCAGGTCAGAGGGATACAGTAAACCTGAAGTGAAGCATCGGAATCTATAACTAGATTCACAGGAATGGATCAAAGCAAAGGCAGTAAGAAGAGTCAGTCTTCTTGTACTTATGTCGGGATTGTGCCTTTTCTATTTAATTCCGATGCAATTTCTGTGTTTCATCGTCTTTAGGAAGATGAGAGGGATACAGTAAACCTGATGTGAAGCATCGTAAACTATAACTAGTGTCACAGGAATGGTTCAAAACATAAACAGTAAGAAGAGTCAGTCTTCTTGTACTTAAGTCGGCATTGTGCCTTTTCTATTCAATTCTAATGCAATTTCTGTGTTTCATCGTCAATAAGAAGGTCCAAGGGATACAGTAAACCTGGAGTGAAGCACCGGAATCTATAACTATTGTCACAGGAATGGTTCAAAACATAAACAGTAAGAAGAGTCAGTCCTCTTGTACTTAAGTCGGCATTGTGCCTTTTCTATTTAATTCCGATGCAATATCTGTGTTTCATCGTCAATAAGAAGGTCCAAGGGAGACAGTAAACCTGAAGTGAAGCGTAGGAATCTATAACTAGTGTCACAGGAATGGTTCAAAACATAAACAGTAAGAAGCGTCAGTCTTCTTGTACTTAAGTCGGCATTGTGCCTTTTCTATTTAATTCTGATGCAATTTCTGTGTTTCATCGTCAATAAGAAGGTCCAAGGGATACTGTAAACCTGGAGTGAAGCACCGGAATCTATAACTAGTGTCACAGGAATGGTTCAAAGCATAGTCAGCAAGAAGAGTCAGTCTTCTTGTAATTAAGTTGGCATTGTGCCTTTTGTATTTAACCCCCATGAAATTTCTGTGTTTCATCGTCAATAAGAAGGTCAGGGGGACATAGTAAACCTGAAGTGAAGTATCGGAATCTATAACCAGTGTCACAGGAATGGTTCAAATCATTGTCAGTAAGAAGCGTCAGTCTTCTTGTATTTAAGTCGGCATTGTGCCTTTTGTATTTAATTCCGATGCAATTTCTGTGTTTCATCGTCAATAAGAAGGTCAGAGGAATACAGTAAACCTGAAGTGAAGTATCGGAATCTTTAACTAGTGTCACAGGAATCGTTCAAAACATAGTCAGTAAGAAGAGTCAGTCTTCTTGTTCTTAAGTCGGCATTGTGCCTTTTGTATTTAATTCCAATGCAATTTCTGTGTTTCATCGTCAATAAGAAGGTCCAAGAGATTCAGTAGACCTGGAGTGAAGCATCGGAGTCTATAACTAGTGTCACAGAAATGGTTCAAAGCATAGACAGTAAGAAGAGTCAGTCTTCTTGTAATTAATACGGCATTGTGCCTTTTGTATTTAATCCCGATGAAATATCTGTGTTCCATCGTCAATAAGAGGGTCAGAGGGATACAGTAAACCTGAAGTGAAGTATCGGAATTTATAACTAGTGTCACAGGAATGGTTCAAAACATAGTCAGTAAGAAGAGTCAGTCTTCTTGTACTTAAGTCGGCATTGTGCCTTTTGTATTTAAATCCGATGCAATTTCTGTGTTTCATCGTCAATAAGAAGGTCCAAGGGATACAGTAAACCTGGAGTGAAGCATCGGAATTTATAACTAGTGTCACAGGGAAGGTTCAAAAGATAGACAGTAAGGTGAGTCAGTCTCCTTGTACTTAAGTCGGCATTGTGCGTTTTCTATTTAATTCCGATGCGATTTCTGTGTTTCATCGTCAAAAAGAAGGTCCAAGGTATACAGTAAACCTGAAGTGAAGAATCGGAATCTATAACTTGTGTCACAGGAATGGTTAAAATCATAGTCAGTAAGAAGAGTCAGTCTTCTTGTACTCAAGTCATCATTGTGCATTTCCTATTTAATTCTGATGCAATTTCCGTGTTTCATCGTCAATAAGAAGGTCCAAGGGATACTGTAAACCTGGAGTGAAGCATCGGAGTCTATAACTAGTGTCACAGGAATGGTTCAAAACATAGACAGTAAGAAGAGTCCGTCTTCTTGTACTTAATTCGGCATTGTGCCTTTTGTATTTAATTCCGATGCAATTTCTGTGTTTCATCGTCAATAAGAGGGTCAGAGGGAAACATTAAAGCTGAAGTGAAGCATCGGAATCTATAACTAGTGTCACAGGTATGGTTCAAATCATAGTCAGTAAGAAGAGTCAGTCCTCTTGCACTTAAGTCGGCATTGTGCCTTTTGGATTTAATTCCGATGTAATTTCTGTGTTTCATCGTCCATAAGAAGGTCCAAGGGATACAGGAAACCTGAACTGAAGCATCGAAATCTATAACTAGTGTCACAGGAAAGGTTCAAAACATATTCAGTAAGAAGAGTCAGTCTTTTTGTACTTAAGTCGGCATTGTGCCTTTTGTGTCTAATTTCGATGCAATTTCTGTGTTTCATCGTCGATAAGAAGGTCCAAGGGATACAGTAAACCTGGAGTGAAGCATCGGAGTCTATAACTAGTGTCACAGGAATGGTTCAAAACATAGACAGTAAGAAGAGTCAGTCTTCTTGTACTTAAGTCGGTATTGTGATTTTGTGTTTAATTCCGATGCAATTTCTGTGTTTCATCGTCAATAAGAATGTCCAAGGGATACAGTAAACCTGGAGTGAAGCATCGGAATCTATAACTAGTGTAACAGGGACGGTTCAAAACATAGACAGTAAGAAGAGTCAGTCTTCTAGTACTTAGGTCGGTACTGTGATTTTGTATTTAATTCCGATGGAATTTCTGTGTTTCATCGTCTACAAGAAGGTCCAAGGGATACAGTAACCTGAAGTGAAGCATCGGAATCTATTACTAGAGTCACAGGAATGGTTGAAAACATAGACAGTAAGAAGAGTCAGTCTTCTGGTACTTAAGTCGGCATTGTGCCTTTTCTATATAATTCCGATGTAATTTGTGTGTTTCATCGTCAATAAGAAGGTCCAAGGGATACAGTAAACCTGAAGTGAAGCATCGGAATCTATAACTAGTGTCACAGGAATGGTTCAAAACATAGACAGTAAGAAGAGTCAGTCTTCTTGTGCTTATTTCGGCATTGTGCATTTTTTATTTAATTCGAATGATTTTTCTGTGTTTCATCGTCAATAAGAAGATCAGAGGGATACAGTAAACCTGAAGTGAAGCATCGGAATCTATTACTAGTGTCACAGGAATGGTTCAAAACATTGACAGTAGGAAGAGTTGCTCTTCTTGTGCGTAAGTCGGCATTGTGCCTTTTGTATTTAATTCCGATGCAATATCTGTGGTTCATCGTCAATAAGAAGGTTGAAGAGATACAGTAAACCTGAAGTGAAGCATCGGAATCTATAACTAGTGTCACAAGAATGGTTAAAACGTAGTCAATAAGAAGAGTCAGTCTTCTTGTACTTAAGTCCGCATTGCGCCAATTGTATTTAATTCCGATGCAATTTCTGTGTTCCATCATCAATAAGCAGGTCAGAGGGATACAGTAAACCTGAAGTGAAGCATCGGAATCTATAACTAGTTTCACAGGAATGGATCAAAGCAAAGGCAGTAAGAAGAGTCAGTCTTCTTGTACTTATGTCGGGATTGTGCCTTTTCTATTTAATTCCGATGCAATTTCTGTGTTTCATCGTCTTTAGGAAGATGAGAGGGATACAGTAAACCTGATGTGAAGCATCGTAAACTATAACTAGTGTCACAGGAATGGTTCAAAACATAAACAGTAAGAAGAGTCAGTCTTCTTGTACTTAAGTCGGCATTGTGCCTTTTCTATTCAATGCTAATGCAATTTCTGTGTTTCATCGTCAATAAGAAGGGCCAAGGGATACAGTAAACCTGGAGTGAAGCACCGGAATCTATAACTAGTGTCACAGGAATGGTTCAAAACATAAACAGTAAGAAGCGTCAGTCTTCTTGTACTTAAGTCGGCATTGTGCCTTTTCTATTTAATTCTGATGCAATTTCTGTGTTTCATCGTCAATAAGAAGGTCCAAGGGATACTGTAAACCTGGAGTGAAGCACCGGAATCTATAACTAGTGTCACAGGAATGGTTCAAAGCATAGTCAGCAAGAAGAGTCAGTCTTCTTGTAATTAAGTTGGCATTGTGCCTTTTGTATTTAATTCCGATGCAATTTCTGCGTTTCATCGTCAATAACAAGGAGCAAGAGATTCAGTAGACCTGGAGTGAAGCATCGGAGTCTATAACTAGTGTCACAGAAATGGTTCAAAGCATAGACAGTAAGAAGAGTCAGTCTTCTTGTACTTAATTCGGCATTGTGCCTTTTGTATTTAACCCCCATGAAATTTCTGTGTTTCATCGTCAATAAGAAGGTCAGGGGGACATAGTAAACGTGAAGTGAAGTATCGGAATCTATAACTAGTGTCACAGGAATGGTTCAAAACATTGTCAGTAAGAAGAGTCAGTCTTCTTGTATTTAAGTCGGCATTGTGCCTTTTGTATTTAATTCCGATGCAATTTCTGTGTTTCATCGTCAATAAGAAGGTCCAAGGGATACAGTAAACCTGGGGTGAAGCATCGGAATCTATAACTAGTGTCACAGGGACGGTTCAAAAGATAGACAGTAAGGTGAGTCAGTCTTCTTGTACTTAAGTCGGCATTGTGCGTTTTCTATTTAATTCCGATGCAATTTCTGTGTTTCATCGTCAATAAGAAGGTCCAAGGTATACAGTAAACCTGAAGTGAAGAATCGGAATCTAAACTTGTGTCACAGGAATGGTTAAAATCATAGTCAGTAAGAAGAGTCAGTCTTCTTGTACTTAAGTCATCATTGTGCATTTTCTATTTAATTCTGATGCAATTTCCGTGTTTCATCGTCAATAAGAAGGTCCAAGGGATACTGTAAACCTGGAGTGAAGCATCGGAGTCTATAACTAGTGTCACAGGAATGGTTCAAAACATAGACAGCAAGAAGAGTCAGTCTTCTTGTACTTAATTCGGCATTGTGCCTTTTGTATTTAATTCCGATGCAATTTCTGTGTTTCATCCCCAATAAGAAGGTCAGAGGGATACATTAAACCTGAAGTGAAGCATCGGAATCTGTAACTAGTGTCACAGGAATGGTTCAAAACATTGACAGTAATAAGAGTTAGTCTTCTTGTACGTAAGTCGGCATTGGGCCTTTTGTATTTTATTCCGATGCAATTTCTGTGTTTGATCGTCAATAAGAAGGTCAGAGGGATACAGTAAACCTGAAGTGAAGCATCGGAATCTGTAACTAGTGTCACAGGAATGGTTCAAATCATAGACAGTAAGAAGAGTAAGTCTTCTTGTACTTAAGTCGGTATTGTGATTTTGTATTTAATTCCGATGCAATATCTGTGTTTCATCGTCTATACGAAGGTCCAAGGGATACAGTAAACCTGAAGTGAAGCATCGGAGTCTCTTACTAGAGTCACAGGAATGGTTCAAAACATAGACAGTAAAAAGAGTCAGTCTTCTTGTACTTAAGTCGGCATTGTGCGTTTTATATATAATTCCGATGCAATTTCTGTGTTTCATCGTCAATAAGAAGGTCCAAGGGATACAACAAAACCTGGAGTGTAGCATCGGAATCTATAACTAGTGTCACAGGAATGGTTCAGAACATAGTCAGTAAGAAGAGTCAGTCTTCTTGTTCTTAAGTCGGCTATGTGCCTTTTGTATTTAATTCCGATGCAATTTCTGTGCTTCATCGTCAATAAGAAGGTCCAAAGGATACAGTAAACCTGGAGTGAAGCAACGGAATCTATAACTAGTGTCACAGGGACGGTACAAAGCATAGACAGTAAGAAGAGTCACTCTTCTTGTACTTAAGTCTTCATTGTGCATTTTCTATTTAATTCTGATGCAATTTCCGTGTTTCATCGTCAACAAGAATGTCCAAGAGATACAGTAAACCTGGAGTGAAGCATCGGAGTCTATAACTAGTGTCACAGGAATGGTTCAAAACATAGACAGTAAGGAGAGTCAGTCTTCTTGAACTTAATTCGGCATTGTGCCCTTTGTATTTAATTCCGATGCAATTTCTGTGTTTCATCGTCAATAAGAAGGTCACAGGGATACAGTAAACCTGAAGTGAAGCATCGGAATCTATAACTAGTGTCACAGGGATGGTTCAAAACATAATAGGTAAGAAGAGTCAGTCTTCTTGCACTTAAGTCGGCATTGTGCCTTTTGGATTTAATTCCGATGTAATTTCTGTGTTTCATCGTCAATAAGAAGGTCCAAGGGATACAGGATACCTGAAGTGAAGCATCGGTATTTATTACTAGTGTAACAGGAATGGTTCAAAATATAGTCAGCAAGGTGAGTCAGTCTTCTTGCACTTATGTCGGCATTGTGAATTTTGGATTTAATTCCGATGCAATTTCTGTGTTTCATCGTCAATAAGAAGGACCAAGGGATACAGTAAGCCTGGACTGAAGCATCGAAATCTATAACTAGTGTCACAGGGATGGTTCAAAACATAGACAGTAAGAAGAGTCAGTCTTCTTGTACTTAAGTCGGCATTGTGCCTCTTGTATTTAGTTCCCATGCAATTTCTGTGTTTCATCGTCAATAAGAAGGTCCAAGGGATACAGTAAACCGGGAGTGAAGCATCGGAGTCTATAACTAGTGTCACAGGAATGGATCGAAACATAGACAGTAAGAAGTGTCAGTCTTCTTGTAGTTAATTCGGCATTGTGATTTTTGAATGTAATTCCGATGCAATTTCTGTGTTTCATCGTCAATAAGAAGGTCAGAGAGATACAGTAAACCTGAAGTGAAGTATCGGAACCTATAACTAGTGTCACAGGAATGGTTCAAACCATAGTCAGTAAGAAGAGTCAGTCTTCTTGTACTTAAGTCGGCATTGTGGTTTTTGTATTTAATTCCGATGCAATTTCTGTGTTTCATCGTCAATAAGAACGTCCAAGGGATACTGTAATCCTGGAGTGAAGCACCGGAATCTATAACTAGTGTGACAGGGATGGTTCAAAACATAGACTGTTAGAAGAGTCAGTCTTCTTGTACTTTAGTCGGCATTGTGCCTTTTGTGTTTAATTCCGATGCAATTTCTGTGTTTCATCGTCAATAAGAAGGTCCAAGGGATACAGCAAAACCTGGAGTGAATCATCGGAATCTATAACTAGTGTCACAAGAATGGTTTTCAACATAGACAGTAAGAAGAGTCAGTCTTCTTGTACTTATGTCGGCATTGTGCCTTTTGTGTTTAATTCCGATGCAATTTCTGTGTTTCATCGTCAATAAGAAGGTCCAAGGGATATAGTAGACCTGAATTGAAGCATCGGAATCTATCATTAGTGTCACAGGAATGGTTCAAAACATAGACAGTAAGAAGAAACTGTATACTTGTACTTAAGTCGGCATTGTGCCTTTTGTATTTAATTCCAATGCTATTTCTGTGTTTCATCGTCAATAAGAAGGTCAGAGGGATACAGTAAACCTGAAGTGAAGCATCGAAATCTATTACTAGAGTCACAGGAATGGTTCAAAACATAGACAGTAAAAAGAGTCAGTCTTCTTGTACTTAAGTCGGCATTGTGCCTCTTGTATTTAATTCCGATGCAATTTCTGTGTTTCATCGTCAATAAGAAGGTTTAAGGGATACAGTAAACCTGAAGTGAAGCAATGGAATCTATAACTAGCGTCAGAAGAATGGTTCAAAACATAGTCAGTAAGAAGGGTCAGTCTTCTTGTACTTAAGTCGGCATTGTGCCTTTTGTATTTAATTCGGATGCAAATTCTATGTTTCATCGTCAATAGGAAGGTCAGAGGGATACAATAAACCTGAAGTGAAGCATCCTAATCTATAACTAGTGTCACAGGAATGGTTTAAAGCATAAACAGTGAGAAAAGTCAGTCTTCTTGTATTTAAGTCGGCATTGTGCCTTTTGTATTTAATTCGTATGCAATTTCTGTGTTTCATCGTCAATAGGAAGGTCAGAGGGATACAATGAACCTGAAGTGAAGCATCGGAATCTATGACTAGTGTCACAGGAATGGTTCAAAACATAAACAGTAAGAAGAGTCAGTCTTCTTGTACGTAAGACGGTATTGGGACATTTCTATTTAATTCCGATGCAATATCTGTGTTTCATCGTCAATAAGAAGGTCCAAGGGATACAGTAAACCTGAAGTGAAGCATCGGAATCTATAACTAGTGTCACAGGAATGGTTCAAAACATAGTCAGTAAGCAGCGTCAGTCTTCTTGTACTGAAGTCGGCAATGTGCCTTTTCTATTTAATTATGATGCAATTGCTGTGTTTCATAGTCAATAAGAAGGTCCAAGGGATACTGTAAACTTGGAGTGAAGCACCGGAATCTATAACTAGTGTCACAGGAATGGTTCAAACATAGTCAGTAAGAAGAGTCAGTCTTTTTGTACTTAAGTCGGCATTGCGCCTTTTGTATTTAATTCCAATGCAATTTCTGTGTTTCAACGTCAATAAGAAGATCAGAGGGATACAGTAAACCTGAAGTGAAGCATCGGAATCTATTTCTAGTGTCACAGGAATGGTTCAAAACATTGACAGTAGGAAGAGTCAGTCTTCTTGTACTTATGTCGGCATTGTGCCTTTTGTGTTTAATTCCGATGCAATTTCTGTGTTTCAGCGTCAATAAGAAGGTCCAAGGGATATAGTAGACCTGAATTGAAGCATCGGAATCTATCACTAGTGTCACAGGAATGGTTCAAAACATAGACAGTAAGAAGAAGCTGTATACTTGTACTTAAGTCGGCATTGTGCCTTTTGTATTTAATTCCAATGCTATTTCTGTGTTTCATCGTCAATAAGAAGGTCAGAGGGATACAGTAAACCTGAAGTGAAGCATCGGAATCTATTACTAGAGTCACAGGAATGGTTCAAAACATAGACAGTAAAAAGAGTCAGTCTTCTTGTACTTAAGTCGGCACTGTGCCTCTTGTATTTAATTCCGATGCAATTTCTGTGTTTCATCGTCAATAAGAAGGTTTAAGGGATACAGTAAACCTGAAGTGAAGCAATGGAATCTATAACTAGCGTCACAAGAATGGTTCAAAACATAGTCAGTAAGAAGTGACAGTCTTCTTGTACTTAAGTCGGCATTGTGCCTTTTGTATTTAATTCGGATGCAAATTCTGTGTTTCATCGTCAATAGGAAGGTCAGAGGGATACAATAAACCTGAAGTGAAGCATCGGAGTCTATAACTAGTGTCACAGGAATGGTTTAAAACATAAACAGTGAGAAAAGTCAGTCTTCTTGTATTTAAGTCGGCATTGTGCCTTTTGTATTTAATTCGTATGCAATTTCTGTGTTTCATCGTCAATAGGAAGGTCAGAGGGATACAATAAACCTGAAGTGAAGCATCGGAATCTATAACTAGTGTCACAGGAATGGTTCAAAACATAAACAGTAAGAAGAGTCAGTTTTCTTGTACGTAAGACGGTATTGGGACTTTTCTATTTAATTCCGATGCAATATCTGTGTTTCATCGTCAATAAGAAGGTCCAAGGGATACAGTAAACCTGAAGTGAAGCATCGGAATCTATAACTAGTGTCACAGGAATGGTTCAAAACATAGTCAGTAAGCAGCGTCAGTCTTCTTGTACTTAAGTCGGCATTGTGCCTTTTCTATTTAATTATGATGCAATTGCTGTGTTTCATAGTCAATAAGAAGGTCCAAGGGATACTGTAAACCTGGAGTGAAGCACCGGAATCTATAACTAGTGTCACAGGAATGGTTTAAACATAGTCAGTAAGAAGAGTCAGTCTTTTTGTACTTAAGTCGGCATTGTGAATTTTGTATTTAATTCCAATGCAATTTCTGTGTTTCAACGTCAATAAGAAGATCAGAGGGATACAGTAAACCTGAAGTGAAGCATCGGAATCTATTACTAGTGTCACAGGAATGGTTCAAAACATTGACAGTAGGAAGAGTCGGTCTTCTTGTACTTAAGTCGGCATTGTGCCTTTTGTATTTAATTCCGATGCAATTTCTTTGTCTCATCGTCAATAAGAAGGTCCAAGGGATACAGTAAGCCTGGAGTGAAGCATCGGAATCTATAACTAGTGTCACAGGAATGGTTCGAAACATAGACAGTAAGAAGAGTCAGTCTTCCTGTTCTTAATTCTGCATTGTGCCTTTTGTATTTAATTCCGTTGCAATTTCAGTGTTTCATCGTCAATAAGAAGGTCCAAGAGATACAGTAAACCTGAAGGGAAGCATCGGTATTTATAACTAGTGTAACAGGAATGGTTCAAAATAAAGTCAGCAAGAAGAGTCAGTCTTCTTGCACTTAAGTCGGCATTGTGAATTTTGGACTTAATTCCGATGCAATTTCTGTGTTTCATCGTCAATAAGAAGGACCAAGGGATACAGTAAGCCTGGACTGAAGCATCGGAATCTATAACTAGTGTCACAGGGATGGTTCAAAACATAGACAGTAAGAAGAGTCAGTCTTCTTGTACTTAAGTCGGCATTGTGCCTCTTGTATTTAGTTCCGATGCAATTTCTGTGTTTCATCGTCAATAAGAAGGTCCAATGGATACAGTAAAAAGGGAGTGAAGCATCGGAGTCTATAACTAGTGTCACAGGAATGGATCGAAACATAGACAGTAAGAAGTGTCAGTCTTCTTGTTGTTAATTCGGCATTGTGATTTTTGTATGATATTCCGATGCAATTTCTGTGTTTCATCGTCAATAAGAAGGTCAGAGGGATACAGTAAACCTGAAGTGAAGTGTCGGAATCTATAACTAGTGTCACAGGAATGGTTCAAAACATAGTCAGTAAGAAGAGTCAGTCTTCTTGTACTTAAGTCGGCATTTTGGTTTTTGTATTTAATTCCGATGCAATTTCTGTGTTTCATCGTCAATAAGAACGTCCAAGGGATACTGTAATCCTGGAGTGAAGCACCGGAATCTATAACTAGTGTCAAAGGAATGGTTCAAAACATAGACTGTAAGAAGAGTCAGTCTTCTTGTACTTTAGTCGGCATTGTGCCTTTTGTATTTAATTCCGATGCAATTACTGTGTTTCATCGTCAATAAGAAGGTCCAAGGGATACAGTAATACTGGAGTGAAGCATCGGAGTGTATAACTAGTGTCACAGGAATGGTTCAAAACATAGACATTAAGAAGGGTCAGTCTTCTTGTACTTAATTCGGCATTGTGCCTTTTGTATTTAATTCCGATGCATTTTCTGTGTTTCATCGTCAATAAGAAGGTCAGAGGAATACAGTAAACCTGAAGTGAAGTATCGGAATCTTTAACTAGTGTCACAGGAATCGTTCAAAACATAGTCAGTAAGAAGAGTCAGTCTTCTTGTTCTTAAGTCGGCATTGTGCCTTTTGTATTTAATTCCGATGCAATTTCTGAGCTTCATCGTCAATAAGAAGGTCCAAAGGATACAGTAAACCTGGAGTGAAGCATCGGAATCTATAACTAGTGTCACAGGGACGGTTCAAAACATAGACAGTAAGAAGAGTCAGTCTTCTTGTACTTAATTCGGCATTGTGCCTTTTGTATTTAATTCCGATGCATTTTCTGTGTTTCATCGTCAATAAGAAGGTCAGAGGAATACAGTAAACCTGAAGTGAAGTATCGGAATCTTTAACTAGTGTCACAGGAATCGTTCAAAACATAGTCAGTAAGAAGAGTCAGTCTTCTTGTTCTTAAGTCGGCATTGTGCGTTTTGTATTTAATTCCGATGCAATTTCTGAGCTTCATCGTCAATAAGAAGGTCCAAGGGATACAGTAAACCTGGAGTGAAGCATCGGAGTCTATAACTAGTGTCACAGGAATGGTTCAAAACATAGACAGTAAGAAGAGTCAGTCTTCTTGGAATTAATTCGGCATTGTGCCTTTTGTATTTAATTCCGATGCAATTTCTGTGTTTCATCGTCAATAAGAAGGTCAGAGGGATACAGTAAACCTGAAGTGAAGCATCGGCATCTATAACTTGTGTCACAGGGATGGTTCAAAATATAGTAAGTAAGAAGAGTCAGTCTTCTTGCACTTAAGTCGGCATTGTGCCTTTGGATTTAATTCCGATGTAATTTCTGTGTTTCATCGTCAATAAGAAGGTCCAAGGGATACAGGAAACCCGAAGTGAAGCATCGGAATCTATAACTAGTGTCACAGGAATGGTTCAAAACATAGTCAGTAAGAAGGGTCAGTCTTTTTGTACTTAAGTCGATATTGTGCCTTTTGTGTTTAATTTCGATGCAATTTCTGTGTTTCATCGTCAATAAGAAGGTCCAAGGGATACAGTAAACCTGAAGTGAAGCATCGGAAACTATAACTAGTGTCACAGGAATGGTTCAAAACATTGACAGTAGGAACAGTCAGTCTTCTTGTACTTAAGTCGGCGTTGTGCCTTTTGTATTTTATTCCGATGCAATTTCTGTGTTTGATCGTCAATAAGAAGGTCAGAGGGATACAGTAAACCTGAATTGAAGCATCGGAATCTATAACTAGTGTCACAGGAATGGTTCAAAACATAGACAGTAAGGAGAGCCAGTCTTCTTGTACATAAGTCGATATTGTGATTTTGTATTTAATTCCGATGCAATTTCTGTGTTTCATCGACTATAAGAAGGTCCAAGGGATACAGTAATCCTGAAGTGAAGCATCGGAATCTATTACTAGTGTCACAGGAATGGTTCAAAACATTGACAGTAAAAAGAGTCAGTCTTCTTAGTCGTAAGTCGGCATTGTGCCTCTTGTATTTCATTCCGATGCAATTTCTGTGTTTCATCGTCAATAAGAAGGTTTAAGGGATACAGTAAACCTGAAGTGAAGCAATGGAATCTATAAGTAGTGTCACAAGAATGGTTCAAAATATAGTCAGTAAGAAGTGTCAGTCTTCTTGTACTTAAGTCGGCATTGTGCCTTTTGTATTTAATTCGGATGCAAATTCTGTGTTTCATCGGAAATAGGAACGTCAGAGGGATACAATAAACCTGAAGTGAAGCATCCTAATCTATAACTAGTGTCACAGGAATGGTTTAAAACATAAACAGTGAGAAAAAACAGTCTTCTTGTATTTTAGTCGGCATTGTGCCTTTTGTATTTAATTCGTATGCAATTTCTGTGTTTCATCGTCAATAGGAAGGTCAGAGGGATACAATAAACCTGAAGTGAAGCATCGGAATCTATAACTAGTGTCACAGGAATGGTTCAAAACATAAACAGTAAGAAGAGTCAGTCTTCTTGTACGTAAGACGGTATTGGGCCTTTTCTATTTAATTCCGATGCAATATCTGTGTTTCATCGTCAATAAGAAGGTCCAAGGGATACAGTAAACCTGAAGTGAAGCATCGGAATCTATAACTAGTGTCTCAGGAATGGTTCAAACATAGTCAGTAAGCAGCGTCAGTCTTCTTGTACTTAAGTCGGCATTGTGCCTTTTCTATTTAATTATGACGCAATTGCTGTGTTTCATAGTCAATAAGAAGGTCCAAGGGATACTGTAAACCTGGAGTGAAGCACCGGAATCTATAACTAGTGTCACAGGATTGGTTCGAAACATAAACTGTAAGAAGAGTCAGTCTTCTTGTACTTTTGTCGGCATTGTGCCATTTGTATTTAATTCCGTTGCAATTTCTGTGTTTCATCGTCAATAAGAAGGTCCAAGGGATACAGTAAACTTGGAGTGAAGCATCGGAATCTGTAACTAGTGTCACAGGAATGGTTCAAACATAGTCAGTAAGAAGAGTCAGTCTTTTTACTTAAGTCGGCATTGTGCCTTTTGTATTTATTTCCAATGCAATTTCTGTGTTTCATCGTCAATAAGAAGATCAGAGGGATACAGTAAACCTGAAGTGAAGCATCGGAATCTATTACTAGTGTCACAGGAATGGTTCAAAGCATTGACAGTAGGAAGAGTCAGTCTTCTTGTACTTAAGTCGGCATTGTGCCTTTTGTATTTAAACCCAATGCAATTTCTGTGTTTCATCGTCAATAAGAAGGTCCAAGGGATACAGTAAACCTGGAGTGAAGCATCGGAATCTATAACTAGTGTCACAGGAATGGTTCGAAACATAGACAGTAAGAAGAGTCAGTCTTCTTGTTCTTAATTCTGCATTGTGCCTTTTGTATTTAATTCCGTTGCAATTTCTGTGTTTCATCGTCAATAAGAAGGTTCAAGGGATACAGTAAACCTGAAGTGAGGCATCGGTATTTATAACTAGTGTAACAGGAATGGTTCAAAATATAGTCAGCAAGAAGAGTCAGTCTTCTTGTACTTATGTCGGCATTGTGCCTTTTGTATTTAATTCCGATGCAATTTCTGTGTTTCATCGTCAATAAGAAGGACCAAGGGATACAGTAAACCTGGACTGAAGCATCGGAATCTATAACTAGTGTCACAGGGATGGTTCAAAACATAGACAGTAAGAAGAGTCAGTCTTCTTGTACTTAAGTCGGCATTGTGCCTCTTGTATTTAGTTCCGATGCAATTTCTGTGTTTCATCGTCAATAAGAAGGTCCAAGGGATACAGTAAACCTGGAGTGAAGCATCGGAGTCTATAACTAGTGTCACAGGAATGGATCAAAACATAGACAGTAAGAAGTGTCAGTCTTCTTGTAGTTAATTCGGCATTGTGATATTTGTATTTAATTCCGATGCATTTTCTGTGTTTCATCGTCAATAAGAAGGTCAGAGGAATACAGTAAACCTGAAGTGAAGTATCGGAATCTATAACTAGTGTCACAGGAATCGTTCAAATCATAGTCAGTAAGAAGAGTCAGTCTTCTTGTACTTAATTCGGCATTGTGCCTTTTGTATTTAATTGCGATGCAATTTCTGTGTTTCATCTTCAATAAGAAGGTCCAAGGGGTACAGTAAACCTGGAGTGAAGCATCGGAATCTATAACTAGTGTCACAGGGATGGTTCAAAACATAGACAGTAAGATGAGTCAGTATTCTTGTACTTAATTCGGCATTGTGCTTTTTGTATTTAATTCCGATGCAATTTCTGTGTTTCATCGTCAATAAAAAGGTCCATGGGATACAGTAAACCTGGAGTGAAGCATCGGAGTCTATAACTAGCGTCACAGGAATGGTTCAAAACATAGACACAAAGAAGAGTCAGTCTTCTTGTACTTAATTCGGCATTGAGCCTTTTGTATTTAATCCCGATGCAATTTATGTGTTACATCGTCAATAAGAAGGTCAGAGAAATACAGCAAACCTGAAGTGAAGTACTGGAATCTATAAATAGTGTCACAGGGATGGTTCAAAACTTAGTCAGTAAGAAGAGTCAGTCTTCTTATACTTAGTCATCATTGTGCATTTTCTATTTAATTCCGATGCAATTTCTGTGTTTCATCGTCAATAAGAAGGTCCAAGGGATACAGTAAACCTAGAGTGAAGCATCGGAATCTATAACTAGTGTCACAGGAATGGTTCAAAACATAGTGAGTAAGAAGAGACAGTCTTCTTGTACTTATGTCGGCATTGTGCTTTTTGTATTTATTTCCGATGCAATTTCTGTGTTTCATCGCCAATAAGAAGGTCCAAGGGATACAGTAAAACTGAAGTCAAGCATCGGAATCTATAACTAGTGTCACAGGATGGTTCAAAACATAGCCAGTAAGAAGCGTCAGTCTTCTTGTACTTAAGTAGGCATTTTGGCGTTTCTATTTAATTCCGATGCAATTTCTGTGTTTCCTCGACAATAAGAAGGTCAGAGGGATTCCGTAAACCTGAAGTGAAGCATCGGGATCTATAACCAGTGTCACAGGAATGGTTCAAAACATAGTCAGTATGAAGAGTCAGTTTTCTTGTACTTAAGTCGGCATTGTGCCTTTTGTATTTAATTGCGATGCAATTTCTGTGTTTCATCGTCAATAAGAAGGTCCAAGGGATACAGTAAACCTGAAGTGAAGCATCGGAATCTATAATTAGTGTCACAGGAATGGTTCAAAGCATAGACAGTAAGAAAAGTCAATCGTCTTGTACTTAAGTCGGCATTGTGCCTTTTCTATTTAATTCCGATGCAATTTTTGTGTTTCATCTTGAATAAGAAGGTCAGAGGGATACAGTAAACCTGAAGTGAAGCATCCGAATCTATAACTAGTGTCACAGGAATGGTTCAAAGCATAGTCAGTAAAAAGAGTCAGTCTTCTTGTACTTATGTCGGCATTGTGCCTTTTGTATTTAATTCCGATGCAATTTCTGTGTTTCAGCGTCAATAAGAAGGTCCAAGGGATATAGTAGACCTGAATTGAAGCATCGGAATCTATCACTAGTGTCACAGGAATGGTTCAAAACATAGACAGTAAGAAGAAACTGTATTCTTGTACTTAAGTCGGCATTGTGCCTTTTGTATTTAATTCCAATGCAATTTCTGTGTTTCATCGTCAATAAGAAGGTCAGAGGGATACAGTAAACCTGAAGTGAAGCATCGGAATCTATTACTAGAGTCACAGGAATGGTTCAAATAATAGACAGTAAAAAGAGTCAGTCTTCTTAGTCGTAAGTCGGCATTGTGCCTCTTGTATTTAATTCCGATGCAATTTCTGTGTTTCATCGTCAATAAGAAGGTTTAAGGGATACAGTAAACCTGAAGTGAAGCAATGGAATCTATAAGTAGTGTCACAAGAATGGTTCAAAATACAGTCAGTAAGAAGTGTCAGTCTTCTTGTACTTAAGTCGGCATTGTGCCTTTTGTATTTAATTCGGATGCAAATTCTGTGTTTCATCGGAAATAGGAACGCCAGAGGGATACAATAAACCTGAAGTGAAGCATCCTAATCTATAACTAGTGTCACAGGAATGGTTTAAAACATAAACAGTGAGAAAAGTCAGTCTTCTTGTATTTTAGTCGGCATTGTGCCTTTTGTATTTAATTCGTATGCAATTTCTGTGTTTCATCGTCAATAGGAAGGTCAGAGGGATACAATAAACCTGAAGTGAAGCATCGGAATCTATAACTAGTGTCACAGGAATGGTTCAAAACATAAACAGTAAGAAGAGTCAGTCTTCTTGTACGTAAGACGGTATTGGGCCTTTTCTATTTAATTCCGATGCAATATCTGTGTTTCATCGTCAATAAGAAGGTCCAAGGGATACAGTAAACCTGAAGTGAAGCATCGGAATCTATAACTAGTGTCACAGGAATGGTTCAAAACATAGTCAGTAAGCAGCGTCAGTCTTCTTGTACTTAATTCGGCATTGTGCCTTTTCTATTTAATTATGATGCAATTGCTGTGTTTCATAGTCAATAAGAAGGTCCAAGGGATACTGTAAACCTGGAGTGAAGCACCGGAATCTATAACTAGTGTCACAGGATTGGTTCGAAACATAAACTGTAAGAAGAGTCAGTCTTCTGTACTTTAGTCGGCATTGTGCCATTTGTATTTAATTCCGTTGCAATTTCTGTGTTTCATCGTCAATAAGAAGGTCCAAGGGATACAGTAAACTTGGAGTGAAGCATCGGAATCTATAACTAGTGTCACAGGAATGGTTCAAACATAGTCAGTAAGAAGAGTCAGTCTTTTTGTACTTAAGTCGGCATTGTGCCTTTTGTATTTATTTCCAATGCAATTTCTGTGTTTCATCGTCAATAAGAAGATCAGAGGGATACAGTAAACCTGAAGTGAAGCATCGGAATCTATTACTAGTGTCACAGGAATGGTTCAAAGCATTGACAGTAGGAAGAGTCAGTCTTCTTGTACTTAAGTCGGCATTGTGCCTTTTGTATTTAAACCCAATGCAATTTCTGTGTTTCATCGTCAATAAGAAGGTCCAAGGGATACAGTAAACCTGGAGTGAAGCAGCGGAATCTATAACTAGTGTCACAGGAATGGTTCGAAACATAGACAGTAAGAAGAGTCAGTCTTCTTGTACTCAAGTCGGCATTGTGCCTCTTGTATTTAGTTCCGATGCAATTTCTGTGTTTCATCGTCAATAAGAAGGTCCAAGGGATACAGTAAACCTGGAGTGAAGCATCGGAGTCTATAACTAGTGTCACAGAAATGGATCAAAACATAGACAGTAAGAAGTGTCAGTCTTCTTGTAGTTAATTCGGCATTGTGATATTTGTATTTAATTCCGATGCAATTTCTGTGTTTCATCGTCAATAAGAAGGTCAGAGGGATACAGTAAACCTGAAGTGAAGTATCGGAATCTATAACTAGTGTAACAGGAATGGTTCAAATCATAGTCAGTAAGAAGAGTCAGTCTTCATGTACTTAAGTCGGCATTGTTTTTTTTGTATTTAATTCCGATGCAATTTCTGTGTTTCATCGTCAATAAGAACGTCCAAGGGATACTGTAAACCTGGAGTGAAGCACCGCATTCTATAACTAGTGTCACAGGAATGGTTCAAAACATAGACTGTAAGAAGAGTCAGTCTTCTTGTACTTTAGTCGGCATTGTGCCTTTTGTATTTAATTCCGATGCAATTTCTGTGTTTCCACGTCAATAAGAAGGTCCAAGGGATACAGTAATCCTGCAGTGAAGCATCGGAGTGTATAACTAGTGTCACAGGAATGGTTCAAAACATAGACAGTAAGAAGAGTCAGTCCTCTTGTACTTAATTCGGCATTGTGCCTTTTGTATTTAATTCCGATGCAATTTCTGTGTTTCATGGTCAATAAGAACTTCCAAGGGATACTGTAAACCTGAAGTGAAGTATCGGAATCTATAACTAGTGTCACAGGAATCGTTCAAATCATAGTCTGTAAGAAGAGTCAGTCTTCTTGTACTTAATTCGGCATTTTGCCTTTTGTATTTAATTGCGATGCAATTTCTGTGTTTCATCATCAATAAGAAGGTCCAAGGGGTACAGTAAACCTGGAGTGAAGCATCGGAATCTATAACTAGTGTCACAGGGATGGTTCAAAACATAGACAGTGAGATGAGTCAGTATTCTTGTACTTAAGTCGGCATTGTGCCTTTTCTATTTAAGTCCGATGCAATTTCTGTGTTTCATCGTCAATAAGAAGGTCCAAGGGATACAGTAAACCTGAAGTGAAGCATCGGAATCCAAAACTAGTGTCACAGGAATGGTTCAAACCATAGTCAGTAAGAAGAGTCAGTCTTCTTGTACTTAAGTCATTATTGTGCATTTTCTATTTAATTCTGATGCAATTTCTGTGTTTCATCATCAATAAGAAGGTCCAAGGGATATAGTAAACCAGGAGTGAAGCATCGGAATCTATAACTAGTGTCACAGGAATGGTTCAAAAATTAGACAGTGAGAAGAGTCACACTTCTTTTACTTAAGTCACAATTGTGCCTTTTGTATTTAATTCCGATGCAATTTCTGTGTTTCACCGTCAATAAAAAGGTCCAAGGGATACAGTAAACCTGGAGTGAAGCATCGGAGTCTATAACTAGCGTCAGAGGAATGGTTCAAAACATAGACACAAAGAAGAGTCAGTCTTCTTGTACTTAATTCGGCATTGTGCCTTTTGTATTTAATCCCGATGCAATTTATGTGTTACATCGTCAATAAGAAGGTCAGAGAAATACAGCAAACCTGAAGTGAAGTACCGGAATCTATAAATAGTGTCACAGGGAAGGTTCAAAACATAGTCAGTAAGAAGAGTCAGTCTTCTTGTACTTGTCAGCAATGGGCTTTTGTATTTAATTCCGATGCAATTTCTGTGTTTCATCGTCAATAAGAAGGTCCAAGGGATACTGTTAACCTGGAGTGAAGCATCGGAATCTATAACCAGTGTCACAGGGACGGTTCAAACTATAGACAGTAAGATGAGTCAGTATTCGTGTGCTTAAGTCGGCATTGTGCCTTTTCTATTTAATTCCGATGCAATTTCTGTGTTTCGTCGTAAACAAGAAGGTCCAAGGGATACAGTAAACCTGAAGTGAAGCATCGGATTCTATAACTTGTGTCACAGGAATGGTTCAAATCATAGTCAGTAAGAAGAGTCAGTCTTCTTATACTTAGTCATCATTGTGCATTTTCTATTTAATTCCGATGCAATTTCTGTGTTTCATCGTCAATAAGAAGGTCCAACAGATACAGAAAACCTAGAGTGAAGCATCGGAATCTATAACTAGTGTCACAGGAATGGTTCAAAACATAGTGAGTAAGAAGAGACAGTCTTCTTGTACTTATGTCGGCATTGTGCCTTTTGTATTTATTTCCGATGCAATTTCTGTGTCTCATCGCCAATAAGAAGGTCCAAGGGATACAGTAAAACTGAAGTCAAGCATCGGAATCTATAACTAGTGTCACAGGATGGTTCAAAACATAGCCAGTAAGAAGCGTCAGTCTTCTTGTACTTAAGTAGGCATTTTGGCGTTTCTATTTAATTCCGATGGAATTTCTGTGTTTCCTCGACAATAAGAAGGTCAGAGGGATTCCGTAAACCTGAAGTGAAGCATCGGGATCTATAACCAGTGTCACAGGAATGGTTCAAAACATAGTCAGTATGAAGAGTCAGTCTTCTTGTACTTAAGTCGGCATTGTGCCTTTTGTATTTAATTCCGATGCAATTTCTGTGTTTCATCGTCAATAATAAGGTCCAAGGGATACAGTAAACCTGAAGTGAAGCATCGGAATCTATAACTAGTGTCACAGGAATGGTTCAAAGCATAGACAGTAAGAAAAGTCAATCGTCTTGTACTTAAGTCGGCATTGTGCCTTTTCTATTTAATTCCGATGCAATTTTTGTGTTTCATCTTCAATAAGAAGGTCAGAGGGATACAGTAAACCTGAATTGAAGCATCCGAATCTATAACTAGTGTCACAGGAATGGTTCAAAGCATAGTCAGTAAAAAGAGTCAGTGTTTTTGTACTTAAATCGGCATTGTGCCTTTTGTGTTTAATTTCTATGCAATTTCTGTGTTTCATCGTCAATAAGAAGGTCCAAGGGATACAGTAAACCTGAAGTGAAGCATCGGAATCTACAACTAGTGTCACAGGAATGGTTCAAAACATAGACAGTAAGAAGAGTCAGTCTACTTGTACTTAATTCGGAATTGTGATTTTGTATTTAATTCCGATGCAATTTCTGTGTTTCATCGTCTATGAGAAGGTCCAAGGAATACAGTAAACCTGAAGTGAAGCATCTGAATCTATAACTAGTGTCACAGGAATGGTTCAAAAGAGAGACAAGAGAAGAGTCAGTCTTCTTGTACTTAAGTCGGCACTGTGCTTTTTGTATTTAATTCCGATGCAATTTCTGTGTTTCATCGTCAATAAAAAGGTCCAAGGGATACAGTAAAACCTGAAGTGAAGCATCGGAATCTATAACTAGTGTCACAGGAATGGTTCAACTCATAGTCACTAAGATGAGTCAGTCTTCTCGTACTTAAGTCGGCCTTGTGCCTTATGTATATAATTCCGATGCAATTTCTGTGTTTCATCGTCAATAAGAAGGTCCAGGGGATACAGTAAACCTGGAGTGAAGCATCGGAATCTATAACTAGTGTCACAGAAATGCTTTTAAACATAGAAAGTAAGAAGAGTCAGTCTTCTTGTACTTAAGTAGGCATTGTGCCTTTTGTATTTAATTCCGATGCAATTTCTGTGTTTCTTCGTCAATACGAAGGTCAGAGGGATACAGTAAACATGAAGTGAAGCATCGGAATCTATTACTAGAGTCACAGGAAAGGTTCAAAACATAGACAGTAAGAAGAGTCAGTCTTATTGTACTTAAGTCGGCATTGTGCCTTTTGTATTTAATTCGGATGCAATTTCTGTGTTTCATCGTCAATTGGAAGGTCAGAGGGATACAATAAACCTGCAGTGAAGCATCGGAATCTATAACTAGTGTCACAGGAATCGTTCAAAACATAAACAGTAAGAAGAGTCAGGTTTCTTGTACTTAAGTCGGCATTGTGCCTTTTCTATTTCATTCCGATGCAATATCTGTGTTTCATCGTCAATAAGAAGGTCCAAGGGATACAGTAAACCTGGAGTGAAGCGTCGGAATCTATAACTAGTGTCACAGGTACGGTCCAAAACAGAGACAGTAAGATGAGTCAGTATTCTTGTACTTAAGTCGGCATTAAGCATTTTCTATTTAATTCCGATGCAATTTCTGGGTTTCATCGTCAATAAGAAGGTCCAAGGGATACAGTAAACCTGAAGTGAAGCATCGGAATCTACAACTAGTGTCACAGGAATGGTTCAAAACATAGACAGTAAGAAGAGTCAGACTTCTATTACTTAAGTCGGCATTGTGCCTTTTGTGTTTAATTCCGAAGCAATTTCTGTGTTTCATCGTCACTAAGAAGGTCAGAGGGAAACAGTAAACCTGAAGTGAAGCATCAAAAACTATAAAAAGTGTCACAGGAATGGTTCAAAACATAGTCAGTAAGAAGAGTCAGTCTTCTTGCACATAAGTCGGCATTGTGCTTTTTGTATTTAATTCCGATGCAATTTCTGTGTTTCTTCGTCAATAAGAAGGTCCAAGGGATACAGTAAAACTGAAGTCAAGCATCGGAATCTATAACTAGTGTCACAGGATGGTTCTAAACATAGCCAGTAAAAAGAGTCAGTCTTCTTGTACTTAAGTTGGCATTGTGGCGCTTCTATTTAATTCCGATGCAATTTCTGTGTTTCCACGACAATATGAAGGTCAGAGAGATACAGTAATCCTGAAGTGAAGCATCGGGATCTATAACTAGTGTCACAGGAATGGATCAAAACATAGTCAGTAAGAAGAGACAGTCTTCTTTTACTTAAGTCGGCATTGTGCTTTTGTATTTAATTCCGATGCAATATCTGTGTTTCGTCGTCAATAAGAAGGTCCAAGGGATACAGTAAACCTGAAGTGAAGCAGCGTAATCTATAACTAGTGTCACAGGAATGGTTCAAAACATAGACAGTAAGAAAAGTCAGTCGTCTTGTACTTAAGTCGGCATTGTGCCTTTTCTATTTAATTCCGATGCAATTTCCGTTTTTCATCGTCAATAAGAAGGACAGAGGGATACAGTAAACCTGAAGTGAAGCATCCGAATCTATAACTAGTGTCACAGGAATGGTTCAAAACATAGTCAGTAAGAAGAGTCAGTCTTCTTGCACTTAAGTCGGCATTGTGCCTTTTGTATTTAATTCCGATGCAATTTCTGTGTTTCATCGTCAATAAAAAGGTCCAAGGGATACAGTAGATCTGGAGTGAAGCATCGGAGTCTATAACTAGCGTCACAGGAATGGTTCAAAACATAGACACAAAGAAGAGTCAGTCTTCTTGTACTTAATTCGGCATTGTGCCTTTTGTATTTAATCCCGATGCAATTTATGTGTTACATCGTCAATAAGAAGGTCAGAGGGATAAAGTAAACCTTAAGTGAAGTATCGGAATCTATAAATAGTGTCACAGGGATGGTTCAAAACATAGTCAGTAAGAAGAGTCAGTCTTCTTGTACTTGTCGGCATTGGGCCTTTTGTATTTAATTCCGATGCAATTTCTGTGTTTCATCGTCAATAAGAAGGTCCAAGGGATACTGTAAACCTGGAGTGAAGCATCGGAATCTATAACTAGTGTCACAGGGACGGTTCAAAACATAGACAGTAAGATGAGTCAGTATTCTTGTGCTTAGGTCAGCATTGTGCCTTTTGTATTTAATTCCGATGCAATTTCTGTGTTTCATCGTCAATAATAAGGTCCAAGGGAGACAGTAAACCTGAAGTGAAGCATCGGAATCTATAACTAGTGTCACAGGAATGGTTCAAAACATAGACAGTAAGAAGAGTCAGACTTCTATTACTTAAGTCGGCATTGTGCCTTTTGTGTTTAATTCCGAAGCAATTTCTGTGTTTCATCGTCATTAAGAAGGTCAGAGGGAAACAGTAAACCTGAAGTGAAGCATGAAAAACTATAACAAGTGTCACAGGAATGGTTCAAAACATAGTCAGTAAGAAGAGTCAGTCTTCTTGCACGTAAGTCGGCGTTGTGCTTTTTGTATTTAATTCCGATGCAATTTCTGTGTTTCTTCGTCAATAAGAAGCTCCAAGGGATACAGTAAAACTGAAGTCAAGCAATGGAATCTATAACTAGTGTCACAGGATGGTTCTAAACATAGCCAGTAAAAAGAGTCAGTCTTCTTGTACTTAAGTTGGCATTGTTTCGCTTCTATTTAATTCCGATGCAATTTCTGTGTTTCCTCGACAATATGAAGGTCAGAGAGATATAGTAATCCTGAAGTGAAGCATCGGGATCTATAACTAGTGTCACAGGAATGGTTCAAAACATAGTCAGTAAGAAGAGACAGTCTTCTTTTACTTAAGTCGGCATTGTGCTTTTGTATTAAATTCCGATGCAATATCTGTGTTTCGTCGTCAATAAGAAGGTCCAAGGGATACAGTAACCCTGAAGTGAAGCAGCGTAATCTATAACTAGTGTCACAGGAATGGTTCAAAAGAGAGACAAGAGAAGAGTCAGTCTTCTTGTACTTAAGTCGGCACTGTGCTTTTTGTATTTAATTCCGATGCAATTTCTGTGTTTCATCGTCAATAAAAAGGTCCAAGGGATACAGTAAAATTGAAGTGAAGCATCGGAATCTATAACTAGTGTCACAGGAATGGTTCAACTCATAGTCAGTAAGATGAGTCAGTCTTCTCGTACTTAAGTCGGCCTTGTGCCTTATGTATTTAATTCCGATGCAATTTCTGTGTTTCATCGTCAATAAGAAGGTCCAGGGGATACAGTAAACCTGGAGTGAAGCATCGGAATCTATAACTAGTGTCACAGAAATGCTTTTAAACATAGACAGTAAGAAGAGTCAGTCTTTTTCTACTTAAGTCGGCATTGTGCCTTTTGTATTTAATTCCGATGCAATTTCTGTGTTTCTTCGTCAATAAGAAGGTCAGAGGGATACAGTAAACATGAAGTGAGCATCGGAATCTATTACTAGAGTCACAGGAAAGGTTCAAAACATAGACAGTAAGAAGAGTCAGTCTTATTGTACTTAAGTCGGCATTGTGCCTTTTGTATTTAATTCGGATGCAATTTCTGTGTTTCATCGTCAATTGGAAGGTCAGAGGGATACAATAAACCTGCAGTGAAGCATCGGAATCTATAACTAGTGTCACACGAATCGTTCAAAACATAAACAGTAAGAAGAGTCAGTCTTCTTGTACTTAAGTCGGCATTGTGCCTTTTCTATTTCATTCCGATGCAATATATGTGTTTCATCGTCAATAAGAAGGTCCAAGGGATACAGTAAACCTGGAGTGAAGCATCGGAATCTATAACTAGTGTCACAGGTACGGTCCAAAACAGAGACCGTAAGATGAGTCAGTATTCTTGTACTTAAGTCGGCATTAAGCATTTTCTATTTAATTCCGATGCAATTTCTGGGTTTCATCGTCAATAAGAAGTTCCAAGGGATACAGTAAACCTGAAGTGAAGCATCGGAATCTACAACTAGTGTCACAGGAATGGTTCAAAACATAGACAGTAAGAAGAGTCAGACTTCTATTACTTAAGTCGGCATTGTGCCTTTTGTGTTTAATTCCGAAGCAATTTCTGTGTTTCATCGTCACTAAGAAGGTCAGAGGGAAACAGTAAACCTGAAGTGAAGCATCAAAAACTATAACAAGTGTCACAGGAATGGTTCAAAACATAGTCAGTAAGAAGAGTCAGTCTTCTTGCACATAAGTCGGCATTGTGCTTTTTGTATTTAATTCCGATGCAATTTCTGTGTTTCTTCGTCAATAAGAAGGTCCAAGGGATACAGTAAAACTGAAGTCAAGCATCGGAATCTATAACTAGTGTCACAGGATGGTTCTAAACATAGCAAGTAAAAAGAGTCAGTCTTCTTGTACTTAAGTTGGCATTGTGGTGCTTCCATTTAATTCCGATGCAATTTCTGTGTTTCCTCGACAATATGAAGGTCAGAGAGATACAGTAATCTTGAAGTGAAGCATCGGGATCTATAACTAGTGTCACAGGAATGGTTCAAAACATAGTCAGTAAGAAGAGGCAGTCTTCTTTTACTTAAGTCGTCATTGTGCTTTTGTATTTAATTCCGATGCAATATCTGTGTTTCGTCGTCAATAAGAAGGTCCAAGGGATACAGTAAACCTGAAGTGAAGCAGCGTAATCTATAACTAGTGTCACAGGAATGGTTCAAAACATAGACAGTAAGAAAAGTCAGTCGTCTTGTACTTAAGTCGGCATTGTGCCTTTTCTATTTAATTCCGATGCAATTTCCGTTTTTCATCGTCAATAAGAAGGGCAGAGGGATACAGTAAACCTGAAGTGAAGCATCCGAATCTATAACTAGTGTCCCAGGAATGGTTCAAAACACAGTCAGTAAGAAGAGTCAGTCTTCTTGCACTTAAGTCGGCATTGTGCCTTTTGTATTTAATTCCGATGCAATTTCTGTGTTTCATCGTCAATAAAAAGGTCCAAGGGATACAGTAGATCTGGAGTGAAGCATCGGAGTCTATAACTAGCGTCACAGGAATGGTTCAAAACATAGACACAAAGAAGAGTCAGTCTTCTTGTACTTAATTCGGCATTGTGCCTTTTGTATTTAATCCCGATGCATATTAAGTGTTACATCGTCAATAAGAAGGTCAGAGGGACAAAGTAAACCTTACGTGAAGTATCGGAATGTATAAATAGTGTCACAGGGATGGTTCAAAACATAGTCAGTAAGAAGAGTCAGTCTTCTTGTACTTGTCGGCATTGGGCCTTTTGTATTTAATTCCGATGCAATTTCTGTGTTTCATCGTCAATAAGAAGGTCCAAGGGATACTGTAAACCTGGAGTGAAGCATCGGAATCTATAACTAGTGTCACAGGGACGTTTCAAAACATAGACAGTAAGAAAAGTCAATCGTCTTGTACTTAAGTCGGCATTGTGCCTTTTCTATTTAATTCCGATGCAATTTTTGTGTTTCATCTTCAATAAGAAGGTCAGAGGGATACAGTAAACCTGAATTGAAGCATCCGAATCTATAACTAGTGTCACAGGAATGGTTCAAAGCATAGTCAGTAAAAAGAGTCAGTCTTCTTGTACTTAAGTCGGCATTGTGCCTTTTGTATTTAATTCCGATGCAATTTCTGTGTTTCATCGTCAATACGAAGGTCAGTGGGATACAGGAAACCTGAAGTGAAGCATCGGAATCTATAACTAGTGTCACAGGAATGTTTCAAAACATAATCAGTAAGAAGAGTCAGTGATTTTGTACTTAAATCGGCATTGTGCCTTTTGTGTTTAATTTCTATGCAATTTCTGTGTTTCATCGTCAATAAGAAGGTCCAAGGGATACAGTAAACCTGAAGTGAAGCATCGGAATCTACAACTAGTGTCACAGGAATGGTTCAAAACATAGACAGTAAGAAGAGTCAGTCTACTTGTACTTAATTCGGAATTGTGATTTTGTATTTAATTCCGATGCAATTTCTGTGTTTCATCGTCTATGAGAAGGTCCAAGGAATACAGTAAACCTGAAGCGAAGCATCTGAATCTATAACTAGTGTCACAGGAATGGTTCAAAAGAGAGACAAGAGAAGAGTCAGTCTTCTTGTACTTAAGTCGGCACTGTGCTTTTTGTATTTAATTCCGATGCAATTTCTGTGTTTCATCGTCAATAAAAAGGTCCAAGGGATACAGTAAACCTGAAGTGAAGCATCGGAATCTATAACTAGTGTCACAGGAATGGTTCAACTCATAGTCAGTAAGATGAGTCAGTCTTCTCGTACTTAAGTCGGCCTTGTGCCTTATGTATTTAATTCCGATGCAATTTCTGTGCTTCATCGTCAATAAGAAGGTCCAGGGGATACAGTAAACCTGGAGTGAAGCATCGGAATCTATAACTAGTGTCACAGAAATGCTTTTAAACATAGACAGTAAGAAGAGTCAGACTTCTATTACTTAAGTCGGCATTGTGCCTTTTGTGTTTAATTCCGAAGCAATTTCTGTGTTTCATCGTCACTAAGAAGGTCAGAGGGAAACAGTAAACCTGAAGTGAAGCATGAAAAACTATAACAAGTGTCACAGGAATGGTTCAAAACATAGTCAGTAAGAAGAGTCAGTCTTCTTGCACATAAGTCGGCATTGTGCTTTTTGTATTTAATTCCGATGCAATTTCTGTGTTTCTTCGTCAATAAGAAGGTCCAAGGGATACAGTAAAACTGAAGTCAAGCATCGGAATCTATAACTAGTGTCACAGGATGGTTCTAAACATAGCCAGTAAAAAGAGTCAGTCTTCTTGTACTTAAGTTGGCATTGTGGCGCTTCTATTTAATTCCGATGCAGTTTCTGTGTTTCCTCGACAATATGAAGGTCAGAGAGATACAGTAATCCTGAATTGAAGCATCGGGATCTATAACTAGTGTCACAGGAATGGTTCAAAACATAGTCAGTAAGAAGAGACAGTCTTCTTTTACTTAAGTCGGCATTGTGCTTTTGTATTTAATTCCGATGCAATATCTGTGTTTCGTCGTCAATAAGAAGGTCCAAGGGATACAGTAATCCTGAAGTGAAGCAGCGTAATCTATAACTAGTGTCACAGGAATGGTTCAAAACATAGACAGTAAGAAAAGTCAGTCGTCTTGTACTTATGTCGGCATTGTGCCTTTTCTATTTAATTCCGATGCAATTTCCGTTTTTCATCGTCAATAAGAAGGGCAGAGGGATACAGTAAACCTGAAGTGAAGCATCCGAATCTATAACTAGTGTCACAGGAATGGTTCAAAACATAGTCAGTAAGAAGAGTCAGTCTTCTTGCACTTAAGTCGGCATTGTGCCTTTTGTATTTAATTCCGATGCAATTTCTGTGTTTCATCGTCAATAAAAAGGTCCAAGGGATACAGTAAACCTGGAGTGAAGCATTGGAGTCTATAACTAGCGTCACAGGAATGGTTCAAAACATAGACACAAAGAAGAGTCAGTCTTCTTGTACTTAATTCGGCATTGTGCCTTTTGTATTTAATCCCGATGCAATTTATGTGTTAGATCGTCAATAAGAAGGTCAGAGGGATAAAGTAACCCTTAAGTGAAGTATCGGAATCTATAAATAGTGTCACAGGGATGGTTCAAAACATAGTCATTAAGAAGAGTCAGTCTTCTTGTACTTGTCGGCATTGGGCCTTTTGTATTTAATTCCGATGCAATTTCTGTGTTTCATCGTCATTAAGAAGGTCCGAGGGATACTGTAAACCTGGAGTGAAGCATCGGAATCTATAACTAGTGTCACAGGGACGTTTCAAAACATAGACAGTAAGAAAAGTCAATCGTCTTGTACTTAAGTCGGCATTGTGCCTTTTCTATTTAATTCCGATGCAATTTTTGTGTTTCATCTTCAATAAGAAGGTCAGAGGGATACAGTAAACCTGAATTGAAGCATCCGAATCTATAACTAGTGTCACAGGAATGGTTCAAAGCATAGTCAGTAAAAAGAGTCAGTCTTCTTGTACTTATGTCGGCATTGTGCCTTTTGTATTTAATTCCGATGCAATTTCTGTGTTTCATCGTCAATACGAAGGTCAGTGGGATACAGGAAACCTGAAGTGAAGCATCGGAATCTATAACTAGTGTCACAGGAATGTTTCAAAACATAATCAGTAAGAAGAGTCAGTGATTTTGTACTTAAATCGGCATTGTGCCTTTTGTGTTTAATTTCTATGCAATTTCTGTGTTTCATCGTCAATAAGAAGGTCCAAGGGATACAGTAAACCTGAAGTGAAGCATCGGAATCTACAACTAGTGTCACAGGAATGGTTCAAAACATAGACAGTAAGAAGAGTCAGTCTACTTGTACTTAATTCGGAATTGTGATTTTGTATTAAATTCCGATGCAATTTCTGTGTTTCATCGTCTATGAGAAGGTCCAAGGAATACAGTAAACCTGAAGTGAAGCATCTGAATCTATAACTAGTGTCACAGGAATGGTTCAAAAGAGAGACAAGAGAAGAGTCAGTCTTCTTGTACTTAAGTCGGCACTGTGCTTTTTGTATTTAATTCCGATGCAATTTCTGTGTTTCATCGTCATTAAAAAGGTCCAAGGGATACAGTAAACCTGAAGTGAAGCATCGGAATCTATAACTAGTGTCACAGGAATGGTTCAACTCATAGTCAGTAAGATGAGTCAGTCTTCTCGTACTTAAGTCGGCCTTGTGCCTTATGTATTTAATTCCGATGCAATTTCTGTGCTTCATCGTCAATAAGAAGGTCCAGGGGATACAGTAAACCTGGAGTGAAGCATCGGAATCTATAACTAGTGTCACAGAAATGCTCTTAAACATAGACAGTAAGAAGAGTCAGTCTTCTTGTACTTAAGTCGGCATTGTGCCTTTTGTATTTAATTCCGATGCAATTTCTGTGTTTCTTCGTCAATAAGAAGGTCAGAGGGATACAGTAAACATGAAGTGAAGCATCGGAATCTATTACTAGAGTCACAGGAAAGGTTCAAAACATAGACAGTAAGAAGAGTCAGTCTTATTGCACTTAAGTCGGCATTGTGCCTTTTGTATTTAATTCGGATGCAATTTCTGTGTTTCATCGTCAATTGGAAGGTCAGAGGGATACAATAAACCTGCAGTGAAGCATCGGAATCTATAACTAGTGTCACAGGAATCGTTCAAAACGTAAACAGTAAGAAGAGTTAGTCTTCTTGTACTTAAGTCGGCATTGTGCCTTTTCTATTTCATTCCGATGCAATATCTGTGTTTCATCGTCAATAAGAAGGTCCAAGGGATACAGTAAACCTGGAGTGAAGCATCGGAATCTATAACTAGTGTCACAGGTACGGCCCAAAACAGAGACAGTAAGATGAGTCAGTATTCTTGTACTTAAGTCGGCATTAAGCATTTTCTATTTAATTCCGATGCAATTTCTGGGTTTCATCGTCAATAAGAAGGTCCAAGGGATACAGTAAACCTGAAGTGAAGCATCGGAATCTACAACTAGTGTCACAGGAATGGTTCAAAACATAGACAGTAAGAAGAGTCAGACTTCTATTACTTAAGTCGGCATTGTGCCTTTTGTGTTTAATTCCGAAGCAATTTCTGTGTTTCATCGTCACTAAGAAGGTCAGAGGGAAACAGTAAACCTGAAGTGAAGCATGAAAAACTATAACAAGTGTCACAGGAATGGTTCAAAACATAGTCAGTAAGAAGAGTCAGTCTTCTTGCACATAAGTCGGCATTGTGCTTTTTGTATTTAATTCCGATGCAATTTCTGTGTTTCTTCGTCAATAAGAAGGTCCAAGGGATACAGTAAAACTGAAGTCAAGCATCGGAATCTATAACTAGTGTCACAGGATGGTTCTAAACATAGCCAGTAAAAAGTGTCAGTCTTCTTGTACTTAAGTTGGCATTGTGGCGCTTCTATTTAATTCCGATGCAGTTTCTGTGTTTCGTCGTCAATATGAAGGTCAGAGAGATACAGTAATCCTGAAGTGAAGCAGCGTAATCTATAACTAGTGTCACAGGAATGGTTCAAAACATAGACAGTAAGAAAAGTCAGTCGTCTTGTACTTATGTCGGCATTGTGCCTTTTCTATTTAATTCCGATGCAATTTCCGTTTTTCATCGTCAATAAGAAGGGCAGAGGGATACAGTAAACCTGAAGTGAAGCATCCGAATCTATAACTAGTGTCACAGGAATGGTTCAAAACATAGTCAGTAAGAAGAGTCAGTCTTCTTGCACTTAAGTCGGCATTGTGCCTTTTGTATTTAATTCCGATGCAATTTCTGTGTTTCATCGTCAATAAAAAGGTCCAAGGGATACAGTAGATCTGGAGTGAAGCATCGGAGTCTATAACTAGCGTCACAGGAATGTTTCAAAACATAGACACAAAGAAGAGTCAGTCTTCTTGTACTTAATTCGGCATTGTGCCTTTTGTATTTAATCCCGATGCAATTTATGTGTTAGATCGTCAATAAGAAGGTCAGAGGGATAAAGTAACCCTTAAGTGAAGTATCGGAATCTATAAATAGTGTCACAGGGATGGTTCAAAACATAGTCAGTAAGAAGAGTCAGTCTTCTTGTACTTGTCGGCATTGGGCCTTTTGTATTTAATTCCGATGCAATTTCTGTGTTTCATCGTCAATAAGAAGGTCCAAGGGATACTGTAAACCTGGAGTGAAGCATCGGAATCTATAACTAGTGTCACAGGGACGGTTCAAAACATAGACAGTAAGACGAGTCAGTATTCTTGTGCTTAAGTCGGCATTGTGCCTTTTCTATGTAATTCCGATGCAATTTCTGTGTTTCATCGTCAATAAGAAGGTCCAAGAGATACAGTAAACCTGAAGTGAAGCATCGGAATCTATAACTTGTGTCACAGGAATGGTTCAAATCATAGTCAGTAAGAAGAGTCAGTCTTCTTATACTTAAGTCATCATTGTGCATTTTCTATATAATTCCGATGCAATTTCTGTGTTTCATCGTCAATAAGTAGGTCCGAGGGATACAGTAAACCTAGAGTGAAGCATCGGAATCTATAACTAGTGTCACAGGAATGGTTCAAAGCATAGAGAGTAAGAAAAGTCAGTCGTCTTGTACCTAAGTCGGCATTGTGCCTTTTGTGTTTAATTCCGAAGCAATTGCTGTGTTTCCTCGACAATAAGAAGGTCAGAGGGATTCAGTAAACATGAAGTGAAGCATCGGGATCTATGACTAGTGTCACAGGAATGGTTCAAAACATAGTCAGTATGAAGAGTCAGTCTTCTTGTACTTAAGTCGGCATTGTGCCTTTTGTATTTAATTCCGATGCAATTTCTGTGTTTCATCGTCAATAAGAAGGTCCAAGGGATACAGTAAACCTGAAGTGAAGCATCGGAATCTATAACTAGTGTCACAGGAATGGTTCAAAACATAGTCAGTAAGAAGAGTCAGTCTTCTTGTACCTAAGTCGGTATTGTGATTTTGTATTTAATTCCGATGCAATTTCTGTGTTTCATCGTTTATAAGAAGGTCCAAGGGATACAGTAAACCTGAAGTGAAGCATCGGAATCTATAACTAGTGTCACAGGAATTGTTCAAACATAGACAGTAAGAAGAGTCAGTCTTCTTGTACTTAAGTCGGCACTGTGCCTTTTGTAATTCAATCCGATGCAATTTCTGTGTTTCATCCTCAACAAGAAGGTCCAAGGGATACAGTAAACCTGAAGCGAAGCATCAGAATCTATAACTAGTGTCACAGGAATGGTTCAAAACATAGTCAGTAAGAAGAGTCAGTCTTCTCGTACTTAAGTTGGCATTGTGCCATTTGTATTTAATTCCGATGCAATTTCTGTGTTTCATCGTTAATAAGAAGGTCCAAGGGATACAGTAAACCTAGAGTGAAGCATCGGAATCTATAACTAGTGTCACAGGAATGCTTTTAAACATACACAGTAAGAAGAGTCAGTCTTCTTGTAGTTAAGTCGGCATTGTGCATTTTGTATTTAATTCCGATGCAATTTCTGTGTTTCATCGTCAATAAGAAGGTTTAAGGGATACAGTAAACCTAAAGTGAAGCATCGGAATCTATAACTAGTGTCACAGGGACGGTTCAAAACATAGTCAGTAAGAAGAGTCAGTCTTCTTGTACTTAAGTCGGCATTGCGCCTTTTATATTAAATTCCGATGCAATTTCTGTGTTTCATCGTCAATAAGAAGGTCAGAGGGATACAGTAAATCTGAAGTGAAGCATCGGAATCTATAACTAGTGTCACAGGAATGGTTCAAATCATAGACAGTAGGAAGAGTCAGTCTTCTTGTACTTAAGTCGGCATTGTGACTTTTGTATTTAATTCGGATGCAATTTCTGTGTTTCATCGTCAATAAGAAGGTCCAAGGGATACAGTAAACCTGGAGTGAAGCATCGGAATATATAACTAGTGTCACATGAATGGTTCAAATCATAGACAGTTAGAAGAGTCAGTCTTCTTGTACTTATTTCTGCATTGTGCCTTTTGTATTTAATTCCGATGCAATTTCTGTGTTTCATCGTGAATATGAATGTCCAAGGGATACAGTAAACCTGAAGTGAAGCATCGGAATCTATAACTAGTGTCACAGGAATAGATCAAAACATAGTCAGTAAGAAGCGTCAGTCTTCTTGTACTTAAGTCGCCATTGTGCCTTTTCTATTTAATTCTGATGCAATTTCTGTGTTTCATCGTCAATAAGAGGGTCCAAGGGATACTGTAAACCTGGAGTGAAGCACCGGAATCTATAACTAGTGTCACAGGAAAGGTTCAAAACATAGACAGTAAGAAGAGTCAGACTTCTTTTACTTAAGTCGGCATTGTGCCTTTTGTATTTAATTCCGATGCAATTTCTGTGTTTCATCGTCAATAAAAAGGTCAGAAGGATACCGTAAACATGAAGTGAAGCATCGGAATCTATTATTAGAATCACAGGAATGGTTCAAAGCATAGATAGTAAGAAGAGTCAGTCTTCTTGTACTTAAGTCGGCATTGTGCATTTTGTATTTAATTCCGATGCAATATCTGTGTTTCATCGTCAATAAGAAGGTTTAAGGGATACAGTAAACCTGAAGTGAAGCATCGGAATCTATAACTAGTGTCACAGGGTGTTTCAAAACATAGACAGTAAGATGAGTCAGTATTCTTGTAATTAAGTCGGCATTGTGCCTTTTCTATTTAATTCCGATGCAATTTCTGTGTTTCATCGTCAATAGGAAGGTCAGAGGGATGCAGTAAATCTGAAGTGAAGCATCGGAATCTATAACTAGTGTCACAGGAATAGATCAAAACATAGTCAGTAAGAAGCGTCAGTCTTCTTGTACTTAAGTCGGCATTGTGCCTTTTCTATTTAATTCTGATGCAATTTCTGTGTTTCAACGTCAATAAGAGGGTCCAAGGGATACTGTAAACCTGGAGTGAAGCACCGGAATCTATAACTAGTGTCACAGGAATGGTTCAAAACATAGACTGTAAGAAGAGTCAGTCTTCTTGTACTTTAGTCGACATTGTGCATTTTGTATTTTATTCCGATGCAATTTCTGTGTTTCATCGTCAATAAGAAGGTCCAAGGGATACAGTAAACCTGGAGTGAAGCATCGGAATCTATAACTAGTGTCACAGGAATGGTTCAAATCATAGACAGTCAGAAAAGTCAGTCTTCTTGTACTTATTTCTGCATTGTGCCTTTTGTATTTAATTCCGATGCAATTTCTGTGTTTCATCGTGAATATGAATGTCCAAGGGATAGAGTAAACCAGAAGTGAAGCATCGGAATCTATAACTAGTGTCACAGGAATAGATCAAAACATAGTCAGTAAGAAGCGTCAGTCTTCTTGTACTTAAGTCGCCATTGTGCCTTTTCTATTTAATTCTGATGCAATTTCTGTGTTTCATCGTCAATAAGAGGGTCCAAGGGATACTGTAAACCTGGAGTGAAGCACCGGAATCTGTAACTAGTGTCACAGGAATGGATCAAAACATAGACACTAAGAAGAGTCAGTCCTCTTGTGCATAAGTCGGCATTGTGCCTTTTCTATTTAGTTCCAATGCAATTTCTGTGTTTCATCGTGAATAAGAAGGTCCAAGGGATACAGTAAACCTGGAGTGAAGCATCGGAATGTATAACTAGTGTCACAGGGTGGTTCAAAACATAGACAATAAGATGAGTCAGTATTCTTGTACTTAAGTCGGCATTGTGCCTTTTTTATTTAATTCCGATGCAATTTCTGTGTTTTATCGTCAATAAGAAGGTCAGAGGGATACAGTAAACCTGAAGTGAAGCACCGGAATCTATAACTAGTGTCACAGGAATGGTTCAAATCATAGTCAGTAAGAAGAGTCAGTCTTCTTGTACTTGAGTCATCATAGTGCATTTTCTCTTTAATTCTGATGCAATTTCTGTGTTTCATCGTCAATAAGAAGGTCCAAGGGATACAGTAAACCAGGAGTGAAGCATCAGAATCTATAACTAGTGGCACAGGAATGGTTCAAAACATAGACAGTAAGAAGATTCAGACTTCCTTTACTGAAGTCGGCATTGTGCCTTTTGTATTTAATTCCGATGCAATTTCTGTGTTTCATCGTGAATACGAAGGTCAGAGGGATACAGTAAACATGAAGTGAAGCATCGGAATCTATTACTAGAGTCACAGGAATGGTTCAAAACATAGACAGTAAGAAGAGTCAGTCTTCTTGTACTTAAGTCGGCATTGTGCATTTTGTATTAAATTCCGATGCAATTTCTGTGTTTCATCGTCAATAAGAAGGTTTAAGGGATACAGTAAACCTGAAGTGAAGCATCGAAATCTATAACTAGTCTCACAAGAACGGTTCAAAACATAGTCAGTAAGAAGAGTCAGTCTTCTTGTACTTAAGTCGGCATTCTGCATTTTGTATTTAATTCCGATGCAATATCTGTGTTTCATCGTCAATAAGAAGGTTTAAGGGATACAGTAAACCTGAAGTGAAGCATCGGAATCTATAACTAGTGTGACAAGAATGGTTCAAAACATAGTCAGTAAGAAGAGTCAGTCTTCTTGTACTTAAGTCGGCATTGCGCCTTTTGTGTTTAATTCCGATGTAATTTCTGTGTTTCATCGTCAATAAGAAGGTCGGAGGGATACAGTAAACCTGAAGTGAAGCATCGGAATCTATTACTAGTGTCACAGGAATGGTTCAAAAGATAGTCAGTAAGAAGCGTCAGTCTTCTTTTACTTAAGTCGGCATTGTGCCTTTTCTATTTAATTCTGATTCAATTTCTGTGTTTCATCGTCAATAAGAAAGTACAAGTGATGCTGTAAACCTGGAGTGAAGCACCGGAATCTATAACTAGTGTCACAGGAATGGTTCAAAACATAGACTGTAAGAAGAGTCAGTCTTCTTGTACTTTAGTCGACATTGTGCCTTTTGTATTTCATTCCGATGCAATTTATGTGTTTCATCGTCAATAAGAAGGTCCAAGGGATACAGTAAACCTGGAGTGAATCATCGGAATCTATAACAAGTGACACAATAATGGTTCAAATCATAGACAGTAAGAAGAGTCAGTCTTCTTGTACTTATTATGCATTGTGCCTTTTGTATTTAATTCCGATGCAATTTCTGTGTTTCATCGTGAATAAGAAGGTCCAAGGGATACAGTAAACCTGAAGTGAATCATCGGTATTTATAACTAGTGTCACAGGTATGGTTCAAAACATAGTCAGTTTGAAGAGTCAGTCTTCGTGTACTTAAGTCGCCATTGTGCCCTTTGTACTTAATTCCGATGCAATTTCTGTGTTTCATCGTCAATAAGAAGGACCAAGGGATACAGTAAACCTGGAGTGAAGCATCGGAATCTATAACTAGTGTCACAGGGATGGTTCAAAACATAGACATTAAGAAGAGTCAGTCTTCTTGTGCTTAAGTCGGCATTGTGCCTTTTCTATTTAGTTCCGATGCAATTTCTGTGTCTCATCGTGAATAAGAAGGTCCAAGGGATACAGGAAACCTGGAGTGAAGCATCGGAATCTATAACTAGTGTCACAGAGTGGTTCAAAACATAGACAGTAAGATGAGTCAGTATTCTTGTACTTAAGTCGGCATTGTGCCTTTTCTATTTAATTCCGATGCAATTTCTGTGTTTCATCGTCAATAAGAAGGTCCAAGGGATACAGTAAACCTGAAGTGAAGCACCGGAATCTATAGCAAGTGTCACAGGAATGGTTCAAATCATAGTCAGTCAGAAGAGTCAGTCTTCTTGTATTTAAGTCATCATTGTGCATTTTCTCTTTAATTCTGATGCAATTTCTGTGTTTCATCGTCAATAAGAAGGTCCAAGGGATACAGTAAACCAGGAGTGAAGCATCGGAATCTATAACTAGTGTCACAGGAAAGGTTCAAAACATAGACAGTAAGAAGAGTCAGACTTCTTTTACTTAAGTCGGCATTGTGCCTTTTGTATTTAATTCCGATGCAATTTCTTTGTTTCATCGTCAATAAAAAGGTCAGAAAGATACAGTAAACATGAAGTGAAGCATCGGAATCTATTATTAGAATCACAGGAATGGTTCAAAGCATAGACAGTAAGAAGAGTCAGTCTTCTTGTACTTAAGTCGGCATTGTGCATTTTGTATTTAATTCCGATGCAATATCTGTGTTTCATCGTCAATAAGAAGGTTTAAGGGATACAGTAAACCTGAAGTGAAGCATCGGAATCTATAACTGGTGCCAGAAGAATGGTTCAAAACATAGTCAGTAAGAAGTGTAAGTCTTCTTGTACTTAAGTCGGCATTGCGGCTTTTGTGTTTAATTCCGATGCAATTTCTATGTTTCATCGTCAATAAGAAGGTCAGAGGGATACAGTAAATCTGAAGTGAAGCATCGGAATCTATAACTAGTGTCACAGGAATGGTTCACAACAAAGACAGTAGGAAGAGTGAGTCTTCTTGCACTTAAGTCGGCATTCTGCCTTTGGTATTTATTTCGGATGCAATTTCTGTGTTTCATAGTCAATAGGAAGGTCAGAGGGATACAATAAACCTGAAGTGAAGCATCGGATTCTATAACTAGTGTCACAGGAATTGTTCAAATGATAAACAGTAAGAAGAGTCAGTCTTCTTGTACTTTAGTCGGTATTGTGCCTTTTCTATTTATTTGCGATGCTATATCTGTGTTTCATCGTCAATAAGAAGGTCCAAGGGATACAGTAAACCTGGAGTGAAGCATCGGAATCTATAACTAGTGTCACAGGAATGGTTCAATACATAGACTGTAAGAAGAGTCAGACTTCTTTTACTTAAGTCGGCATTGTGCCTTTTGTATTTAATTCCGATGCAATTTCTATGTTTCATCGTCAATAAGAAAGTCAGATGGATACAGTAAACCTGAAGTGAGGCATCGGAATCTATAACTAGTGTCACAGGAATGGTTCAAAACATAGTCAGTAAGAAGAGTCAGTCTTCTTGTACTTATGTCGGCATTGTGCCTTTTGTATTTAATTCCGATGCAATTTCTGTGTTTCATCGTCAATGAGAAGGTCCAAGGGATACAGTAAACCTGAAGTGAAGGATCGGAATCTATAACTAGTGTCACAGGAATGGTTCAAAACATACACAGTAGGAAGAGTCAGTCTTCTAGTACTTAAGTCGGTATTGTGTATTTTCTATTTAATTCCTATGCAATTTCTGTGTTTCATCGTCAATAAGACGGTCAGAGGGATACAGTAAACCTGAAGAGAAGCATCGGAATCTATAACTAGTGTCACAGGAATGGTTCAAAGCATAGACAGTTTGAAGAGTCAGTCTTCTAGTACTTAAGTCAGCATTGTGCCATTTGTTTTTAATTCCAATGCAATTTCTGTGTTTCATCGTCAATAAGAAGGTCAGAGGGATACAGTAAACCTGAAGTGAAGCATCGGAATCTATTACTAGTGTCACAGGAATGGTTCAAAACATTGACAGTAGGCAGAGTCAGTCTTCTTGTACTTAAGTCGGCATTGTGCCTTTTGTATTTTAATCCGATGCAATTTCTGTGTTTCATCGTCAATAAGAGGGTCCAAGGGATACTGTAAACCTGGAGTGAAGCACCGGAATCTATAACTAGTGTCACAGGAATGGTACAAAACATAGACTGTAAGAAGAGTCAGTCTTCTTGTACTTTAGTCGACATTGTGCATTTTGTATTTTATTCCGATGCAATTTCTGTGTTTCATCATTAATAAGAAGGTCCAAGGGATACAGTAAACCTGGAGTGAAGCATCGGAATCTATAACTAGTGTCACAGGAATGGTTCAAATCATAGACAGTTAGAAGAGTCTGTCTTCTTGTACTTAATTCTGCATTGTGCCTTTTGTATTTAATTCCGATGCAATTTCTGTGTTTCATCGTGAATAAGAATGTCCGAGGGATACAGTAAACCTGAAGTGAAGCAACGGTATTTATAACTAGTGACACAGGAATGGTTCAAAACATAGTCAGTTTGAAGAGTCAGTCTTCGTGTACTTATGTCGCCATTGTGCCTTTTGTAATTAATTCCGATGCAATTTCTGTGTTTCATCGTCAATAAGAAGGACCAAGGGATACAGTAAACCTGGAGTGAAGCATCGGAATCTATAACTAGTGTTACAGGGATGGTTCAAAACATAGACACTAAGAAGAGTCAGTCTTCTTGTGCATAAGTCGGCATTGTGCCTTTTCTACTTAGTTCCGATGCAATTTCTGTGTTTCATCGTGAATAAGATGGTCCAAGGGATACAGTAAACCTGGAGTGAAGCATCGGAATCTGTAACTAGTGTCACAGGAATTGTTCAAAAGATAAACATTAAGAAGAGTCAGTCTTCTTGTACTTAAGTCGGTATTGTGCCTTTTCTATTTATTTCCGATGCAATATCTGTGTTTCATCGTCAATAAGAAGGTCCAAGGGATACAGTAAACCTGGAGTGAAGCATCGGAATCTATAACTAGTGTCACAGGAATGGTTCAAATCATAGTCAGTAAGAAGAGTCAGTCTTCTTGTACTTAAGTCATCATTGTGAATTTTCTATTTAATTCGGATGCAATTTCTGTGTTTCATCGTCAATAAGAAGGTGCAAGGGATACAGTAAACCAGGAGTGAAGCATCGGAAACTATAACTAGTGTCACAGGAATCGTTCAATACATAGACTGTAAGAAGAGACAGACTTCTTTTACTTAAGTCGGCATTGTGCCTTTTGTATTTAATTCCGATGCAATTTCTATGTTTCATCGTCAATAAGAAGGTCCAAGGGATACAGTAAACCTGGAGTGAAGCATCGGAGTCTATAACTAGTGTCACAGGAATGGTTCAAAGCATGACAGTAAGAAGAGACAGTCTTCTTGTACTTAATTCGGCATTGTGCCTTTTGTATTTAATTCCGATGCAATTTCTGTGTTTCATCGTCAATAAGAAAGTCAGGTGGATACAGTAAACCTGAAGTGAAGCATCGGAATCTATAACTAGTGTCACAGGAATGGTTCAAAACATAGTCAGTAAGAAGAGTCAGCCTTCTTGTACTTATGTCGGCATTGTGCCTTTTGTATTTAATTCCGATGGAATTTCTGTGTTTCATCGTCAATGAGAAGGTCCAAGGGATACAGTAAACTTGAAGTGAAGGATCGGAATCTATAACTAGTGTCACAGGAATGGTTCAAAGCATACACAGTAGGACGAGTCAGTCTTCTAGTACTTAAGTCTGCATTGTGCATTTCTATTTAATTCCTATCCAATTTCTGTGTTTCATCGTCAATAAGATGGTCAGAGGGATACAGTAAACCTGAAGTGAAGCATCGGAATCTATAACTAGTGTCACAGGAATGGTTCAAAACATAGTCAGTAAGAAGAGTCAGTCTTCTTGTACTTATGTCGGCATTGTGCCTTTTGTATTTAATTCCAATGCAATTTCTGTGTTTCATCGTGAATAAGAAGGTCCAAGGGATACAGTAAACCTGGAGTGAAGCATCGGAATCTATAACTAGTGTCACAGGGTGGTTAAAAACATAGACAGTAAGATGAGTCAGTAATCTTGTACTTAAGTCGGCATTGTGCCTTTTCTATTTAATTCCGATGAAATTTCTGTGTTTCATCGTCAACAAGAAGGTCCAAGGGTTACAGTAAACCTGAAGTGAAGCACCGGAATCTATAACTAGTGTCACAGGAATGGTTCAAATCATAGTCAGTAAGAAGAGTCAGTCTTCTTGTACTTAAATCATCATTGTGCATTTTCTATTTAATTCTGATGCAATTTCTGTGTTTCATCGTCAATAAGAAGGTCCAAGGGATACAGTAAACCTGGAGAGAAGCATCGGAATCTATAACTAGTGTCACAGGAATGGTTCAATACATAGACTGTATGAAGAGTCAGACTTCTTTTACTTAAGTCGGCATTGTGCCTTTTGTATTTAATTCCTATGCAATTTCTGTGTTTCATCGTCAATGAGAAGGGCCAAGGGATACAGTAAACCTGAAGTGAAGGATCGGAATCTATAACTAGTATCACAGGAATGGTTCAAAACATACACAGTAGGAAGAGTCAGTCTTCTAGTACTTAAGTTGGCATTGTGCATTTTCTATTTAATTCCTATGCAATTTCTGTGTTTCATCGTCAATAAGACGATCAGAGGGATACTGTAAACCTGAAGAGAAGCAACAGAATCTATAACTAGTGTCACAGGAATGGTTCAAAGCATAGACAGTTGGAAGAGTCAGTCTTCTTGTACTTAAGTCGGCATTGTGCCTTTTGTATTTTATTCCGATGCAATTTCTGTGTTACATCGTCAATAAGAATGTCCAAGGGATACAGTAAACCTGAAATGAACCATCGTAATCTATAACTAGTGTCACAGGAATGGTCCAAAACATTGACAGTAGGAAGAGTCAGTGTTCTTGTACTTAATTCGGCATTGTGCCTTTTGTATTTAAGTCGGATGCAATTTCTGTGTTTCATCGTCAATACGAACGGCAGAGGGGTACAATAAACCTGAAGTGAAGCATCGGAATCTATAACTAGTGTCACAGGAAAGGTTCAAAACATAAACAGAAAGAAGAGTCAATCTTCTTGTACTTAAGTCGGCATTGTGCCTTTTCTATTTAATTCCGATGCAATATATGTGTTTCATCGTCAATAAGAAGGTAGAAGGGATACAGTAAACCTGGAGTGAAGCATCGGAATCTATAACTAGTGTCACAGGGTGGTTCAAAACATAGACAGTAAGATGAGTCAGTATTCTTGTAATTAAGTCGGCATTGTGCTTTTTCTATTTAATTCCGATGCAATTTCTGTGTTTCATCGTCAATAAGAAGGTCAGAGGGATACAGTAAATCTGAAGTGAAGCATCGGAATCTATAACTAGTGTCACAGGAATGGTTCAAAACATAGACAGTAGGAAGAGTCAATCTTCTTGTACTTAAGTCGGCATTGTGTCTTTTCTATTTAATTCCGATTCAAAATCTGTGTTTCATCGTCAATACGAAGGTCCAAGGGATACAGTAAACGTGAAGTGAAGCATCGGAATCTATAACTAGTGTCACAGGAATGGTTCAAAGCATAGTCAGTAAGAAGCGTCAGTCTTCTTGTGCTTAAGTGGGCAGTGTGCCTTTTCTATTTAATTCCGATGCAATTTCTGTGTTTCATCGTCAATAAGAAGGTACAAGGGATGCTGTAAACCTGGAGTGAAGCACCGGAATCTATAACTAGTGTCACAGGAATGGTTCAAAACATAGAGTGTAAGAAGAGTCAGTCTTCTTGTACTTTAGTCGACATTGTGCCTTTTGTATTTCATTCCGATGCAACTTATGTGTTTCATCGTCAATAAGAAGGTCCAAGGGATACAGTAAACCTGGAGTGAAGCATCGGAATCTATAACTAGTGTCACAGGAATGGTTCAAATCATAGACTGTAAGAAGAGTCAGTCTTCTAGTACTTATTCTGCATTGTGCCTTTTGTATTTAATTCCGATGCAATTTCTGTGTTTCATCGTGAATAAGAAGGTCCAAGGGATACAGGAAACCTGGAGTGAAGCATCGGAATCTATAACTAGTGACAAAGGGTGGTTCAAAACATAGACAGTAAGATGAGTCAGTATTCTTGTACTTAAGTCGGCATTGTGCCTTTTGTATTTAATTCCGATGCAATTTCTGTGTTTCATCGTCAATAAGAAGGTCCAAGGGATACAGTAAACCTGAGGTGAAGCACCGGAATGTGTAACTAGTGTCACAGGAATGGTTCAAATCATAGTCAGTCAGAAGAGTCAGTCTTCTTGTATTTAAGTCATCATTGTGCATTTTCTCTTTATTTCTGTTGCAATTTCTGTGTTTCATCGTCAATAAGAAGGTTTAAGGGATACAGTAAACCAGGAGTGAAGCATCGGAATCTATAACTAGTGTCAGAGGAATGGTTCAAAACATAGACAATAAGAAGAGTCAGACTTCTTTTACATAAGTCGGCATTGTGCCTTTTGTATTCAATTCCGATGCAATTTCTGTGTTTCATCGTCAATAAAAAGGTCAGAGTGATACAGTAAACATGATGTGAAGCATCGGAATCTATTATTAGAATCACAGGAAGGATTCAAAGCATAGACAGTAAGAAGAGTCAGTTTTCTTGTACTTTAGTAGACATTGTGCCTTTTGTATTTAATTCCGATGCAATTTCTTTGTTTCATCGACAATAAGAAGGTCCAAGGGATACAGTAAACCTGAAATGAATCATCGTAATCTATAACTAGTGTCGCAGGAATGGTTCAAACATAGACAGTAGGAAAAGTCAGTCTACATGTACATAAGTCGGCATTGTGCCTTTTGTATTTAATTCCGATGTATTTTCTGTGTTTCATCGTCAATATGAAGGTCGGAGGGATACAGTAAACCTGATGTGAAGCATCGGAATCTATAACTAGTGTCACAGGAATGGTTCAAAACATAGTCAGTAAGAAGAGTCAGTCATCTTGTACTAAAGTCGGCATTGTGCCTTTTGTATTTAATTCCGATGCAATTTCTGTATTTCATCGTCAATAAGAAGGTCAGAGGGATAGAGAAAACCTGAAGTGAAGCATCGAAATCTATTACTAGTGTCACAGGATTGGTTCAAAACATAGTCAGTAAGAAGCGTCAGTCTTCTTGTACTTAAGTCGGCATTGTGCTTTTCTATTTAATTCTGATGCAATTTCTGTGTTTCATCGTCAATAGGAAGGGCAGAGGGATACAATAAACCGGAAGTGAAGCATCGGAATCTATAACTAGTGTCACAGGAAAGTTTCAAAGCATAAACAGTAAGAAGAGTCAATCTTCTTGTACTTAAGTCGGCATTGTGCCTTTTCTATTTTATTCCGATGCAATATCTGTGTTACATCGTCAATAAGAAGGTAGAAGGGATACATTAAACCTGAAGTGAAGAATCGGAATCTATAAGTAGTGTCACAAGAGTGGTTCGAAACATAGTCAGTAAGAAGCGTCAGTCTTCTTGTACTTAAGTCGGCATTGTGCCTTTTCTATTTAATTCTGATGCAATTTCTGTGTTTCATCGTCAATAAGAAGGTCCAAGGGATACAGTAAACCTGGAGTGAAGCACCAGAATCTATAACTAGTATCACAGGAACGGTTCAAAACATAGACGGTAAGAAGAGTCTGTCTTATGGTACTTTAGTCGGCATTGTGCCTTTTGTATTTAATTCCGATGCAATTTCTGTGTTTCATCGTCAACAAGATGGTCCAAGGGATACAGTAAACATGGAGTGAAGCATCGGAATCAATAACTGGTGTCACAGGAATGGTTCAAAACATAAACAGTAAGAAGAGTCAGTCTTCTGGTACTTTAGTCGGCATTGTGCCTTTTGTATTTAATTCCGATGCAATATCTGTGTTTCATCGTCAATAAGAAGGTCCAGTGGATACAGTAAACCTGAAGTGAAGCATCGGTATTTATAACTAGTGTCACAGGAATAGTTCAAAACATAGTCAGCAAGAAGAGTCAGTCTTCTTCTACATAATTCGGCATTGTGCCTTTTGTATTTAATTCCGATGCAATTTCTGTGTTTCATCGTATATAAGAAGCTCCAAGGGATACAGTAAACCTGGAGTGAAGCATCGGAATCTGTAACTAGTGTCACAGGAATGCTTATATACATAGACTGTAAGAAGAGTCAGACGTCTTTTACTTAAGTTGGCATTGTGTTTTTGTATTTAATTCCGATGCAATTTCTGTGTTTCTTCGTCAATAAGAAGGTCCAAGGGATACAGTAAACCTGGAGTGAAGCATCGGAGTCTATAACTAGTGTCACAGGAATAGTTCAAAGCATGACAATAAGAAGAGACAGTCTTCTTGTACTTAATTCGGCATTGTGCCTTTTGTATTTAATTCCGATGCAATTTCTGTGTTTCATCCTCATTAAGAAGGTCAGATGGATACAGTAAACCTGAAGTGAAGCATCGGAATCTATAACTAGTGTCACAGGAATGGTTGAAATCATAGTCAGTAAGAAGAGCCAGCCTTCTTGTACTTGTGTCTGCATTGTGCCTTTTGTATTTAATTCCGATGCAATTTCTGTGTTTCATCGTCATTAAGAAAGTCCAAGGGATACAGTAAACCTGGAGTGAAGCATCGGAATCTATAACTAGTGTCACAGGGATGGTTCAAAAAATAGACAGTATGAAGAGTCAGTCTTCTTGTACTTAATTCGGCATTGTGCCTTGTGTATATAATTTCGATGCAATTTCTGTCTTTCATCGTCAATAAGAAGGTCAGAGGGATACAGTAAACCTGAAGTGAAGTACTGGAATCTATAACTAGAGTCACAGGCATGGTTCAAAACATCGTCAGTAAGAAGAGTCAGTCTACTTGTACTTAAGTCGGCATTGTGAATTTTGTATTTAATACCGATGCAATTTCTGTGTTTCATCGTCAATAAGAAGGTCCAAGGGATACAGTAAACCTTGAGTGAAGCATCGGAATCTATAACTAGTGTCACAGGGACGGTTCAAAACATAGACAGTAGGATGAGTCAGTGTTCTTGTACTTAAGTCGGCATTGTGCCTTTTCTATTTAATTCCGATGCAATTTCTGTGTTTCATCGTCAATAAGAAGGTCCAAGGAATACAGTAAACCTGAGGTGAAGCATCGGAATCTATAACTAGTGTGACAGGAATGGTTCAAATCATAAACAGTAAGAAGAGTCAGTCTTCTTGTACTTAAGTTGGCATTGTGCCTTTTCTATTTAATTCCGATGCAATATCTGTGTTTCATCGTCAATAAGCAGGACCAAGGGACACAGTAAACCTGAAGTGAAGCATCGGTATTTATAACTAGTGTCACAGGAATGGTTCAAAACATAGTCAGTAAGAAGAGTCAGTCTTCTCTTACTTAATTCGGCATTGTGCTTTTTGTATTTAATTCCGATGCAATTTCTGTGTTTCATCGTCATTAAGATGGTCAGAGGGATACCTGAAGTGAAGTATCGGAATCTATAACTAGTGTCACAGGGATGGTTCAAAAAATAGACAGTATGAAGAGTCAGTCTTCTTGTACTTAATTCGGCATTGTGCCTTGTGTATATAATTTCGATACAATTTCTGTGTTTCATCGTCAATAAGAAGGTCAGAGGGATACAGTAAACCTGAAGTGAAGTACTGGAATATATAACTAGAGTCACACTCATGGTTCAAAACATCGTCAGTAAGAAGAGTCAGTCTACTTGTACTTAAGTCGGCATTGTGAATTTTGTATTTAATACCGATGCAATTTCTGTGTTTCATCGTCAATAAGAAGGTCCAAGGGATACAGTAAACCTGGAGTCAGTGTTCTTGTACTTAAGTCGGCATTGTGCCTTTTCTATTGAATTCCGATGCAATTTCTGTGTTTCATCGTCAATAAGAAGGTCCAAGGGATACAGTAAACCTGAGGTGAAGCATCGGAATCTATAACTAGTGTGACAGGAATGGTTCAAATCATAAACAGTAAGAAGAGTCAGTCTTCTTGTACTTAAGTTGGCATTGTGCCTTTTCTATTTAATTCCGATGTAATATCTGTGTTTCATCGTCAATACGAAGGTCAGAGGGATACAGTAAACCTGAAGTGAAGCATCGGTATTTATAACTAGTGTCACAGGAATGGTTCAAAACATAGTCAGTAAGAAGAGTCAGTCTTCTCTTACTTAATTCGGCATTGTGCCTTTTGTATTTAATTCCGATGCAATTTCTGTGTTTCATCGTCATTAAGATGGTCAGAGGGATACAGTAAACCTGAAGTGAAGTATCGGAATCTATAACTAGTGTCACAGGAATGGTTCAAAACATAGTCAGTAAGAAGGGTCAACTTTCTTGTACTTAAGTCGGCATTGTGCCTTTTGTATTTAATTCCGATGCAATTTGTGTGTTTCATCGTGGATAAGAAGGTCCAAGGGATACAGTAAAACTGGAGTGAAGCATCGGAATCTATAACTAGTGTCACAGAATGGTTCAAAACATAGACAGTATGATGAGTCAGTATTCTTGTACTTAAGACATCATTGTGCATTTTCTATATAATTCTGATGCATTTTCTGTGTCTCATCGTCAATAAGAAGGTCCAAGGGATACAGTAAACCTGGAGTGAAGCATCGGCGTCTACAACTAGTGTCACAGGAATGGTTCAAAGCATGACAGTAAGAAGAGACAGTCTTCTTGCACTTAATTCGGCATTGAGCCTTTTATATTTAATTCCGATGCAATTTCTGTGTTTCATCGTCAATAAGAAGGTCAGATGGATACAGTAAACCTGGAGTGAAGCATCGGAATCTATAACTAGTGTCACAGGAATGGTACAAATCATAAACAGTAAGAAGAGTCAGTCTTCTTGTACTTAAGTTGGCATTGTGCCTTTTCTATTTAATTCCGATGCAATATCTGTGTTTCATCGTCAATAAGAAGGTCCAAGGGATACTGTAAACCTGAAGTGAAGCATCGGTATTTATAACTAGTGTCACAGGAATGGTTCAAAACATAGTCAGTAAGAAGAGTCAGTATTCTCTTACTTAATTCGGCATTGTGCCTTTTGTATTTAATTCCGATGCAATTTCTGTGTTTCATCGTCATTAAGATGGTCAGAGGGATACAGTAAACCTGAAGTGAAGTATCGGAATCTATAACTAGTGTCACAGGAATGGTTCAAATCATAGTCAGTAAGAAGAGTCAGCTTTCTTGTACTTAAGTCGGCATTGTGCCTTTTATATTTAATTCCGATGCAACTTGTGTGTTTCATCGTGAATAAGAAGATCCAAGGGATACAGTAAAACTGGAGTGAAGCATCGGAATCTATAACTAGTGTCACAGAATGGTTCAAAACATAGACAGTATGATGAGTCAGTATTCTTGTACTTAAGACATCATTGTGCATTTTCTATATAAATCTGATGCAAATTCTGTGTCTCATCGTCAATAAGAAGGTCCAAGGGATACAGTAAACCTGGAGTGAAGCATCGGAATCTATAACTAGTGTCACAGGAATGGTTCAATACATAGACTGTAAAAAGAGTCAGACTCCTTTTACTTAAGTCGGCATTGTGCTTTTTTTATTTAATTCCGATGCAATTTCTGTGTTTCATCGTCAATAAGAAAGTCCAAGGGATACAGTAAACCTGGAGTGAAGCATCGGCGTCTATAACTAGTGTCACAGGAATGGTTCAAACATGACAGTAAGAAGAGACAGTCTTCTTGCACTTAATTCGGCATTGTGCCTTCTATATTTAATTCCGATGCAATTTCTGTGTTTCATCGTCAATAAAAAGGTCAGATGGATACAGTAAAGCTGAAGTGAAGCATCGGAATCTATAACTAGTGTCACAGGAATGGTTCAAAACATAGTAAGTAAGAAGAGTCAGTCTTCTTGTACTTATGTCGGCATTGTGCCTTTTGTATTTAATTCCGATGTAATTTCTGTGTTTCATCGTCATTAAGAAAGTCCAAGGGATACAGTAAACCTGGAGTGAAGCATCGGAATCTATATCTAGTGTCACAGGGAAGGTTCAAAACATAGACCGTAAGATGAGTCAGTATTCTTGTACTTAAGTCGGCAATGTGCCTTTTGTATTTAATTCCGATGCAATTTCTGTGTTTCATCGTCAATAAGAAGGTCCAATGGATACAGTAAACCTGGAGTGAAGCATCGGAATCTATAACTAGTGTCACAGTAACGGTTCATAACATAGACAGTAGGAAGAGTCAGTCTTCTTGTACTTAAGTCGGCATTGTGCCTTTTGTATTTAATTCCGATGCAATTTCTGTGTTTAATCATCAATAAGAAGGTCCAAGGGATACAGTAATCCTGAAGTTAAGCATCGGAATCTATGACTAGTGTCACAGGAATGGTTCAAAACATAGTCTGTAAGAAGAGTCAGTCTTCTTGTACTTATGTCGGCATTGTGCGTTTTCTATTTAATTCCGATGAAATTTCTGTGCTTCATCGTCACTAAGAAGGTCCAAGGGATACAGTAAACCTGAAGTGTAGCATCGAAATCTATAACTAGTGTCACAGGAATGGTTCAAAACAAACACAGTGGGAAGAGTCAGTCTTCTAGTACTTAAGTCGGCATTTTTCATTTTCTATTTAATTCCGATGCAATTTCTGTGTTTCATCGTCGGTAAGACGGTCAGAGGGATACAGTAAACCTGAAGAGAAGCATCGGAATCCATAACTAGTATCACAGGAATGGTTCAAAACATAGACAGTAGGAAGAGTCAGTCTTCTTGTACTTAAGTCGGCATTGTGCCTTTTGTATTTAATTCGGATGCAATTTCTGTGTTTCATCGTCTATATTAAGATCAGACTGATACAATAAACCTGAAGTGAAGCATCGGAATCAATAACTAGTGTCACAGGAATGGTTCAAAACATAAACAGCAAGAAGAGTCAGTCTTCTTGTACTTTAGTCGGCATTGTGCCTTTTGTTTTTAAATCCGATGCAATTTCTGTGTTTCATCGTCAATAAGAAGGTCCAAGGGATACAGTAAACCTGAAATGAACCATTGGAATCTATGGCTAGTGTCACAGGAATGGTTCAAAACATAAACAGTAAGAAGAGTCAGTCTTCTTGTACTTAAGTCGGCATTGTGCGTTGTGTATTTAATTCCGATGCAATTTCTGTGTTTCATCGTAGATAAGAGGGTCCAAGGGATACAGTAAACCTGAAGTGAAGCATCGGAATCTATAACTAGTGTCACAGGAATGGTTCAAAACATAGACAGTAGCAAGAGTCAGTCTTCTTGTACTTAAGTCGGCATTGTGCTTTTTGTATTTAATTCCGATGCAATTTCTGTGTTTAATAGTCAATAAGAAGGTCCAAGGGATACAGTAATCCTGAAGTTAAGCATCGGAATCTATGACTAGTGTCACAGGAATGGTTCAAAACATAGTCTGTAAGAAGAGTCAGTCTTCTTGTACTTATGTCGGCATTGTGCGTTTTCTATTTAATTCCGATGCAATTTCTGTGCTTCATCGTCACTAAGAAGGTCCAAGGGATACAGTAAACCTGAAGTGTAGCATCGAAATCTATAACTAGTGTCACAGGAATGGTTCAAAACATAGTCAGTAAGAAGAGTCAGTCTTCTTGTAGATAAGTCATCATTGTGCATTTTCTATTTAATTCTGATGCAATTTCTGTTTTTCATCGTCCATAAGAAGGTCCAAGGGATACAGTAAAGCTGGAGTGAAGCATCGGAATCTATAACTAATGTCACAGGAATGGTTATAAACATATACAGTAAGAAGAGTCAGACTTCCTTTACTTAAGTCGGCATTGTGCCTTTTGTATTTAATTCCGATGGTATTTCTGTGTTTCATCGTCAATAAGAAGGTCGAAGAGATACAGTAAACCTGGAGTGAAGCATCGGAGCCTATAACTAGTGTCACAGGAATGGTTCAAATCATAGACAGTAAGAAGAGTCAGTCTTCTTGTACTTAATTCGGCATTGCGCCTTTAGTAATTAATTCTGATGCAATTTCTGTGTTTCATCGTCAATAAGAAGGTCCAAGGGAAACATTAAACCTGAAGTGAAGGATCGGAATCTATAACTAGTGTCACAGGAATGGTTCAAAACATAGACAGTAGGAAGAGTCAGTGTTCTTGTACTTAAGTCGGCATTGTGCCTTTTGTATTTAATTCCGATGCAATATCTGTGTTTCGTTGTCACTAAGAAGGTCTGAGGTATACAGTAATCCTGAAGTTAAGCATCGGAATCTATAACTAGTGTCACAGGAATGGTTCAGAGCATAGTCAGTAAGAAGAGTCAGTCTTCTTGTACTTAAGTCGGCATTGTGCCTTTTGTATTTAATTCCGATGCAATTTCTGTGTTTCATCGTCAATAGGAAGGTCCAAGGGATACAGTAGACCTGAATTGAAGCATCGGAATCTATAACTAGTGTCACAGGAATGGTTCAAAACGTAGACAGTAGGAAGAGTCAGTCTCCTTGTACTTAAGTCGGCATTGTAAATTTTGTATTTAATTCCGATGCAATTTCTGTGTTTCATCGTCAATATGAAGGTCAGAGGGATACAGTAAACCTGAAGTGAAGCATCTTAATCTATAACTAGTGTCACAGGAAGGGTTCAAAACATAGTCAGTAAGAAGAGTCAGTCTTCTTGTACTTAAGTCATCATTGTGTATTTTCTATTTAATTCTGATGCAATGTCTGTGTTTCATTGTCCATAAGAAGGTCCAAGGGATACAGTAAACCTGGAGTGAAGCATCGGAGCCTATAACTAGTGTCACAGGAATGGTTCAAATCATAGACAGTAAGAAGAGTCAGTCTTCTTGTACTCAATTCGGCATTGCGCCTTTTGTATTTAATTCTGATGCAATTTCTGTGTTTCATCGTCAATAAGAAGGTCAGAGGGATACAGTAAATCTGAAGTGAAGCATCGGAATCTATAACTAGTGTCACAGGAAGGGTTCAAAACATAGCCAGTAAGAAGAGTCAGTCTTCTTGTACTTAAGTCAGCATTGTGCCTTTTGTACTTAATTGCGAAGCAATTTCTGTATTTCATCTTCAATAAGAAGGTTTAAGGGATATAGTAAACCTGAAGTGAAGCATCGGAATCTATAACTAGTGTCACAGGAATGGTTCATAACATAGTCAGTAAGAAGAGTCAGTCTTCTTGTACTTAAGTCGGCATTGTGCCTTTTGGATTTAATTCCGATGCAATTTTTGTGTTTCATCGTCAATAAGAAGGTCAGAGGGATACAGTAAACCTGAAGTGAAGGATCGGAATCTATAACTAGTGTCACAGGAATGGTTCAAAACATAGACAGTAGGAAGAGTCAGTGTTCTTGTACTTAAGTCGGCATTGTGCCATTTGTATTTAATTCCGATGCGATTTCTGTGTTTCATCGTCAGTAAGACGGTCAGTGGGATACAGTAATCCTAATATGAACCATCGGAATCTATAACTAGTGTCACAGGAATGGTTCAAAACATAGACAGTATGAAAAGTCACTCTACATGTACTTAAGTCGGCATTGTGCCTTTTGTATTTAATTCCGATGCAATTTCTGTGTTTCATCGTCAATAAGAAGGTCCAAGGATACAGTGATCCTGAAGTTAAGCATCGGAATCTATGACTAGTGTCACAGGAATGGTTCAAAACATAGTCAGTAAGAAGAGTCAGTCTTCTTGTACTTAAGTCGGCATTGTGCCTTTTCTATTTAATTCCGATGCAATTTCTGCGTTTCATCGTCACTAAGAAGGTCCAAGGGATACAGTAAACCTGAAGTGAAGCATCGGAATCTATAACTAGTGTCACAGGAATGGTTCAAAACATAGTCAGTAAGAAGAGTCAGTCTTCTTGTACTTAAGTCATCATTGTGCATTTTCTATTTAATTCTGATGCAATTTCTGTGTTTCATCGTCCATAAGAAGGTCCAAGGGACACAGTAGACCTGGAGTGAAGCATCGGAATCTATAACTAATGTCACAGGAATGGTTAAAAACATAGACAGTAAGAAGAGTCAGACTTCCTTTACTTAAGTGGGCATTGTGCCTTTTGTATTTAATTCTGATGCAATTTCTGTGTTTCATCGTCAATAAGAAGGTCAGAGGGATACAGTAAACCTGAAGTGAAGCATCGGAATCTATAACTAGTGTCACAGGAAGGGTTCAAAACATAGTCAGTAAGAAGAGTCAGTCTTCTTGTACTTAAGTCGGCATTGTGCCTTTTGTATTTAATTCGCATGCAATTTCTGCGTTTCATCGTCAATATGAAGTTCCAAGGGATACATTAAACCTGGAGTGAAGTATCGGAATCAATAACTAGTGTCACAGGAGTGGTTCGAAAGCATAGACAGTAGGAAGAGTCAGTCTTCTAGTACTTAAGTCGGCATTGTGCCTTTTGTATTTAATTCCGAAGCAATTTCTGTATTTCATCGTCAATAAGAAGGTTTAAGGGATTATAGTAAACCTGAAGTGAAGCATCGGAATCTATAACTAGTGTCAATGGAATGGTTCATAACATAGTCAGTAAGAAGAGTCAGTGTTCTTGTACTTAAGTCGGCATTGTGCCTTTTGTATTTAATTCCGATGCAATTTCTGTGTTTCATCGTCAATAAGAAGGTCAGAGGGATACAGTAAACCTGAAGTGAAGGATCGGAATCTATAACTAGTGTCACAGGAATGGTTCAAAACATAAACAGTAAGAAGAGTCAGTCTTCTTGTACGTAAGACGGTATTGGGCCTTTTCTATATAATTCCGATGCAATATCTGTGTTTCATCGTCAATAAGAAGGTCCAAGGGATACAGTAAACCTGAAGTGAAGCATCGGAATCTATAACTAGTGTCACAGGAATGGTTCAAAACATAGTCAGTAAGCAGCGTCAGTCTTCTTGTACTTAATTCGGCATTGTGCCTTTTCTATTTAATTATGATGCAATTGCTGTGTTTCATAGTCAATAAGAAGGTCCAAGGGATACTGTAAACCTGGAGTGAAGCACCGGAATCTATAACTAGTGTCACAGGATTGGTTCGAAACATAAACTGTAAGAAGAGTCAGTCTTCTGTACTTTAGTCGGCATTGTGCCATTTGTATTTAATTCCGTTGCAATTTCTGTGTTTCATCGTCAATAAGAAGGTCCAAGGGATACAGTAAACTTGGAGTGAAGCATCGGAATCTATAACTAGTGTCACAGGAATGGTTCAAACATAGTCAGTAAGAAGAGTCAGTCTTTTTGTACTTAAGTCGGCATTGTGCCTTTTGTATTTATTTCCAATGCAATTTCTGTGTTTCATCGTCAATAAGAAGATCAGAGGGATACAGTAAACCTGAAGTGAAGCATCGGAATCTATTACTAGTGTCACAGGAATGGTTCAAAGCATTGACAGTAGGAAGAGTCAGTCTTCTTGTACTTAAGTCGGCATTGTGCCTTTTGTATTTAAACCCAATGCAATTTCTGTGTTTCATCGTCAATAAGAAGGTCCAAGGGATACAGTAAACCTGGAGTGAAGCAGCGGAATCTATAACTAGTGTCACAGGAATGGTTCGAAACATAGACAGTAAGAAGAGTCAGTCTTCTTGTACTCAAGTCGGCATTGTGCCTCTTGTATTTAGTTCCGATGCAATTTCTGTGTTTCATCGTCAATAAGAAGGTCCAAGGGATACAGTAAACCTGGAGTGAAGCATCGGAGTCTATAACTAGTGTCACAGAAATGGATCAAAACATAGACAGTAAGAAGTGTCAGTCTTCTTGTAGTTAATTCGGCATTGTGATATTTGTATTTAATTCCGATGCAATTTCTGTGTTTCATCGTCAATAAGAAGGTCAGAGGGATACAGTAAACCTGAAGTGAAGTATCGGAATCTATAACTAGTGTAACAGGAATGGTTCAAATCATAGTCAGTAAGAAGAGTCAGTCTTCATGTACTTAAGTCGGCATTGTTTTTTTTGTATTTAATTCCGATGCAATTTCTGTGTTTCATCGTCAATAAGAACGTCCAAGGGATACTGTAAACCTGGAGTGAAGCACCGCATTCTATAACTAGTGTCACAGGAATGGTTCAAAGCATAGACTGTAAGAAGAGTCAGTCTTCTTGTACTTTAGTCGGCATTGTGCCTTTTGTATTTAATTCCGATGCAATTTCTGTGTTTCCACGTCAATAAGAAAGTCCAAGGGATACAGTAATCCTGCAGTGAAGCATCGGAGTGTATAACTAGTGTCACAGGAATGGTTCAAAACATAGACAGTAAGAAGAGTCAGTCCTCTTGTACTTAATTCGGCATTGTGCCTTTTGTATTTAATTCCGATGCAATTTCTGTGTTTCATGGTCAATAAGAACTTCCAAGGGATACTGTAAACCTGAAGTGAAGTATCGGAATCTATAACTAGTGTCACAGGAATCGTTCAAATCATAGTCTGTAAGAAGAGTCAGTCTTCTTGTACTTAATTCGGCATTTTGCCTTTTGTATTTAATTGCGATGCAATTTCTGTGTTTCATCATCAATAAGAAGGTCCAAGGGGTACAGTAAACCTGGAGTGAAGCATCGGAATCTATAACTAGTGTCACAGGGATGGTTCAAAACATAGACAGTGAGATGAGTCAGTATTCTTGTACTTAAGTCGGCATTGTGCCTTTTCTATTTAAGTCCGATGCAATTTCTGTGTTTCATCGTCAATAAGAAGGTCCAAGGGATACAGTAAACCTGAAGTGAAGCATCGGAATCCAAAACTAGTGTCACAGGAATGGTTCAAACCATAGTCAGTAAGAAGAGTCAGTCTTCTTGTACTTAAGTCATTATTGTGCATTTTCTATTTAATTCTGATGCAATTTCTGTGTTTCATCATCAATAAGAAGGTCCAAGGGATATAGTAAACCAGGAGTGAAGCATCGGAATCTATAACTAGTGTCACAGGAATGGTTCAAAACATAGACAGTGAGAAGAGTCACACTTCTTTTACTTAAGTCACAATTGTGCCTTTTGTATTTAATTCCGATGCAATTTCTGTGTTTCACCGTCAATAAAAAGGTCCAAGGGATACAGTAAACCTGGAGTGAAGCATCGGAGTCTATAACTAGCGTCAGAGGAATGGTTCAAAACATAGACACAAAGAAGAGTCAGTCTTCTTGTACTTAATTCGGCATTGTGCCTTTTGTATTTAATCCCGATGCAATTTATGTGTTACATCGTCAATAAGAAGGTCAGAGAAATACAGCAAACCTGAAGTGAAGTACCGGAATCTATAAATAGTGTCACAGGGAAGGTTCAAAACATAGTCAGTAAGAAGAGTCAGTCTTCTTGTACTTGTCAGCAATGGGCTTTTGTATTTAATTCCGATGCAATTTCTGTGTTTCATCGTCAATAAGAAGGTCCAAGGGATACTGTTAACCTGGAGTGAAGCATCGGAATCTATAACCAGTGTCACAGGGACGGTTCAAACTATAGACAGTAAGATGAGTCAGTATTCGTGTGCTTAAGTCGGCATTGTGCCTTTTCTATTTAATTCCGATGCAATTTCTGTGTTTCGTCGTAAACAAGAAGGTCCAAGGGATACAGTAAACCTGAAGTGAAGCATCGGATTCTATAACTTGTGTCACAGGAATGGTTCAAATCATAGTCAGTAAGAAGAGTCAGTCTTCTTATACTTAGTCATCATTGTGCATTTTCTATTTAATTCCGATGCAATTTCTGTGTTTCATCGTCAATAAGAAGGTCCAACAGATACAGAAAACCTAGAGTGAAGCATCGGAATCTATAACTAGTGTCACAGGAATGGTTCAAAACATAGTGAGTAAGAAGAGACAGTCTTCTTGTACTTATGTCGGCATTGTGCCTTTTGTATTTATTTCCGATGCAATTTCTGTGTCTCATCGCCAATAAGAAGGTCCAAGGGATACAGTAAAACTGAAGTCAAGCATCGGAATCTATAACTAGTGTCACAGGATGGTTCAAAACATAGCCAGTAAGAAGCGTCAGTCTTCTTGTACTTAAGTAGGCATTTTGGCGTTTCTATTTAATTCCGATGGAATTTCTGTGTTTCCTCGACAATAAGAAGGTCAGAGGGATTCCGTAAACCTGAAGTGAAGCATCGGGATCTATAACCAGTGTCACAGGAATGGTTCAAAACATAGTCAGTATGAAGAGTCAGTCTTCTTGTACTTAAGTCGGCATTGTGCCTTTTGTATTTAATTCCGATGCAATTTCTGTGTTTCATCGTCAATAATAAGGTCCAAGGGATACAGTAAACCTGAAGTGAAGCATCGGAATCTATAACTAGTGTCACAGGAATGGTTCAAAGCATAGACAGTAAGAAAAGTCAATCGTCTTGTACTTAAGTCGGCATTGTGCCTTTTCTATTTAATTCCGATGCAATTTTTGTGTTTCATCTTCAATAAGAAGGTCAGAGGGATACAGTAAACCTGTATTGAAGCATCCGAATCTATAACTAGTGTCACAGGAATGGTTCAAAGCATAGTCAGTAAAAAGAGTCAGTGTTTTTGTACTTAAATCGGCATTGTGCCTTTTGTGTTTAATTTCTATGCAATTTCTGTGTTTCATCGTCAATAAGAAGGTCCAAGGGATACAGTAAACCTGAAGTGAAGCATCGGAATCTACAACTAGTGTCACAGGAATGGTTCAAAACATAGACAGTAAGAAGAGTCAGTCTACTTGTACTTAATTCGGAATTGTGATTTTGTATTTAATTCCGATGCAATTTCTGTGTTTCATCGTCTATGAGAAGGTCCAAGGAATACAGTAAACCTGAAGTGAAGCATCTGAATCTATAACTAGTGTCACAGGAATGGTTCAAAAGAGAGACAAGAGAAGAGTCAGTCTTCTTGTACTTAAGTCGGCACTGTGCTTTTTGTATTTAATTCCGATGCAATTTCTGTGTTTCATCGTCAATAAAAAGGTCCAAGGGATACAGTAAAACCTGAAGTGAAGCATCGGAATCTATAACTAGTGTCACAGGAATGGTTCAACTCATAGTCACTAAGATGAGTCAGTCTTCTCGTACTTAAGTCGGCCTTGTGCCTTATGTATATAATTCCGATGCAATTTCTGTGTTTCATCGTCAATAAGAAGGTCCAGGGGATACAGTAAACCTGGAGTGAAGCATCGGAATCTATAACTAGTGTCACAGAAATGCTTTTAAACATAGAAAGTAAGAAGAGTCAGTCTTCTTGTACTTAAGTAGGCATTGTGCCTTTTGTATTTAATTCCGATGCAATTTCTGTGTTTCTTCGTCAATACGAAGGTCAGAGGGATACAGTAAACATGAAGTGAAGCATCGGAATCTATTACTAGAGTCACAGGAAAGGTTCAAAACATAGACAGTAAGAAGAGTCAGTCTTATTGTACTTAAGTCGGCATTGTGCCTTTTGTATTTAATTCGGATGCAATTTCTGTGTTTCATCGTCAATTGGAAGGTCAGAGGGATACAATAAACCTGCAGTGAAGCATCGGAATCTATAACTAGTGTCACAGGAATCGTTCAAAACATAAACAGTAAGAAGAGTCAGGTTTCTTGTACTTAAGTCGGCATTGTGCCTTTTCTATTTCATTCCGATGCAATATCTGTGTTTCATCGTCAATAAGAAGGTCCAAGGGATACAGTAAACCTGGAGTGAAGCGTCGGAATCTATAACTAGTGTCACAGGTACGGTCCAAAACAGAGACAGTAAGATGAGTCAGTATTCTTGTACTTAAGTCGGCATTAAGCATTTTCTATTTAATTCCGATGCAATTTCTGGGTTTCATCGTCAATAAGAAGGTCCAAGGGATACAGTAAACCTGAAGTGAAGCATCGGAATCTACAACTAGTGTCACAGGAATGGTTCAAAACATAGACAGTAAGAAGAGTCAGACTTCTATTACTTAAGTCGGCATTGTGCCTTTTGTGTTTAATTCCGAAGCAATTTCTGTGTTTCATCGTCACTAAGAAGGTCAGAGGGAAACAGTAAACCTGAAGTGAAGCATCAAAAACTATAAAAAGTGTCACAGGAATGGTTCAAAACATAGTCAGTAAGAAGAGTCAGTCTTCTTGCACATAAGTCGGCATTGTGCTTTTTGTATTTAATTCCGATGCAATTTCTGTGTTTCTTCGTCAATAAGAAGGTCCAAGGGATACAGTAAAACTGAAGTCAAGCATCGGAATCTATAACTAGTGTCACAGGATGGTTCTAAACATAGCCAGTAAAAAGAGTCAGTCTTCTTGTACTTAAGTTGGCATTGTGGCGCTTCTATTTAATTCCGATGCAATTTCTGTGTTTCCTCGACAATATGAAGGTCAGAGAGATACAGTAATCCTGAAGTGAAGCATCGGGATCTATAACTAGTGTCACAGGAATGGATCAAAACATAGTCAGTAAGAAGAGACAGTCTTCTTTTACTTAAGTCGGCATTGTGCTTTTGTATTTAATTCCGATGCAATATCTGTGTTTCGTCGTCAATAAGAAGGTCCAAGGGATACAGTAAACCTGAAGTGAAGCAGCGTAATCTATAACTAGTGTCACAGGAATGGTTCAAAACATAGACAGTAAGAAAAGTCAGTCGTCTTGTACTTAAGTCGGCATTGTGCCTTTTCTATTTAATTCCGATGCAATTTCCGTTTTTCATCGTCAATAAGAAGGACAGAGGGATACAGTAAACCTGAAGTGAAGCATCCGAATCTATAACTAGTGTCACAGGAATGGTTCAAAACATAGTCAGTAAGAAGAGTCAGTCTTCTTGCACTTAAGTCGGCATTGTGCCTTTTGTATTTAATTCCGATGCAATTTCTGTGTTTCATCGTCAATAAAAAGGTCCAAGGGATACAGTAGATCTGGAGTGAAGCATCGGAGTCTATAACTAGCGTCACAGGAATGGTTCAAAACATAGACACAAAGAAGAGTCAGTCTTCTTGTACTTAATTCGGCATTGTGCCTTTTGTATTTAATCCCGATGCAATTTATGTGTTACATCGTCAATAAGAAGGTCAGAGGGATAAAGTAAACCTTAAGTGAAGTATCGGAATCTATAAATAGTGTCACAGGGATGGTTCAAAACATAGTCAGTAAGAAGAGTCAGTCTTCTTGTACTTGTCGGCATTGGGCCTTTTGTATTTAATTCCGATGCAATTTCTGTGTTTCATCGTCAATAAGAAGGTCCAAGGGATACTGTAAACCTGGAGTGAAGCATCGGAATCTATAACTAGTGTCACAGGGACGGTTCAAAACATAGACAGTAAGATGAGTCAGTATTCTTGTGCTTAGGTCAGCATTGTGCCTTTTGTATTTAATTCCGATGCAATTTCTGTGTTTCATCGTCAATAATAAGGTCCAAGGGAGACAGTAAACCTGAAGTGAAGCATCGGAATCTATAACTAGTGTCACAGGAATGGTTCAAAACATAGACAGTAAGAAGAGTCAGACTTCTATTACTTAAGTCGGCATTGTGCCTTTTGTGTTTAATTCCGAAGCAATTTCTGTGTTTCATCGTCATTAAGAAGGTCAGAGGGAAACAGTAAACCTGAAGTGAAGCATGAAAAACTATAACAAGTGTCACAGGAATGGTTCAAAACATAGTCAGTAAGAAGAGTCAGTCTTCTTGCACGTAAGTCGGCGTTGTGCTTTTTGTATTTAATTCCGATGCAATTTCTGTGTTTCTTCGTCAATAAGAAGCTCCAAGGGATACAGTAAAACTGAAGTCAAGCATCGGAATCTATAACTAGTGTCACAGGATGGTTCTAAACATAGCCAGTAAAAAGAGTCAGTCTTCTTGTACTTAAGTTGGCATTGTTTCGCTTCTATTTAATTCCGATGCAATTTCTGTGTTTCCTCGACAATATGAAGGTCAGAGAGATACAGTAATCCTGAAGTGAAGCATCGGGATCTATAACTAGTGTCACAGGAATGGTTCAAAACATAGTCAGTAAGAAGAGACAGTCTTCTTTTACTTAAGTCGGCATTGTGCTTTTGTATTAAATTCCGATGCAATATCTGTGTTTCGTCGTCAATAAGAAGGTCCAAGGGATACAGTAACCCTGAAGTGAAGCAGCGTAATCTATAACTAGTGTCACAGGAATGGTTCAAAAGAGAGACAAGAGAAGAGTCAGTCTTCTTGTACTTAAGTCGGCACTGTGCTTTTTGTATTTAATTCCGATGCAATTTCTGTGTTTCATCGTCAATAAAAAGGTCCAAGGGATACAGTAAAATTGAAGTGAAGCATCGGAATCTATAACTAGTGTCACAGGAATGGTTCAACTCATAGTCAGTAAGATGAGTCAGTCTTCTCGTACTTAAGTCGGCCTTGTGAATTATGTATTTAATTCCGATGCAATTTCTGTGTTTCATCGTCAATAAGAAGGTCCAGGGGATACAGTAAACCTGGAGTGAAGCATCGGAATCTATAACTAGTGTCACAGAAATGCTTTTAAACATAGACAGTAAGAAGAGTCAGTCTTTTTCTACTTAAGTCGGCATTGTGCCTTTTGTATTTAATTCCGATGCAATTTCTGTGTTTCTTCGTCAATAAGAAGGTCAGAGGGATACAGTAAACATGAAGTGAGCATCGGAATCTATTACTAGAGTCACAGGAAAGGTTCAAAACATAGACAGTAAGAAGAGTCAGTCTTATTGTACTTAAGTCGGCATTGTGCCTTTTGTATTTAATTCGGATGCAATTTCTGTGTTTCATCGTCAATTGGAAGGTCAGAGGGATACAATAAACCTGCAGTGAAGCATCGGAATCTATAACTAGTGTCACACGAATCGTTCAAAACATAAACAGTAAGAAGAGTCAGTCTTCTTGTACTTAAGTCGGCATTGTGCCTTTTCTATTTCATTCCGATGCAATATATGTGTTTCATCGTCAATAAGAAGGTCCAAGGGATACAGTAAACCTGGAGTGAAGCATCGGAATCTATAACTAGTGTCACAGGTACGGTCCAAAACAGAGACAGTAAGATGAGTCAGTATTCTTGTACTTAAGTCGGCATTAAGCATTTTCTATTTAATTCCGATGCAATTTCTGGGTTTCATCGTCAATAAGAAGGTCCAAGGGATACAGTAAACCTGAAGTGAAGCATCGGAATCTACAACTAGTGTCACAGGAATGGTTCAAAACATAGACAGTAAGAAGAGTCAGACTTCTATTACTTAAGTCGGCATTGTGCCTTTTGTGTTTAATTCCGAAGCAATTTCTGTGTTTCATCGTCACTAAGAAGGTCAGAGGGAAACAGTAAACCTGAAGTGAAGCATCAAAAACTATAACAAGTGTCACAGGAATGGTTCAAAACATAGTCAGTAAGAAGAGTCAGTCTTCTTGCACATAAGTCGGCATTGTGCTTTTTGTATTTAATTCCGATGCAATTTCTGTGTTTCTTCGTCAATAAGAAGGTCCAAGGGATACAGTAAAACTGAAGTCAAGCATCGGAATCTATAACTAGTGTCACAGGATGGTTCTAAACATAGCAAGTAAAAAGAGTCAGTCTTCTTGTACTTAAGTTGGCATTGTGGTGCTTCCATTTAATTCCGATGCAATTTCTGTGTTTCCTCGACAATATGAAGGTCAGAGAGATACAGTAATCTTGAAGTGAAGCATCGGGATCTATAACTAGTGTCACAGGAATGGTTCAAAACATAGTCAGTAAGAAGAGGCAGTCTTCTTTTACTTAAGTCGTCATTGTGCTTTTGTATTTAATTCCGATGCAATATCTGTGTTTCGTCGTCAATAAGAAGGTCCAAGGGATACAGTAAACCTGAAGTGAAGCAGCGTAATCTATAACTAGTGTCACAGGAATGGTTCAAAACATAGACAGTAAGAAAAGTCAGTCGTCTTGTACTTAAGTCGGCATTGTGCCTTTTCTATTTAATTCCGATGCAATTTCCGTTTTTCATCGTCAATAAGAAGGGCAGAGGGATACAGTAAACCTGAAGTGAAGCATCCGAATCTATAACTAGTGTCCCAGGAATGGTTCAAAACACAGTCAGTAAGAAGAGTCAGTCTTCTTGCACTTAAGTCGGCATTGTGCCTTTTGTATTTAATTCCGATGCAATTTCTGTGTTTCATCGTCAATAAAAAGGTCCAAGGGATACAGTAGATCTGGAGTGAAGCATCGGAGTCTATAACTAGCGTCACAGGAATGGTTCAAAACATAGACACAAAGAAGAGTCAGTCTTCTTGTACTTAATTCGGCATTGTGCCTTTTGTATTTAATCCCGATGCATATTAAGTGTTACATCGTCAATAAGAAGGTCAGAGGGACAAAGTAAACCTTACGTGAAGTATCGGAATGTATAAATAGTGTCACAGGGATGGTTCAAAACATAGTCAGTAAGAAGAGTCAGTCTTCTTGTACTTGTCGGCATTGGGCCTTTTGTATTTAATTCCGATGCAATTTCTGTGTTTCATCGTCAATAAGAAGGTCCAAGGGATACTGTAAACCTGGAGTGAAGCATCGGAATCTATAACTAGTGTCACAGGGACGTTTCAAAACATAGACAGTAAGAAAAGTCAATCGTCTTGTACTTAAGTCGGCATTGTGCCTTTTCTATTTAATTCCGATGCAATTTTTGTGTTTCATCTTCAATAAGAAGGTCAGAGGGATACAGTAAACCTGAATTGAAGCATCCGAATCTATAACTAGTGTCACAGGAATGGTTCAAAGCATAGTCAGTAAAAAGAGTCAGTCTTCTTGTACTTAAGTCGGCATTGTGCCTTTTGTATTTAATTCCGATGCAATTTCTGTGTTTCATCGTCAATACGAAGGTCAGTGGGATACAGGAAACCTGAAGTGAAGCATCGGAATCTATAACTAGTGTCACAGGAATGTTTCAAAACATAATCAGTAAGAAGAGTCAGTGATTTTGTACTTAATTCGGCATTGTGCCTTTTGTGTTTAATTTCTATGCAATTTCTGTGTTTCATCGTCAATAAGAAGGTCCAAGGGATACAGTAAACCTGAAGTGAAGCATCGGAATCTACAACTAGTGTCACAGGAATGGTTCAAAACATAGACAGTAAGAAGAGTCAGTCTACTTGTACTTAATTCGGAATTGTGATTTTGTATTTAATTCCGATGCAATTTCTGTGTTTCATCGTCTATGAGAAGGTCCAAGGAATACAGTAAACCTGAAGTGAAGCATCTGAATCTATAACTAGTGTCACAGGAATGGTTCAAAGGAGAGACAAGAGAAGAGTCAGTCTTCTTGTACTTAAGTCGGCACTGTGCTTTTTGTATTTAATTCCGATGCAATTTCTGTGTTTCATCGTCAATAAAAAGGTCCAAGGGATACAGTAAACCTGAAGTGAAGCATCGGAATCTATAACTAGTGTCACAGGAATGGTTCAACTCATAGTCAGTAAGATGAGTCAGTCTTCTCGTACTTAAGTCGGCCTTGTGCCTTATGTATTTAATTCCGATGCAATTTCTGTGCTTCATCGTCAATAAGAAGGTCCAGGGGATACAGTAAACCTGGAGTGAAGCATCGGAATCTATAACTAGTGTCACAGAAATGCTTTTAAACATAGACAGTAAGAAGAGTCAGACTTCTATTACTTAAGTCGGCATTGTGCCTTTTGTGTTTAATTCCGAAGCAATTTCTGTGTTTCATCGTCACTAAGAAGGTCAGAGGGAAACAGTAAACCTGAAGTGAAGCATGAAAAACTATAACAAGTGTCACAGGAATGGTTCAAATCATAGTCAGTAAGAAGAGTCAGTCTTCTTGCACATAAGTCGGCATTGTGCTTTTTGTATTTAATTCCGATGCAATTTCTGTGTTTCTTCGTCAATAAGAAGGTCCAAGGGATACAGTAAAACTGAAGTCAAGCATCGGAATCTATAACTAGTGTCACAGGATGGTTCTAAACATAGCCAGTAAAAAGAGTCAGTCTTCTTGTACTTAAGTTGGCATTGTGGCGCTTCTATTTAATTCCGATGCAGTTTCTGTGTTTCCTCGACAATATGAAGGTCAGAGAGATACAGTAATCCTGAATTGAAGCATCGGGATCTATAACTAGTGTCACAGGAATGGTTCAAAACATAGTCAGTAAGAAGAGACAGTCTTCTTTTACTTAAGTCGGCATTGTGCTTTTGTATTTAATTCCGATGCAATATCTGTGTTTCGTCGTCAATAAGAAGGTCCAAGGGATACAGTAATCCTGAAGTGAAGCAGCGTAATCTATAACTAGTGTCACAGGAATGGTTCAAAACATAGACAGTAAGAAAAGTCAGTCGTCTTGTACTTATGTCGGCATTGTGCCTTTTCTATTTAATTCCGATGCAATTTCCGTTTTTCATCGTCAATAAGAAGGGCAGAGGGATACAGTAAACCTGAAGTGAAGCATCCGAATCTATAACTAGTGTCACAGGAATGGTTCAAAACATAGTCAGTAAGAAGAGTCAGTCTTCTTGCACTTAAGTCGGCATTGTGCCTTTTGTATTTAATTCCGATGCAATTTCTGTGTTTCATCGTCAATAAAAAGGTCCAAGGGATACAGTAAACCTGGAGTGAAGCATTGGAGTCTATAACTAGCGTCACAGGAATGGTTCAAAACATAGACACAAAGAAGAGTCAGTCTTCTTGTACTTAATTCGGCATTGTGCCTTTTGTATTTAATCCCGATGCAATTTATGTGTTAGATCGTCAATAAGAAGGTCAGAGGGATAAAGTAACCCTTAAGTGAAGTATCGGAATCTATAAATAGTGTCACAGGGATGGTTCAAAACATAGTCAGTAAGAAGAGTCAGTCTTCTTGTACTTGTCGGCATTGGGCCTTTTGTATTTAATTCCGATGCAATTTCTGTGTTTCATCGTCAATAAGAAGGTCCGAGGGATACTGTAAACCTGGAGTGAAGCATCGGAATCTATAACTAGTGTCACAGGGACGTTTCAAAACATAGACAGTAAGAAAAGTCAATCGTCTTGTACTTAAGTCGGCATTGTGCCTTTTCTATTTAATTCCGATGCAATTTTTGTGTTTCATCTTCAATAAGAAGGTCAGAGGGATACAGTAAACCTGAATTGAAGCATCCGAATCTATAACTAGTGTCACAGGAATGGTTCAAAGCATAGTCAGTAAAAAGAGTCAGTCTTCTTGTACTTATGTCGGCATTGTGCCTTTTGTATTTAATTCCGATGCAATTTCTGTGTTTCATCGTCAATACGAAGGTCAGTGGGATACAGGAAACCTGAAGTGAAGCATCGGAATCTATAACTAGTGTCACAGGAATGTTTCAAAACATAATCAGTAAGAAGAGTCAGTGATTTTGTACTTAAATCGGCATTGTGCCTTTTGTGTTTAATTTCTATGCAATTTCTGTGTTTCATCGTCAATAAGAAGGTCCAAGGGATACAGTAAACCTGAAGTGAAGCATCGGAATCTACAACTAGTGTCACAGGAATGGTTCAAAACATAGACAGTAAGAAGAGTCAGTCTACTTGTACTTAATTCGGAATTGTGATTTTGTATTAAATTCCGATGCAATTTCTGTGTTTCATCGTCTATGAGAAGGTCCAAGGAATACAGTAAACCTGAAGTGAAGCATCTGAATCTATAACTAGTGTCACAGGAATGGTTCAAAAGAGAGACAAGAGAAGAGTCAGTCTTCTTGTACTTAAGTCGGCACTGTGCTTTTTGTATTTAATTCCGATGCAATTTCTGTGTTTCATCGTCATTAAAAAGGTCCAAGGGATACAGTAAACCTGAAGTGAAGCATCGGAATCTATAACTAGTGTCACAGGAATGGTTCAACTCATAGTCAGTAAGATGAGTCAGTCTTCTCGTACTTAAGTCGGCCTTGTGCCTTATGTATTTAATTCCGATGCAATTTCTGTGCTTCATCGTCAATAAGAAGGTCCAGGGGATACAGTAAACCTGGAGTGAAGCATCGGAATCTATAACTAGTGTCACAGAAATGCTCTTAAACATAGACAGTAAGAAGAGTCAGTCTTCTTGTACTTAAGTCGGCATTGTGCCTTTTGTATTTAATTCCGATGCAATTTCTGTGTTTCTTCGTCAATAAGAAGGTCAGAGGGATACAGTAAACATGAAGTGAAGCATCGGAATCTATTACTAGAGTCACAGGAAAGGTTCAAAACATAGACAGTAAGAAGAGTCAGTCTTATTGCACTTAAGTCGGCATTGTGCCTTTTGTATTTAATTCGGATGCAATTTCTGTGTTTCATCGTCAATTGGAAGGTCAGAGGGATACAATAAACCTGCAGTGAAGCATCGGAATCTATAACTAGTGTCACAGGAATCGTTCAAAACGTAAACAGTAAGAAGAGTTAGTCTTCTTGTACTTAAGTCGGCATTGTGCCTTTTCTATTTCATTCCGATGCAATATCTGTGTTTCATCGTCAATAAGAAGGTCCAAGGGATACAGTAAACCTGGAGTGAAGCATCGGAATCTATAACTAGTGTCACAGGTACGGTCCAAAACAGAGACAGTAAGATGAGTCAGTATTCTTGTACTTAAGTCGGCATTAAGCATTTTCTATTTAATTCCGATGCAATTTCTGGGTTTCATCGTCAATAAGAAGGTCCAAGGGATACAGTAAACCTGAAGTGAAGCATCGGAATCTACAACTAGTGTCACAGGAATGGTTCAAAACATAGACAGTAAGAAGAGTCAGACTTCTATTACTTAAGTCGGCATTGTGCCTTTTGTGTTTAATTCCGAAGCAATTTCTGTGTTTCATCGTCACTAAGAAGGTCAGAGGGAAACAGTAAACCTGAAGTGAAGCATGAAAAACTATAACAAGTGTCACAGGAATGGTTCAAAACATAGTCAGTAAGAAGAGTCAGTCTTCTTGCACATAAGTCGGCATTGTGCTTTTTGTATTTAATTCCGATGCAATTTCTGTGTTTCTTCGTCAATAAGAAGGTCCAAGGGATACAGTAAAACTGAAGTCAAGCATCGGAATCTATAACTAGTGTCACAGGATGGTTCTAAACATAGCCAGTAAAAAGTGTCAGTCTTCTTGTACTTAAGTTGGCATTGTGGCGCTTCTATTTAATTCCGATGCAGTTTCTGTGTTTCGTCGTCAATATGAAGGTCAGAGAGATACAGTAATCCTGAAGTGAAGCAGCGTAATCTATAACTAGTGTCACAGGAATGGTTCAAAACATAGACAGTAAGAAAAGTCAGTCGTCTTGTACTTATGTCGGCATTGTGCCTTTTCTATTTAATTCCGATGCAATTTCCGTTTTTCATCGTCAATAAGAAGGGCAGAGGGATACAGTAAACCTGAAGTGAAGCATCCGAATCTATAACTAGTGTCACAGGAATGGTTCAAAACATAGTCAGTAAGAAGAGTCAGTCTTCTTGCACTTAAGTCGGCATTGTGCCTTTTGTATTTAATTCCGATGCAATTTCTGTGTTTCATCGTCAATAAAAAGGTCCAAGGGATACAGTAGATCTGGAGTGAAGCATCGGAGTCTATAACTAGCGTCACAGGAATGGTTCAAAACATAGACACAAAGAAGAGTCAGTCTTCTTGTACTTAATTCGGCATTGTGCCTTTTGTATTTAATCCCGATGCAATTTATGTGTTAGATCGTCAATAAGAAGGTCAGAGGGATAAAGTAACCCTTAAGTGAAGTATCGGAATCTATAAATAGTGTCACAGGGATGGTTCAAAACATAGTCAGTAAGAAGAGTCAGTCTTCTTGTACTTGTCGGCATTGGGCCTTTTGTATTTAATTCCGATGCAATTTCTGTGTTTCATCGTCAATAAGAAGGTCCAAGGGATACTGTAAACCTGGAGTGAAGCATCGGAATCTATAACTAGTGTCACAGGGACGGTTCAAAACATAGACAGTAAGACGAGTCAGTATTCTTGTGCTTAAGTCGGCATTGTGCCTTTTCTATGTAATTCCGATGCAATTTCTGTGTTTCATCGTCAATAAGAAGGTCCAAGAGATACAGTAAACCTGAAGTGAAGCATCGGAATCTATAACTTGTGTCACAGGAATGGTTCAAATCATAGTCAGTAAGAAGAGTCAGTCTTCTTATACTTAAGTCATCATTGTGCATTTTCTATATAATTCCGATGCAATTTCTGTGTTTCATCGTCAATAAGTAGGTCCGAGGGATACAGTAAACCTAGAGTGAAGCATCGGAATCTATAACTAGTGTCACAGGAATGGTTCAAAGCATAGAGAGTAAGAAAAGTCAGTCGTCTTGTACCTAAGTCGGCATTGTGCCTTTTGTGTTTAATTCCGAAGCAATTGCTGTGTTTCCTCGACAATAAGAAGGTCAGAGGGATTCAGTAAACTTGAAGTGAAGCATCGGGATCTATGACTAGTGTCACAGGAATGGTTCAAAACATAGTCAGTATGAAGAGTCAGTCTTCTTGTACTTAAGTCGGCATTGTGCCTTTTGTATTTAATTCCGATGCAATTTCTGTGTTTCATCGTCAATAAGAAGGTCCAAGGGATACAGTAAACCTGAAGTGAAGCATCGGAATCTATAACTAGTGTCACAGGAATGGTTCAAAACATAGTCAGTAAGAAGAGTCAGTCTTCTTGTACCTAAGTCGGTATTGTGATTTTGTATTTAATTCCGATGCAATTTCTGTGTTTCATCGTTTATAAGAAGGTCCAAGGGATACAGTAAACCTGAAGTGAAGCATCGGAATCTATAACTAGTGTCACAGGAATTGTTCAAACATAGACAGTAAGAAGAGTCAGTCTTCTTGTACTTAAGTCGGCACTGTGCCTTTTGTAATTCAATCCGATGCAATTTCTGTGTTTCATCCTCAACAAGAAGGTCCAAGGGATACAGTAAACCTGAAGCGAAGCATCAGAATCTATAACTAGTGTCACAGGAATGGTTCAAAACATAGTCAGTAAGAAGAGTCAGTCTTCTCGTACTTAAGTTGGCATTGTGCCATTTGTATTTAATTCCGATGCAATTTCTGTGTTTCATCGTTAATAAGAAGGTCCAAGGGATACAGTAAACCTAGAGTGAAGCATCGGAATCTATAACTAGTGTCACAGGAATGCTTTTAAACATACACAGTAAGAAGAGTCAGTCTTCTTGTAGTTAAGTCGGCATTGTGCATTTTGTATTTAATTCCGATGCAATTTCTGTGTTTCATCGTCAATAAGAAGGTTTAAGGGATACAGTAAACCTAAAGTGAAGCATCGGAATCTATAACTAGTGTCACAGGGACGGTTCAAAACATAGTCAGTAAGAAGAGTCAGTCTTCTTGTACTTAAGTCGGCATTGCGCCTTTTATATTAAATTCCGATGCAATTTCTGTGTTTCATCGTCAATAAGAAGGTCAGGGGGATACAGTAAATCTGAAGTGAAGCATCGGAATCTATAACTAGTGTCACAGGAATGGTTCAAATCATAGACAGTAGGAAGAGTCAGTCTTCTTGTACTTAAGTCGGCATTGTGACTTTTGTATTTAATTCGGATGCAATTTCTGTGTTTCATCGTCAATAAGAAGGTCCAAGGGATACAGTAAACCTGGAGTGAAGCATCGGAATATATAACTAGTGTCACATGAATGGTTCAAATCATAGACAGTTAGAAGAGTCAGTCTTCTTGTACTTATTTCTGCATTGTGCCTTTTGTATTTAATTCCGATGCAATTTCTGTGTTTCATCGTGAATATGAATGTCCAAGGGATACAGTAAACCTGAAGTGAAGCATCGGAATCTATAACTAGTGTCACAGGAATAGATCAAAACATAGTCAGTAAGAAGCGTCAGTCTTCTTGTACTTAAGTCGCCATTGTGCCTTTTCTATTTAATTCTGATGCAATTTCTGTGTTTCATCGTCAATAAGAGGGTCCAAGGGATACTGTAAACCTGGAGTGAAGCACCGGAATCTATAACTAGTGTCACAGGAAAGGTTCAAAACATAGACAGTAAGAAGAGTCAGACTTCTTTTACTTAAGTCGGCATTGTGCCTTTTGTATTTAATTCCGATGCAATTTCTGTGTTTCATCGTCAATAAAAAGGTCAGAAGGATACCGTAAACATGAAGTGAAGCATCGGAATCTATTATTAGAATCACAGGAATGGTTCAAAGCATAGATAGTAAGAAGAGTCAGTCTTCTTGTACTTAAGTCGGCATTGTGCATTTTGTATTTAATTCCGATGCAATATCTGTGTTTCATCGTCAATAAGAAGGTTTAAGGGATACAGTAAACCTGAAGTGAAGCATCGGAATCTATAACTAGTGTCACAGGGTGTTTCAAAACATAGACAGTAAGATGAGTCAGTATTCTTGTAATTAAGTCGGCATTGTGCCTTTTCTATTTAATTCCGATGCAATTTCTGTGTTTCATCGTCAATAGGAAGGTCAGAGGGATGCAGTAAATCTGAAGTGAAGCATCGGAATCTATAACTAGTGTCACAGGAATAGATCAAAACATAGTCAGTAAGAAGCGTCAGTCTTCTTGTACTTAAGTCGGCATTGTGCCTTTTCTATTTAATTCTGATGCAATTTCTGTGTTTCAACGTCAATAAGAGGGTCCAAGGGATACTGTAAACCTGGAGTGAAGCACCGGAATCTATAACTAGTGTCACAGGAATGGTTCAAAACATAGACTGTAAGAAGAGTCAGTCTTCTTGTACTTTAGTCGACATTGTGCATTTTGTATTTTATTCCGATGCAATTTCTGTGTTTCATCGTCAATAAGAAGGTCCAAGGGATACAGTAAACCTGGAGTGAAGCATCGGAATCTATAACTAGTGTCACAGGAATGGTTCAAATCATAGACAGTCAGAAAAGTCAGTCTTCTTGTACTTATTTCTGCATTGTGCCTTTTGTATTTAATTCCGATGCAATTTCTGTGTTTCATCGTGAATATGAATGTCCAAGGGATAGAGTAAACCAGAAGTGAAGCATCGGAATCTATAACTAGTGTCACAGGAATAGATCAAAACATAGTCAGTAAGAAGCGTCAGTCTTCTTGTACTTAAGTCGCCATTGTGCCTTTTCTATTTAATTCTGATGCAATTTCTGTGTTTCATCGTCAATAAGAGGGTCCAAGGGATACTGTAAACCTGGAGTGAAGCACCGGAATCTGTAACTAGTGTCACAGGAATGGATCAAAACATAGACACTAAGAAGAGTCAGTCCTCTTGTGCATAAGTCGGCATTGTGCCTTTTCTATTTAGTTCCAATGCAATTTCTGTGTTTCATCGTGAATAAGAAGGTCCAAGGGATACAGTAAACCTGGAGTGAAGCATCGGAATGTATAACTAGTGTCACAGGGTGGTTCAAAACATAGACAATAAGATGAGTCAGTATTCTTGTACTTAAGTCGGCATTGTGCCTTTTTTATTTAATTCCGATGCAATTTCTGTGTTTTATCGTCAATAAGAAGGTCAGAGGGATACAGTAAACCTGAAGTGAAGCACCGGAATCTATAACTAGTGTCACAGGAATGGTTCAAATCATAGTCAGTAAGAAGAGTCAGTCTTCTTGTACTTGAGTCATCATAGTGCATTTTCTCTTTAATTCTGATGCAATTTCTGTGTTTCATCGTCAATAAGAAGGTCCAAGGGATACAGTAAACCAGGAGTGAAGCATCAGAATCTATAACTAGTGGCACAGGAATGGTTCAAAACATAGACAGTAAGAAGATTCAGACTTCCTTTACTGAAGTCGGCATTGTGCCTTTTGTATTTAATTCCGATGCAATTTCTGTGTTTCATCGTGAATACGAAGGTCAGAGGGATACAGTAAACATGAAGTGAAGCATCGGAATCTATTACTAGAGTCACAGGAATGGTTCAAAACATAGACAGTAAGAAGAGTCAGTCTTCTTGTACTTAAGTCGGCATTGTGCATTTTGTATTAAATTCCGATGCAATATCTGTGTTTCATCGTCAATAAGAAGGTTTAAGGGATACAGTAAACCTGAAGTGAAGCATCGAAATCTATAACTAGTCTCACAAGAACGGTTCAAAACATAGTCAGTAAGAAGAGTCAGTCTTCTTGTACTTAAGTCGGCATTCTGCATTTTGTATTTAATTCCGATGCAATATCTGCGTTTCATCGTCAATAAGAAGGTTTAAGGGATACAGTAAACCTGAAGGGAAGCATCGGAATCTATAACTAGTGTGACAAGAATGGTTCAAAACATAGTCAGTAAGAAGAGTCAGTCTTCTTGTACTTAAGTCGGCATTGCGCCTTTTGTGTTTAATTCCGATGTAATTTCTGTGTTTCATCGTCAATAAGAAGGTCGGAGGGATACAGTAAACCTGAAGTGAAGCATCGGAATCTATTACTAGTGTCACAGGAATGGTTCAAAAGATAGTCAGTAAGAAGCGTCAGTCTTCTTTTACTTAAGTCGGCATTGTGCCTTTTCTATTTAATTCTGATTCAATTTCTGTGTTTCATCGTCAATAAGAAAGTACAAGTGATGCTGTAAACCTGGAGTGAAGCACCGGAATCTATAACTAGTGTCACAGGAATGGTTCAAAACATAGACTGTAAGAAGAGTCAGTCTTCTTGTACTTTAGTCGACATTGTGCCTTTTGTATTTCATTCCGATGCAATTTATGTGTTTCATCGTCAATAAGAAGGTCCAAGGGATACAGTAAACCTGGAGTGAATCATCGGAATCTATAACAAGTGACACAATAATGGTTCAAATCATAGACAGTAAGAAGAGTCAGTCTTCTTGTACTTATTATGCATTGTGCCTTTTGTATTTAATTCCGATGCAATTTCTGTGTTTCATCGTGAATAAGAAGGTCCAAGGGATACAGTAAACCTGAAGTGAATCATCGGTATTTATAACTAGTGTCACAGGTATGGTTCAAAACATAGTCAGTTTGAAGAGTCAGTCTTCGTGTACTTAAGTCGCCATTGTGCCCTTTGTACTTAATTCCGATGCAATTTCTGTGTTTCATCGTCAATAAGAAGGACCAAGGGATACAGTAAACCTGGAGTGAAGCATCGGAATCTATAACTAGTGTCACAGGGATGGTTCAAAACATAGACATTAAGAAGAGTCAGTCTTCTTGTGCTTAAGTCGGCATTGTGCCTTTTCTATTTAGTTCCGATGCAATTTCTGTGTCTCATCGTGAATAAGAAGGTCCAAGGGATACAGGAAACCTGGAGTGAAGCATCGGAATCTATAACTAGTGTCACAGAGTGGTTCAAAACATAGACAGTAAGATGAGTCAGTATTCTTGTACTTAAGTCGGCATTGTGCCTTTTCTATTTAATTCCGATGCAATTTCTGTGTTTCATCGTCAATAAGAAGGTCCAAGGGATACAGTAAACCTGAAGTGAAGCACCGGAATCTATAGCAAGTGTCACAGGAATGGTTCAAATCATAGTCAGTCAGAAGAGTCAGTCTTCTTGTATTTAAGTCATCATTGTGCATTTTCTCTTTAATTCTGATGCAATTTCTGTGTTTCATCGTCAATAAGAAGGTCCAAGGGATACAGTAAACCAGGAGTGAAGCATCGGAATCTATAACTAGTGTCACAGGAAAGGTTCAAAACATAGACAGTAAGAAGAGTCAGACTTCTTTTACTTAAGTCGGCATTGTGCCTTTTGTATTTAATTCCGATGCAATTTCTTTGTTTCATCGTCAATAAAAAGGTCAGAAAGATACAGTAAACATGAAGTGAAGCATCGGAATCTATTATTAGAATCACAGGAATGGTTCAAAGCATAGACAGTAAGAAGAGTCAGTCTTCTTGTACTTAAGTCGGCATTGTGCATTTTGTATTTAATTCCGATGCAATATCTGTGTTTCATCGTCAATAAGAAGGTTTAAGGGATACAGTAAACCTGAAGTGAAGCATCGGAATCTATAACTGGTGCCAGAAGAATGGTTCAAAACATAGTCAGTAAGAAGTGTAAGTCTTCTTGTACTTAAGTCGGCATTGCGGCTTTTGTGTTTAATTCCGATGCAATTTCTATGTTTCATCGTCAATAAGAAGGTCAGAGGGATACAGTAAATCTGAAGTGAAGCATCGGAATCTATAACTAGTGTCACAGGAATGGTTCACAACAAAGACAGTAGGAAGAGTGAGTCTTCTTGCACTTAAGTCGGCATTCTGCCTTTGGTATTTATTTCGGATGCAATTTCTGTGTTTCATAGTCAATAGGAAGGTCAGAGGGATACAATAAACCTGAAGTGAAGCATCGGATTCTATAACTAGTGTCACAGGAATTGTTCAAAAGATAAACAGTAAGAAGAGTCAGTCTTCTTGTACTTTAGTCGGTATTGTGCCTTTTCTATTTATTTGCGATGCTATATCTGTGTTTCATCGTCAATAAGAAGGTCCAAGGGATACAGTAAACCTGGAGTGAAGCATCGGAATCTATAACTAGTGTCACAGGAATGGTTCAATACATAGACTGTAAGAAGAGTCAGACTTCTTTTACTTAAGTCGGCATTGTGCCTTTTGTATTTAATTCCGATGCAATTTCTATGTTTCATCGTCAATAAGAAAGTCAGATGGATACAGTAAACCTGAAGTGAGGCATCGGAATCTATAACTAGTGTCACAGGAATGGTTCAAAACATAGTCAGTAAGAAGAGTCAGTCTTCTTGTACTTATGTCGGCATTGTGCCTTTTGTATTTAATTCCGATGCAATTTCTGTGTTTCATCGTCAATGAGAAGGTCCAAGGGATACAGTAAACCTGAAGTGAAGGATCGGAATCTATAACTAGTGTCACAGGAATGGTTCAAAACATACACAGTAGGAAGAGTCAGTCTTCTAGTACTTAAGTCGGTATTGTGTATTTTCTATTTAATTCCTATGCAATTTCTGTGTTTCATCGTCAATAAGACGGTCAGAGGGATACAGTAAACCTGAAGAGAAGCATCGGAATCTATAACTAGTGTCACAGGAATGGTTCAAAGCATAGACAGTTTGAAGAGTCAGTCTTCTAGTACTTAAGTCAGCATTGTGCCATTTGTTTTTAATTCCAATGCAATTTCTGTGTTTCATCGTCAATAAGAAGGTCAGAGGGATACAGTAAACCTGAAGTGAAGCATCGGAATCTATTACTAGTGTCACAGGAATGGTTCAAAACATTGACAGTAGGCAGAGTCAGTCTTCTTGTACTTAAGTCGGCATTGTGCCTTTTGTATTTTAATCCGATGCAATTTCTGTGTTTCATCGTCAATAAGAGGGTCCAAGGGATACTGTAAACCTGGAGTGAAGCACCGGAATCTATAACTAGTGTCACAGGAATGGTACAAAACATAGACTGTAAGAAGAGTCAGTCTTCTTGTACTTTAGTCGACATTGTGCATTTTGTATTTCATTCCGATGCAATTTCTGTGTTTCATCATTAATAAGAAGGTCCAAGGGATACAGTAAACCTGGAGTGAAGCATCGGAATCTATAACTAGTGTCACAGGAATGGTTCAAATCATAGACAGTTAGAAGAGTCTGTCTTCTTGTACTTAATTCTGCATTGTGCCTTTTGTATTTAATTCCGATGCAATTTCTGTGTTTCATCGTGAATAAGAATGTCCGAGGGATACAGTAAACCTGAAGTGAAGCAACGGTATTTATAACTAGTGACACAGGAATGGTTCAAAACATAGTCAGTTTGAAGAGTCAGTCTTCGTGTACTTATGTCGCCATTGTGCCTTTTGTAATTAATTCCGATGCAATTTCTGTGTTTCATCGTCAATAAGAAGGACCAAGGGATACAGTAAACCTGGAGTGAAGCATCGGAATCTATAACTAGTGTTACAGGGATGGTTCAAAACATAGACACTAAGAAGAGTCAGTCTTCTTGTGCATAAGTCGGCATTGTGCCTTTTCTACTTAGTTCCGATGCAATTTCTGTGTTTCATCGTGAATAAGATGGTCCAAGGGATACAGTAAACCTGGAGTGAAGCATCGGAATCTGTAACTAGTGTCACAGGAATTGTTCAAAAGATAAACATTAAGAAGAGTCAGTCTTCTTGTACTTAAGTCGGTATTGTGCCTTTTCTATTTATTTCCGATGCAATATCTGTGTTTCATCGTCAATAAGAAGGTCCAAGGGATACAGTAAACCTGGAGTGAAGCATCGGAATCTATAACTAGTGTCACAGGAATGGTTCAAATCATAGTCAGTAAGAAGAGTCAGTCTTCTTGTACTTAAGTCATCATTGTGAATTTTCTATTTAATTCGGATGCAATTTCTGTGTTTCATCGTCAATAAGAAGGTGCAAGGGATACAGTAAACCAGGAGTGAAGCATCGGAAACTATAACTAGTGTCACAGGAATCGTTCAATACATAGACTGTAAGAAGAGACAGACTTCTTTTACTTAAGTCGGCATTGTGCCTTTTGTATTTAATTCCGATGCAATTTCTATGTTTCATCGTCAATAAGAAGGTCCAAGGGATACAGTAAACCTGGAGTGAAGCATCGGAGTCTATAACTAGTGTCACAGGAATGGTTCAAAGCATGACAGTAAGAAGAGACAGTCTTCTTGTACTTAATTCGGCATTGTGCCTTTTGTATTTAATTCCGATGCAATTTCTGTGTTTCATCGTCAATAAGAAAGTCAGGTGGATACAGTAAACCTGAAGTGAAGCATCGGAATCTATAACTAGTGTCACAGGAATTGTTCAAAACATAGTCAGTAAGAAGAGTCAGCCTTCTTCTACTTATGTCGGCATTGTGCCTTTTGTATTTAATTCCGATGGAATTTCTGTGTTTCATCGTCAATGAGAAGGTCCAAGGGATACAGTAAACTTGAAGTGAAGGATCGGAATCTATAACTAGTGTCACAGGAATGGTTCAAAGCATACACAGTAGGACGAGTCAGTCTTCTAGTACTTAAGTCTGCATTGTGCATTTCTATTTAATTCCTATCCAATTTCTGTGTTTCATCGTCAATAAGATGGTCAGAGGGATACAGTAAACCTGAAGTGAAGCATCGGAATCTATAACTAGTGTCACAGGAATGGTTCAAAACATAGTCAGTAAGAAGAGTCAGTCTTCTTGTACTTATGTCGGCATTGTGCCTTTTGTATTTAATTCCAATGCAATTTCTGTGTTTCACCGTGAATAAGAAGGTCCAAGGGATACAGTAAACCTGGAGTGAAGCATCGGAATCTATAACTAGTGTCACAGGGTGGTTAAAAACATAGACAGTAAGATGAGTCAGTAATCTTGTACTTAAGTCGGCATTGTGCCTTTTCTATTTAATTCCGATGAAATTTCTGTGTTTCATCGTCAACAAGAAGGTCCAAGGGTTACAGTAAACCTGAAGTGAAGCACCGGAATCTATAACTAGTGTCACAGGAATGGTTCAAATCATAGTCAGTAAGAAGAGTCAGTCTTCTTGTACTTAAATCATCATTGTGCATTTTCTATTTAATTCTGATGCAATTTCTGTGTTTCATCGTCAATAAGAAGGTCCAAGGGATACAGTAAACCTGGAGAGAAGCATCGGAATCTATAACTAGTGTCACAGGAATGGTTCAATACATAGACTGTATGAAGAGTCAGACTTCTTTTACTTAAGTCGGCATTGTGCCTTTTGTATTTAATTCCTATGCAATTTCTGTGTTTCATCGTCAATGAGAAGGGCCAAGGGATACAGTAAACCTGAAGTGAAGGATCGGAATCTATAACTAGTATCACAGGAATGGTTCAAAACATACACAGTAGGAAGAGTCAGTCTTCTAGTACTTAAGTTGGCATTGTGCATTTTCTATTTAATTCCTATGCAATTTCTGTGTTTCATCGTCAATAAGACGATCAGAGGGATACAGTAAACCTGAAGAGAAGCAACAGAATCTATAACTAGTGTCACAGGAATGGTTCAAAGCATAGACAGTTGGAAGAGTCAGTCTTCTTGTACTTAAGTCGGCATTGTGCCTTTTGTATTTTATTCCGATGCAATTTCTGTGTTACATCGTCAATAAGAATGTCCAAGGGATACAGTAAACCTGAAATGAACCATCGTAATCTATAACTAGTGTCACAGGAATGGTCCAAAACATTGACAGTAGGAAGAGTCAGTGTTCTTGTACTTAATTCGGCATTGTGCCTTTTGTATTTAAGTCGGATGCAATTTCTGTGTTTCATCGTCAATACGAACGGCAGAGGGGTACAATAAACCTGAAGTGAAGCATCGGAATCTATAACTAGTGTCACAGGAAAGGTTCAAAACATAAACAGTAAGAAGAGTCAATCTTCTTGTACTTAAGTCGGCATTGTGCCTTTTCTATTTAATTCCGATGCAATATATGTGTTTCATCGTCAATAAGAAGGTAGAAGGGATACAGTAAACCTGGAGTGAAGCATCGGAATCTATAACTAGTGTCACAGGGTGGTTCAAAACATAGACAGTAAGATGAGTCAGTATTCTTGTAATTAAGTCGGCATTGTGCTTTTTCTATTTAATTCCGATGCAATTTCTGTGTTTCATCGTCAATAAGAAGGTCAGAGGGATACAGTAAATCTGAAGTGAAGCATCGGAATCTATAACTAGTGTCACAGGAATGGTTCAAAACATAGACAGTAGGAAGAGTCAATCTTCTTGTACTTAAGTCGGCATTGTGTCTTTTCTATTTAATTCCGATTCAAAATCTGTGTTTCATCGTCAATACGAAGGTCCAAGGGATACAGTAAACGTGAAGTGAAGCATCGGAATCTATAACTAGTGTCACAGGAATGGTTCAAAGCATAGTCAGTAAGAAGCGTCAGTCTTCTTGTGCTTAAGTGGGCAGTGTGCCTTTTCTATTTAATTCCGATGCAATTTCTGTGTTTCATCGTCAATAAGAAGGTACAAGGGATGCTGTAAACCTGGAGTGAAGCACCGGAATCTATAACTAGTGTCACAGGAATGGTTCAAAACATAGAGTGTAAGAAGAGTCAGTCTTCTTGTACTTTAGTCGACATTGTGCCTTTTGTATTTCATTCCGATGCAACTTATGTGTTTCATCGTCAATAAGAAGGTCCAAGGGATACAGTAAACCTGGAGTGAAGCATCGGAATCTATAACTAGTGTCACAGGAATGGTTCAAATCATAGACTGTAAGAAGAGTCAGTCTTCTAGTACTTATTCTGCATTGTGCCTTTTGTATTTAATTCCGATGCAATTTCTGTGTTTCATCGTGAATAAGAAGGTCCAAGGGATACAGGAAACCTGGAGTGAAGCATCGGAATCTATAACTAGTGACACAGGGTGGTTCAAAACATAGACAGTAAGATGAGTCAGTATTCTTGTACTTAAGTCGGCATTGTGCCTTTTGTATTTAATTCCGATGCAATTTCTGTGTTTCATCGTCAATAAGAAGGTCCAAGGGATACAGTAAACCTGAGGTGAAGCACCGGAATGTGTAACTAGTGTCACAGGAATGGTTCAAATCATAGTCAGTCAGAAGAGTCAGTCTTCTTGTATTTAAGTCATCATTGTGCATTTTCTCTTTATTTCTGATGCAATTTCTGTGTTTCATCGTCAATAAGAAGGTTTAAGGGATACAGTAAACCAGGAGTGAAGCATCGGAATCTATAACTAGTGTCAGAGGAATGGTTCAAAACATAGACAATAAGAAGAGTCAGACTTCTTTTACATAAGTCGGCATTGTGCCTTTTGTATTCAATTCCGATGCAATTTCTGTGTTTCATCGTCAATAAAAAGGTCAGAGTGATACAGTAAACATGATGTGAAGCATCGGAATCTATTATTAGAATCACAGGAAGGATTCAAAGCATAGACAGTAAGAAGAGTCAGTTTTCTTGTACTTTAGTAGACATTGTGCCTTTTGTATTTAATTCCGATGCAATTTCTTTGTTTCATCGACAATAAGAAGGTCCAAGGGATACAGTAAACCTGAAATGAATCATCGTAATCTATAACTAGTGTCGCAGGAATGGTTCAAACATAGACAGTAGGAAAAGTCAGTCTACATGTACTTAAGTCGGCATTGTGCCTTTTGTATTTAATTCCGATGTATTTTCTGTGTTTCATCGTCAATATGAAGGTCAGAGGGATACAGTAAACCTGATGTGAAGCATCGGAATCTATAACTAGTGTCACAGGAATGGTTCAAAACATAGTCAGTAAGAAGAGTCAGTCATCTTGTACTAAAGTCGGCATTGTGCCTTTTGTATTTAATTCCGATGCAATTTCTGTATTTCATCGTCAATAAGAAGGTCCAAGGGATACAGTACACCTGAATTGAAGCATCGGAATCTATAACTAGTGTCACAGGAATGGTTCAAAACATAGACAGTAAGAATAGTCAGTCTTCGTGTACTTAAGTAGGCATTGTGCCTTTTGTATTTTATTCCGATGCAATTTGTGTGTTTCATCGTCAATAAGAAGGTCAGAGGGATAGAGAAAACCTGAAGTGAAGCATCGAAATCTATTACTAGTGTCACAGGATTGGTTCAAAACATAGTCAGTAAGAAGCGTCAGTCTTCTTGTACTTAAGTCGGCATTGTGCTTTTCTATTTAATTCTGATGCAATTTCTGTGTTTCATCGTCAATAGGAAGGGCAGAGGGATGCAATAAACCGGAAGTGAAGCATCGGAATCTATAACTAGTGTCACAGGAAAGTTTCAAAGCATAAACAGTAAGAAGTGTCAATCTTCTTGTACTTAAGTCGGCATTGTGCCTTTTCTATTTTATTCCGATGCAATATCTGTGTTACATCGTCAATAAGAAGGTAGAAGGGATACATTAAACCTGAAGTGAAGAATCGGAATCTATAAGTAGTGTCACAGGAGTGGTTCGAAACATAGTCAGTAAGAAGCGTCAGTCTTCTTGTACTTAAGTCGGCATTGTGCCTTTTCTATTTAATTCTGATGCAATTTCTGTGTTTCATCGTCAATAAGAAGGTCCAAGGGATACAGTAAACCTGGAGTGAAGCACCAGAATCTATAACTAGTATCACAGGAACGGTTCAAAACATAGACGGTAAGAAGAGTCTGTCTTATGGTACTTTAGTCGGCATTGTGCCTTTTGTATTTAATTCCGATGCAATTTCTGTGTTTCATCGTCAACAAGATGGTCCAAGGGATACAGTAAACATGGAGTGAAGCATCGGAATCAATAACTGGTGTCACAGGAATGGTTCAAAACATAAACAGTAAGAAGAGTCGGTCTTCTGGTACTTTAGTCGGCATTGTGCCTTTTGTATTTAATTCCGATGCAATATCTGTGTTTCATCGTCAATAAGAAGGTCCAGTGGATACAGTAAACCTGAAGTGAAGCATCGGTATTTATAACTAGTGTCACAGGAATAGTTCAAAACATAGTCAGCAAGAAGAGTCAGTCTTCTTCTACTTAATTCGGCATTGTGCCTTTTGTATTTAATTCCGATGCAATTTCTGTGTTTCATCGTATATAAGAAGCTCCAAGGGATACAGTAAACCTGGAGTGAAGCATCGGAATCTGTAACTAGTGTCACAGGAATGCTTATATACATAGACTGTAAGAAGAGTCAGACGTCTTTTACTTAAGTTGGCATTGTGTTTTTGTATTTAATTCCGATGCAATTTCTGTGTTTCTTCGTCAATAAGAAGGTCCAAGGGATACAGTAAACCTGGAGTGAAGCATCGGAGTCTATAACTAGTGTCACAGGAATAGTTCAAAGCATGACAATAAGAAGAGACAGTCTTCTTGTACTTAATTCGGCATTGTGCCTTTTGTATTTAATTCCGATGCAATTTCTGTGTTTCATCCTCATTAAGAAGGTCAGATGGATACAGTAAACCTGAAGTGAAGCATCGGAATCTATAACTAGTGTCACAGGAATGGTTGAAATCATAGTCAGTAAGAAGAGCCAGCCTTCTTGTACTTGTGTCGGCATTGTGCCTTTTGTATTTAATTCCGATGCAATTTCTGTGTTTCATCGTCATTAAGAAAGTCCAAGGGATACAGTAAACCTGGAGTGAAGCATCGGAATCTATAACTAGTGTCACAGGGATGGTTCAAAAAATAGACAGTATGAAGAGTCAGTCTTCTTGTACTTAATTCGGCATTGTGCCTTGTGTATATAATTTCGATGCAATTTCTGTGTTTCATCGTCAATAAGAAGGTCAGAGGGATACAGTAAACCTGAAGTGAAGTACTGGAATCTATAACTAGAGTCACAGGCATGGTTCAAAACATCGTCAGTAAGAAGAGTCAGTCTACTTGTACTTAAGTCGGCATTGTGAATTTTGTATTTAATACCGATGCAATTTCTGTGTTTCATCGTCAATAAGAAGGTCCAAGGGATACAGTAAACCTTGAGTGAAGCATCGGAATCTATAACTAGTGTCACAGGGACGGTTCAAAACATAGACAGTAGGATGAGTCAGTGTTCTTGTACTTAAGTCGGCATTGTGCCTTTTCTATTTAATTCCGATGCAATTTCTGTGTTTCATCGTCAATAAGAAGGTCCAAGGAATACAGTAAACCTGAGGTGAAGCATCGGAATCTATAACTAGTGTGACAGGAATGGTTCAAATCATAAGCAGTAAGAAGAGTCAGTCTTCTTGTACTTAAGTTGGCATTGGGCCTTTTCTATTTAATTCCGATGCAATATCTGTGTTTCATCGTCAATAAGCAGGACCAAGGGACACAGTAAACCTGAAGTGAAGCATCGGTATTTATAACTAGTGTCACAGGAATGGTTCAAAACATAGTCAGTAAGAAGAGTCAGTCTTCTCTTACTTAATTCGGCATTGTGCTTTTTGTATTTAATTCCGATGCAATTTCTGTGTTTCATCGTCATTAAGATGGTCAGAGGGATACCTGAAGTGAAGTATCGGAATCTATAACTAGTGTCACAGGGATGGTTCAAAAAATAGACAGTATGAAGAGTCAGTCTTCTTGTACTTAATTCGGCATTGTGCCTTGTGTATATAATTTCGATACAATTTCTGTGTTTCATCGTCAATAAGAAGGTCAGAGGGATACAGTAAACCTGAAGTGAAGTACTGGAATATATAACTAGAGTCACACTCATGGTTCAAAACATCGTCAGTAAGAAGAGTCAGTCTACTTGTACTTAAGTCGGCATTGTGAATTTTGTATTTAATACCGATGCAATTTCTGTGTTTCATCGTCAATAAGAAGGTCCAAGGGATACAGTAAACCTGGAGTCAGTGTTCTTGTACTTAAGTCGGCATTGTGCCTTTTCTATTGAATTCCGATGCAATTTCTGTGTTTCATCGTCAATAAGAAGGTCCAAGGGATACAGTAAACCTGAGGTGAAGCATCGGAATCTATAACTAGTGTGACAGGAATGGTTCAAATCATAAACAGTAAGAAGAGTCAGTCTTCTTGTACTTAAGTTGGCATTGTGCCTTTTCTATTTAATTCCGATGTAATATCTGTGTTTCATCGTCAATACGAAGGTCAGAGGGATACAGTAAACCTGAAGTGAAGCATCGGTATTTATAACTAGTGTCACAGGAATGGTTCAAAACATAGTCAGTAAGAAGAGTCAGTCTTCTCTTACTTAATTCGGCATTGTGCCTTTTGTATTTAATTCCGATGCAATTTCTGTGTTTCATCGTCATTAAGATGGTCAGAGGGATACAGTAAACCTGAAGTGAAGTATCGGAATCTATAACTAGTGTCACAGGAATGGTTCAAAACATAGTCAGTAAGAAGGGTCAACTTTCTTGTACTTAAGTCGGCATTGTGCCTTTTGTATTTAATTCCGATGCAATTTGTGTGTTTCATCGTGGATAAGAAGGTCCAAGGGATACAGTAAAACTGGAGTGAAGCATCGGAATCTATAACTAGTGTCACAGAATGGTTCAAAACATAGACAGTATGATGAGTCAGTATTCTTGTACTTAAGACATCATTGTGCATTTTCTATATAATTCTGATGCATTTTCTGTGTCTCATCGTCAATAAGAAGGTCCAAGGGATACAGTAAACCTGGAGTGAAGCATCGGCGTCTATAACTAGTGTCACAGGAATGGTTCAAAGCATGACAGTAAGAAGAGACAGTCTTCTTGCACTTAATTCGGCATTGAGCCTTTTATATTTAATTCCGATGCAATTTCTGTGTTTCATCGTCAATAAGAAGGTCAGATGGATACAGTAAAAATGGAGTGAAGCATCGGAATCTATAACTAGTGTCACAGGAATGGTACAAATCATAAACAGTAAGAGGAGTCAGTCTTCTTGTACTTAAGTTGGCATTGTGCCTTTTCTATTTAATTCCGATGCAATATCTGTGTTTCATCGTCAATAAGAAGGTCCAAGGGATACTGTAAACCTGAAGTGAAGCATCGGTATTTATAACTAGTGTCACAGGAATGGTTCAAAACATAGTCAGTAAGAAGAGTCAGTATTCTCTTACTTAATTCGGCATTGTGCCTTTTGTATTTAATTCCGATGCAATTTCTGTGTTTCATCGTCATTAAGATGGTCAGAGGGATACAGTAAACCTGAAGTGAAGTATCGGAATCTATAACTAGTGTCACAGGAATGGTTCAAATCATAGTCAGTAAGAAGAGTCAGCTTTCTTGTACTTAAGTCGGCATTGTGCCTTTTATATTTAATTCCGATGCAACTTGTGTGTTTCATCGTGAATAAGAAGATCCAAGGGATACAGTAAAACTGGAGTGAAGCATCGGAATCTATAACTAGTGTCACAGAATGGTTCAAAACATAGACAGTATGATGAGTCAGTATTCTTGTACTTAAGACATCATTGTGCATTTTCTATATAAATCTGATGCAAATTCTGTGTCTCATCGTCAATAAGAAGGTCCAAGGGATACAGTAAACCTGGAGTGAAGCATCGGAATCTATAACTAGTGTCACAGGAATGGTTCAATACATAGACTGTAAAAAGAGTCAGACTCCTTTTACTTAAGTCGGCATTGTGCTTTTTTTATTTAATTCCGATGCAATTTCTGTGTTTCATCGTCAATAAGAAAGTCCAAGGGATACAGTAAACCTGGAGTGAAGCATCGGCGTCTATAACTAGTGTCACAGGAATGGTTCAAACATGACAGTAAGAAGAGACAGTCTTCTTGCACTTAATTCGGCATTGTGCCTTCTATATTTAATTCCGATGCAATTTCTGTGTTTCATCGTCAATAAAAAGGTCAGATGGATACAGTAAAGCTGAAGTGAAGCATCGGAATCTATAACTAGTGTCACAGGAATGGTTCAAAACATAGTAAGTAAGAAGAGTCAGTCTTCTTGTACTTATGTCGGCATTGTGCCTTTTGTATTTAATTCCGATGTAATTTCTGTGTTTCATCGTCATTAAGAAAGTCCAAGGGATACAGTAAACCTGGAGTGAAGCATCGGAATCTATATCTAGTGTCACAGGGAAGGTTCAAAACATAGACCGTAAGATGAGTCAGTATTCTTGTACTTAAGTCGGCAATGTGCCTTTTGTATTTAATTCCGATGCAATTTCTGTGTTTCATCGTCAATAAGAAGGTCCAATGGATACAGTAAACCTGGAGTGAAGCATCGGAATCTATAACTAGTGTCACAGTAACGGTTCATAACATAGACAGTAGGAAGAGTCAGTCTTCTTGTACTTAAGTCGGCATTGTGCCTTTTGTATTTAATTCCGATGCAATTTCTGTGTTTAATCATCAATAAGAAGGTCCAAGGGATACAGTAATCCTGAAGTTAAGCATCGGAATCTATGACTAGTGTCACAGGAATGGTTCAAAACATAGTCTGTAAGAAGAGTCAGTCTTCTTGTACTTATGTCGGCATTGTGCGTTTTCTATTTAATTCCGATGAAATTTCTGTGCTTCATCGTCACTAAGAAGGTCCAAGGGATACAGTAAACCTGAAGTGTAGCATCGAAATCTATAACTAGTGTCACAGGAATGGTTCAAAACAAACACAGTGGGAAGAGTCAGTCTTCTAGTACTTAAGTCGGCATTTTTCATTTTCTATTTAATTCCGATGCAATTTCTGTGTTTCATCGTCGGTAAGACGGTCAGAGGGATACAGTAAACCTGAAGAGAAGCATCGGAATCCATAACTAGTATCACAGGAATGGTTCAAAACATAGACAGTAGGAAGAGTCAGTCTTCTTGTACTTAAGTCGGCATTGTGCCTTTTGTATTTAATTCGGATGCAATTTCTGTGTTTCATCGTCTATATTAAGATCAGACTGATACAATAAACCTGAAGTGAAGCATCGGAATCAATAACTAGTGTCACAGGAATGGTTCAAAACATAAACAGCAAGAAGAGTCAGTCTTCTTGTACTTTAGTCGGCATTGTGCCTTTTGTTTTTAAATCCGATGCAATTTCTGTGTTTCATCGTCAATAAGAAGGTCCAAGGGATACAGTAAACCTGAAATGAACCATTGGAATCTATGGCTAGTGTCACAGGAATGGTTCAAAACATAAACAGTAAGAAGAGTCAGTCTTCTTGTACTTAAGTCGGCATTGTGCGTTGTGTATTTAATTCCGATGCAATTTCTGTGTTTCATCGTAGATAAGAGGGTCCAAGGGATACAGTAAACCTGAAGTGAAGCATCGGAATCTATAACTAGTGTCACAGGAATGGTTCAAAACATAGACAGTAGCAAGAGTCAGTCTTCTTGTACTTAAGTCGGCATTGTGCTTTTTGTATTTAATTCCGATGCAATTTCTGTGTTTAATAGTCAATAAGAAGGTCCAAGGGATACAGTAATCCTGAAGTTAAGCATCGGAATCTATGACTAGTGTCACAGGAATGGTTCAAAACATAGTCTGTAAGAAGAGTCAGTCTTCTTGTACTTATGTCGGCATTGTGCGTTTTCTATTTAATTCCGATGCAATTTCTGTGCTTCATCGTCACTAAGAAGGTCCAAGGGATACAGTAAACCTGAAGTGTAGCATCGAAATCTATAACTAGTGTCACAGGAATGGTTCAAAACATAGTCAGTAAGAAGAGTCAGTCTTCTTGTAGATAAGTCATCATTGTGCATTTTCTATTTAATTCTGATGCAATTTCTGTTTTTCATCGTCCATAAGAAGGTCCAAGGGATACAGTAAAGCTGGAGTGAAGCATCGGAATCTATAACTAATGTCACAGGAATGGTTATAAACATATACAGTAAGAAGAGTCAGACTTCCTTTACTTAAGTCGGCATTGTGCCTTTTGTATTTAATTCCGATGGTATTTCTGTGTTTCATCGTCAATAAGAAGGTCGAAGAGATACAGTAAACCTGGAGTGAAGCATCGGAGCCTATAACTAGTGTCACAGGAATGGTTCAAATCATAGACAGTAAGAAGAGTCAGTCTTCTTGTACTTAATTCGGCATTGCGCCTTTAGTAATTAATTCTGATGCAATTTCTGTGTTTCATCGTCAATAAGAAGGTCCAAGGGAAACATTAAACCTGGAGTGAAGCATCGGAATCAATAACTAGTGTCACAGGAATGGTTCGAAAGCATAGACAGTAGTCAGAGTCAGTCTTCTAGTACTTAAGACGGCATTGTGCCTTTATATTTAATTCCGATGCAATTTCTGTGTTTCATCGTCAATTCGACGGTCAGAGGGATACAGTAAACCTGATGTGAAGCATCGGAATCTATTACTAGTGTCACAGGAATGGTTCAAAACATAGTCAGTAAGAAGAGTCAGTCTTCTTGTACTTAAGTCGGCATTGTGCCTTTTGTATTTAATTCCGATGCAATATCTGTGTTTCGTTGTCACTAAGAAGGTCTGAGGTATACAGTAATCCTGAAGTTAAGCATCGGAATCTATAACTAGTGTCACAGGAATGGTTCGGAGCATAGTCAGTAAGAAGAGTCAGTCTTCTTGTACTTAAGTCGGCATTGTGCCTTTTGTATTTAATTCCGATGCAATTTCTGTGTTTCATCGTCAATAGGAAGGTCCAAGGGATACAGTAGACCTGAATTGAAGCATCGGAATCTATAACTAGTGTCACAGGAATGGTTCAAAACGTAGACAGTAGGAAGAGTCAGTCTCCTTGTACTTAAGTCGGCATTGTAAATTTTGTATTTAATTCCGATGCAATTTCTGTGTTTCATCGTCAATATGAAGGTCAGAGGGATACAGTAAACCTGAAGTGAAGCATCTTAATCTATAACTAGTGTCACAGGAAGGGTTCAAAACATAGTCAGTAAGAAGAGTCAGTCTTCTTGTACTTAAGTCATCATTGTGTATTTTCTATTTAATTCTGATGCAATGTCTGTGTTTCATTGTCCATAAGAAGGTCCAAGGGATACAGTAAACCTGGAGTGAAGCATCGGAGCCTATAACTAGTGTCACAGGAATGGTTCAAATCATAGACAGTAAGAAGAGTCAGTCTTCTTGTACTTAATTCGGCATTGCGCCTTTTGTATTTAATTCTGATGCAATTTCTGTGTTTCATCGTCAATAAGAAGGTCAGAGGGATACAGTAAATCTGAAGTGAAGCATCGGAATCTATAACTAGTGTCACAGGAAGGGTTCAAAACATAGCCAGTAAGAAGAGTCAGTCTTCTTGTACTTAAGTCAGCATTGTGCCTTTTGTACTTAATTGCGAAGCAATTTCTGTATTTCATCTTCAATAAGAAGGTTTAAGGGATATAGTAAACCTGAAGTGAAGCATCGGAATCTATAACTAGTGTCACAGGAATGGTTCATAACATAGTCAGTAAGAAGAGTCAGTCTTCTTGTACTTAAGTCGGCATTGTGCCTTTTGGATTTAATTCCGATGCAATTTTTGTGTTTCATCGTCAATAAGAAGGTCAGAGGGATACAGTAAACCTGAAGTGAAGGATCGGAATCTATAACTAGTGTCACAGGAATGGTTCAAAACATAGACAGTAGGAAGAGTCAGTGTTCTTGTACTTAAGTCGGCATTGTGCCATTTGTATTTATTTCCGATGCGATTTCTGTGTTTCATCGTCAGTAAGACGGTCAGTGGGATACAGTAATCCTAATATGAACCATCGGAATCTATAACTAGTGTCACAGGAATGGTTCAAAACATAGACAGTATGAAAAGTCACTCTACATGTACTTAAGTCGGCATTGTGCCTTTTGTACTTAATTGCGATGCAATTTCTGTGTTTCATCGTCAATAGGAAGGCCCAGTAGACCTGAATTGAAGCATCGTAATCTATAACTAGTGTCACAGGAATGGTTCAAAACATAGACAGTAGGAGGAGTCAGTCTTCTTGTACTTAAGTCGGCGTTGTGAATTTTGTATTTAATTCCGATGCAGTTTCTGTCTTTCATCGTCAATTAGAAGGTCAGAGGGATACAGTAAACCTGAAGTGAAGCACCGGAATCCATTGCTAGTGTCACAAGAATGGTTCAAAACATAGTCAGTAAGAAGAGTCAGTCTTCTTGTACATAAGTCGGCATTGTGCCTTTTGTATTTAATTCCGATGCAATTTCTGTGTTTCATCGTCAATAAGAAGGTCCAAGGATACAGTAATCCTGAAGTTAAGCATCGGAATCTATGACTAGTGTCACAGGAATGGTTCAAAACATAGTCAGTAAGAAGAGTCAGTCTTCTTGTACTTAAGTCGGCATTGTGCCTTTTCTATTTAATTCCGATGCAATTTCTGCGTTTCATCGTCACTAAGAAGGTCCAAGGGATACAGTAAACCTGAAGTGAAGCATCGGAATCTATAACTAGTGTCACAGGAATGGTTCAAAACATAGTCAGTAAGAAGAGTCAGTCTTCTTGTACTTAAGTCATCATTGTGCATTTTCTATTTAATTCTGATGCAATTTCTGTGTTTCATCGTCCATAAGAAGGTCCAAGGGACACAGTAAACCTGGAGTGAAGCATCGGAATCTATAACTAATGTCACAGGAATGGTTAAAAACATAGACAGTAAGAAGAGTCAGACTTCCTTTACTTAAGTGGGCATTGTGCCTTTTGTATTTAATTCTGATGCAATTTCTGTGTTTCATCGTCAATAAGAAGGTCAGAGGGATACAGTAAACCTGAAGTGAAGCATCGGAATCTATAACTAGTGTCACAGGAAGGGTTCAAAACATAGTCAGTAAGAAGAGTCAGTCTTCTTGTACTTAAGTCGGCATTGTGCCTTTTGTATTTAATTCGCATGCAATTTCTGCGTTTCATCGTCAATATGAAGTTCCAAGGGATACATTAAACCTGGAGTGAAGTATCGGAATCAATAACTAGTGTCACAGGAGTGGTTCGAAAGCATAGACAGTAGGAAGAGTCAGTCTTCTAGTACTTAAGTCGGCATTGTGCCTTTTGTATTTAATTCCGAAGCAATTTCTGTATTTCATCGTCAATAAGAAGGTTTAAGGGATTATAGTAAACCTGAAGTGAAGCATCGGAATCTATAACTAGTGTCAATGGAATGGTTCATAACATAGTCAGTAAGAAGGGTCAGTGTTCTTGTACTTAAGTCGGCATTGTGCCTTTTGTATTTAATTCCGATGCAATTTCTGTGTTTCATCGTCAATAAGAAGGTCAGAGGGATACAGTAAACCTGAAGTGAAGGATCGGAATCTATAACTAGTGTCACAGGAATGGTTGAAACATAGACAGTAGGAAGAGTCAGTGTTCTTGTACTTAAGTCGGCATTGTGCCATTTGTGTTTAATTCCGATGCGATTTCTGTGTTTCATCGTCAATAAGACGGTCAGAGGGATACAGTAATCCTAATATGAACCATCGGAATCTATAACTAGTGTCACAGGAATGGTTCAAAACATAGACAGTATGAAAAGTCACTCTACATGTACTTATGTCGGCATTGTGCCTTTTGTACTTAATTCCGATGCAATTTCTGTGTTTTATCGTCAATAAGAAGGTCAGAGGGATACAGTAAACCTGATGTGAAGCATCGGAATCTATAACTAGTGTCACAGGAATGGTGCAAAGCATAGTCAGTAAGAAGAGTCAGTCTTCTTGTACTTAGGCCTGCATTGTGCCTTTTGTATTTAATTGCGATGCAATTTCTGTGTTTCATCGTCAATAGGAAGGGCCAAGGGATACAGTAGACCTGAATTGAAGCATCGGAATCTATAACTAGTGTCACAGGAATGGTTCAAAGCATAGACAGTAGGAAGAGTCAGTCTTGTTGTACTTAAGTCGGCATTGTGAAGTTTGTTTTTAATTCCGATGCAATTTCTGTGTTTCATCGTCAATTAGAAGGTCAGAGGGATACAGTAAACCTGAAGTGAAGCATCGGAAACTATAACTAGTGTCACAGGAATGGTTCAAAACGTAGTCAGTAGGAAGAGTCAGTCTTCTTGTACTTAAGTCGGATTGTGCACTTTGTATTTAATTCCGAAGCAGTTTCTGTGTTTCATCGTCAATAAGAAGGTTTAAGGGATACAGTCAACCTGAAGTGAAGCATCGGAATCTATAGCTAGTGTCACAGGAATGGTTCAAAACATAGTCAGTAAGAAGAGTCAGTCTTCTTGTACTTAAGTCATCATTGTGCATTTTCTATTTAATTCTGATGCAATTTCTGTGTTTCATCGTCCATAAGAAGGTCCAAGAGATACAGTAAACCTGGAATGAAGCATCGGAATCTATAACTAATGTCACAGGAAAGGTTCAAAGCATAGACAGTAAGAAGAGTCAGACTTCCTTTACTTAAATCAGCATTGTGCCTTTTGTATTTAATTCGCATGCAATTTCTGCGTTTCATCGTCAATATGAAGCTCCAAGGGATACATTAAACCTGGAGTGAAGTATCGGAATCAATAACTAGTGTCACAGGAGTGGTTCGAAAGCATAGACAGTAGGAAGAGTCAGTCTTCTAGTACTTAAGTCGGCATTGTGCCTTTTGTATTTAATTCCGAAGCAATTTCTGTATTTCATCGTCAATAAGAAGGTTTAAGGGATATAGTAAACCTGAAGTGAAGCATCGGAATCTATAACTAGTGTCAATGGAATGGTTCATAACATAGTCAGTAAGAAGAGTCAGTCTCCTTGTACTTAAGTCATCATTGTGCATTTTCTATTTAATTCTGATGCAATTTCTGTGTTTCATCGTCCATAAGAAGGTCCAAGGGATACAGTAAACCTGGAGTGAAGCATCGGAATCTATGACTAGTGTCACAGGAATGGTTCAAAACATAGTCAGCAAGAAGAGTCAGTCTTCTTGTACTTAAGTCGGCATTGTGCCTTTTGTATTTAATTCCGATGCAATTTCTGTGTTTCATCGTCAATAAGAAGGTCAGAGGGATACAGTAAACCTGAAGTGAAGGATCGGAATGTATAACTAGTGTCACAGGAATGGTTGAAACATAGACAGTAGGAAGAGTCAGTGTTCTTGTACTTAAGTCGGCATTGAGCCATTTGTGTTTAATTCCGATGCGATTTCTGTGTTTCATCGTCAATAAGACGGTCAGAGGGATACAGTAATCCTAATATGAACCATCGGAATCTATAACTAGTGTCACAGGAATGGTTCAAAACATAGACAGTATGAAAAGTCACTCTACATGTACTTAAGTCGGCATTGTGCCTTTTGTACTTAATTCCGATGCAATTTCTGTGTTTTAACGTCAATAAGAAGGTCGGAGGGATACAGTAAACCTGATGTGAAGCATCGGAATCTATAACTAGTGTCACAGGAATGGTGCAAAACATAGTCAGTAAGAAGAGTCAGTCTTCTTGTACTTAGGCCTGCATTGTGCCTTTTGTATTTAATTGCGATGCAATTTCTGTGTTTCATCGTCAATAGGAAGGGCCAAGGGATACAGTAGACCTGAACTGAAGCATCGGAATCTATAACTAGTGTCACAGGAATGGTTCAAAGCATAGACAGTAGGAAGAGTCAGTCTTGTTGTACTTAAGTCGGCATTGTGAAGTTTGTTTTTAATTCCGATGCAATTTCTGTGTTTCATCGTCAATTAGAAGGTCAGAGGGATACAGTAAACCTGAAGTGAAGCATCGGAAACTATAACTAGTGTCACAGGAATGGTTCAAAACGTAGTCAGTAGGAAGAGTCAGCCTTCTTGTACTTAAGTCGGCATTGTGCCTTTTGTATTTAATTCCGAAGCAGTTTCTGTGTTTCATCGTCAATAAGAAGGTTTAAATGATACAGTCAACCTGAAGTGCAGCATCGGAATCTATAGCTAGTGTCACAAGAATGGTTCAAAACATAGACAGTAGGAAGAGTCAGTCTTCTTGTACTTAAGTCGGCATTGTGCCTTCTGTATTTAATTCCGATGCAATTTCTGTGTTTCATCGTCAATAAGAAGGTCCAAGGGATACAGTAATCCTGAAGTTAAGCATCGGAATCTATGACTAGTGTCACAGGAATGGTTCAAAACATAGTCAGCAAGAAGAGTCAGTCTTCTTGTACTTAAGTCGGCATTGTGCCTTTTCTATTTAATTCCGATGCAATTTCTGTGTTTCATCGTCACTAAGAAGGTCCAAGGGATACAGTAAACCTGAAGTGTAGCATCGAAATCAATAACTAGTGTCACAGGAATGTTTCAAAACATAGTCAGTAAGAAGAGTCAGTCTCCTTGTACTTAAGTCATCATTGTGCATTTTCTATTTAATTCTGATGCAATTTCTGTGTTTCATCGTCCATAAGAAGGTCCAAGGGATACAGTAAACCTGGAGTGAAGCATCGGAATCTGTAACTAATGTCACAGGAATGGTTCAAAGCATAGACAGTAAGAAGAGTCAGACTTCCTTTACTTAAGTCAGCATTGTGCCTTTTGTATTTAATTCCGATGCAATTTCTGTGTTTAATCGTCAATAAGAAGGTCCAAGGGATACAGTAATCCTGTAGTTAAGCATCAGAATCTATGACTAGTGTCACAGGAATGGTTCAAAACATAGTCAGTAAGAAGAGTCAGTCTTCTTGTACTTAAGTCGGCATTGTGCCTTTTCTATTTAATTCCGATGCAATTTCTGTGTTTCATCGTCACTAAGAAGGTCCAAGGGATACAGTAAACCTGAAGTGTAGCATCGAAATCTATAACTAGTGTCACAGGAATGGTTCAAAACATAGTCAGTAAGAAGAGTCAGTCTCCTTGTACTTAAATCATCATTGTGCATTTTCTATTTAATTCTGATGCAATTTCTGTGTTTCATCGTCCATAAGAAGGTCCAAGGGATACAGTAAACCTGGAGTGAAGCAGCGGAATCTATAACTAATGTCACAGGAATGGTTAAAAACATAGACAGTAAGAAGAGTCAGACTTCCTTTACTTAAGTCGGCATTGTGCCTTTTGTATTTAATTCCGATGCAATTTCTGTGTTTCATCGTCAATAAGAAGGTCGAAGGGATACAGTAAACCAGGAGTGAAGCATCGGAGCCTATAACTAGTGTCACAGGAATGGTTCAAAACACAGACAGTAAGAAGTGTCAGTCTTCTTGTACTTAATTTGGCATTGCGCCTTTTGTATTTAATTCCGTTGCAATTTCTGTGTTTCATCGTCAATAAGAAGGTCAGAGGGATACAGTAAACCTGAAATGAAGCATCGGAATCTATAACTAGTGTCACAGGAAGGGTTCAAAACATAGTCAGTAAGAAGAGTCAGTCTTCTTGTACTTAAGTCGGCATTGTGCCTTTTGTATTTAATTCGCATGCAATTACTGTGTTCAATCGTCAATATGAAGGTCCAAATGATACATTAAACCTGGAGTGAAATATCGGAATCAATAACTAGTGTCACAGGAATGGTTCGAAAGCATAGACAGTAGGAAGAGTCAGTCTCCTAGTACTTAAGACGGCATTGTGCTTTTCTATTTAATTCCGATGCAATTTCTGTGTTTCATCGTCAATAAGACGGTCAGAGGGGTACAGTAAACCTGATGTGAAGCATCGGAATCTATAACTAGTGTCACAGGAATGGTTCAAAACATAGTCTGCAAGAAGAGTCAGTCTTCTTATACTTAAGTCGGCATTGTGCCTTTTGCATTTAATTCCGATGCAATATCTGTCTTTCATCGTCACTAAGAAGGTCAGAGGGATACAGTAATCCTGAAGTTAAGCATCGGAATCTATAACTAGTGTCACAGGAATGGTTCAAACCATAGTCAGTAAGAAGAGTCAGTCTTCTGGTACTTAAGTCGGCATTGTGCCTTTTGTATTTAATTCCGATGCAATTTCTGTGTTTCATCGTCAATAGGAAGGTCCAAGGGATACAGTAAACCTGAATTGAAGCATCGGAATCTATAACTAGTGTCAAAGGAATGGTTCAAATCATAGACAGTAGGAAGAGTCAGTCTCCTTGTACTTAAGTCGGCATTGTAAATTTTGTATTTAATTCCGATGCAATTTATGTATTTCATCGTCAATATGAAGGTCAGAGGGATACAGTAAACCTGAAGTGAAGCATCGGAAACTACAACTAGTGTCACAGGAATGGTTCAAAACGTAGTCAGTAGGGAGAGTCAGTCTTCTTGTACTTAAGTCGGCGTTGTGCCCTTTGTATTTAATTCCGAAGCAGTTTCTGTGTTTCATCGTCAATAAGAAGGTTTAAGGGATACAGTAAACCTGGAGTGAAGCAGCGGAATCTATAACTAATGTCACAGGAATGGTTCAAAGCATAGACAGTAAGAAGAGTCAGACATCCTTTACTTAAGTCGGCATTGTGCCTTTTGTATTTAATTCCGATGCAATTTCTGTATTTCATCGTCAATAAGAAGGTCCAAGGGATACGGTAAACCTGGAGTGAAGCATCGGAGTCTATAACTACTGTCACAGGAATGGTTCAAATCATAGACAGTAAGAAGAGTCAGTCTTCTTGTACTTAATTCGGCATTGCGCCTTTTGTATTTAATTCCAATGCAATTTCTGTGTTTCATCGTCAATAAGAAGGTCAGAGGGATACAGTAAACCTGAAGTGAAGCATCGGAATCTATAACTAGTGTCACAGGAATGCTTCAAAACATAGTCAGTAAGTTGAGTCAGTCTTCTTGTACTTAGGTCGGCCTTTTGCCTTTTGTATTTAATTCCGATGCAATTTCTGTGTTTCATCGTTAATAAGAAGGTCCAAGGGATACAGTAAACCTGAAGTGAACCATCGGAATCTGTAACTAGTGTCACAGGAATGGTTCAAAATACAGACAGTAGGAAAAGTCGGTCTACTGTACTTAAGTCGGCATTGTGCCTTTTGTATTGAATTCCGATGCAATTTTATTGTTTCATCGTCAATAAGAAGGTCAGAAAGATACAGTAATCCTGAAGTTAAGCATCAGAATCTATAACTATTGTCACAGGAATGGTTCAAAGCATATTCAGTAAGAAGAGTCAGTCTTCTTGTAGTTAAGTCGGCATTGTGCCGTTTGTATTTAATTCCGATGCAATTTCTGTGTTTCATCGTCAATAAGACGGTCAGAGGGATACAGTAAACCTGATGTGAAGCATCGGAATCTATAACTAGTGTCACAGGAATGGTTCAAATGCATAGATAGTAGAAAGAGTCAGTCTTCTAGTAGTTAAGACGGCATTGTGCCTTTCTATTTAATTCCGATGCAATTTCTGTGTTTCATCGTCAATAAGACGGTCAGAGGGATACAGTAAACCTGATGTGAAGCATCGGAATCTATAACTAGTGTCACAGGAATGGTTCAAAACATTGTCTGAAAGAAGAGTCAGTCTTCTTGTACTTAAGTCGGCATTGTGCCTTTTGTATTTAATTCCGATGCAATATCTGTGTTTCATCGTCACTAAGAAGGTCAGAGGGACACAGTAATCCTGAAGTTAAGCATCGGAATCTATAACTAGTGTCACAGGAATGGTTCAAAGCATAGTCAGTAAGAAGAGTCAGTCTTCTTGTACTTAAGTTGGCATTGTGCCTTTTGTATTTAATTCCGATGCAATTTCTGTGTTTCATAGTCAATAAGAAGGACAGAGGGATACAGTAAACCTGAAGTGAAGCATCGGAATCTATGACTAGTGTCACAGGAATGGTTCAAAACATAGACAGTAAGAAGAGTCAGACTTCCTTTACTTAAGTCGGCATTGTGCCTTTTGTTTGTAATTCCGATGGAATTTCTGTGTTTCATCGCCAATAAGAAGATCCAAGGGATAGAGTAATCCAGGAGTGAAGCATCGGAGTCTATAACTAGTGTCACAGGAATGGTTCAAAACACAGACAGTAAGAAGTGTCAGTCTTCTTGTACTTAATTTGGCATTGCGCCTTTTGTATTTAATTCCGTTGCAATTTCTGTGTTTCATCGTCAATAAGAAGGTCAGAGGGATACAGTAAACCTGAAGTGAAGCATCGGAATCTATAACTAGTGTCACAGGAACGGTTCAAAACATAGTCAGTAAGAAGAGTCAGTCTTCTTGTACTTAAGTCGGCATTGTGCCTTTTGTATTTAATTCGGATGCAATTACTGTGTTTCATCGTCAATAAGAAGGTCCAAGGGATACATTAAACCTGGAGTGAAGCATCGGAATCAATAACTAGTGTGACAGGATTGGTTCAAAACATAGACAGTAGGAAGAGTCAGTCTTCTTGTACTTAAGTCGGCATTGTGAATTTTGTATTTAATTCCGATGCAATTTCCGTGTTTCATCGTCAATATGAAGGTCAGACGGATACAGTAAACCTGAAGTGAAGCATCGGAATCTATAACTAGAGTCACAGGAATGGTTCAAAACATAGACAGTAAGAAGAGTCAGTCTTCTTGTACTTAAGTCGGCATTGTGCCTTTTATATTTAATTCCGAAGCAATTTCTGTGTTTCATCGTCAATAAGAAGGTCCAACGGATGCAGTAAACCTGAAGTGAAGCATCGGAATCTATAACTAGTGTCACAGAATTAGCTCAAAGCATAGTCAGTAAGAAGAGTCAGCCTTCTTGTACTTAAGTTGGCATTGTGCCTTTTGTATTTAATTCCGATGCAATTTCTGTGTTTCATCGTCAATAAGAAGGACAGAGGGATACAGTAAACCTGAAGTGAAGCATCGAAATCTATGACTAGTGTCGAAGGAATGGTTCAAAACATAGTCAGTAAGAAGAGTCAGTCTTCTTGTACTTAAGTCGGCGTTGTGCCTTTTGCATTTAATTCCGATGCAATTTCTGTGCTTCAACGTCAATAAGAAAGTCAGAGGGATACAGTAAACCTGAAGTGAAGCATCGGAATCTATAACTAGTGTCAAAGGAATGGTTCAAATCATAGACAGTAGGAAGAGTCAGTCTCCTTGTACTTAAGTCGGCATTGTAAATTTTGTATTTAATTCCGATCAATTTCTGTGTTTCATCGTCAATATGAAGGTCAGAGGCATACAGTAAACCTGAAGTGAAGCATCGGAAACTATAACTAGTGTCACAGGAATGGTTCAAAACGTAGTCAGTAGGAAGAGTCAGTCTTCTTGTACTTAAGCCGGCATTGTGCCCTTTGTATTTAATTCCGAAGCAGTTTCTGTGTTTCATCGTCAATAAGAAGGTTTAAGGGATACAGTCAACCTGAAGTGAAGCATAGGAATCTATAGCTAGTGTCACAAGAATAGTTCAAAACATAGTCAGTAAGAAGAGTCAGTCTTCTTGTACTTAAGTCATCATTGTGCATTTTGTATTTAATTCTGATGCAATTTCTGTGTTTCATCGTCCATAAGAAGGTCCAAGAGATACAGTAAACCTGGAGTGAAGCATCGGAATCTATAACTAATGTCACAGGAATGGTTCAAAGCATAGACAGTAAGAAGAGTCAGACTTCCTTTACTTAAGTCGGCATTGTGCCTTTTGTATTTAATTCCGATGCAATTTCTGTGTTTCATCGTCAATAAGAAGGTCCAAGGGATACAGTAAACCTGGAGTGAAGCATCGGAGTCTATAACTACTGTCACAGGAATGGTACAAATCATAGACAGTAAGAAGAGTCAGTCTTCTTGTACTTAATTCGGCATTGCGCCTTTTGTATTTGATTCCAATGCAATTTGTGTGTTTCATCGTCAATAAGAAGGCCAGAGGGATACAGTAAACCTGAAGTGAAGCATCGGAATCTATAACTAGTGTCACAGGAATGCTTCAAAACATAGTCAGTAAGAAGAGTCAGTCTTCTTGTACTTAAGTCGGCCTTTTGCCTTTTGTATTTAATTCCGATGCAATTTCTGTGTTTCATCGTCAATAAGAAGGTCCAAGGGATACAGTCAACCTGAAGTGAACCATCGGAATCTGTAACTAGTGTCACAGGAATGGTTCAAAATATAGACAGTAGGAAATGTAGGTCTACATGTACTTAAGTCGGCATTGTGCCTTTTGTATTTAATTCCGATGCAATTTCTGTGTTTCATCGTCAATAAGAAGGTCAGAATGATACAGTAATCCTGAAGTTAAGCATCAGAATCTATAACTATTGTCACAGGAATGGTTCAAAGCATATTCAGTAAGAAGAGTCAGTCTTCTTGTAGCTAAGTCGGCATTGTGCCGTTTGTATTTAATTCCGATGCAATTTCTGTGTTTCATCGTTAATAAGAAGGTCCAAGGGATACAGTAAACCTGAAGTGAAGCCTCGGAATCTATAACTAGTGTCACAGGAATGGTTCAATCATACACAGTATGAAGAGTCAGTCTTCTAGTGCTTATGTCGGCATTGTGCATTTTGTATTTAATTCCGATGCAATTTCTTTGTTTCATCGTCCATAAGTAGGTCCAAGGGATACAGTAAACCTGGAGTGAAGCATCGGAATCTATAACTAGTGTCACAGGAATGGTTCAGAACATAGACAGTAAGAAGAGTCAGACTTCCTTTACTTAAGTCGGCATTGTGCCTTTTGTATTTAATTCCGATGCAATTTCTGTGTTTCATCGCCAATAAGAAGATCCAAGGGATACAGTAAACCAGGAGTGAAGCATCGGAGTCTATAACTAGTGTCACAGGAATGGTTCAAAACATAGACAGTAAGAAGTGTCAGTCTTCTTGTACTTAATTTGGCATTGCGCCTTTTGTATTTAATTCCGTTGCAATTTCGGTGTTTCATCGTCAATAAGAAGGTCAGAGGGATACAGTAAACCTGAAGTGAAGCATCGGAATCTATAACTAGTGTCACAGGAACGGTTCAAAACATAGTCAGTAAGAAGAGTCAGTCTTCTTGTACTTAAGTCGGCATTGTGCCTTTTGTATTTAATTCGGATGCAATTTCTGTGTTTCATCGTCAATAAGAAGGTCCAAGGGATACATTAAACCTGGAGTGAAGCATCGGAATCATTAACTAGTGTCACAGGAATGGTTCAAATGCATGAATAGTAGGAAGAGTCAGTCTTCTAGTAGTTAAGACGGCATTGTGCCTTTCTATTTAATTCCGATGCAATTTCTGTGTTTCATCGTCAATATGACGGTCAGAGGGATACAGTAAACCTGATGTGTAGCATCGGACTCTATAACTAGTGTCACAGGAATGGTTCAAAGCATAGTCTGAAAGAAGAGTCAGTCTTCTTGTACTTAAGTCGGCATTGTGCCTTTTGTATTTAATTCCGATGCAATATCTATGTTTCATCGTCACTAAGAAGGTCAGAGGGACACAGTAATCCTGAAGTTAAGCATCGGAATCTATAACTAGTGTCACAGGAATGGTTCAAAGCATAGTCAGTAAGAAGAGTCAGTCTTCTTGTACTTAAATCGGCATTGTGCCTTTTGTATTTAATTCCGATGCAATTTCTGTGTTTCATCGTCAATAGGAAGGTCCAAGGGATACAGTAGACCTGAATTGAAGCATAGGAATCTATAACTAGTGTCACAGGATTGGTTCAAAGCATAGACAGTAGGAAGAGTCAGTCTTCTTGTACTTAAGTCGGCATTGTGAATTTTGTATTTAATTCCGATGCAATTTCCATGTTTCATCGTCAATATGAAGGTCAGACGGATACAGTAAACCTGAAGTGAAGCATCGGAATCTATAACTAGAGTCACAGGAATGGTTCAAAACATAGACAGTAAGAAGAGTCAGTCTTCTTGTACTTAAGTCGGCATTGTGCCTTTTGTATTTAATTCCGAAGCAATTTCTGTGTTTCATCATCGATAAGAAGGTCCAACGGATACAGTAAACCTGAAGTGAAGCATCGGAATCTATAACTAGTGTCACAGAAATGGTTCAAAGCATAGTCAGTAAGAAGAATCAGTCTTCTTGTACTTAAGTTGGCATTATGCCTTTTGTATTTAATTCCGATGCAATTTCTGTGTTTCATCGTCAATAAGAAGGACAGAGGGATACAGTAAACCTGAAGTGAAGCATCGTAATCTATGACTAGTGTCACAGGAATGGTTCAAAACATAGACAGTAAGAAGAGTCAGACTTCCTTTACTTAAGTCGGCATTGTGCCTTTTGTATGTAATTCCGATGCAATTTCTGTGTTTCATCGCCAATAAGAAGATCCAAGGGATACAGTAAACCAGGAGTGAAGCATCGGAGTCTGTAACTAGTGTCACAGGAATGGTTCAAAACATAGACAGTAAGAAGTGTCAGTCTTGTTGTACTTAATTTGGCATTGCGCCTTTTGTATTTAATTCCGTTTCAATTTCTGTGTTTCATCGTCAATAAGAAGGTCAGAGGGATACAGTAAACCTGAAGTTAAGCATCGGAATCTATAACTAGTGTCACAGGAATGGTTCAAAACATAGTCAGTAAGAAGAGTCAGTCTTCTTGTACTTAAGTCGGCGTTGTGCCTTTTGTATTTAATTCCGATGCAATTTCTGTGCTTCAACGTCAATAAGAAAGTCAGAGGGATACAGTAAACCTGAAGTGAAGCATCGGAACCTATAACTAGTGTCACAGGAATGGTTCAAAACATAGTCAGTAAGAAGAGTCAGTCTTCTTGTACTTAAGTCGGCATTGTGCCTTTTGTATTTAATTCCGATGCAATTTCTGTGTTTCATTGTCACTAAGAAGGTCAGAGGGATACAGTTATCCTGAAGTTAAGCATCGGAATCTACAACTAGTGTCACAGGAATGGTTCAAAGCATAGTCAGTAAGAAGAGTCAGTCTTCTTGTAGTTAAGTTGGCATTGTGCCTTTTGTATTTAATTCCGATGCAATTTCTGTGTTTCATCGTCAATAAGAAGGTCCAAGGTATACAGTATACCGGAAGTGAACCATCGGAATCTATAACTAGTGTCACAGGAATAGTTCAAAACATAGACAGTAGGAAGAGTCAGTCTTCTTGTACTTAAGTCGGCATTGTGCCTTTTGTATTTAATTCCGATGCGATTTCTGTGTTTCATCGTCAATAAGACGGTCAGAGGGATACAGTATCCTAATATGAACCATCGAAATCTATAACTAGTGTCACAGGAATGGTTCAAAACATAGACAGTATGAAAAGTCACTCTACATGTACTTAAGTCGGCATTGTGCCTTTTGTACTTAATTCCGATGCAATTTCTGTGTTTTATCGTCATTAAGAAGGTCAGAGGGATACAGTAAACCTGATGTGAAGCATCGGAATCTATAACTAGTGTCACAGGAATGGTGCAAAACATAGTCAGTAAGAAGAGTCAGTCTTCTTGTACTTAAGTCGGCATTGTGAATTTTGTTTTTAATTCCGATGCAATTTCGGTGTTTCATCGTCAATTAGAAGGTCAGAGGGATACAGTAAACCTGAAGTGAAGCATCGGAAACTTTAACTAGTGTCTCAGGAATGGTTCAAAGCGTAGTCAGTAGGAAGAGTCAGTCTTCTTGTACTTACGTCGGCATTGTGCCCTTTGTATTTAATTCCGAAGCAGTTTCAGTGTTTCATCGTCAATAAGAAGGTTTAAGGGATACAGTCAACCTGAAGTGAAGCATCGGAATCTATAGCTAGTGTCACAAGAATGGTTCAAAACATAGTCAGTAAGAAGAGTCAGTCTTCTTGTACTTAAGTCATCATTGTGCATTTTCTATTTGATTCTGATGCAATTTCTGTGTTTCATCGTCCATAAGAAGGTCCAAGAGATACAGTAAACCTGGAGTGAAGCATCGGAATCTATAACTAATGTCACAGGAATGGTTCAAAGCATAGACTGTAAGAAGAGTCAGCCTTCCTTTACTTAAGTCGGCATTGTGCCTTTTGTATTTAATTCCGATGCAATTTCTGTGTTTCATCGTCAATAAGAAGGTCCAAGGGATACAGTAAACCTGGAGTGAAGCATCGGAGACTATAACTACTGTCACAGGAATGGTTCAAATCATAGACAGTAAGAAGAGTATGGTACTTAATTCGGCATTGCGCCTTTTGTATTTAATTCCAATGCAATTTCTGTGTTTCATCGTCAATAAGAAGGTCAGAGGGATACAGTAAACCTGAAGTGAAGCATCGGAATCTATAACTAGTGTCACAGGAATGGTTCAAAACATAGTCAGTAAGAAGAGTCAGTCTTCTTGTACTTAAGTCGGCATTTTGCCTTTTGTATTTAATTCCGATGCAATTTCTGTGTTTCATCGTCAATAAGAAGGTCCAAGGGATACAGTAAACCTGAAATGAACCATCGGAATCTATGACTAGTGTCACAGGAATGGTTCAAAACATAGACAGTAGTAAAAGTCGGTGTAAATGTACTTAAGTCGGCATTGTGCTTTTCGTATTTAATTCCGATGCAATTTCTGTGTTTCATCGTCAATAAGAAGGTCAGAAAGATACAGTAATCCTGAAGTTAAGCATCAGAATATAAAACTATTCTCACAGGAATGGTTCAAAGCATATTCAGTAAGAAGAGTCAGTCTTCTTGTAGTTAAGTCGGCATTGTGCCGTTTGTATTTAATTCCGATGCAATTTCTGTGTTTCATCGTCAATAAGAAGGTCCAAGGGATACAGTAAACCTGAAGTGAAGCCTCGGAATCTACAACTAGTGTCACAGGAATGGTTCAATCATACACAGTAGGAAGAGTCAGTCTTCTAGTGCTTATGTCGGCATTGTGCATTTTCTATTTAATTCCGATGCAATTTCTTTGTTTCATCGTCCATAAGTAGGTCCAAGGGATACAGTAAACCTGGAGTGAAGCATCGGAATCTATAACTAGTGTCACAGGAATGGTCCAAAACATAGGCAGTAAGAAGAGTCAGACTTCCTTTGCTTAAGTCGGCATTGTGTCTTTTGTATGTAATTCCGATGCAATTTCTGTGTTTCATCGCCAATAAGAAGATCCAAGGGATACAGTAAACCAGGAGTGAAGCATCGGAGTCTATAACTAGTGTCACAGGAATGGTTCAAAACATAGACAGTAACAAGTGTCAGTCTTCTTGTACTTAATTTGGCTTTGCGCCTTTTGTATTTAATTCCGTTGCAATTTCTGTGTTTCATCGTCAATAAGAAGGTCAGAGGGATACAGTAAACCTGAAGTGAAGCATCGGAATCTATAACTAGTGTCACAGGAACGGTTCAAAACATAGTCAGCAAGAAGAGTCAGTCTTCTTGCACTTAAGTCGGCATTGTGCCTTTTGTATTTAATTCGGATGCAATTTCTGTGTTTCATCGTCAATAAGAAGGTCCAAGGGATACATTAAACCTGGAGTGAAGCATCGAAATCAATAACTAGTGTCACAGGAATGGTTCAAATGCATAGACAGTTGGAAGAGTCAGTCTTCTAGTACTTAAGACGGCATTGTGCCTTTCTATTTAATTCCGATGAAATTTCTGTGTTTCATTGTCAATAAGACGGTCAGAGGGATACAGTAAACCTGATGTGAAGCATCGGAATCTATAACTAGTGTCACAGGAATGGTTCAAATCATAGTCTGAAAGAAGAGTCAGTCTTCTTGTACTTAATTTGGCATTGCGCCTTTTGTATTTAATTCCGTTGCAATTTCTGTGTTTCATCGTCAATAAGAAGGTCAGAGGGATACAGTAAACCTGAAGTGAAGCATCGGAATCTATAACTAGTGTCACAGGAATGGTTCAAAACATAGTCAGTAAGAAGAGTCAGTCTTCTTGTACTTAAGTCGGCATTTTGCCTTTTGTATTTAATTCCGATGCAATTTCTGTGTTTCATCGTCAATAAGAAGGTCCAAGGGATACAGTAAACCTGAAATGAACCATCGGAATCTATAACTAGTGTCACAGGAATGGTTCAAAACATAGACAGTAGGAAAAGTCGGTCTACATGTACTTAAGTCGGCATTGTGCTTTTTGTATTTAATTCCGATGCAATTTCTGTGTTTCATCGTCAATAAGAAGGTCAGAAAGATACAGTAATCCTGAAGTTAAGCATCAGAATCTATAACTATTCTCACAGGAATGCTTCAAAGCATATTCAGTAAGAAGAGTCAGTCTTCTTGTAGTTAAGTCGGCATTGTGCCGTTTGTATTTAATTCCGATGCAATTTCTGTGTTTCATCGTCAATAAGAAGGTCCAAGGGATACAGTAAACCTGAAGTGAAGCCTCGGAATCTGCAAGTAGTGTCACAGGAATGGTTCAATCATACACAGTAGGAAGAGTCAGTCTTCTAGTGCTTATGTCGGCATTGTGCATTTCCTATTTAATTCCGATGCAATTTCTTTGTTTCATCGTCAATAAGTAGGTCCAAGGGATACAGTAAACCTGGAGTGAAACATCGGAATCTATAACTAGTGTCACAGGAATGGTTCAAAACATAGACAGTAAGAAGAGTCAGACTTCCTTTACTTAAGTCGGCATTGTGTCTTTTGTATGTAATTCCGATGCAATTTCTGTGTTTCATCGCCAATAAGAAGGTCCAAGGGATACAGTAAACCAGGAGTGAAGCATCGGAGTCTATAACTAGTGTCACAGGAATGGTTCAAAACATAGATAGTAAGAAGTGTCAGTCTTCTTGTACTTAATTTGGCATTGCGCCTTTTGTATTTAATTCCGTTGCAATTTCTGTGTTTCAACGTCAATAAGAAGGTCAGAGGGATACAGTAAACCTGAAGTGAAGCATCGGAATCTATAACTAGTGTCACAGGATTGGTTCAAAACATAGACAGTAGGAAGAGTCAGTCTTCTTGTACCTAAGTCGGCATTGTGCCTTTTGTATTTAATTCCGAAACAATTTCTGTGTTTCATCGTCAATAAGAAGGTCCAACGGATACAGTAAACCTGAAGTGAAGCATCGGAATCTATAACTAGTGTCACAGAAATGGTTCAAATCATAGATAGTAAGGAGAGTCAGTCTTCTTGTACTTAAGTTGGCATTTTGCATTTTGTATTTAATTCCGATGCAATTTCTGTGTTTCATCGTCAATAACAAGGTCCAAGGGATACAGTAAAAATGAAATGAACCATCGGAATCTATAACTAGTGTCACAGGAATGGTTCAAAACATAGACAGTAGGAAAAGTCGGTCTACATGTACTTAAGTCGGCATTGTGCTTTTTGTATTTAATTCCGATGCAATTTCTGTGTTTCATCGTCAATAAGAAGGTCAGAAAGATACAGTAATCCTGAAGTTAAGCATCAGAATCTATAACTATTCTCACAGGAATGGTTCAAAGCATATTCAGTAAGAAGAGTCAGACTTCTTGTAGTTAAGTCGGCATTGTGCCGTTTGCATTTAATTCCGATGCAATTTCTGTGTTTCATCGTCAATAAGAAGGTCCAAGGGATACAGTAAACCTGAAGTGAAGCCTCGGAATCTACAACTAGTGTCACAGGACTGGTTCAATCATACACAGTAGGAAGAGTCAGTCTTCTAGTGCTTATGTCGGCATTGTGCATTTTCTATTTAATTCCGATGCAATTTCTTTGTTTCATCGTCGATAAGTAGGTCCAAGGGATACAGTAAACCTGGTGTGAAGCATCGGAATCTATAACTAGTGTCACAGGAATGGTTCAAAACATAGACAGTAAGAAGAGTCAGACTTCCTTTACTTAAGTCGGCATTGTGTCTTTTGTATGTAATTCCGATGCAATTTCTGTGTTTCATCGCCAATAAGAAGATCCAAGGGATACAGTAAACCAGGAGTGAAGCATCGGAGTCTATAACTAGTGTCACAGGAATGGTTCAAAACATAGACAGTAAGAAGTGTCAGTCTTCTTGTACTTAATTTGGCATTGCGCCTTTTGTATTTAATTCCGTTGCAATTTCTGTGTTTCATCGTCAATAAGAAGGTCAGAGGGATACAGTAAACCTGAAGTGAAGCATCGGAATCTATAACTAGTGTCACAGGATTGGTTCAAAACATAGACAGTAGGAAGAGTCAGTCTTCTTGTACTTAAGTCGGCATTGTGAATTTTGTATTTAATTCCGATGCAATTTCCGTGTTTCATCGTCAATATGAAGGTCAGACTGATACAGTAAACCTGAAGTGAAGCATCGGAATCTATAACTAGAGTCACAGGAATGGTTCAGAACATAGACAGTAAGAAGAGTCAGTCTTCTTGTACTTAAGTTGACATTGTGCCTTTTGTATTTAATTCCGATGCAATTTCTGTGTTTCATCGTCAATAAGAAGGACAGAGGGATACAGTAAACCTGAAGTGAAGCATCGGAATCTATGACTAGTGTCACAGGAATGGTTCAAAACATAGTCAGTAAGAAGAGTCTGTCTTCTTGTACTTAAGTCAGCGTTGTGCCTTTTGTATTTAATTCCGATGCAATTTCTGTGCTTCAACGTCAATAAGAAAGTCAGAGGGATACAGTAAACCTGAAGTGAAGCATCGGAACCTATAACTAGTGTCACAGGAATGGTTCAAAACATAGTCAGTAAGAAGAGTCAGTCTTCTTGTACTTAAGTCGGCATTGTGCCTTTTGTATTTAATTCCGATGCAATTTCTGTGTTTCATTGTCACTAAGAAGGTCAGAGGGATACAGTTATCCTGAAGTTAAGCATCGGAATCTATAACTAGTGTCACAGGAATGGTTCAAAGCATAGTCAGTAAGAAGAGTCAGTCTTCTTGTAGTTAAGTTGGCATTGAGCCTTTTGTATTTAATTCCGATTCAATTTCTGTGTTTCATCGTCAATTAGACGATCAGAGGAATACAGTAAACCTAATATGAACCATCGGAATCTATAACTAGTGTCACAGGAATGGTTCAAAACATAGTATGAAAAGTCACTCTACGTGTACTTAAGTCGGCATTGTGCCTTTTGTATTTAATTCCGATGCAATATCTGTGTTTCATCGTCAATAAGAAGGTCAGAGGGATACAGTAAACCTGATGTGAAGCATCGGAATCTATAACTAGTGTCACATGAATGGTGCAAAACATAGTCAGTAAGAAGAGTCAGTCTTCTTGTACTTAAGTCTGCATTGTGCCTTTTGTATTTAATTCCGATGCAATTTCTGTGTTTCATCGTCAATAGGAATGTCCAAGGGATACAGTAGACCTGAATTGAAGCATCGGAATCTATAACTAGTGTCACAGGAATGGATCAAACATAGACAGTAGGAAGAGTCAGTCTTCTTGTACTTAACTCGGCATTGTGAATTTTGTATTTAATTACGATGCAATTTCTGTGTTTCATCGTCAATTAGAAGGTCAGAGGGATACAGTAAACCTGAAATGAAGCATCGGAATCTATAACTAGTGTCACAGGAATGGTTCAGAACATAGTCAGTAAGAAGAGTCAGTCTTCTTGTACTTAAGTCGGCATTGTGCCTTTTGTATTTAATTCCGAAGCAGTTTCTGTGTTTCATCGTCAATAAGAAGGTTTAAGGGATACAGTCAACCTGAAGTGAAGCATCGGAATCTATAACGAGTGTCACAGGAATGGTTCAAACATAGTCAGTAAGAAGAGTCAGTCTTCTTGTACGTAAGTCATCATTGTGCATTTTCAATTTAATTCTGATGCAATTTCTGTATTTCGTCGTCAATAAGAAGGTGCAAGGGATACAGTAAACCTGGAGTGAAGCATCGGAATCTATAACTAATGTCACAGGAATGGTTCAAACATAGACAGTAAGAAGAGTCAGACTTCTTTTACATAAGTCGGCATTGTGGCTCCTGTATTTAATTCCGATGCGATTTCTGTGTTTCATCGTCAATAGGACGGTCAGAGGGATACAGTAATCCTAATATGAACCATCGGAATCTATAACTAGTGTCACAGGAATGGTTCAAAACCAAGACAGTATGAATAGTCACTCCACATGTACTTAAGTCGGCATTGTGCCTTTTGTATTTAATTCCGATGCAATTTCTGTGTTTCATTGTCAATACGAAGGTCAGAGGGATACAGTAAACATGAAGTGAAGCATCGGAACCTATAACTAGTGTCACAGGAATGGTTCAAAACATAGTCAGTAAGAAGAGTCAGTCTTCTTGTACTTAAGTCGGCATTGTGCCTTTTGTATTTAATTCCGATGCAATATCTGTGTTTCATAGTCACTAAGAAGGTCAGAGGGATACAGTTATCCTGAAGTTAAGCATCGGAATCTATAACTAGTGTCACAGGAATGGTTCAAAGCATAGTCAGTAAGAAGAGTCAGTGTTCTTGTAGTTAAGTTGGCATTTTGCCTTTTGTATTTAATTCCGATGCAATTTCTGTGTTTCATCGTCAATAAGAAGGTCCAAGGGATACAGTAAACCGGAAGTGAAGGATCGGAATCTATAACTAGTGTCACAGGAATGGTTCAAAACATAGACAGTAGGAAGAGTCAGTCTTCTTGTAGTTAAGTTGGCATTGTGCCTTTTCTATTTAATTCCGATGCAATTTCTGTGTTTAACCGTCAATAAGACGGTCAGAGGAATACAGTAAACCTAATATGAACCATCGGAATCTATAACTAGTGTCACAGGAATGGTTCAAAACATAGACAGTATGAAAAGTCACTCTACGTGTACTTAAATCGGCATTGTGCTTTTGTATTTAATTCCGTTGCAATTTCTGTGTTTCATCGTCAATAAGAAGGTCAGAGGGATACAGTAAACCCGATATGAAGCATCGGATTCTATAACTAGTGTCACAGGAATGGTGCAAAACATAGTCAGTAAGAAGAGTCAGTCTTCTTGTACTTAAGTCTGTATTGTGCCTTTTGTATTTAATTCCGATGCAATTTCTGTGTTTCGTCGTCAATAGGAATGTCCAAGGGATACAGTAGACCTGAATTGAAGCATCGGAATCTATAACTAGTGTCACAGGAATGGTTCAAACATAGACAGTAGCAAGAGTCAGTCTTCTTGTACTTAACTCGGCATTGTGAATTTTGTATTTAATTCCGATGCAATTTCTGTGTTTCATCGTCAATTAGAAGGTCAGAGGGATACAGTAAACCTGGAGTGAAGCATCGGAATCTATAACTAGTGTCACAGGAATGGTTCAAAACATAGTCAGTAAGAAGAGTCAGTCTTCTTGTACTTAAGTCGGCATTGTGCCTTTTGTATTTAATTCCGAAGCAGTTTCTGTGTTTCATCGTCAATAAGAAGGTTTAAGGGATACAGTCAACCTGAAGTGAAGCATCGGAATCCATAGCTAGTGTCACAAGAATGGTTTATCACATAGTCAGTAAGAAGAGTCAGTCTTCTTGTACTTAAGTCGGCATTGTGCGATTTGTATTTAATTCCGATGCAATTTCTGTGTTTCATCGTCAATAAGAAGGTCCAAGGGATACAGTAATCCTGAAGTTAAGCATCGGAATCTATGACTAGTGTCACAGGAATAGTTCCAAACATAGTCAGTAAGAAAAGTCAGTCTTCTTGTACTTATGTCTGTATTGTGCCTTTTGTATTTAATTCCGATGCTATTTCTGTGTTTCATCGTCAATAAGAAGGTCCAAGGGATACAGTAAACCTGAAGTGAAGCATCGGAATCTATAACGAGTGTCACAGGAATGGTTCAAAGCATAGTCAGTAAGAAGAGTCAGTCTTCTTGTACTTAAGTCATCATTGTGCTTTTTCCATTTAATTTTGATGCAATTTCTGTATATCGTCGTCAATAAGAAGGTGCAAGGGATCCAGTAAACCTGGAGTGAAGCATCGGAATCTATAACTAATGTCACAGGAATGCTTCAAACATAGACAGTAAGAAGAGTCAGACTTCTTTTACTTAAGTCGGCATTGTGGCTTCTGTATTTAATTCCGATGCAATTTCTGTGTTTCATCGTCAATAAGAAGGTCCAAGGGATACAGTAAACCAGGAGTGAAGCATCGGAGTCGATAACTAGTGTCACAGGAATGGTTCAAAACATAGAGAGTAAGAAGGGTCAGTCTTCTTGTACTTAATTCGGCATTGTGCCTTTTGTATTTAATTCCGATGCAATTTCTGTGTTTCATCGTCAATAAGAAGGTCAGAGGGATCCAGTAAACCTGAAGTGAAGCATCGGAATCTATAACTAGTGTCACAGGAATGGTTCAAAACATAGACAGTAGGAAGAGTCAGTCTTCTTGTACTTAAGTCGGCATTGTGAATTTTGTATTTAATTCCGATGCAATTTCTGTTTTTCATCGTCAATAAGAAGGTTTAAGGGATACAGTCAACCTGAAGTGAAGCATCGGAATCTATAGCTAGTGTCACAAGAATGGTTCAAAACAGAGTCAGTAAGAAGAGTCAGTCTTCTTGAACTTATGTCGGCATTGTGCCTTTTGTATTTAATTCCGATGCAATTTCTGTGTTTCATCGTCAATAAGAAGGTCCAAGGGATACAGTAATCCTGAAGTTAAGCATCGGAAACTATGACTAGTGTCACAGGAATGGTTCAAACATAGTCAGTAAGAGGAGTCAGTCTCCTTGTACTTAAGTCATCATTGTGCATTTTCTATTTAGTTCTGATGCAATTTCTGTGTTTCATCGTCAATAAGAAGGTCCAAGGGATACAGTAAACCTGGAGTGAAGCATCGGAATCTATAACTAATGTCACAGGAATGATTCAAATCATAGACAGTAAGAAGAGTCAGGCTTCCTTTACTTAAGTCGGCAGTGTGCCTTTTGTATTTAATTCCGATGCAATTTCTGTGTTTCATCGTCAATAAGAGGGTCAGAGGGATACAGTAAACCTGAAGTGAAGCATCGGAAACTATAACTAGTGTCACAGGAATGGTTCAAAACATAGTCAGTAGGAAGAGTCAGTCTACATGTACTTAAGTCGGCATTGTGCCTTTTGTATTTAATTCCGATGCAATTTCTGTGTTTCATCGTCAATAAGAAGGTCAGAAAGATACAGTAATCCTGAAGTTAAGCATCAGAATCTATAACTGTTGTCACAGGAATGGTTCATAGCATATTCAGTAAGAAGAGTCAGTCTTCTTGTAGTTAAGTCGGCATTGTGCCGTTTGTATTTAATTCCGATGCAATTTCTGTGTTTCATCGTCAATAAGAAGGTCCAAGGGATTCAGTAAACCTGAAGTGAAGCCTCGGAATCTATAACTAGTGTCACAGGAATGGTTCAATCATACACAGTAGGAAGAGTCAGTCTTCTAGTGCTTATGCCGGCATTGTGCATTTTCTATTTAATTCCGATGCAATTTCTTTGTTTCATCGTCCATAAGTAGGTCCAAGGGATACAGTAAACCTGGAATGAAGCATCGGAATCTATAACTAGTGTTGTGTCGGTAGCTGGGCCGACACCGTGACGTTGAGATGGCTGAAAATGCTCGCTAGACTAACGCAGACGGGCGTGAAGTACTGGAACAGGCTACGTAATTAATGTCATTAAGAAAAGCACGTAGTTGTATTTATACTTATCTTTAATATCGTTGTGGTACATCGATCTTGACGATACACAGGAGACTTTAATTACAATCACTGTAAGGCTAATGGCGCCTTGCTAGTTCGTAGCCATTAACTTAGCTGATGGCTATTCTGTCTCTCGGCTAATGAGAGAGAAAGGCTTCGTACATCTGGTCGGTAGCTAGTTTCTCGTACAACTGGGGCGAGTGCTCTCTCGTATCACGAGACCTGCCTTGGTGGTGGCGCTAGGTCTGCGATTACACAGTGGCGACACGCGGGTCCGACATGTACTAAATGGACCGCGGCCGATTTAAGCTACCACCTAGCAAGTGTGGTGTCTGGCGGTGACACCACAACTAGTGTCACAGGAATGGTTCAAAACATAGACAGTAAGAAGAGTCAGACTTCCTTTACTTAAGTCGGCATTGTGCCTTTTGTATGTAATTCCGATGCAATTTCTGTGTTTCATCGCCAATAAGAAGATCCAAGGGATACAGTAAACCAGGAGTGAAGCATCGGAGTCTATAACTAGTGTCACAGGAATGGTTCAAAACCAAGACAGTATGAATAGTCACTCTACATGTACTTAAGTCGGCATTGTGCCTTTTGTATTTAATTCCGATGCAATTTCTGTGCTTCAACGTCAATACGAAGGTCAGAGGGATACAGTAAACATGAAGTGAAGCATCGGAACCTATAACTAGTGTCACAGGAATGGTTCAAAACATAGTCAGTAAGAAGAGTCAGTCTTCTTGTACTTAAGTCGGCATTGTGCCTTTTGTATTTAATTCCGATGCAATATCTGTGTTTCATAGTCACTAAGAAGGTCAGAGGGATACAGTTATCCTGAAGTTAAGCATCGGAATCTATAACTAGTGTCACAGGAATGGTTCAAAGCATAGTCAGTAAGAAGAGTCAGTCTTCTTGTAGTTAAGTTGGCATTGTGCCTTTTGTATTTAATTCCGATGCAATTTCTGTGTTTCATCGTCAATAAGAAGGTCCAAGGGATACAGTAAACCGGAAGTGAAGGATCGGAATCTATAACTAGTGTCACAGGAATGGTTCAAAACATAGACAGTAGGAAGAGTCAGTCTTCTTGTAGTTAAGTTGGCATTGTGCCTTTTCTATTTAATTCCGATGCAATTTCTGTGTTTCATCGTCAATAAGACGGTCAGAGGAATACAGTAAACCTAATATGAACCATCGGAATCTATAACTAGTGTCACAGGAATGGTTCAAAACATAGACAGTATGAAAAGTCACTCTACGTGTACTTAAGTCGGCATTGTGCTTTTGTATTTAATTCCGTTGCAATTTCTGTGTTTCATCGTCAATAAGAAGGTCAGAGGGATACAGTAAACCTGATGTGAAGCATCGGAATCTATAACTAGTGTCACAGGAATGGTGCAAAACATAGTCAGTAAGAAGAGTCAGTCTTCTTGTACTTAAGTCTGTATTGTGCCTTTTGTATTTAATTCCGATGAATTTCTGTGTTTCGTCGTCAATAGGAATGTCCAAGGGATACAGTAGACCTGAATTGAAGCATCGGAATCTATCACTAGTGTCACAGGAATGGTTCAAACATAGACAGTAGCAAGAGTCAGTCTTCATGTACTTAACTCGGCATTGTGAATTTTGTATTTAATTCCGATGCAATTTCTGTGTTTCATCGTCAATTAGAAGGTGAGAGGGATACAGTAAACCTGGAGTGAAGCATCGGAATCTATAACTAGTGTCACAGGAATGGTTCAAAACATAGTCAGTAAGAAGAGTCAGTCTTCTTGTACTTAAGTCGGCATTGTGCCTTTTGTATTTAATTCCAAAGCAGTTTCTGTGTTTCATCGTCAATAAGAAGGTTTAAGGGATACAGTCAACCTGAAGTGAAGCATCGGAATCCATAGCTAGTGTCACAAGAATGGTTTATCACATAGTCAGTAAGAAGAGTCAGTCTTCTTGTACTTAAGTCGGCATTGTGCGATTTGTATTTAATTCCGATGCAATTTCTGTGTTTCATCGTCGATAAGAAGGTCCAAGGGATACAGTAATCCTGAAGTTAAGCATCGGAATCTATGACTAGTGTCACAGGAATAGTTCCAAACATAGTCAGTAAGAAGAGTCAGTCTTCTTGTACTTATGTCTGTATTGTGCCTTTTGTATTTAATTCCGATGCTATTTCTGTGTTTCATCGTCAATAAGAAGGTCCAAGGGATACAGTAAACCTGAAGTGAAGCATCGGAATCTATAACGAGTGTCACAGGAATGGTTCAAAGCATAGTCAGTAAGAAGAGTCAGTCTTCTTGTACTTAAGTCATCATTGTGCTTTTTCCATTTAATTCTGATGCAATTTCTGTATTTCGTCGTCAATAAGAAGGTGCAAGGGATACAGTAAACCTGGAGTGCAGCATCGGAATCTATAACTAATGTCACAGGAATGCTTCAAACATAGACAGTAAGAAGAGTCAGACTTCTTTTACATAAGTCGGCATTGTGGCTTCTGTATTTAATTCCGATGCAATTTCTGTGTTTCATCGTCAATAAGAAGGTCCAAGGGATACAGTAAACCAGGAGTGAAGCATCGGAGTCGATAACTAGTGTCACAGGAATGGCTCAAAACATAGAGAGTAAGAAGGGTCAGTCTTCTTGTACTTAATTCGGCATTGTGCCTTTTGTATTTAATTCCGATGCAATTTCTGTGTTTCATCGTCAATAAGAAGGTCAGAGGGATCCAGTAAACCTGAAGTGAAGCATCGGAATCTATAACTAGTGTCACAGGAATGGTTCAAAACATAGACAGTAGGAAGAGTCAGTCTTCTTGTACTTAAGTCGGCATTGTGAATTTTGTATTTAATTCCGATGCAATTTCTGTTTTTCATCGTCAATAAGAAGGTTTAAGGGATACAGTCAACCTGAAGTGAAGCATCGGAATCTATAGCTAGTGTCACAAGAATGGTTCAAAACAGAGTCAGTAAGAAGAGTCAGTCTTCTTGAACTTATGTCGGCATTGTGCCTTTTGTATTTAATTCCGATGCAATTTCTGTGTTTCATCGTCAATAAGAAGGTCCAAGGGATACAGTAATCCTGAAGTTAAGCATCGGAAACTATGACTAGTGTCACAGGAATGGTTCAAACATAGTCAGTAAGAAGAGTCAGTCTCCTTGTACTTAAGTCATCATTGTGCATTTTCTATTTAGTTCTGATGCAATTTCTGTGTTTCATCGTCAATAAGAAGGTCCAAGGGATACAGTAAACCTGGAGTGAAGCATCGGAATCTATAACTAATGTCACAGGAATGATTCAAATCATAGACAGTAAGAAGAGTCAGGCTTCCTTTACTTAAGTCGGCAGTGTGCCTTTTGTATTTAATTCCGATGCAATTTCTGTGTTTCATCGTCAATAAGAAGGTCAGAGGGATACAGTAAACCTGAAGTGAAGCATCGGAAACTATAACTAGTGTCACAGGAATGGTTCAAAACATAGTCAGTAGGAAGAGTCAGTCTACATGTACTTAAGTCGGCATTGTGCCTTTTGTATTTAATTCCGATGCAATTTCTGTGTTTCATCGTCAATAAGAAGGTCAGAAAGATACAGTAATCCTGAAGTTAAGCATCAGAATCTATAACTGTTGTCACAGGAATGGTTCATAGCATATTCAGTAAGAAGAGTCAGTCTTCTTGTAGTTAAGTCGGCATTGTGCCGTTTGTATTTAATTCCGATGCAATATCTGTGTTTCATCGTCAATAAGAAGGTCCAAGGGATTCAGTAAACCTGAAGTGAAGCCTCGGAATCTATAACTAGTGTCACAGGAATGGTTCAATCATACACAGTAGGAAGAGTCAGTCTTCTAGTGCTTATGCCGGCATTGTGCATTTTCTATTTAATTCCGATGCAATTTCTTTGTTTCATCGTCCATAAGTAGGTCCAAGGGATACAGTAAACCTGGAATGAAGCATCGGAATCTATAACTAGTGTTGTGTCGGTAGCTGGGCCGACACCGTGAAGTTGAGATGGCTGAAAATGCTCGCTAGACTAACGCAGACGGGCGTGAAGTACTGGAACAGGCTACGTAATTAATGTCATTAAGAAAAGCACGTAGTTGTATTAATACTTATCTTTAATAATGTTGTGGTACATCGATCTTGACGATACACAGGAGACTTTAATTACAATCACTGTAAGGCTAATGGCGCCTTGCTAGTTCGTAGCCATTAACTTAGCTGATGGCTATTCTGTCTCTCGGCTAATGAGAGAGAAAGGCTTCGTACATCTGGTCGGTAGCTAGTTTCTCGTACAACTGGGGCGAGTGCTCTCTCGTATCACGAGACCTGCCTTGGTGGTGGCGCTAGGTCTGCGATTACACAGTGGCGACACGCGGGTCCGACATGTACTAAATGGACCGCGGCCGATTTAAGCTACCACCTAGCAAGTGTGGTGACTGGCGGTGACACCACAACTAGTGTCACAGGAATGGTTCAAAACATAGACAGTAAGAAGAGTCAGACTTCCTTTACTTAAGTCGGCATTGTGCCTTTTGTATGTAATTCCGATGCAATTTCTGTGTTTCATCGCCAATAAGAAGATCCAAGGGATACAGTATACCAGGAGTGAAGCATCGGAGTCTATAACTAGTGTCACAGGAATGGTTCAAAACATAGACAGTAAGAAGTGTCAGTCTTCTTGTACTTAATTCGGCATTGCGCCTTTTGTATTTAATTCCGATGCAATTTCTGTGTTTCATCGTCAATAAGAAGGTCAGAGGGATACAGTAGACCTGAATTGAAGCATCGGAATCTATAACTAGTGTCACAGGAATGGTTCAAACATAGACAGTAGGAAGAGTCAGTCTTCTTGTACTTAACTCGGCATTGTGAATTTTGTATTTAATTCCGATGCAATTTCTGTGTTTCATCGTCAATTAGAAGGTCAGAGGGATACAGTAAACCTGAAGTGAAGCATCGGAACCTATAACTGGTGTCACAGGAATGGTTCAAAACATAGTCAGTAAGAAGAGTCAGTCTTCTTGTACTTAAGTCGGCATTGTGCCTTTTGTATTTAATTCCGATGCAATTTCTGTGTTTCATTGTCACTAAGAAGGTCAGAGGGATACAGTTATCCTGAAGTTAAGCATCGGAATCTATAACTAGTGTCACAGGAATGGTTCAAAGCATAGTCAGTAAGAAGAGTCAGTCTTCTTGTAGTTAAGTTGGCATTGTGCCTTTTGTATTTAATTCCGATGCAATTTCTGTGTTTCATCGTCAATTAGACGGTCAGAGGAATACAGTAAACCTAATATGAACCATCGGAATCTATAACTAGTGTCACAGGAATGGTTCAAAACATAGTATGAAAAGTCACTCTACGTGTACTTAAGTCGGCATTGTGCCTTTTGTATTTAATTCCGATGCAATATCTGTGTTTCATCGTCAATAAGAAGGTCAGAGGGATACAGTAAACCTGATGTGAAGCATCGGAATCTATAACTAGTGTCACAGGAATGGTGCAAAACATAGTCAGTAAGAAGAGTCAGTCTTCTTGTACTTAAGTCTGCATTGTGCCTTTTGTATTTAATTCCGATGCAATTTCTGTGTTTCATCGTCAATAGGAATGTCCAAGGGATACAGTAGACCTGAATTGAAGCATCGGAATCTATAACTAGTGTCACAGGAATGGATCAAACATAGACAGTAGGAAGAGTCAGTCTTCTTGTACTTAACTCGGCATTGTGAATTTTGTATTTAATTACGATGCAATTTCTGTGTTTCATCGTCAATTAGAAGGTCAGAGGGATACAGTAAACCTGAAGTGAAGCATCGGAATCTATAACTAATGTCACAGGAATGATTCAAATCATAGACAGTAAGAAGAGTCAGTCTTCTTGAACTTATGTCGGCATTGTGCCTTTTGTATTTAATTCCGATGCAATTTCTGTGTTTCATCGTCAATAAGAAGGTCCAAGGGATACAGTAATCCTGAAGTTAAGCATCGGAAACTATGACTAGTGTCACAGGAATGGTTCAAACATAGTCAGTAAGAGGAGTCAGTCTCCTTGTACTTAAGTCATCATTGTGCATTTTCTATTTAGTTCTGATGCAATTTCTGTGTTTCATCGTCAATAAGAAGGTCCAAGGGATACAGTAAACCTGGAGTGAAGCATCGGAATCTATAACTAATGTCACAGGAATGATTCAAATCATAGACAGTAAGAAGAGTCAGGCTTCCTTTACTTAAGTCGGCAGTGTGCCTTTTGTATTTAATTCCGATGCAATTTCTGTGTTTCATCGTCAATAAGAGGGTCAGAGGGATACAGTAAACCTGAAGTGAAGCATCGGAAACTATAACTAGTGTCACAGGAATGGTTCAAAACATAGTCAGTAGGAAGAGTCAGTCTACATGTACTTAAGTCGGCATTGTGCCTTTTGTATTTAATTCCGATGCAATTTCTGTGTTTCATCGTCAATAAGAAGGTCAGAAAGATACAGTAATCCTGAAGTTAAGCATCAGAATCTATAACTGTTGTCACAGGAATGGTTCATAGCATATTCAGTAAGAAGAGTCAGTCTTCTTGTAGTTAAGTCGGCATTGTGCCGTTTGTATTTAATTCCGATGCAATTTCTGTGTTTCATCGTCAATAAGAAGGTCCAAGGGATTCAGTAAACCTGAAGTGAAGCCTCGGAATCTATAACTAGTGTCACAGGAATGGTTCAATCATACACAGTAGGAAGAGTCAGTCTTCTAGTGCTTATGCCGGCATTGTGCATTTTCTATTTAATTCCGATGCAATTTCTTTGTTTCATCGTCCATAAGTAGGTCCAAGGGATACAGTAAACCTGGAATGAAGCATCGGAATCTATAACTAGTGTTGTGTCGGTAGCTGGGCCGACACCGTGACGTTGAGATGGCTGAAAATGCTCGCTAGACTAACGCAGACGGGCGTGAAGTACTGGAACAGGCTACGTAATTAATGTCATTAAGAAAAGCACGTAGTTGTATTTATACTTATCTTTAATATCGTTGTGGTACATCGATCTTGACGATACACAGGAGACTTTAATTACAATCACTGTAAGGCTAATGGCGCCTTGCTAGTTCGTAGCCATTAACTTAGCTGATGGCTATTCTGTCTCTCGGCTAATGAGAGAGAAAGGCTTCGTACATCTGGTCGGTAGCTAGTTTCTCGTACAACTGGGGCGAGTGCTCTCTCGTATCACGAGACCTGCCTTGGTGGTGGCGCTAGGTCTGCGATTACACAGTGGCGACACGCGGGTCCGACATGTACTAAATGGACCGCGGCCGATTTAAGCTACCACCTAGCAAGTGTGGTGTCTGGCGGTGACACCACAACTAGTGTCACAGGAATGGTTCAAAACATAGACAGTAAGAAGAGTCAGACTTCCTTTACTTAAGTCGGCATTGTGCCTTTTGTATGTAATTCCGATGCAATTTCTGTGTTTCATCGCCAATAAGAAGATCCAAGGGATACAGTAAACCAGGAGTGAAGCATCGGAGTCTATAACTAGTGTCACAGGAATGGTTCAAAACCAAGACAGTATGAATAGTCACTCTACATGTACTTAAGTCGGCATTGTGCCTTTTGTATTTAATTCCGATGCAATTTCTGTGCTTCAACGTCAATACGAAGGTCAGAGGGATACAGTAAACATGAAGTGAAGCATCGGAACCTATAACTAGTGTCACAGGAATGGTTCAAAACATAGTCAGTAAGAAGAGTCAGTCTTCTTGTACTTAAGTCGGCATTGTGCCTTTTGTATTTAATTCCGATGCAATATCTGTGTTTCATAGTCACTAAGAAGGTCAGAGGGATACAGTTATCCTGAAGTTAAGCATCGGAATCTATAACTAGTGTCACAGGAATGGTTCAAAGCATAGTCAGTAAGAAGAGTCAGTCTTCTTGTAGTTAAGTTGGCATTGTGCCTTTTGTATTTAATTCCGATGCAATTTCTGTGTTTCATCGTCAATAAGAAGGTCCAAGGGATACAGTAAACCGGAAGTGAAGGATCGGAATCTATAACTAGTGTCACAGGAATGGTTCAAAACATAGACAGTAGGAAGAGTCAGTCTTCTTGTAGTTAAGTTGGCATTGTGCCTTTTCTATTTAATTCCGATGCAATTTCTGTGTTTCATCGTCAATAAGACGGTCAGAGGAATACAGTAAACCTAATATGAACCATCGGAATCTATAACTAGTGTCACAGGAATGGTTCAAAACATAGACAGTATGAAAAGTCACTCTACGTGTACTTAAGTCGGCATTGTGCTTTTGTATTTAATTCCGTTGCAATTTCTGTGTTTCATCGTCAATAAGAAGGTCAGAGGGATACAGTAAACCTGATGTGAAGCATCGGAATCTATAACTAGTGTCACAGGAATGGTGCAAAACATAGTCAGTAAGAAGAGTCAGTCTTCTTGTACTTAAGTCTGTATTGTGCCTTTTGTATTTAATTCCGATGAATTTCTGTGTTTCGTCGTCAATAGGAATGTCCAAGGGATACAGTAGACCTGAATTGAAGCATCGGAATCTATCACTAGTGTCACAGGAATGGTTCAAACATAGACAGTAGCAAGAGTCAGTCTTCATGTACTTAACTCGGCATTGTGAATTTTGTATTTAATTCCGATGCAATTTCTGTGTTTCATCGTCAATTAGAAGGTGAGAGGGATACAGTAAACCTGGAGTGAAGCATCGGAATCTATAACTAGTGTCACAGGAATGGTTCAAAACATAGTCAGTAAGAAGAGTCAGTCTTCTTGTACTTAAGTCGGCATTGTGCCTTTTGTATTTAATTCCAAAGCAGTTTCTGTGTTTCATCGTCAATAAGAAGGTTTAAGGGATACAGTCAACCTAAAGTGAAGCATCGGAATCCATAGCTAGTGTCACAAGAATGGTTTATCACATAGTCAGTAAGAAGAGTCAGTCTTCTTGTACTTAAGTCGGCATTGTGCGATTTGTATTTAATTCCGATGCAATTTCTGTGTTTCATCGTCGATAAGAAGGTCCAAGGGATACAGTAATCCTGAAGTTAAGCATCGGAATCTATGACTAGTGTCACAGGAATAGTTCCAAACATAGTCAGTAAGAAGAGTCAGTCTTCTTGTACTTATGTCTGTATTGTGCCTTTTGTATTTAATTCCGATGCTATTTCTGTGTTTCATCGTCAATAAGAAGGTCCAAGGGATACAGTAAACCTGAAGTGAAGCATCGGAATCTATAACGAGTGTCACAGGAATGGTTCAAAGCATAGTCAGTAAGAAGAGTCAGTCTTCTTGTACTTAAGTCATCATTGTGCTTTTTCCATTTAATTCTGATGCAATTTCTGTATTTCGTCGTCAATAAGAAGGTGCAAGGGATACAGTAAACCTGGAGTGCAGCATCGGAATCTATAACTAATGTCACAGGAATGCTTCAAACATAGACAGTAAGAAGAGTCAGACTTCTTTTACATAAGTCGGCATTGTGGCTTCTGTATTTAATTCCGATGCAATTTCTGTGTTTCATCGTCAATAAGAAGGTCCAAGGGATACAGTAAACCAGGAGTGAAGCATCGGAGTCGATAACTAGTGTCACAGGAATGGCTCAAAACATAGAGAGTAAGAAGGGTCAGTCTTCTTGTACTTAATTCGGCATTGTGCCTTTTGTATTTAATTCCGATGCAATTTCTGTGTTTCATCGTCAATAAGAAGGTCAGAGGGATCCAGTAAACCTGAAGTGAAGCATCGGAATCTATAACTAGTGTCACAGGAATGGTTCAAAACATAGACAGTAGGAAGAGTCAGTCTTCTTGTACTTAAGTCGGCATTGTGAATTTTGTATTTAATTCCGATGCAATTTCTGTTTTTCATCGTCAATAAGAAGGTTTAAGGGATACAGTCAACCTGAAGTGAAGCATCGGAATCTATAGCTAGTGTCACAAGAATGGTTCAAAACAGAGTCAGTAAGAAGAGTCAGTCTTCTTGAACTTATGTCGGCATTGTGCCTTTTGTATTTAATTCCGATGCAATTTCTGTGTTTCATCGTCAATAAGAAGGTCCAAGGGATACAGTAATCCTGAAGTTAAGCATCGGAAACTATGACTAGTGTCACAGGAATGGTTCAAACATAGTCAGTAAGAAGAGTCAGTCTCCTTGTACTTAAGTCATCATTGTGCATTTTCTACTTAGTTCTGATGCAATTTCTGTGTTTCATCGTCAATAAGAAGGTCCAAGGGATGCAGTAAACCTGGAGTGAAGCATCGGAATCTATAACTAATGTCACAGGAATGATTCAAATCATAGACAGTAAGAAGAGTCAGGCTTCCTTTACTTAAGTCGGCAGTGTGCCTTTTGTATTTAATTCCGATGCAATTTCTGTGTTTCATCGTCAATAAGAAGGTCAGAGGGACACAGTAAACCTGAAGTGAAGCATCGGAAACTATAACTAGTGTCACAGGAATGGTTCAAAACATAGTCAGTAGGAAGAGTCAGTCTACATGTACTTAAGTCGGCATTGTGCCTTTTGTATTTAATTCCGATGCAATTTCTGTGTTTCATCGTCAATAAGAAGGTCAGAAAGATACAGTAATCCTGAAGTTAAGCATCAGAATCTATAACTGTTGTCACAGGAATGGTTCATAGCATATTCAGTAAGAAGAGTCAGTCTTCTTGTAGTTAAGTCGGCATTGTGCCGTTTGTATTTAATTCCGATGCAATATCTGTGTTTCATCGTCAATAAGAAGGTCCAAGGGATTCAGTAAACCTGAAGTGAAGCCTCGGAATCTATAACTAGTGTCACAGGAATGGTTCAATCATACACAGTAGGAAGAGTCAGTCTTCTAGTGCTTATGCCGGCATTGTGCATTTTCTATTTAATTCCGATGCAATTTCTTTGTTTCATCGTCCATAAGTAGGTCCAAGGGATACAGTAAACCTGGAATGAAGCATCGGAATCTATAACTAGTGTTGTGTCGGTAGCTGGGCCGACACCGTGAAGTTGAGATGGCTGAAAATGCTCGCTAGACTAACGCAGACGGGCGTGAAGTACTGGAACAGGCTACGTAATTAATGTCATTAAGAAAAGCACGTAGTTGTATTAATACTTATCTTTAATAATGTTGTGGTACATCGATCTTGACGATACACAGGAGACTTTAATTACAATCACTGTAAGGCTAATGGCGCCTTGCTAGTTCGTAGCCATTAACTTAGCTGATGGCTATTCTGTCTCTCGGCTAATGAGAGAGAAAGGCTTCGTACATCTGGTCGGTAGCTAGTTTCTCGTACAACTGGGGCGAGTGCTCTCTCGTATCACGAGACCTGCCTTGGTGGTGGCGCTAGGTCTGCGATTACACAGTGGCGACACGCGGGTCCGACATGTACTAAATGGACCGCGGCCGATTTAAGCTACCACCTAGCAAGTGTGGTGACTGGCGGTGACACCACAACTAGTGTCACAGGAATGGTTCAAAACATAGACAGTAAGAAGAGTCAGACTTCCTTTACTTAAGTCGGCATTGTGCCTTTTGTATGTAATTCCGATGCAATTTCTGTGTTTCATCGCCAATAAGAAGATCCAAGGGATACAGTATACCAGGAGTGAAGCATCGGAGTCTATAACTAGTGTCACAGGAATGGTTCAAAACATAGACAGTAAGAAGTGTCAGTCTTCTTGTACTTAATTCGGCATTGCGCCTTTTGTATTTAATTCCGATGCAATTTCTGTGTTTCATCGTCAATAAGAAGGTCAGAGGGATACAGTAGACCTGAATTGAAGCATCGGAATCTATAACTAGTGTCACAGGAATGGTTCAAACATAGACAGTAGGAAGAGTCAGTCTTCTTGTACTTAACTCGGCATTGTGAATTTTGTATTTAATTCCGATGCAATTTCTGTGTTTCATCGTCAATTAGAAGGTCAGAGGGATACAGTAAACCTGAAGTGAAGCATCGGAACCTATAACTGGTGTCACAGGAATGGTTCAAAACATAGTCAGTAAGAAGAGTCAGTCTTCTTGTACTTAAGTCGGCATTGTGCCTTTTGTATTTAATTCCGATGCAATTTCTGTGTTTCATTGTCACTAAGAAGGTCAGAGGGATACAGTTATCCTGAAGTTAAGCATCGGAATCTATAACTAGTGTCACAGGAATGGTTCAAAGCATAGTCAGTAAGAAGAGTCAGTCTTCTTGTAGTTAAGTTGGCATTGTGCCTTTTGTATTTAATTCCGATGCAATTTCTGTGTTTCATCGTCAATTAGACGGTCAGAGGAATACAGTAAACCTAATATGAACCATCGGAATCTATAACTAGTGTCACAGGAATGGTTCAAAACATAGTATGAAAAGTCACTCTACGTGTACTTAAGTCGGCATTGTGCATTTTGTATTTAATTCCGATGCAATATCTGTGTTTCATCGTCAATAAGAAGGTCAGAGGGATACAGTAAACCTGATGTGAAGCATCGGAATCTATAACTAGTGTCACAGGAATGGTGCAAAACATAGTCAGTAAGAAGAGTCAGTCTTCTTGTACTTAAGTCTGCATTGTGCCTTTTGTATTTAATTCCGATGCAATTTCTGTGTTTCATCGTCAATAGGAATGTCCAAGGGATACAGTAGACCTGAATTGAAGCATCGGAATCTATAACTAGTGTCACAGGAATGGATCAAACATAGACAGTAGGAAGAGTCAGTCTTCTTGTACTTAACTCGGCATTGTGAATTTTGTATTTAATTACGATGCAATTTCTGTGTTTCATCGTCAATTAGAAGGTCAGAGGGATACAGTAAACCTGAAGTGAAGCATCGGAATCTATAACTAGTGTCACAGGAATGGTTCAGAACATAGTCAGTAAGAAGAGTCAGTCTTCTTGTACTTAAGTCGGCATTGTGCCTTCTGTATTTAATTCCGAAGCAGTTTCTGTGTTTCATCGTCAATAAGAAGGTTTAAGGGATACAGTCAACCTGATGTGAAGCATCGGAATCTATAACGAGTGTCACAGGAATGGTTCAAACATAGTCAGTAAGAAGAGTCAGTCTTCTTGTACGTAAGTCATCATTGTGCATTTTCAATTTTATTCTGATGCAATTTCTGTATTTCGTCGTCAATAAGAAGGTGCAAGGGATACAGTAAACCTGGAGTGAAGCATCGGAATCTATAACTAATGTCACAGGAATGGTTCAAACATAGACAGTAAGAAGAGTCAGACTTCTTTTACTTAAGTCGGCATTGTGGCTCCTGTATTTAATTCCGAAGCAATTTCTGTGTTTCATCGTCAATAAGAAGGTCCAAGGGATACAGTAAACCAGGAGTGAAGCATCGGAGTCGATAACTAGTGTCACAGGAATGGTTCAAAACATAGAGAGTAAGAAGAGTCAGTCTTCTTGTACTTAATACGGCATTGTGCCTTTTGTATTTAATTCCGATGCAATTTCTGTGTTTCATCGTCAATAAGAAGGTCAGAGGGATCCAGTAAACCTGAAGTGAAGTATCGGAATCTATAACTAGTGTCACAGGAATGGTTCAAAACATAGACAGTAAGAAGAGTCAGTCTTCTTGTACTTAAGTCGGCATTGTGCCTTTTGTATTTAATTCCGATTCAATTTCTGTGTTTCATCGTCAATAAGAAGGTCCAAGGGATACAGTAAACCTGAAGTGAAGGATCGGAATCTATAACTAGTGTCACAGGAATGGTTCAAAGCATAGACAGTAGGAAGAGTCAGTGTTCTTGTACTTAAGTCGGCATTGTGCCTTTTGTATTTAATTCCGATGCGATTTCTGTGTTTCATCGTCAATAAGACGGTCAGAGGGATACAGTAATCCTAATATGAACCATCGGAATCTATAACTAGTGTCACAGGAATGGTTCAAAACCAAGACAGTATGAATAGTCACTCTACATGTACTTAAGTCGGCATTGTGCCTTTTGTATTTAATTCCGATGCAATTTCTGTGTTTCAGCGCCAATAGGAAGGGCCAAGGGATACAGTAGACCTGAATTGAAGCATCGGAATCTATAACTAGTGTCACAGGAATGGTTCAAAACATAGTCAGTAAGAAGAGTCAGTCTTCTTGTACTGAAGTCGGCATTGTGCCTTTTGTATTTAATTCCGAAGCAATTTCTGTGTTTCATCGTCAATAAGAAGGTCCAACGGATACAGTAAACCTGAAGTGAAGCATCGGAATCTATAACTAGTGTCACAGAAATGGTTCAAAGCATAGTCAGCAAGAAGAGTCAGTCTTCTTGTATATAAGTTGGCATTGTGCCTTTTGTATTTAATTCCGATGCAATTTCTGTGTTTCATTGTCAATAAGAAGGACAGAGGGACACAGTAAACCTGAAGTGAAGCATCGGAATCTATGACTAGTGTCACAGGAATGTTTCAAAACATAGTCAGTTAGAAGAGTCAGTCTTCTTGTACTTAAGTCGGCGTTGTGCCTTTTGTATTTAATTCCGATGCAATTTCTGTGCTTCAACGTCAATACGAAGGTCAGAGGGATACAGTAAACATGAAGTGAAGCATGGGAACCTATAACTAGTGTCACAGGAATGGTTCAAAACATAGTCAGTAAGAAGAGTCTGTCTTCTTGTACTTAAGTCGGCATTGTGCCTTTTGTATTTAATTCCGATGCAATATCTGTGTTTCATAGTCACTAAGAAGGTCAGTGTGATACAGTTATCCTGAAGTTAAGCATCGGAATCTATAACTAGTGTCACAGGAATGGTTCAAAGCATAGTCAGTAAGAAGAGTCAGTCTTCTTGTAGTTAAGTTGGCATTGTGCCTTTTGTATTTAATTCCGATGCAATTTCTGTGTTTCATCGTCAATAAGAAGGTCCAAGGGATACAGTAAACCGGAAGTGAAGGATCGGAATCTATAACTAGTGTCACAGGAATGGTTCAAAACATAGACAGTAGGAAGAGTCAGTCTTCTTGTAGTTAAGTTGCATTGTGCCTTTTCTATTTAATTCCGATGCAATTTCTGTGTTTCATCGTCAATAAGACGGTAAGAGGAATACAGTAAACCTAATATGAACCATCGGAATCTATAACTAGTGTCACAGGAATGGTTCAAAACATAGACTGTATGAAAAGTCACTCTACGTGTACTTAAGTCGGCCTTGTGCTTTTGTATTTAATTCCGTTGCAATTTCTGTGTTTCATCGTCAATAAGAAGGTCAGAGGGATACAGTAAACCTGATGTGAAGCATCGGAATCTATAACTAGTGTCACAGGAATGGTGCAAAACATAGTCAGTAAGAAGAGTCAGTCTTCTTGTACTTAAGTCTGTATTGTGCCTTTTGTATTTAATTCCGATGCAATTTCTGTGTTTCGTCGTCAATAGGAATGTCCAAGGGATACAGTAGACCTGAATTGAAGCATCGGAATCTATAACTAGTGTCACAGGAGTGGTTCAAACATAGACAGTAGCAAGAGTCAGTCTTCTTGTACTTAACTCGGCATTGTGAATTTTGTATTTAATTCCGATGCAATTTCTGTGTTTCATCGTCAATTAGAAGGTCAGAGGGATACAGTAAACCTGGAGTGAAGCATCGGAATCTATAACTAGTGTCACAGGATTGGTTCAAAACATAGTCAGTAAGAAGAGTCAGTCTTCTTGTACTTAAGTCGGCATTGTGCCTTTTGCATTTAATTCCGAAGCAGTTTCTGTGTTTCATCGTCAATAAGAAGGTTTAAGGGATACAGTCAACCTGAAGTGAAGCATCGGAATCCATAGCTAGTGTCACAAGAATGGTTTATCACATAGTCAATAAGAAGAGTCAGTCTTCTTGTACTTAAGTCGGCATTGTGCGATTTGTATTTAATTCCGATGCAATTTCTGTGTTTCATCGTCAATAAGAAGGTCCAAGGGATACAGTAATCCTGAAGTTAAGCATCGGAATCTATGACTAGTGTCACAGGAATAGTTCAAAACATAGTCAGTAAGAAGAGTCAGTCTTCTTGTACTTATGTCTGTATTGTGCCTTTTGTATTTAATTCCGATGCTATTTCTGTGTTTCATCGTCAATAAGAAGGTCCAAGGGATACAGTAAACCTGAAGTGAAGCATCGGAATCTATAACGAGTGTCACAGGAATGGTTCAAAGCATAGTCAGTAAGAAGAGTCAGTCTTCTTGTACTTAAGTCATCATTGTGCTTTTTCCATTTAATTATGATGCAATTTCTGTATTTCGTCGTCAATAAGAAGGTGCAAGGGATACAGTAAACCTGGAGTGAAGCATCGGAATCTATAAGTAATGTCACAGGAATGCTTCAAACATAGACAGTAAGAAGAGTCAGACTTCTTTTACTTAAGTCGGCATTGTGGCTTCTGTATTTAATTCCGATGCAATTTCTGTGTTTCATCGTCAATAAGAAGGTCCAAGGGATACAGTAAACCAGGAGTGAAGCATCGGAGTCGATAACTAGTGTCACAGGAATGGTTCAAAACATAGAGAGTAAGAAGAGTCAGTCTTCTTGTACTTAATTCGGCATTGTGCCTTTTGTATTTAATTCCGATGCAATTTCTGTGTTTCATCGTCAATAAGAAGGTCAGAGGAATCCAGTAAACCTGAAGTGAAGCATCGGAATCTATAACTAGTGTCACAGGAATGGTTCAAAACATAGACAGTAGGAAGAGTCAGTCTTCTTGTACTTAAGTCGGCATTGTGAATTTTGTATTTAATTCCGATGCAATTTCTGTTTTTCATCGTCAATTAGAAGGTCAGAGAAATACAGTAAACCTGAAGTGAAGCATCGGAATCTATAACTAGTGTCACAGGAATGGTTCAAAACATAGTCAGTAGGAAGAGTCAGTCTTCTTGTACTTAAGTCGGCATTGTGCCTTTTGTATTTAATTCCGAAGCAGTTTCTGTGTTTCATCGTCAATAAGAAGGTTTAAGGGATACAGTCAACCTGAAGTGAAGCATCGGAATCTGAAGCTAGTGTCACAAGAATGGTTCAAAACATAGTCAGTAAGAAGAGTCAGTCTTCTTGAACTTAAGTCGGCATTGTGCCTTTTGTATTTAATTCCGATGCAATTTCTGTGTTTCATCGTCAATAAGAAGGTCCAAGGGATACAATAATCCTGAAGTTAAGCATCGGAAACTATGACTAGTGTCACAGGAATGGTTCAAAACATAGTCAGTAAGAAGAGTCAGTCTCCTTGTACTTAAGTCATCATTGTGCATTTTCTATTTATTTCTGATGCAATTTCTGTGTTTCATCGTCAATAAGAAGGTCCAAGGGATACAGTAAACCTGGAGTCAAGCATCGGAATCTATAACTAATGTCACAGGAATGATTCAAATCATAGACAGTAAGAAGAGTCAGGCTTCCTTTACTTAAGTCGGCATTGTGCCTTTTGTATTTAATTCCGATGCAATTTCTGTGTTTCATCGTCAATAAGAAGGTCAGAGGGATACAGTAAACCTGAAGTGAAACATCGGAAACTATAACTAGTGTCACAGGAATGGTTCAAAACATAGTCAGTAGGAAGAGTCAGTCTACATGTACTTAAGTCGGCATTGTGCCTTTTGTATTTAATTCCGATAAAATTTCTGTGTTTCATCGTCAATAAGAAGGTCAGAAAGATACAGTAATCCTGAAGTTAAGCATCAGAATCTATAACTATTGTCACAGGAATGGTTCATAGCATATTCAGTAAGAAGAGTCAGTCTTCTTGTAGTTAAGTCGGCATTGTGCCGTTTGTATTTAATTCCGATGCAATTTCTGTGTTTCATCGTCAATAAGAAGGTCCAAGGGATTCAGTAAACCTGAAGTGAAGCCTTGGAATCTATAACTAGTGTCACAGGAATGGTTCAATCATACACAGTAGGAAGAGTCAGTCTTCTAGTGCTTATGCCGGCATTGTGCATTTTCTATTTAATTCCGATGCAATTTCTTTGTTTCATCGTCCATAAGTAGGTCCAAGGGATACAGTAAACCTGGAATGAAGCATCGGAATCTATAACTAGTGTTGTGTCGGTAGCTGGGCCGACACCGTGAAGTTGAGATGGCTGAAAATGCTCGCTAGACTAACGCAGACGGGCGTGAAGTACTGGAACAGGCTACGTAATTAATGTTATTAAGAAAAGCACGTAGTTGTATTAATACTTATCTTTAATATCGTTGTGGTACATCGATCTTGACGATACACAGGAGACTTTAATTACAATCACTGTAAGGCTAATGGCGCCTTGCTAGTTCGTAGCCATTAACTTAGCTGATGGCTATTCTGTCTCTCGGCTAATGAGAGAGAAAGGCTTCGTACATCTGGTCGGTAGCTAGGTTCTCGTACAACTGGGGCGAGTGCTCTCTCGTATCACGAGACCTGCCTTGGTGGTGGCGCTAGGTCTGCGATTACACAGTGGCGACACGCGGGTCCGACATGTACTAAATGGACCGCGGCCGATTTAAGCTACCACCTAGCAAGTGTGGTGTCTGGCGGTGACACCACAACTAGTGTCACAGGAATGGTTCAAAACATAGACAGTAAGAAGAGTCAGACTTCCTTTTCTTAAGTCGGCATTGTGCCTTTTGTATGTAATTCCGATGCAATTTCTGTGTTTCATCGCCAATAAGAAGATCCAAGGGATACAGTAAACCAGGAATGTAGCATCGGAGTCTATAACTAGTGTCACAGGAATGGTTCAAAACATAGACAGTAAGAAGTGTCAGTCTTCTTGTACTTAATTCGGCATTGCGCCTTTTGTATTTAATTCCGATGCAATTTCTGTGTTTCATCGTCAATTAGAAGGTCAGAGGGATACAGTAAACCTGAAGTGAAGCATCGGAATCTATAGCTAGTGTCACAGGAATGGTTCAAAATATAGTCAGTAGGAAGAGTCAGTCTTCTTGTACTTAAGTCGGCATTGTGACTTTTGTATTTAATTCCGAAGCAGTTTCTGTGTTTCATCGTCAATAAGAAGGTTTAAGGGATACAGTCAACCTGAAGTGAAGCATCGGAATCTATAGCTAGTGTCACAAGAATGGTTCAAAACATAGTCAGTAAGAAGTGTCAGTCTTCTTGTACTTAAGTCGGCATTGTGCCTTTTGTATTTAATTCCGAAGCAGTTTCTGTGTTTCTCGTCAATAAGAAGGTTTAAGGGATACAGTCAACCTGAAGTGAAGCATCGGAATCTATAGCTAGTGTCACAAGAATGGTTCATAACATAGTCAGTAAGAAGAGTCAGTCTTCTTGTACTTAAGTCGGCATTGTGCGTTTTGTATTTAATTCCGATGCAATTTCTGTGTTTCATCGTCAATAAGAAGGTCCAAGGGATACAGTAATCCTGAAGTTAAGCATCGGAATCTATGACTAGTGTCACAGGAATGGTTCAAAACATAGTCAGTAAGAAGAGTCAGTCTTCTTGTACTTAAGTCTGTATTAAGCCTTTTGTAATTAATTCCGATGCTATTTCTGTGTTTCATCGTCAATAAGAAGTTCCAAGGGATACAGTAAACCTGGAGTGAAGCATCGGAATCTATAACTAATGTCACAGGAATGATTCAAAGCATAGACAGTAAGAAAAATCAGGCTTCCTTTACTTAAGTCGGCATTGTGCCTTTTGTATTTAATTCCGATGCAATTTCTGTGTTTCATCGTCCATAAGAAGGTCAGAGGGATACAGTAAACCTGAAGTGAAGCATCGGAAACTATAACTAGTGTCACAGGAATGGTTCAAAACATAGTCAGTAGGAAGAGTCAGTCTACATGTACTTAAGTCGGCATTGTGCCTTTTGTATTTAATTCCGATGCAATTTCTATGTTTCATCGTCAATAAGAAGATCAGAAAGATACAGTAATCCTGAAGTTAAGCATCAGAATCTATAACTATTGTCACAGGAATGGTTCATAGCATCTTCAGTAAGAAGAGTCAGTCTTCTTGTAGTAAAGTCGGCATTGTGCCGTTTGTATTTAATTCCGATGCAATTTCTGTGTTTCATCGTCAATAAGAAGGTCCAAGGGATTCAGTAAACCTGAGGTGAAGCCACGGAATCTATGACTAGTGTCACAGGAATGGTTCAAAACATAGTCAGTAAGAAGAGTCAGTCTTGTTGTACTTAAGTCTGTATTGTGCCTTTTGTATTTAATTCCGATGCTATTTCTGTGTTTCATCGTCAATAAGAAGGTCCAAGGGATACAGTAAACCTGAAGTGAAGCATCGGAATCTATAACGAGTGTCACAGGAATGGTTCAAAGCATAGTCAGTAAGAAGAGTCAGGCTTCTTGTACTTAAGTCATCATTGTGCATTTTCCATTTAATTCTGATGCAATTTCTGTATTTCGTCGTCAATAAGAAGGTGCAAGGGATACAGTAAACCTGGAGTGAAGCATCGGAATCTATAACTAATGTCACAGCAATGCTTCAAACATAGACAGCAAGTAGAGTCAGAGTTCTTTTACTTAAGTCGCAATTGTGGCTTCTGTATTTAATTCCGATGCAATTTCTGTGTTTCATCGTCAATAAGAAGGTCCAAGGGATACAGTAAACCAGGAGTGAAGCATCGGAGTCGATAACTAGTGTCACAGGAATGGTTCAAAACATAAAGAGTAAGAAGAGTCAGTCTTCTTGTACTTAATTCGGCATTGTGCCTTTTGTATTTAATTCCGATGCAATTTCTATGTTTCATCGTCAATAAGAAGATCAGAAAGATACAGTAATCCTGAAGTTAAGCATCAGAATCTATAACTATTGTCACAGGAATGGTTCATAGCATCTTCAGTAAGAAGAGTCAGTCTTCTTGTAGTAAAGTCGGCATTGTGCCGTTTGTATTTAATTCCGATGCAATTTCTGTGTTTCATCGTCAATAAGAAGGTCCAAGGGATTCAGTAAACCTGAGGTGAAGCCACGGAATCTATGACTAGTGCCACAGGAATGGTTCAAAACATAGTCAGTAGGAAGAGTCAGTCTTCTTGTACTTAAGTCGGCATTGTGCCTTTTGTATTTAATTCCGAAGCAGTTTCTGTGTTTCATCGTCAATAAGAAGGTTTAAGGGATACAGTCAACCTGAAGTGAAGCATCGGAATCTATAGCTAGTGTCACAAGAATGGTTGAAAACATAGTCAGTAAGAAGAGTCAGTCTTCTTGTACTTAAGTCGGCATTGTGCCTTTTGTATTTAATTCCGATGCAATTTCTGTGTTTCATCGTCAAAAAGAAGGTCCAAGGGATACAGTAAACCTGGAGTGAAGCAACGGAATCTATAACTAATGTCACAGGAATGATTCAAAGCATAGACAGTAAGAAGAGTCAGGCTTCCTTTACTTAAGTCGGCATTGTGCCTTTTGTATTTAATTCCGATGCAATTTCTGTGTTTCATCGTCAATAAGAAGGTCAGAGGGATACAGTAAACCAAAAGTGAAGCATCGGAAACTATAACTAGTGTCACAGGAATGGTTCAAAACATAGTCAGTAGGAAGAGTTAGTCTACATGTACTTAAGTCGGCATTGTGCCGTTTTTATTTAATTCCGATGCAATTTCTGTGTTTCATCGTCAATAAGAAGGTCAGAGGGATACTGTAAACCTGAAGTGAAGCATCGGAATCTATAACTAGTGTCACAGGAACGGTTCAAAACATAGTCAGTAAGAAGAGTCAGTCTTCTTGTACTTAAGTCGGCATTCTGCCTTTTGTATTTAATTCGGATGCAATTTCTGTGTTTCATCGTCAATAAGAAGGTCCAAGGGATACATTTAACCTGGAGTGAAGCATCGGAATCAATAACTAGTGTCACAGGAATGGTTCAAATGCATAGACAGTAGGAAGTGTCAGTCTTCTAGTACTTAAGACGGCATTGTGCCTTTCTATTTAATTCCGATGCAATTTCTGTGTTTCATCGTCAATAAGACGGTCAGAGGAATATAGTAAACCTAATATGAACCATCGGAATCTATAACTAGTGTCATAGGAATGGTTCAAAACATAGACAGTGTGAAAAGTCACTCTACGTGTACTTAAGTCGGCATTGTGCCTTTAGTATTTAATTCCGATGCAATTTCTGTGTTTCATCGTCAATAAGAAGGTCAGAGGGATACAGTAAACAAGATGTGAAGCATCGGAATCTATAACTAGTGTCACAGGAATGGTGCAAAACATAGTCAGTAAGAAGGGTCAGTCTTCTTGTACTTAAGTCGGCATTGTGCCTTTTGTATTTAATTCCGATGCAATTTCTGTGTTTCATCGTCAATATTAATGTCCAAGGGATACAGTAGACCTGAATTGAAGCATCGGAAACTATAACTAGTGTCACAGGAATGGTTCAAACATAGACAGTAGGAAGAGTCAGTCTTCTGGTACTTAACTCGGCATTGTGAATTTTGTATTTAATTCCGATGCAATTTCTGTGTTTCATCGTCAATTAGAAGGTCAGAGGGATACAGTAAACCTGAAGTGAAGCATCGGAATCTATAACTAGTGTCACAGGAATGGTTCAAAACATAGTCAGTAAGAAGAGTCAGTCTTCTTGTACTTAAGTCGGCATTGTGCCTTTTGTACTTAATTCTGAAGCAGTTTCTGTGTTTCTCGTCAATAAGAAGGTTTAAGGGATACAGTCAACCTGAAGTGAAGCATCGGAATCTATAGCTGGTGTCACAAGAATGGTTCAAAACATAGTCAGTAAGAAGAGTCAGTCTTCTTGTACTTAAGTCGGCATTGTGCCTTTTGTATTTAATTCCGATGCAATTTCTGTGTTTCATCGTCAATAAGAAGGTCCAAGGGATACAGTAATCCTGAAGTTAAGCATCGGAATCTATGACTAGTGTCACAGGAATGGTTCAAAACATAGTCAGTAAGTAGAGTCAGTCTTCTTGTACTTAAGTCGGCATTGTGCCTTTTCTATTTAATTCCGATGCAATTTCTGTGTTTCATCGTCACTAAGAAGGTCCAAGGGATACAGTAAACCTGAAGTGTAGCATCGAAATCTATAACTAGTGTCACAGGAAAGGTTCAAAACATAGTCAGTAAGAAGAGTCAGTCTCCTTGTACTTAAGTCATCATTGTGCATTTTCTATTAAATTCTGATGCAATTTCTGTGTTTCATCGTCCATAAGAAGGTCCAAGGGATACAGTAAACCTGGAGTGAAGCATCGGAATCTATAACTAATGTCACAGGAATGGTTCAAAGCATGGACAGTAGGAAGAGTCAGGCTTCCTTTACTTAAGTCGGCATTGTGCCTTTTGTATTTATTTCCGATGCAATTTCTGTGTTTCATCGTCAATAAGAAGGTCCAAGGGATACAGTAAACCTGGAGTGAAGCATCAGAGTCTATAACTACTGTCACAGGAATGGTTCAAATCATAGACAGTAAGAAGAGTCAGTCTTCTTGTACTTAATTCGGTATTGCGCCTTTTGTGTTTAATTCCAATGCAATTTCTGTGTTTCATCGTCAATAAGATGGTTAGAGGGATACAGTAAACCTGAAGTGAAGCATCGGAATCTATAACTAGTGTCACAGGAATGGTTCAAATCATAGTCAGTAAGAAGAGTCAGTCTTCTTGTACTCAAGTCGGCATTGTGCCTTTTGTATTTAATTCCGATGCAATTTGTGTGTTTCATCGAAAATAAGAAGGTCCAAGGGATACAGTAAACCTGAAATGAACCATCGGAATCTATAACTAGTGTCACAGGAATGGTTCAAAACATAGACAGTAGGAAAAGTCGGTCTACATGTACTTAAGTCGGCATTGTGCCTTTTGTATTTACTTCCGATGCAATTTCTGTGTTTCATCGTCAAAAAGAAGGTCAGAGGGATACAGAAAACCTGAAGTGAAGCATCGGAACCGATAACTAGTGTCACAGGAATGGTTCAAAACATAGTCAGTAAGAAGAGTCAGTCTTCTTGTACTTAAGTCGGCATAGTGCCTTTTGTATTTAATTCCGATGCAATTTCTGTGTTTCATTGTCACTAAGAAGGTCAGAGGGATACAGTTATCCTGAAGTTAAGCATCGGAATCTATAACTAGTGTCACAGGAATGGTTCAAAGCATAGTCAGTAAGAAGAGTCAGTCTTCTTGTAGTTAAGTTGGCATTGTGCCTTTTGTATTTAATTCCGATGCAATTTCTGTGTTTCATCGTCAATAAGAAGGTCCAAGGGATACAGTAAACCGGAAGTGAAGGATCGGAATCTATAACTAGTGTCACAGGAATGGTTCAAACATAGACAGTAGGAAGAGTCAGTCTTCTTGTACTTAAGTCGGCATTGTGCCTTTTCTATTTAATTCCGATGCAATTTCTGTGTTTCATCGTCAATAAGACAGTCAGAGGAATGCAGTAAACCTAATATGAACCATCGGAATCTATAACTAGTGTCACAGGAATGGTTCAAAACATAGACAGTATGAAAGGTCACTCTTCGTGTACTTAAGTCGGCATTGTGCCTTTTGTATTGAATTCCGAAGCAATTTCTGTGTTTCATCGTCAATAAGAAGATCAGAGGGATACAGTAAACCTGATGTGAAGCATCGGAATATATAACTAGTGTCACAGGAATGGTGCAAAACCAAGTCAGTAAGAAGAGTCAGTCTTCTTGTACTTAAGTCTGCATTGTGCCTTTTGTATTTAATTCCGATGCAATTTCTGTGTTTCATCGTCAATAGGAAGGTCCAAGGGATACAGTAGACCTGAATGGAAGCATCGGAATCTATAACTAGTGTCACAGGAATGGTTCAAACATAGACAGTAGGAAGAGTCAGTCTTCTTGTACTTAACTTGGCATTGTGAATTTTGTATTTAATTCCGATGCAATTTCTGTGTTTCATCGTCAATTAGAAGGTCAGAGGGATACAGTAAATTTGAAGTGAAGCATCGGAATTTATAACTAGTGTCACAGGAATGGTTCAAAACATAGTCAGTAAGAAGAGTCAGTCTTCTTGTACTTAAGTCGGCATTGTGCCTTTTGTATTTAATTCCGAAGCAGTTTCTGTGTTTCATCGTCAATAAGAAGGTTTATGGGATACAGTCAACCTGAAGTGAAGCATCGGATTCTATAGCTAGTGTCACAAGAATGGTTCAAAACATAGTCAGTTAGAAGAGTCAGTCTTCTTGTACTTAAGTTGGCATTGTGCGTTTTGTATTTTATACCGATGCAATTTCTGTGTTTCATCGTCAATAAGAAGGTCCAAGGGATACAGTAAACCTGGAGTGAAGCATCGTAGTCTATAACTACTGTCACAGGAATGGTTCAAATCATGGACAGTAAGAAGAGTCAGTCTTCTTGTACTTAAGTCTGTATTGTGCCTTTTGTATTTAATTCCGATGCTTTTTCTGTGTTTCATCGTCAATAAGAAGGTTTAAGGGATACAGTGAACCTGAAGTAAAGCATCGGAATCTATAGCTAGTGTCACAAGAATGGTTCAAAACATAGTCAGTAAGAAGAGTCAGTTTTCTTGTACTTAAGTCGGCATTGTGCCTTTTGTATTTAATTCCGAAGCAATTTCTGTGTTTCATCGTCAGTAAGAAGGTCCAAGGGATACAGTAATCCTGAAGTTAAGCATCGGAAACTATGACTAGTGTCACAGGAATGGTTCAAAACATAGTCAGTAAGAAGTGTCAGTCTTCTTGTACTTAAGTCGGCATTGTGCCTTTTCTATTTAATTCCGATGCAATTGCTGTGTTTCATCGTCACTAAGAAGGTCCAAGGGATACAGTAAACCTGAAGTGTAGCATCGAAATCTATAGCTAGTGTCGCAGGAATGGTTCAAAAGATAGTCAGGAAGAAGAGTCAGTCTCCTTGTACTTAAGTCATCATTGTGCATTTTCTATTTAATTCTGATGCAATTTCTGTGTTTCATCGTCCATAAGAAGGTCCAAGGGATACAGTAAACCTGGAGTAAAGCATCGGAATCTATAACTAATGTCACAGGAATGGTTCAAAGCATAGACAGTAAGAAGAGTCAGGCTTCCTTTACTTAAGTCGGCATTGTGCCTTTTGTATTTAATACCGATGCAATTTCTGTGTTTCATCGTCAATAAGAAGGTCCAAGGGATACAGTAAACCTGGAGTGAAGCATCGTAGTCTATAACTACTGTCACAGGAATGGTTCAAATCATGGACAGTAAGAAGAGTCAGTCTTCTTGTACTTAATTCGGCATTGCGCCTTTTGTATTTAATTCCAATGCAATTTCTGTGTTTCATCGTCAATTATAAGGTCAGAGGGATACAGTAAACCTGAAGTGAAGCATCGGAATCTATAACTAGTGTCACAGGAATGGTTCAAAACATAGTCAGTAAGAAGAGTCAGTCTTCTTGTACTTAAGTCGGCATTGTGCCCTTTGTATTTAATTCCGAAGCAGTTTCTGTGTTTCATCGTCAATAAGAAGGTTTAAGGGATGCAGTCAACCTGAAGTGAAGCATCGGATTCTATAGCTAGTGTCACAAGAATGGTTCAAAACATAGTCAGTAAGAAGAGTCAGTCTTCTTGTACTTAAGTTGGCATTGTGCGTTTTGTATTTAATTCCGATGCAATTTCTGTGCTTCATCGTCATTAAGAAGGTCCAAGGGAAACAGTAATCGTGAAGTTAAGCATCGGTATCTATGACTAGTGTCACAGGAATGGTTCAAAACATAGTCAGTAAGAAGAGTCAGTCTTCTTGTACTTAAGTCAGTATTGTGCCTTTTGTATTTAATTCCGATGCTTTTTCTGTGTTTCATCGTCAATAAGAAGGTCCAAGGGATACAGTAAACCTGAAGTGAAGCATCGGAATCTATAACAGTGTCACAGGAATGGTTCAAAGCATAGTCAGTAAGAAGAGTCAGTCTTCTTGTACTTAAGTCACCAGTGTGCATTTTCCATTTAATTCTGATGCAATTTCTGTATTTAGTCGTCAATAAGAAGGTCCAAGGGATACAGTAAATCTGGAGTGAAGCATCGGAATCTATAACTAATGTCACAGGAATGGTTCAAACATAGACAGTAAGAAGAGTCAGACTTCTTTTACTTAAGTCGGCATTGTGGCTTCTGTATTTAATTCCGATGCAATTTCCGTGTTTCATCGTCAATAAGAAGGTCCAAGGGATACAGTAAACCAGGAGTGAAGCATCGGAGTCGATAACTAGTGTCACAGGAATGGTTCAAACATAGAGAGTAAGAAGAGTCAGTCTTCTTGTACTTAATTCGGCACTGTGCCTTTTGTATTTAATTCCGATGCAATTTCTGTGTTTCATCGTCAATAAGAAGGTCAGAGGGATCCAGTAAACCTGAAGTGAAGCATCGGAATCTATAAATAGTGTCACAGGAATGGTTCAAAGCATAGTCAGTAAGAAGAGTCAGTCTTCTTGTACTTAAGTCGGCATTGTGCCTTTTGTATTTAATTCCGATGTAATTTCTGTGTTTCATCGTCAATAAGAAGGTCCAAGGGAAACAGTAATCCTGAAGTTCAGCATCGGAATCTATGACTAGTGTCACAGGAATGGTTCCAAACATAGTCAGTAAGAAGAGTCAGTCTTCTTGTACTTAAGTCGGCATTGTGCCTTTTCTATTTAATTCCGATGCAATTTCTGTGTTTCATCGTCACTAAGAAGGTCCAAGGGATACAGTAAACCTGAAGTGTAGCATCGAAATCTATAACTAGTGTCACAGGAATGGTTCAAAACATAGTCAGGAAGAGGAGTCAGTCTCCTTGTACTTAATTCATCATTGTGCATTTTCTATTTAATTCTGTTGCAATTTCTGTGTTTCATCGTCCATAAGAAGGTCCAAGGGATACAGTAAACCTGGAGTGAAGCATCGGAAACTAATGTCACAGGAATGGTTCAAAGCATAGACAGTAAGAAGAGTCAGGCTTCCTTTACTTAAGTCGGCATTGTGCCTTTTGTATTTAATTCCGATGCAATTTCTGTGTTTCATCGTCAATAAGAAGGTCCAAGGGATACAGTAAACCTGAAATGAATCATCGGAATCAATAACTAGTGTCACAGGAATGGTTCAAAACATAGACAGTAGGAAAAGTCGGTCTACATGTACTTAAGTCGGCATTGTGCCTTTTGTATTTAATTCCGATGCAATTTCTGTGTTTCATCGTCAATAAGAACCTCAGAAAGACACAGTAATTCTGAAGTTAAGCATCAGAATCTATAACTGTTGTCACAGGAATGGTTCAAAGCATATTCAGTAAGAAGAGTCAGTCTTCTTGTAGTTAAGTCGGCATTGTGCCGTTTGTATTTAATTCCGATGCAATTTCTGTGTTTCATCGTCAATAAGAAGGTCCAAGGGATACAGTAAACCTGAAGTGAAGCCTCGGAATCTATAACTAGTGTCACAGGAATGGCTCAATCATAGACAGTAGGAAGAGTCAGTCTTCTAGTGCTTATGTCGGCATTGCGCATTTTCTATTTAATTCCGATGCAATTTCTTTGTTTCATCGTCCATAAGTAGGTCCAAGGGATACAGTAAACCTGGAGTGAAGCATCGGAATCTATAACTAGTGTCACAGGAATGGTTCAAAACATAGACAGTAAGAAGAGTCAGACTTCCTTTACTTAAGTCGGCATTGTGCCTTTTGTATGTAATTCCGATGCAATTTCTGTGTTTCATCGTCAATAAGAAGATCCAAGGGATACAGTAAACCAGGAGTGAAGGATCGGAGTCTATAACTAGTGTCACAGGAATGGTTCAAACATAGACAGTAAGAAGAGTCATTCTTCTTGTACTTAATTCGGCATTGCGCCTTTTGTATTTAATTCCGATGCAATTTCTGTGTTTCATCGTTAATAAGAAGGTCAGAGGGATACAGTAAACCTGAAGTGAAGCATCGGAATCTATAACTAGTGTCACAGGAACGGTTCAAAACAGAGTCAGTAAGAAGGGTCAGTCTTCTTGTACTTAAGTCGGCATTGTGCCTTTAGTATTTAATTCGGATGCAATTTCTGTGTTTCATCGTCAATAAGAAAGTCCAAGGGATACAATAAACCTGGAGTGAAGCATCGGAATCAATAATTAGTGTCACAGGAATGGTTCAAATGCATAGACAGTAGGAAGAGTCAGTCTTCTAGTACTTAAGACGGCATTGTGCCTTTCTATTTAATTCCGATGCAATTTCTGTGTTTCTTCGTCAATAAGACGGTCAGAGGGATACAGTAAACCTGATGTGAAGCATCGGAATCTATAACTAGTGTCACAGGAATGGTACAAAACATAGTCTGAAAGAAGAGTCAGTCTTCTTGTACTTAAGTCGGCATTGTGGCTTTTGTATTTAATTCCGATGCAATATCTGTGTTTCGTCGTCACTAAGAAGGTCAGAGGGATACAGTAATCCTGAAGTTCAGCATCGGAATCTACAACTAGTGTCACAGGAATGGTTCAAAGCATAGTCAGTAAGAAGAGTCAGTCTTCTTGTACTTAAGTCGGCATTGTGCCTTTTGTATCTAATTCCGATGCAATTTCTGTGTTTCATCGTCAATAGGAAAGTACAAGGGATGCAGTAGACCTGAATTGAAGCATCGGAATCTATAACTAGTGTCACAGGAATGGTTCAAACATAGACAGTAGGAAGAGTCAGTCTTCTTGTACTTAAGTCGGCATTGCGAATTTTGTATTTAATTCCGATGCAATTTCTGTGTTTCATCGTCAATAGAAAGGTCCAAGGGATACAGTAGACCTGAATTGAAGCATCGGAATCTATAACTAGTGTCACAGGAATGGTTCAAACATAGACAGTAGGAAGAGTCAGTCTTCTTGTACTTAAGTCGGCATTGCGAATTTTGTATTTAATTCCGATGCAATTTCTGTGTTTCATCGTCAATAAGAAGGTCCAAGGGATACAGTAAACCGGAAGTGAAGGATCGGAATCTATAGCTAGTGTCACAGGAATGGTTCAAAACATAGACAGTAGGAAGAGTCAGTCTTCTTGTACTTAAGCCGGCATTGTGCCTTTTCTATTTAATTCCGATGCAATTTCTGTGTTTCATCGTCAATAAGACGGTCAGAGGAATACAGTAAACCTAATATGAACCATCGGAATCTATAACTAGTGTCACAGGAATGGGTCAAAACATAGACAGTGCGAAAAGTCAATCTACGTGTACTTAAGTCGGCATTGTGCCTTTTGTATTTAATTCCGATGCAATTTCTGTGTTTCATCGTCAATAAGAAGGTCAGAGGGATACAGTAAACCTGATGTGAAGCATCGGAATCTATAACTAGTGTCACAGGAATGGTGCAAAACATAGTCAGTAAGAAGAGTCAGTCTTCTTGTACTTAAGTCTGCATTGTGCCTTTTGTATTTAATTCCGATGCAATTTCTGTGTTTCATCGTCAATAGAAAGGTCCATGGGATACAGTAGACCTGAATTGAAGCATCGGAATCTATAACTAGTGTCACAGGAATGGTTCAAACATAGACAGTAGGAAGAGGCCGTCTTCTTGTACTTAAGTCGTCATTGCGAATTTTGTATTTAATTCCGATGCAATTTCTGTATTTCATCGTCAATAAGAAGGTCCAAGGGATACAGTAAACCGGAAGTGAAGGGTCGGAATCTATAGCTAGTGTCACAGGAATGGTTCAAAACATAGACAGTAGGAAGAGTCAGTCTTCTTGTACTTAAGTCGGCATTGTGCCTTTTCTATTTAATTCCGATGCAATTTCTGTGTTTCATCGTCAATAAGACGGTCAGAGGAATACAGTAAACCTAATATGAACCATCGGAATCTATAACTAGTGTCACAGGAGTGGGTCAAAACATAGACAGTATGAAAAGTCACTCTACGTGTACTTAAGTCGGCATTGTGCCTTTTGTATTTAATTCCGATGCAATTTCTGTGTTTCATCGTCAATAAGAATGTCAGAGGGATACAGTAATCCTGATGTGAAGCATCGGAATCTATAACTAGTGTCACAGGAATGGTGCAAAACATAGTCAGTAAGAAGAGTCAGTCTTCTTGTACTTAAGTCTGCATTGTGCCTTTTGTATTTAATTCCGATGCAATTTCTGTGTTTCATCGTCAATAGGAATGTCCAAGGGATACACTAGACCTGTATTGAAGCATCGGAATCTATAACTAGTGTCACAGGAATGGTTCAAACATAGACATTAGGAAGAGTCAGTCTTCTTGTCCTTAACTCGGCATTGTGAATTTTGTATTTAATTCCGATGCAATTTCTGTGTTTCATCGTCAATTAGAAGGTCAGAGGGATGCAGTAAACCTGAAGTGAAGCATCGGAATCTACAACTAGTGTCACAGGAATGGTTCAAAACATAGTCAGTAAGAAGAGTCAGTCTTCTTGTACTTAAGTCGGTATTGTGCCTTTTGTATTTAATCCTGAAGCAGTTTCTGTGTTCCATCGTCAATAAGAAGGTTTAAGGGATACAGTGAACCTGAAGTGAAGCATCGGAATCTATAGCTAGTGTCACAAGATTGGTTCATAACATAGTCAGTAAGAAGAGTCAGTCTTCTTGTACTTAATTCGGCATTGTGCGTTTTGTATTTAATTCCGATGCAATTTCTGTGTTTCATCGTCAATAAGAAGGTCCAAATGATACAGTAATCCTGAAGTTAAGCATCGGAATCTATGACTAGTGTCACAGGAATGGTTCAAAACATAGTCAGTAAGAAGAGTCAGTCTTCTTGTCCTTAACTCGGCATTGTGAATTTTGTATTTAATTCCGATGCAATTTCTGTGTTTCATCGTCAATTAGAAGGTCAGAGGGATGCAGTAAACCTGAAGTGAAGCATCGGAATCTACAACTAGTGTCACAGGAATGGTTCAACACATAGTCAGTAAGAAGAGTCAGTCTTCTTGTACTTAAGTCGGTATTGTGCCTTTTGTATTTAATCCTGAAGCAGTTTCTGTGTTCCATCGTCAAGAAGAAGGTTTAAGGGATACAGTGAACCTGAAGTGAAGCATCGGAATCTATAACTAATGTCACAGGAATGGTTCAAAACATAGTCAGTAAGAACAGTCAGTCTTCTTGTACTTAAGTCGGCATTGAGCCTTTTGTATTTAATTCCGATGCAATTTCTGCGTTTCATTGTCACTAAGAAGGTCAGAGGGATACAGTAATCCTGAAGTTAAGCATCGGAATCTATAACTAGTGTCACAGGAATGGTTCAAAGCATAGTCAGTAAGAAGAGTCAGTCTTCTTGTAGTTAAGTTGGCATTGTGCCTTTTGTATTTAATTCCGATGCAATTTCTGTGTTTCATCGTCAATAAGAAGGTCCAAGGGATACAGTAAACCGGAAGTGAAGCATCGGAATCTATAACTAGTGTCACAGGAATGGTTCAAAACATAGACAGTAGGAAGAGTCTGTCTTCTTGTACTTAAGTCGGCATTTTGCCTTTTCTGTTTAATTCCGATGCAATTTCTGTGGTTCATCGTCAATAAGACGGTCAGAGGTATGTAGTAAACCTAATATGTACCATCGGAATCTATAACTAGTGTCACAGGAATGGTTCAAAACATAGTCAGTAAGAAGAGTCAGTCTTCTTGTACTTAAGTCTGTATTGTGCCTTTTGTATTTAATTCCGATGCTTTTTCTGTGTTTCATCGTCAATAAGAAGGTCCAAGGGATACAGTAAACCTGAAGTGAAGCATCGGAATGTATAACGAGTGTCACAGGAATGGTTCAAAGCATAGTCAGTAAGAAGAGTCAGTCTTCTTGTACTTAAGTCATCATTGTGCATTTTCCATTTAATTCTGATGCAATTTCTGTGTTTCATCGTCAATAAGAAGGTCCAAGGGATACAGTAAACCTGGAGTGAAGCATCGGAATCTATAACTAATGTCACAGGAATGGTTCAAACATAGACAGTAAGAAGAGTCAGACTTCTTTTACTTAAGTCGGCATTGTGGCTTCTGTATTTAATTCCGATGCAATTTCTGTGTTTCATCGTCAATAAGAAGGTCCAAGGGATACAGTAAACCAGGAGTGAAGCATCGGAGTCGATAACTAGTGTCCCAGGAATGGTTCAAAACATAGAGAGTAAGAAGAGTCAGTCTTCTTGTACTTAATTCGGCATTGTGCCTTTTGTATTTAATTCCGATGCAATTTCTGTGTTTCATCGTCAATAAGAAGGTCAGAGGGATCCAGTAAACCTGAAGTGAAGCATCGGAATCTATAACTAGTGTCACAGGAATGGTTCAAAACATAGACAGTAGGAAGAGTCAGTCTTCTTGTACTTAAGTCGGCATTGTGAATTTTGTACTTAATTCCGATGCAATTTCTGTGTTTCATCGTCAATTAGAAGGTCAGAGGGATACAGTAAACCTGAAGTGAAGCATCGGAAACTATAACTAGTGTCACAGGAATGGTTCAAAACATAGTCAGTAGGAAGAGTCAGTCTTCTTGTACTTAAGTCGGCATTGTGCCTTTTGTATTTAATTCCGAAGCAGTTTCTGTGTTTCATCGTCAATAAGAAGGTTTAAGGGATACAATCAACCTGAAGTGAAGCATCGGAATCTATAGCTAGTGTCACAAGAATGGTTCAAAACATAGTCAGTAAGAAGAGTCAGTCTTCTTGTACTTAAGTCGGCATTGTGCCTTTTGTATTTAATTCCGTTGCAATTTCTGTGTTTCATCGTCAATAAGAAGGTCCAAGGGATACAGTAATCCTGAAGTTCAGCATCGGAATCTATGACTAGTGTCACAGGAATGGTTCCAAACATAGTCAGTAAGAAGAGTCAGTCTTCTTGTACTTAAGTCGGCATTGTGCCTTTTCTATTTAATTCCGATGCAATTTCTGTGTTTCATCGTCACTAAGAAGGTCCAAGGGATACAGTAAACCTGAAGTGTAGCATCGAAATCTATAACTAGTGTCACAGGAATGGTTCAAAACATAGTCAGTAAGAAGAGTCAGTCTCCTTGTACTTAAGTCATCATTGTGCATTTTCTATATAATTCTGATGCAATTTCTGTGTTTCATCGTTCATAAGAAGGTCCAAGGGATACAGTAAACCTGGAGTGAAGCATCGGAATCTATAACTAATGTCACAGGAATGGTTCAAAGCATAGACAGTAAGAAGAGTCAGGCTTCCTTTACTTAAGTCGGCATTGTGCCTTTTGTATTTAATTCCGATGCAATTTCTGAGTTTCATCGTCAATAAGAAGGTCCAAGGGATACAGTAAACCTGGAGTGAAGCATCGGAGTCTATAACTACTGTCACAGGAATGGTTCAAATCATAGACAGTAAGAAGAGTCAGTCTTCTTGTATTTAATTCGGCATTGCGCCTATTGTATTTAATTCGAATGCAATTTCTGTGTTTCATCGTCAATAAGAAGGTCAGAGGGATACAGTAAACCAGAAGTGAAGCTTCGGAGTCTATAACTAGTGTCACAGGAATGGTTCAAAACATAGTCAGTAAGAAGAGTCAGTCTCCTTGTACTTAAGTCGGCATTGTGCCTTTAGTAATTAATTCGGATGCAATTTCTGTGTTTCATCGTCAATAAGAAGGTCCAAGGGATACATTAAACCTGGAGTGAAGCATCGGAATCAATAACTAGTGTCACAGGAATGGTTCAAATGCATAGACAGTAGGAAGAGTCAGTCTTCTAGTACTTAAGACGGCATTGTGCCTTTCTATTTAATTCCGTTGCAATTTCTGTGTTTCATCGTCAATAAGACGGTCAGAGGGATACAGTGAACCTGATGTGAAGCATCGGAATCCATAACTAGTGTCACAGGAATGGTTCAAAACATAGTCTGAAAGAAGAGTCAGTCTTCTTGTACTTAAGTCGGCATTGTGCCTTTTGTATTTAATTCCGATGCAATATCTGTGTTTCATCGTCACTAAGAGGGTCAGAGGGATACAGTAATCCTGAATTTAAGCATCGGAATCTATAACTAGTGTCACAGGAATGGTTCAAAGCATAGTCAGTAAGAAGAGTCAGTCTTCTTGTACTTAAGTCGGCATTGTGCCTTTTGTATTTAATTCCGATGCAATTTCTGTGTTTCATCGTCAATAGGAAGGTCCAAGGGATACAGTAGACCTGAATTGAAGCATCGGAATCTATAACTAGTGTCACAGGAATGATTCAAAAGATAGACAGTAGGAAGAGTCAGTCTTCTTGTACTTAAGTCGGCATTGTGAATTTTGTATTTAATTCCGATGCAATTTCTGTGTTTCATCGTCAATATGAAGGTCAGAGGGATACAGTAAACCTGAAGTGAAGCATCGGAATCTATAACTAGAGTCACAGGAATGGTTCAAAACATAGACAGTAAGAAGAGTCAGTCATCTTGTACTTAAGTCGGCATTGTGCCTTTTGTATTTTATTCCGAAGCAATTTCTGTGTATTATCGTCAATAAGAAGGTCCAACGGATACAGTAAACCTGAAGTGAAGCATCGGAATCTATAACTAGTGTCACAGGAATGGTTCAAAGCATAGTCAGTAAGAAGAGTAAGTCTTCTTGTACTTAAGTCGGCATTGAGCATTTTGTATTTAATTCCGATGAAATTTCTGTGTTTCATCGTCTATAAGAAGGTCAGAGGAATACAGTAAACCTAATATGAACCATCGGAATCTATAACTAGTGTCACAAGAATGGTTCAAAACATAGACAGTATGAAAAGTCACTCTACGTGTACTTAAGTCGGCATTGTGCCTTTTGTATTTAATTCCGATGCAATTTCTGTGTTTCATCGTCAATAAGAAGGTCAGAGGGATACAGTAAACCTGATGTGAAGCATCGGAATCTATAACTAGTGTCACAGGAATGGTGCAAAACATAGTCAGTAAGAAGAGTGAGTCTTCTTGTACTTAAGTCTGCATTGTGCCTTTTGTATTTAATTCCGATGCAATTTCTGTGTTTCAACGTCGATAGGAAGGTCCAAGGGATACAGTAGACCTGAATTGAAGCATCGGAATCTATAACTAGTGTCACAGGAATGGTTCAAACATAGACAGTAGGAAGAGTCAGTCTTCTTGTACTTAAGTCGGCTTTGTGCCTTTTGTATTTAATTCCGAAGCAGTTTCTGTGTTTCATCGTCCGTAAGAACGTTTTAAGGGATACATTCAACCTGAAGTGAAGCATCGGAATCTATAGCTAGTGTCACAAGAATGGTTCAAAACATAGTCAGTAAGAAGAGTCAGTCTTCTTGTACTTAAGTCGGCATTGTGCGTTTTGTATTTAATTCCGATGCAATTTCTGTGTTTCATCGTCAATAAGAAGGTCCAAGGGTTACAGTAATCCTGAAGTTAAACATCGGAATCTATGACTAGTGTCACAGGAATGGTTCAAAACATAGTCAGTAAGAAGAGTCAGTCTTGTTGTACTTAAGTCTGTATTGTGCCTTTTGTATTTAATTCCGATGCTATTTCTGTGTTTCATCGTCAATAAGAAGGTCCAAGGGATACAGTAAACCTGAAGTGAAGCATCGGAATCTATAACGGGTGTCACAGGAATGGTTCAAAACATAGTCAGTAAGAAGAGTCAGTCATCTTGTACTTAAGTCAACATTGTGCATTTTCCATTTAATTCTGATGCAATTTCTGTATTTCATCGTCAATAAGAAGGTCCAAGGGATACAGTAAACCTGGAGTGAAGCATCGGAATCCATAACTAATGTCACAGGAATGGTTCAAACATAGACAGTAAGAAGAGTCAGACTTCTTTTACTTAAGTCGGCATTGTGGCTTCTGTATTTAATTCCGATGCAATTTCTGTGTTTCATCGTCAATACGAAGGTCCAAGGGATACAGTAAACCAGGAGTGAAGCATCGGAGTCGATAACTAGTGTCACAGGAATGGTTCAAAACATAGAGAGTAAGAAGATTCAGTCTTCTTGTACTTAATTCGGCATTGTGCCTTTTGTATTTAATTCCGATGCAATTTCTGTGTTTCATCGTCAATAAGAAGGTCAGAGGGATCCAGTAAACCTGAAGTGAAGCATCGGAATCTATAAGTAGTGTCACAGGAGTGGTTCAAAACATAGACAGTAAGAAGAGTCAGTCTTCTTGTACTTAAGTCGGCATTGTGCAATTTGCATTTAATTCCGATGCAATTTCTGTGATTGATCGTCAATAAGAAGGTCCAAGGGATACAGTAAACCTGAAGTGAAGCATCGGAATCTATAACTAGTGTCACAGGAATGGTTCAAAACATAGACAGTAGCAAGAGTCAATTTCTTGTACTTAAGTCGGCATTGTGGCTTTTGTATTTAATTCCGATGCAATTTCTGTGTTTAATCGTCAATAAGAAGGTCAGAGGGATACAGTAAACCTAAAGTGAAGCATCGGAATCTATGACTAGTGTCACAGGAATGGTTCAAAACATAGTCAGTAAGAAGAGTCAGTCTTATTGTACTTAAGTCGGCGTTGTGCCTTTTGTATTTAATTCCGGTGCAATTTCTGTGCATCAACGTCTATAAGAAGGTCAGAGGGATACAGTAAACCTGAAGTGAAGCATCGGAACCTATAACTAGTGTCACAGGAATGGTTCAAAACATAGTCAGTAGGAAGAGTCAGTCTTCTTGTACTTAAGTCGGCATTGTACCTTTTCTATTTAATTCCGATGCAATTTCTGAGTTTCATCGTCAATAAGACGGTCAGAGGAATACAGTAAACCTAATATGAACCATCGGAATCTGTAACTAGTGTCACAGGAATGGTTCAAAACATAGACAGTAGGAAAAGTCAGTCTACATGTACTTAAGTCGGCATTGTGCCTTTTATATTTAATTCCGATGCAATTTCTGTGTTTCATCGTCACTAAGAAGGTCAGAGGGATACAGTAATCCTGACGTTAAGCATCGGAATCTATAACTAGTGACACAGGAATGGTTCAAAACATAGTCAGGAAGAAGGGTCAGTCTTCTTGTAGTTAAGTCGGCATTGTGCATTTTCCATTTAATTCTGATGCAATTTCTGTATTTCATCGTCAATAAGAAGGTCCAAGGGATACAGTAAACCTGGAGTGAAGCTTCGGAATCTATAACTAATGTCACTGAATGGTTCAAACATAGACAGTAAGAAGAGTCAGACATCTTTTACTTAAGTCGGCGTTGTGGCTTCTGTATTTAATTCCGATGCAATTTCTGTTTTTCATCGTCAATAAGAAGGTCCAAGGGATACAGTAAACCAGGAGTGAAGCATCGGAGTCGATAACTAGTGTCACAGGAATGGTTCAAAACATAGAGAGTAAGAAGAGTCAGTCTTCTTGTACTTAATTCGGCATTGTGCCTTTTGTATTTAATTCCGATGCAATTTCTGTGTTTCATCGTCAATAAGAAGGTCAGAGGGATCCAGTAAACCTGAAGTGATGCATCGGAATCTATAACTAGTGTCACAGGAATGGTTCAAAACATAGACAGTAAGAAGAGTCAGACTTCCTTTACTTAAGTCGGCATTGTGCCTTTTGTACGTAATTCCGATGCAATTTCTGTGTTTCATGGTCAATAAGAAGATCCAAGGGATTCAGTAAACCATGAGTGAAGCATCGGAGTCTATAACTAGTGTCTCAGTAATGGTTCAAAACATAGACAGTAAGAAGAGTCAGTCTTCTTGTACTTAATTCGGCATTGCGCCTTTTGTAGTTAATTCCGATGCAATTTCTGTGTTTCATCGTCAATAAGAAGGTCAGAGGGATACAGTAAACCTGAAGTGAAGCATCGGAATCTATAACTAGTGTCACAGGAACGGTTCAAAACATAGTCAGGAAGAAGAGTCAGTCTTCTTGTACTTAAGTCGGCATTGTGCCTTTAGTATTTAATTCGGATGCAATTTCTGTGTTTCATCGTCAATAAGAAGGTCCAAGGGATACATTAAACCTGGAGTGAAGCATCGGAATCAATAACTAGTGTCACAGGAATGGTTCAAATGCATAGACAGTAGAAAGAGTCAGTCTTCTAGTACTTAAGACGGCATTATGCCTTTCTATTTAATTCCGATGCAATTTCTGTGTTTCATCGTCAATAAGAAGGTCAGAGGGATACAGTAAACCTGAAGTGAAGCATCGGAATCTATGACTAGTGTCACAGGAATGGTTCAAAACATAGTCAGTAAGAAGAGTCAGTCTTATTGTACTTAAGTCGGCGTTGTGCCTTTTGTGTTTAATTCCGGTGCAATTTCTGTGCATCAACGTCTATAAGAAGGTCAGAGGGATACAGTAAACCTGAAGTGAAGCATCGGAACCTATAACTAGTGTCACAGGAATGGTTCAAAACATAGTCAGTAGGAAGAGTCAGTCTTCTTGTACTTAAGTCGGCATTGTACCTTTTCTATTTAATTCCGATGCAAATTCTGAGTTTCATCGTCAATAAGACGGTCAGAGGAATACAGTAAACCTAATATGAACCATCGGAATCTATAACTAGTGTCACAAGAATGGTTCAAAACTTAGACAGTATGAAAAGTCACTCTACGTGTACTTAAGTCGGCATTGTGCCTTTTGTATTTAATTCCGATGCAATTTCTGTGTTTCATCGTCAATAAGAAGGTGAGAGGGATACAGTAAACCTGATGTGAAGGATCGGAATCTATAACTAGTGTCACAGGAATGGTGCAAAACATAGTCAGTAAGAAGAGTCAGTCTTCTTGTACTTAAGTCGGCATTGTGCCTTTTGTATTTAATTCCGATGCAATATCTGTGTTTCATCGTCACTAAGAAGGTCAGAGGGATACAGTAATCCTGAAGTTAAGCATCGGAATCTTTAACTAGTGTCACAGGAATGGTTCAAAACATAGACAGTAGGAAGAGTCAGTCTTCTTGTACTTAAGTAGGCATTGTGAATTTTGTATTTAATTCCGATGCAATTTCTGTGTTTCATCGTCAATATGAAGGTCAGAGGGATACAGTAAACCTGAAGTGGAGCATCGGAATCTATAACTAGAGTCACAGGAACGGTTCAAAACATAGACAGTAAGAATAGTCAGTCTTCTTGTACTTAAGTCGGCATTGTGCCTTTTGTATTTAATTCCGAAGCAATTTCTGTGTTTCATCGTCAATAAGAAGGTCCAACGGATACAGTAAACCTGAAGTGAAGCATCGGAATCTATAACTAGTGTCACAGGAATGGTTCAAAGCATAGTCAGTAAGAAGAGTCAGTCTTCTTGTACTTAAGTCGGCATTGTGCCTTTTGTATTTAATTCCGATGCAATTTCTGTGTTTCATCGTCAATATGAAGGTCAGAGGGATACAGTAAACCTGAAGTGGAGCATCGGAATCTATAACTAGAGTCACAGGAACGGTTCAAAACATAGACAGTAAGAATAGTCAGTCTTCTTGTACTTAAGTCGGCATTGTGCAATTTGCATTTAATTCCGATGCAATTTCTGTGATTGATCGTCAATAAGAAGGTCCAAGGGATACAGTAAACCTGAAGTGAAGCATCGGAATCTATAACTAGTGTCACAGGAATGGTTCAAAACATAGACAGTAGCAAGAGTCAATTTCTTGTACTTAAGTCGGCATTGTGGCTTTTGTATTTAATTCCGATGCAATTTCTGTGTTTAATCGTCAATAAGAAGGTCAGAGGGATACAGTAAACCTAAAGTGAAGCATCGGAATCTATGACTAGTGTCACAGGAATGGTTCAAAACATAGTCAGTAAGAAGAGTCAGTCTTATTGTACTTAAGTCGGCGTTGTGCCTTTTGTATTTAATTCCGGTGCAATTTCTGTGCATCAACGTCTATAAGAAGGTCAGAGGGATACAGTAAACCTGAAGTGAAGCATCGGAACCTATAACTAGTGTCACAGGAATGGTTCAAAACATAGTCAGTAGGAAGAGTCAGTCTTCTTGTACTTAAGTCGGCATTGTACCTTTTCTATTTAATTCCGATGCAATTTCTGAGTTTCATCGTCAATAAGACGGTCAGAGGAATACAGTAAACCTAATATGAACCATCGGAATCTGTAACTAGTGTCACAGGAATGGTTCAAAACATAGACAGTAGGAAAAGTCAGTCTACATGTACTTAAGTCGGCATTGTGCCTTTTATATTTAATTCCGATGCAATTTCTGTGTTTCATCGTCACTAAGAAGGTCAGAGGGATACAGTAATCCTGACGTTAAGCATCGGAATCTATAACTAGTGACACAGGAATGGTTCAAAACATAGTCAGGAAGAAGGGTCAGTCTTCTTGTAGTTAAGTCGGCATTGTGCATTTTCCATTTAATTCTGATGCAATTTCTGTATTTCATCGTCAATAAGAAGGTCCAAGGGATACAGTAAACCTGGAGTGAAGCTTCGGAATCTATAACTAATGTCACTGAATGGTTCAAACATAGACAGTAAGAAGAGTCAGACATCTTTTACTTAAGTCGGCGTTGTGGCTTCTGTATTTAATTCCGATGCAATTTCTGTTTTTCATCGTCAATAAGAAGGTCCAAGGGATACAGTAAACCAGGAGTGAAGCATCGGAGTCGATAACTAGTGTCACAGGAATGGTTCAAAACATAGAGAGTAAGAAGAGTCAGTCTTCTTGTACTTAATTCGGCATTGTGCCTTTTGTATTTAATTCCGATGCAATTTCTGTGTTTCATCGTCAATAAGAAGGTCAGAGGGATCCAGTAAACCTGAAGTGATGCATCGGAATCTATAACTAGTGTCACAGGAATGGTTCAAAACATAGACAGTAAGAAGAGTCAGACTTCCTTTACTTAAGTCGGCATTGTGCCTTTTGTACGTAATTCCGATGCAATTTCTGTGTTTCATGGTCAATAAGAAGATCCAAGGGATTCAGTAAACCATGAGTGAAGCATCGGAGTCTATAACTAGTGTCTCAGTAATGGTTCAAAACATAGACAGTAAGAAGAGTCAGTCTTCTTGTACTTAATTCGGCATTGCGCCTTTTGTAGTTAATTCCGATGCAATTTCTGTGTTTCATCGTCAATAAGAAGGTCAGAGGGATACAGTAAACCTGAAGTGAAGCATCGGAATCTATAACTAGTGTCACAGGAACGGTTCAAAACATAGTCAGGAAGAAGAGTCAGTCTTCTTGTACTTAAGTCGGCATTGTGCCTTTAGTATTTAATTCGGATGCAATTTCTGTGTTTCATCGTCAATAAGAAGGTCCAAGGGATACATTAAACCTGGAGTGAAGCATCGGAATCAATAACTAGTGTCACAGGAATGGTTCAAATGCATAGACAGTAGAAAGAGTCAGTCTTCTAGTACTTAAGACGGCATTATGCCTTTCTATTTAATTCCGATGCAATTTCTGTGTTTCATCGTCAATAAGAAGGTCAGAGGGATACAGTAAACCTGAAGTGAAGCATCGGAATCTATGACTAGTGTCACAGGAATGGTTCAAAACATAGTCAGTAAGAAGAGTCAGTCTTATTGTACTTAAGTCGGCGTTGTGTCTTTTGTGTTTAATTCCGGTGCAATTTCTGTGCATCAACGTCTATAAGAAGGTCAGAGGGATACAGTAAACCTGAAGTGAAGCATCGGAACCTATAACTAGTGTCACAGGAATGGTTCAAAACATAGTCAGTAGGAAGAGTCAGTCTTCTTGTACTTAAGTCGGCATTGTACCTTTTCTATTTAATTCCGATGCAAATTCTGAGTTTCATCGTCAATAAGACGGTCAGAGGAATACAGTAAACCTAATATGAACCATCGGAATCTATAACTAGTGTCACAAGAATGGTTCAAAACTTAGACAGTATGAAAAGTCACTCTACGTGTACTTAAGTCGGCATTGTGCCTTTTGTATTTAATTCCGATGCAATTTCTGTGTTTCATCGTCAATAAGAAGGTGAGAGGGATACAGTAAACCTGATGTGAAGGATCGGAATCTATAACTAGTGTCACAGGAATGGTGCAAAACATAGTCAGTAAGAAGAGTCAGTCTTCTTGTACTTAAGTCGGCATTGTGCCTTTTGTATTTAATTCCGATGCAATATCTGTGTTTCATCGTCACTAAGAAGGTCAGAGGGATACAGTAATCCTGAAGTTAAGCATCGGAATCTTTAACTAGTGTCACAGGAATGGTTCAAAACATAGACAGTAGGAAGAGTCAGTCTTCTTGTACTTAAGTAGGCATTGTGAATTTTGTATTTAATTCCGATGCAATTTCTGTGTTTCATCGTCAATATGAAGGTCAGAGGGATACAGTAAACCTGAAGTGGAGCATCGGAATCTATAACTAGAGTCACAGGAGCGGTTCAAAACATAGACAGTAAGAATAGTCAGTCTTCTTGTACTTAAGTCGGCATTGTGCCTTTTGTATTTAATTCCGAAGCAATTTCTGTGTTTCATCGTCAATAAGAAGGTCCAACGGATACAGTAAACCTGAAGTGAAGCATCGGAATCTATAACTAGTGTCACAGGAATGGTTCAAAGCATAGTCAGTAAGAAGAGTCAGTCTTCTTGTACTTAAGTCGGCATTGTGCCTTTTGTATTTAATTCCGATGCAATTTCTGTGTTTCATCGTCAATATGAAGGTCAGAGGGATACAGTAAACCTGAAGTGGAGCATCGGAATCTATAACTAGAGTCACAGGAACGGTTCAAAACATAGACAGTAAGAATAGTCAGTCTTCTTGTACTTAAGTCGGCATTGTGCCTTTTGTATTTAATTCCGAAGCAATTTCTGTGTTTCATCGTCAATAAGAAGGTCCAACGGATACAGTAAACCTGAAGTGAAGCATCGGAATCTATAACTAGTGTCACAGGAATGGTTCAAAACATAGTCAGTATGAAGAGTCAGTCTTCTTGTACTTAATTCGGCATTGTGCCTTTTGTATTTAATTCCGATGCAATTTCTGTGTTTCATCGTCAATAAGAAGGTCAGAGGGATACAGTAAACCTGAAGTGAAGCATCGGAATCTATGACTAGTGTCACAGGAATGGTTCAAAACATAGTCAGTAAGAAGAGTCAGTCTTATTGTACTTAAGTCGGCGTTGTGCCTTTTGTATTTAATTCCGGTGCAATTTCTGTGCATCAACGTCTATAAGAAGGTCAGAGGGATACAGTAAACCTGAAGTGAAGCATCGGAACCTATAACTAGTGTCACAGGAATGGTTCAAAACATAGTCAGTAGGAAGAGTCAGTCTTCTTGTACTTAAGTCGGCATTGTACCTTTTCTATTAAATCCGATGCAATTTCTGAGTTTCATCGTCAATAAGACGGTCAGAGGAATACAGTAAACCTAATATGAACCATCGGAATCTATAACTAGTGTCACAAGAATGGTTCAAAACTTAGACAGTATGAAAAGTCACTCTACGTGTACTTAAGTCGGCATTGTGCCTTTTGTATTTAATTCCGATGCAATTTCTGTGTTTCATCGTCAATAAGAATATGAGAGGGATACAGTAAACCTGATGTGAAGGATCGGAATCTATAACTAGTGTCACAGGAATGGTGCAAAACATAGTCAGTAAGAAGAGTCAGTCTTCTTGTACTTAAGTCTGCATTGTGCCTTTTGTATTTAATTCCGATGCAATTTCTGTGTTTCATCGTCAATAGGAAGGTCCAAGGGATACAGTAGACCTGAAGTGAAGCATCGGAATCTATAACTAGTGTCACAGGAATGGTTCAAACATAGACAGTAGGAAGGATCAGTCTTCTTGTACTTAGGTCGGCATTGTGAATTTTGTATTTAATTCCGATGCAATTTCTGTGTTTCATCGTCAATTAGAAGGTCAGAGGGATACAGTAAACCTGAAGTGAAGCATCGGAATCTATAACTAGTGTCACAGGAATGGTTCAAAACATAGTCAGTAAGAAGAGTCAGTCTTCTTGTACTTAAGTCGGCATTGTGCCTTTTGTATTTGATTCCGAAGCAGTTTCTGTGTTTCATCGTCCGTAAGAAGGTTTAAGGGATACAGTCAACCTGAAGTGAAGCATCGGAATCTATAGCTAGAGTCACAAGAATGGTTCAAAACATAGTCAGTACGGAGAGTCAGTCTTCTTGTACTTAAGTCGGCATTGTGCGTTTTGTATTTAATTCCGAAGCAATTTCTGTGTTTCATCGTCAATAAGAAGGTCCAAGGGTTACAGTAATCCTGAAGTTAAGCATCGGAATCTATGACTAGTGTCACAGGAATGGTTCAAAACATAGTCAGTAAGAAGAGTCAGTCTTCATGTACTTAAATCTGTATTGTGCCTTTTGTATTTAATTCCGATGCTATTTCTGTGTTTCATCGTCAATAAGAAGGTCCAAGGGATACAGTAAACCTGAAGTGAAGCATCGGAATCTATAACGAGTGTCACAGGAATGGTTCAAAGCATAGTCATTAAGAAGAGTCAGTCTTCTTGTACTTAAGTCATCATTGTGCATTTTCCATTTCATTCTGATGCAATTTCTGTATTTCGTCGTCAATAAGAAGGTCAAAGGGATACAGTAAACCTGGAGTGAAGCATCGGAATCTATAACTAATGTCACAGGAATGGTTCAAACATAGACAGTAAGAAGAGTCAGACTTCTTTTACTTAAGTCGGCATTGTGGCTACTGTATTTAATTCCGATGTAATTTCTGTGTTTCGTCGTCAATAAGAAGGTCCAAGGGATACAGTAAACCAGGAGTGAAGCATCGGAGTCGATAACTAGTGTCACAGGAATGGTTCAAAACATAGAAAGTAAGAAGAGTCAGTCTTCTTGTACTTAATTCGGCATTGTGCCTTTTGTATTTAATTCCGATGCAATTTCTGTGTTTCATCGTCAATAAGAAGGTCAGAGGGATACAGTAAACCTGAAGTGAAGCATCGGAATCTATGACTAGTGTCACAGGAATGGTTCAAAACATAGTCAGTGAGAAGAGTCAGTCTTATTGTACTTAAGTCGGCGTTGTGCCTTTTGTATTTAATTCCGGTGCAATTTCTGTGCATCAACGTCTATAAGAAGGTCAGAGGGATACAGTAAACCTGAAGTGAAGCATCGGAACCTATAACTAGTGTCACAGGAATGGTTCAAAACATAGTCAGTAGGAAGAGTCAGTCTTCTTGTACTTAAGTCGGCATTGTACCTTTTCTATTTAATTCCGATGCAATTTCTGAGTTTCATCGTCAATAAGACGGTCAGAGGAATACAGTAAACCTAATATGAACCATCGGAATCTATAACTAGTGTCACAAGAATGGTTCAAAACTTAGACAGTATGAAAAGTCACTCTACGTGTACTTAAGTCGGCATTGTGCCTTTTGTATTTAATTCCGATGCAATTTCTGTGTTTCATCGTCAATAAGAAGGTGAGAGGGATACAGTAAACCTGATGTGAAGGATCGGAATCTATAACTAGTGTCACAGGAATGGTGCAAAACATAGTCAGTAAGAAGAGTCAGTCTTCTTGTACTTAAGTCTGCATTGTGCCTTTTGTATTTAATTCCGATGCAATTTCTGTGTTTCATCGTCAATAGGAAGGTCCAAGGGATACAGTAGACCTGAATTGAAGCATCGGAATCTATAACTAGTGTCACAGGAATGGTTCAAACATAGACAGTAGGAAGGATCAGTCTTCTTGTACTTAGGTCGGCATTGTGAATTTTGTATTTAATTCCGATGCAATTTCTGTGTTTCATCGTCAATTAGAAGGTCAGAGGGATACAGTCAACCTGAAGTGAAGCATCGGAATCTATAACTAGTGTCACAGGAATGGTTCAAAACATAGTCAGTAAGAAGAGTCAGTCTTCTTGTACTTAAGTCGGCATTGTGCCTTTTGTATTTGATTCCGAAGCAGTTTCTGTGTTTCATCGTCCGTAAGAAGGTTTAAGGGATACAGTCAACCTGAAGTGAAGCATCGGAATCTATAGCTAGAGTCACAAGAATGGTTCAAAACATAGTCAGTACGAAGAGTCAGTCTTCTTGTACTTAAGTCGGCATTGTGCGTTTTGTATTTAATTCCGAAGCAATTTCTGTGTTTCATCGTCAATAAGAAGGTCCAAGGGTTACAGTAATCCTGAAGTTAAGCATCGGAATCTATGACTAGTGTCACAGGAATGGTTCAAAACATAGTCAGTAAGAAGAGTCAGTCTTCATGTACTTAAATCTGTATTGTGCCTTTTGTATTTAATTCCGATGCTATTTCTGTGTTTCATCGTCAATAAGAAGGTCCAAGGGATACAGTAAACCTGAAGTGAAGCATCGGAATCTATAACGAGTGTCACAGGAATGGTTCAAAGCATAGTCATTAAGAAGAGTCAGTCTTCTTGTACTTAAGTCATCATTGTGCATTTTCCATTTAATTCTGATGCAATTTCTGTATTTCGTCGTCAATAAGAAGGTCAAAGGGATACAGTAAACCTGGAGTGAAGCATCGGAATCTATAACTAATGTCACAGGAATGGTTCAAACATAGACAGTAAGAAGAGTCAGACTTCTTTTACTTAAGTCGGCATTGTGGCTACTGTATTTAATTCCGATGTAATTTCTGTGTTTCGTCGTCAATAAGAAGGTCCAAGGGATACAGTAAACCAGGAGTGAAGCATCGGAGTCGATAACTAGTGTCACAGGAATGGTTCAAAACATAGAAAGTAAGAAGAGTCAGACTTCTTAAACTTAATTCGGCATTGTGCCTTTTGTATTTAATTCCGATGCAATTTCTGTGTTTCATCGTCAATAAGAAGGTCAGAGGGATCCAGTAAACCTGAAGTGAAGCATCGGAATCTATAACTAGTGTCACAGGAATGGTTCAAATCATAGACAGTAGGAAATGCCAGTCTACATGTACTTAAGTCGGCATTGTGGCTTTTGTATTTAATTCCGATGCAATTTCTGTGTTTCATCGTCACTAAGAAGGTCAGAGGGATACAGTAATCCTGACGTTAAGCATCGGAATCTATAACTAGTGTCACAGGAATGGTTCAAAACATAGTCAGTAAGAAGGGTCAGTCTTCTTGTAGTTAAGTCGGCATTGTGCCTTTTGTATTTAATTCCGATGCAATTTCTGTGTTTCATTGTCAACAAGAAGGTCCAAGGGATACGGTAAACCTGAAGTGAAGCAACGGAATCTATAACTAGTGTCACAGGAATGGTTCAAAGCATAGTCAGTAAGAAGAGTCAGTCTTCTTGTACTTAAGTCGGCATTGTGCCTTTTGTATATAATTCCGATGCAATTTCTGTGTTTCATCGTCAATAAGAAGGTCAGAGGGATACAGTTAACCTGAAGTGAAGCATCGGAATCTATGACTAGTGTCACAGGAATGGTTCAAAACATAGTCAGTAAGAAGGGTCAGTCTTATTGTACTTAAGTCGGCGTTGTGCCTTTTGTATTTAATTCCGATGCAATTTCTGTGCATCAACGTCTATAAGAAGGTCAGAGGGATACAGTAAACCTGAAGTGAAGCATCGGAACCTATAACTAGTGTCACAGGAATGGTTCAAAACATAGTCAGTAGGAAGAGTGAGTCTTCTTGTACTTAAGTCGGCATTGTACCTTTTCTATTTAATTCCGATGCAATTTCTGAGTTTCATCGTCAATAAGACGGTCAGACGAATACAGTAAACCTAATATGAACCATCGGAATCTATAACTAGTGTCACAAGAATGGTTCAAAACATAGACAGTATGAAAAGTCACTCTACGTGTACTTAAGTCGGCATTGTGCCTTTTGTATTTAATTCCGATGCAATTTCTGTGTTTCATCGTCAATAAGAAGGTGAGAGGGATACAGTAAACCTGATGTGAAGGATCGGAATCTATAACTAGTGTCACAGGAATGGTGCAAAACATAGTCAGTAAGAAGAGTCAGTCTTCTTGTACATAAGTCTGCATCGTGCCTTTTGTATTTAATTCCGATGCAATTTCTGTGTTTCATCGTCAATAGGAAGGTCCAAGGGATACAGTAGACCTGAATAGAAGCATCGGAATCTATAACTAGTGTCACAGGAATGGTTCAAACATAGACAGTAGGAAGGATCAGTCTTCTTGTACTTAAGTCGGCATTGTGAATTTTGTATTTAATTCCGATGCAATTTCTGTGTTTCATCGTCAATTAGGAGGTCAGAGGGATACAGTAAACCTGAAGTGAAGCATCGGAATCTATAACTAGTGTCACGGGAATGGTTCAAAACATAGTCGGTAAGAAGAGTCAGTCTTATTGTACTTAAGTCGGCGTTGTGCCATTTGTATTTAATTCCGATGCAATTTCTGTGCATCAACATCTATAAGAAGGTCAGAGGGATACAGTAAACCTGAAGTGAAGCATCGGAACCTATAACTAGTGTCACAGGAATGGTTCAAAACATAGTCAGTAGGAAGAGTGAGTCTTCTTGTACTTAAGTCGGCATTGTACCTTTTCTATTTAATTCCGATGCAATTTCTGAGTTTCATCGTCAATAAGACGGTCAGAGGAATACAGTAAACCTAATATGAACCATCGGAATCTATAACTAGTGTCACAAGAATGGTTCAAAACATAGACAGTATGAAAAGTCACTCTACGTGTACTTAAGTCGGCATTGTGCCTTTTGTATTTAATTCCGATGCAATTTCTGTGTTTCATCGTCAATAAGAAGGTGAGAGGGATACAGTAAACCTGATGTGAAGGATCGGAATCTATAACTAGTGTCACAGGAATGGTGCAAAACATAGTCAGTAAGAAGAGTCAGTCTTCTTGTACTTAAGTCTGCATCGTGCCTTTTGTATTTAATTCCGATGCAATTTCTGTGTTTCATCGTCAATAGGAAGGTCCATGGGATACAGTAGACCTGAATAGAAGCATCGGAATCTATAACTAGTGTCACAGGAATGGTTCAAACATAGACAGTAGGAAGGATCAGTCTTCTTGTACTTAAGTCGGCATTGTGAATTTTGTATTTAATTCCGATGCAATTTCTGTGTTTCATCGTCAATTAGGAGGTCAGAGGGATACAGTAAACCTGAAGTGAAGCATCGGAATCTATAACTAGTGTCACGGGAATGGTTCAAAACATAGTCAGTAAGAAGAGTCAGTCTTCTTGTACTTAAGTCGGCATTGTGCCTCTTGTATTTGATTCCGAAGCAGTTTCTGTGTTTCATCGTCAGTAAGAAGGTTTAAGGGATACAGTCAACCTGAAGTTAAGCATCGGAATCTATAGCTAGAGTCACAAGAATGGTTCAAAACATAGTCAGTAAGAAGAGTCAGTCTTCTTGTACTTAGTCGGCATTGTGCGTTTTGTATTTAATTCCGAAGCAATTTCTGTGTTTCATCGTCAATAAGAAGGTCCAAGGGTTACAGTAATCCTGAAGATAAGCATCGGAATCTATGACTAGTGTCACAGGAATGGTTCAAAACATAGTCAGTAAGAAGAGTCAGTCTTCTTGTACTTAAGTCTGTATTGTGCCTTTTGTATTTAATTCCGATGCTATTTCTGTGTTTCATCGTCAATAAGAAGGTCCAAGGGATACAGTAAACCTGAAGTGAAGCATCGGAATCTATAACGAGTGTCACAGGAATGGTTCAAAGCATAGTCATTAAGAAGAGTCAGTCTTCTTGTACTTAAGTCATCATTGTGCATATTCCATTTAATTCTGATGCAATTTCTGTATTTCGTCGTCAATAAGAAGGTCCAAGGGATACAGTAAACCTGGAGTGAAGCATCGGAATCTATAACTAATGTCACAGGAATGGTTCAAACATAGACAGTAAGAAGAGTCAGACTTCTTTTACTTAAGTCGGCATTGTGGCTTCTGTATTTAATTCCGATGTAATTTCTGTGTTTCGTCGTCAATAAGAAGGTCCAAGGGATACAGTAAACCAGGAGTGAAGCATTGGAGTCGATAACTAGTGTCACAGGAATGGTTCAAAACATAGTCAGTAAGAAGAGTCAGTCTTCTTAAACTTAATTCGGCATTGTGCCTTTTGTATTTAATTCCGATGCAATTTCTGTGTTTCATCGTCAATAAGAAGGTCAGAGGGATCCAGTAAACCTGAAGTGAAGCATCGGAATCTATAACTAGTGTCACAGGAATGGTTCAAAGCATAGTCAGTAAGAAGAGTCAGTCTTCTTGTACTTAAGTCATCATTGTGCATTTTCCATTTAATTCTGATGCAATTTCTGTATTTCATCGTCAATAAGAAGGTCCATGGGATACAGTAAACCTGGAGTGAAGCTTCGGAATCTATAACTAATGTCACTGAATGGTTCAAACATAGACAGTAAGAAGAGTCAGACATCTTTTACTTATGTCGGCATTGTGGCTTCTGTATTTAATTCCGATGCAATTTCTGTTTTTCATCGTCAATAATAAGGTCCGAGGGATACAGTAAACCAGGAGTGAAGCATCGGAGTCGATAACAATTTCACAGGAATGGTTCAAAACATAGAGAGTAAGAAGGGTCAGTCTTCTTGTACTTAATTCGGCATTGTGCCTTTTGTATTTATTTCCGATGCAATTTCTGTGTTTCATCGTCAATAAGAAGGTCAGAGGGATCCAGTAAACCTGAAGTGAAGCATCGCAATCTATAACTAGTGTCACAGGAATGGTTCAAAACATAGACAGTAAGAAGAGTCAGACTTCCTTTACTTAAGTCGGCATTGTGCCTTTTGTACGTAATTCCGATGCAATTTCTGTGTTTCATGGTCAATAAGAAGATCCAAGGGATTCAGTAAACCAGGAGTGAAGCATCGGAGTCTATAACTAGTGTCTCAGTAATGGTTCAAAACATAGACAGTAAGAAGAGTCAGTCTTCTTGTACTTAATTCGGCATTGCGCCTTTTGTATTTAATTCCGATGCAATTTCTGTGTTTCATCGTCAATAGGAAGGTCCAAGGGATACAGTAAACCTGAAGTGAAGCATCGGAATCTATAACTAGTGTCACAGGAATGGTTCAAAACATAGTCAGTAAGAAGAGTCAGTCTTCTTGTACTTAAGTCGGCATTGTGCCTCTTGTATTTGATTCCGAAGCAGTTTCTGTGTTTCATCGTCAGTAAGAAGGTTTAAGGGATACAGTCAACCTGAAGTGAAGCATCGGAATCTATAGCTAGAGTCACAAGAATGGTTCAAAACATAGTCAGTAAGAAGAGTCAGTCTTCTTGTACTTAAGTCGGCATTGTGCGTTTTGTATTTAATTCCGAAGCAATTTCTGTGTTTCATCGTCAATAAGAAGGTCCAAGGGTTACAGTAATCCTGAAGTTAAGCATCGGAATCTATGACTAGTGTCACAGGAATGGTTCAAAACATAGTCAGTAAGAAGAGTCAGTCTTCTTGTACTTAAGTCTGTATTGTGCCTTTTGTATTTAATTCCGATGCTATTTCTGTGTTTCATCGTCAATAAGGAGGTCCAAGGGATGCAGTAAACCTGAAGTGAAGCATCGGAATCTATAACGAGTGTCACAGGAATGGTTCAAAGCATAGTCATTAAGAAGAGTCAGTCTTCTTGTAGTTAAGTCATCATTGTGCATTTTCCATTTAATTCTGATGCAATTTCTGTATTTCGTCGTCAATAAGAAGGTCCAAGGGATACAGTAAACCTGGAGTGAAGCATCGGAATCTATAACTAATGTCACAGGAATGGTTCAAACATAGACAGTAAGAAGAGTCAGACTTCTTTTACTTAAGTCGGCATTGTGGCTTCTGTATTTAATTCCGATGTAATTTCTGTGTTTCGTCGTCAATAAGAAGGTCCAAGGGATACAGTAAACCAGGAGTGAAGCATTGGAGTCGATAACTAGTGTCACAGGAATGGTTCAAAACATAGTCAGTAAGAAGAGTCAGTCTTCTTAAACTTAATTCGGCATTTTGCCTTTTGTATTTAATTCCGATGCAATTTCTGTGTTTCATCGTCAATAAGAAGGTCAGAGGGATCCAGTAAACCTGAAGTGAAGCATCGGAATCTATAACTAGTGTCACAGGAATGGTTCAAATCATAGACAGTAGGAAAAGTCAGCCTACATGTACTTAAGTCGGCATTGTGCCTTTTGTATTTAATTCCGATGCAATTTCTGTCTTTCATCGTCACTAAGAAGGTCAGAGGGATACAGTAATAGTGACGTTAAGCGTCGGAATCTATAACTAGTGTCACAGGAATGGTTCAAAACATAGTCAGTAAGAAGGGTCAGTCTTCTTGTAGTTAAGTCGGCATTGTGCCTTTTGTATTTAATTCCGATGCAATTTCTGTGCTTCATTGTCAATAAGAAGGTCCAAGGGATACGGTAAACCTGAAGTGAAGTATCGGAATCTATAACTAGTGTCACAGGAATGGTTCAAAGCATAGTCAGTAAGAAGAGTCAGTCTTCTTGTACTTAAGTCATCATTGTGCATTTTCCATTTAATTCTGATGCAATTTCTGTATTTCATCGTCAATAAGAAGGTCCAAGGGATACAGTAAACCTGGAGTGAAGCTTCGGAATCTATAACTAATGTCACTGAATGGTTCAAACATAGACAGTAAGAAGAGTCAGACATCTTTTACTTAAGTCGGCATTGTGGCTTCTGTATTTAATTCCGATGCAATTTCTGTTTTTCATCGTCAATAATAAGGTCCGAGGGATACAGTAAACCAGGAGTGAAGCATCGGAGTCGATAACTAGTGTCACAGGAATGGTTCAAAACATAGAGAGTAAGAAGAGTCAGTCTTCTTGTACTTAATTCGGCATTGTGCCTTTTGTATTTATTTCCGATGCAATTTCTGTGTTTCATCGTCAATAAGAAGGTCAGAGGGATCCAGTAAACCTGAAGTGAAGCATCGCAATCTATAACTAGTGTCACAGGAATGGTTCAAAACATAGACAGTAAGAAGAGTCAGACTTCCTTTACTTAAGTCGGCATTGTGCCTTTTGTACGTAATTCCGATGCAATTTCTGTGTTTCATGTTCAATAAGAAGATCCAAGGGATTCAGTAAACCAGGAGTGAAGCATCGGAGTCTATAACTAGTGTCTCAGTAATGGTTCAAAACATAGACAGTAAGAAGAGTCAGTCTTCTTGTACTTAATTCGGCATTGCGCCTTTTGTATTTAATTCCGATGCAATTTCTGTGTTTCATCGTCAATAAGAAGGTCAGAGGGATACAGTAAACCTGAAGTGAAGCATCGGAATCTATAACTAGTGTCACAGGAACGGTTCAAAACATAGTCAGTAAGAAGAGTCAGTCTTCTTGTACTTTAGTCGGCATTGTGCCTTTAGTATTTAATTCGGATGCAATTACTTTGTTTCATCGTCAATAAGAAGGTCCAAGGGATACATTAAACCTGGAGTGAAGCATCGGAGTCTATAACTAGTGTCACAGGAATGGTTCAAATGCATAGACAGTAGGAAGAGTCAGTCCTCTAGTACTTAAGACGGCATTGTGCCTTTCTATTTAATTCCGATGCAATTTCTGTGTTTCATCGTCAATAAGACGGTGAGAGGGATACAGTAAGCCTGATGTGAAGCATCGGAAACTATAAGTAGTGTCAAAGGAATGGTTCAAAACATAGTCTGAAAGAAGAGTCAGTCTTTTTGTACTTAAGTCGGCATTGTGCCTTTTGTATTTAATTCCGATGCAATATCTGTGTTTCATCGTCACTAAGAAGGTCAGGGGGATACAGTAATCCTGAAGTTAAGCATCGGAATCTATAACTAGTGTCACAGGAATGGTTCAAAGCATAGTCAGTAAGCAGAGTCTGTCTTCTTGTACTTAAGTCGGCATTGTGCCTTTTGTATTTAATTCCGATGCAATTTCTGTGTTTCATCGTCAATAGGAAGGTCCAAGGGATACAGTAGACCTGAATTGATGCATCGGAATCTATAACTAGTGTCGCAGGAATGGTTCAAAACATAGACAGTAGGAAGAGTCAGTCTTCTTGTACTTAAGTCGGCATTGTGAATTTTGTATTTAATTCCGATGCAATTTCTGTGTTTCATCGTCAATATGAAGGTCAGAGGGATACAGTAAACCTGAAGTGAAGCATCGGAATCTATAACTAGAGTCACAGGAATGGTTCAAAACACAGACAGTAAGAAGAGTCAGTCTTCTTGTACTTAAGTCGGCATTGTGCCTTTTGTATTTAATTCCGAAGCAATTTCTGTGTTTCATCGTCAATAAGAAGGTCCAACGGATACAGTAAACCTGAAGTGAAGCATCGGATTCTATAACTAGTGTCACAGGAATGGTTCAAAGCATAGTCAGTAAGAAGAGTCAGTCTTCTTGTACGTAAGTCGGCATTGTGCCTTTTGTATTTAATTCCGATGCAATTTCTGTGTTTCATCGTCAATAAGAAGGTCAGAGGGATACAGTAAACCTGAAGTGAAGCATCGGAATCTATGACTAGCGTCACAGGAATGGTTCAAAACATAGTCAGTAAGAAGAGTCAGTCTTCTTGTACTTAAGTCGGCGTTGTGCCTTTTGTATTTAATTCCGATGCAATTTCTGTGCATCAACGTCTATAAGAAGGTCAGAGGGATACAGTAAACCTGAAGTGAAGCATCGGAACCTATAACTAGTGTCACAGGAATGGTTCAAAACATAGTCAGTAGGAAGAGTCAGTCTTCTTGTACTTAAGTCGGCATTGTGCCTTTTCTATTTAATTCCGATGCAATTTCTGAGTTTCATCGTCAATAAGACGGTCAGAGGAATACAGTAAACCTAATATGAACCATCGGAATCTATAACTAGTGTCACAAGAATGGTTCAAAACATAGACAGTATGAAAAGTCACTCTACGTGTACTTAAGTCGGCATTGTGCCTTTTGTATTTAATTCCGATGCAATTTCTGTGTTTCATCGTCAATAAGAATGACAGAGGGATACAGTAAACCTGATGTGAAGCATCGGAATCTGTAACTAGTGCCACAGGAATGGTGCAAAACATAGTCAGTAAGAAGAGTCAGTCTTCTTGTATTTAAGTCTGCATTGTGCCTTTTGTATTTATTTCCGATGCAATTTCTGTGTTTCATCGTCAATAGGAAGGTCCAAGGGATGCAGTAGACCTGAATTGAAGCATCGGAATCTATAACTAGAATCACAGGAATGGTTCAAACATAGACAGTAGGAAGGATCAGTCTTCTTGTACTTAAGTCGGCATTGTGTATTTTGTATTTAATTCCGATGCAATTTCTGTGTTTCATCGTCAATTAGAAGGTCAGAGGGATACAGTAAACCTGAAGTGAAGCATCGGAGTCTATAACTAGTGTCACAGGAATGGTTCAAAGCATAGTCAGTAAGAAGAGTCAGTCTTCTTGTACTTAAGTCGGCATTGTGCCTTTTGTATTTGATTCCGAAGCAGTTTCTGTGTTTCATCGTCAGTAAGAAGGTTTAAGGGATACAGTCAACCTGAAGTGAAGCATCGGAATCTATAGCTAGAGTCACAAGAATGGTTCAAAACATAGTCAGTAAGAAGAGTCAGTCTTCTTGTACTTAAGTCGGCATTGTGCGTTTTGTATTTAATTCCGATGCAATTTCTGGGTTTCATCGTCAATAAGAAGGTCCAAGGGTTACAGTAATCCTGACGTTAAGCATCGGAATCTATGACTCGTGTCACAGGAATGGTTCAAAACATAGTCAGTAAGAAGAGTCAGTCTTCTTGTACTTAAGTCTGTATTGTGCCTTTTGTATTTAATTCCGATGCTATTTCTGTGTTTCATCGTCAATAAGAAGGTCCAAGGGATACAGTAAACCTGAAGTGAAGCATCGGAATCTATAACGAGTGTCACAGGAATGGTTCAAAGCATAGTCATTAAGAAGAGTCAGTCTTCTTGTACTTAAGTCATCATTGTGCATTTTCCATTTAATTCTGATGCAATTTCTGTATTTCGTCGCCAATAAGAAGGTCCAAGGGATACAGTAAACCTGGAGTGAAGCATCGGAATCTATAACTAATGTCACAGGAATGGTTCAAACATAGACAGTAAGAAGAGTCAGACTTCTTTTACTTAAGTCGGCATTGAGGCTTCTGTATTTAATTCCGATGTAATTTCTGTGTTTCATCGTCAATAAGAAGGTCCAAGGGATACAGTAAACCAGGAGTGAAGCATCGGAGTCGATAACTAGTGTCACAGGAATGGTTCAAAACATAGAGAGTAAGAAGAGTCAGTCTTCTTGTACTTAATTCGGCATTGTGCCTTTTGTATTTAATTCCGATGCAATTTCTGTGTTTCATCGTCAATAAGAAGGTCAGAGGGATCCAGTAAACCTGAAGTGAAGCATCGGAATCTATAACTAGTGTCACAGGAATGGTTCAAATCATAGACAGTAGGAAGAGTCAGTCTTCTTGTACTGAAGTCGGCATTGTGCTTTTGTATTTATTTCGGATGCAATTTCTGTGTTTCATCGTCATTAGGAATGTCAGAGGGATACAATAAACCTGAACTGAAGCATCGGAATCTATAACTAGTGTCACAGGAGTGGTTCAAAACATAAACAGTAAGAAGAGTCAGTCTTCTTGTACTTGAGTCGGTATTGTGCGTTGTGCATTTAATTCCGATGCAATTTCTGTGTTTGATCGTCAATAAGAAGGTCCAAGGGATACAGTAAACCTGAAGTGAAGCATCGGAATCTATAACTAGTGTCACAGGAATGGTTCAAAACATAGACTGTAGCAAGAGTCAGTCTTCATGTACTTAAGTCGGCATTGTGCCTTTTGTATTTAATTCCGATGCAATTTCTGTGTTTCATCGTCAATAAGAAGGTCCAAGGGATACAGTAATCCTGAAGTTAAGCATCGGAATCTATGACTAGGGTCACAGGAATGGTTTAAAACATAGTCAGTAAGAAGAGTCAGTCTTCTTGTACTTAAGTCGGCATTGTGCCTTTTCTATTTAATTCCGATGCAATTTCTGTGTTTCATCATCACTAAGAAGGTCCAAGGGATACAGTAAACCTGAAGTGTAGCATCGAAATCTATAACTAGTGTCACAGGAATGGTTCAAACATAGTCAGTAAGAAGAGTCAGTGTTCTTGTACTTAAGTCATCATTGTGCATTTTGTATTTAATTCCGATGCAGTTTCTGTGTTTCCTCGTCAATAAGAACGTCTAAGGAATACAGCAAACCTGGAGTGAAGCATCGGAGTCTATAACTAGTGTCACAGGAATGGTTCAAATCATAGACAGTAAGAAGAGTCAGTCTTCTTGTACTTAATTCGGCATTGCGCCTTTTGTATTTAATTCCAATGCAATTTCTGTGTTTCATCGTCAATAAGAAGGTCAGAGGGATACAGTAAACCTGAAGTGAAGCATCGGAATCTATAACTAGTGTCACAGGAATGGTTCAAAACATAGTCAGTAAGAAGAGTCAGTCTTCTTGTACTTAAGTCTGCATTGTGCCTTTTGTATTTAATTCCGAAGCAATTTCTGTCTTTCATCGTCAATAAGAAGGTCCAAGGGATACAGTAAACCTGAAATGAACCATCGGAATCTATAACTAGTGTCACAGGAATGGTTCAAAACATAGACAGTAGGAAAAGTCAGTCTACATGTACTTAAGTCGGCATTGTGCCTTTTGTATTTAATTCCGATGCAATTTCTGTGTTTCATCGTCACTAAGAAGGTCAGAGGGATACAGTAATCCTGACGTTAAGCATCGGAATCTATAACTAGTGTCACAGGAATGGTTCAAAACATAGTCAGTAAGAAGGGTCAGTATTCTTGTAGTTAAGTCGGCATTGAGCCTTTAGTATTTAATTCCGATGCAATTTCTGTGTTTCATCGTCAATAAGAAGGTCCAAGGGATACAGTAAACCTGAAGTGAAGGATCGGAATCTATAACTAGTGTCACAGGAATGGTTCAAAACATAGACAGTAGGAAGAGTGAGTCTTCTTGTACTTAAGTCGGCATTGTGCGTTTTCTATTTAATTCCGATGCAATTTCTGTGTTTCATCGTCAATAACACGGTCAGAGGGATACAGTAAACCTAATATGAACCATCGGAATCTATAACTAGTGTCACAGGAATGGTTCAAAACATAGACAGTATGAAAAGTCACTCTACATGTACTTATGTAGGCATTTTGCCTTTTGTATTTAATTTCGATGCAATTTCTGTGTTTCATCGTCAATAAGAAGGTCAGAGGGATCCAGTAAACCTGAAGGGAAGCATCGGAATCTATAACTAGTGTCACAGGAATGGTTCAAAGCATAGACAGTAGGAAGAGTCAGTCTTCTTGTACTTAAGTCGGCATTGTGCCTTTTGTATTTAATTCCGATGCAATTTCTGTGTTTCATCGTCAATAGGAAGGTCAGAGGGATACAATAAACCTGAAGTGAAGCATCGGAATCTATAACTAGTGTCACAGGAATGTTTCAAAGCATAGTCAGTAAGAAGAGTCAGTCTTCTTGTACTTAAGTCATCATTGTGCATTTTCCATTTAATTCTGATGCAATTTCTGTATTTCATCGTCAATAAGAAGGTCCAAGGGATACAGTAAACCTGGAGTGAAGCATCGGAATCTATAACTAATGTCACTGAATGGTTCAAACATAGACAATAAGAAGAGTTAGACATCTTTTACTTAAGTCTGCATTGTGGCTTCTGTATTTAATTCCGATGCAATTTCTGTGTTTCATCGTCAATAAGAAGGTCCAAGGGATACAGTAAACCAGGAGTGAAGCATCGGAGTCGATAACTAGTGTCACAGGAATGGTTCGAAACATAAACAGTAAGAAGAGACAGTCTTCTTGTACTTAAGTCGGTATTGTGCGTTGTGCATTTAATTCCGATGCAATTTCTGTGTTTGATCGTCAATAAGAAGGTCCAAGGGATACAGTAAACCTGAAGTGAAGCATCGGAATCTATAACTAGTGTCACAGGAATGGTTCAAAACATAGACTGTAGCAAGAGTCAGTCTTCTTGTACTTAAGTCGGCATTGTGCCTTTTGTATTTAATTCCGATGCAATTTCTGTGTTTCATCGTCAATAAGAAGGTCCAAGGGATACAGTAATCCTGAAGTTAAGCATCGGAATCTATGACTAGGTTAACAGGAATGGTTCAAAACATAGTCAGTAAGAAGAGTCAGTCTTCTTGTACTTAAGTCGGCATTGTGCCTTTTCTATTTAATTCCATTGCAATTTCTGTGTTTCATCGTCACTAAGAAGGTCCAAGGGATACAGTAATCCTGAAGTGTAGCATCGAAATCTATAACTAGTGTCACAGGAATGGTTCAAACATAGTCAGTAAGAAGAGTCAGTCTTCTTGTACTTAAGTCATCATTGTGCATTTTGTATTTAATTCCGATGCAGTTTCTGTGTTTCCTCGTCAATAAGAACGTCTAAGGAATACAGCAAACCTGGAGTGAAGCATCGGAGTCTATAACTAGTGTCACAGGAATGGTTCAAATCATAGACAGTAAAAAGAGTCAGTCTTCTTGTACTTAATTCGGCATTGCGCCTTTTGTATTTAATTCCAATGCAATTTCTGTGTTTCATCGTCAATAAGAAGGTCAGAGGGATACAGTAAACCTGAAGTGAAGCATCGGAATCTATAACTAGTGTCACAGGAATGGTTCAAAACATAGTCAGTAAGAATAGTCAGTCTTCTTGTACTTAAGTCGGCCTTGTGCCTTTTGTATTTAATTCCGAAGCAATTTCTGTCTTTCATCGTCAATAAGAAGGTCCAAGGGATACAGTAAACCTGAAATGAACCATCGGAATCTATAACTAGTGTCACAGGAATGGTTCAAAACATAGACAGTAGGAAAAGTCAGTCTACATGTACTTAAGTCGGCATTGTGCCTTTTGTATTTAATTCCGATGCAATTTCTGTGTTTCATCGTCACTAAGAAGGTCAGAGGGATACAGTAATCCTGACGTTAAGCATCGGAATCTATAACTAGTGTCACAGGAATGGTTCAAAACATAGTCAGTAAGAAGGGTCAGTCTTCTTGTAGTTAAGTCGGCATTGAGCCTTTAGTATTTAATTCCGATGCAATTTCTGTGTTTCATCGTCAATAAGAAGGTCCAAGGGATACAGTAAACCTGAAGTGAAGGATCGGAAACTATAACTAGTGTCACAGGAATGGTTCAAAACATAGACAGTAGGAAGAGTCAGTCTTCTTGTACTTAAGTCGGCATTGTGCGTTTTCTATTTAATTCCGATGCAATTTCTGTGTTTCATCGTCAATAACACGGTCAGAGGGATACAGTAAACCTAATATGAACCATCGGAATCTATAACTAGTGTCACAGGAATGGTTCAAAACATAGACAGTATGAAAAGTCACTCTACATGTACTTATGTAGGCATTTTGCCTTTTGTATTTAATTTCGATGCAATTTCTGTGTTTCATCGTCAATAAGAAGGTCAGAGGGATCCAGTAAACCTGAAGGGAAGCATCGGAATCTATAACTAGTGTCACAGGAATGGTTCAAAGCATAGACAGTAGGAAGAGTCAGTCTTCTTGTACTTAAGTCGGCATTGTGCCTTTTGTATTTAATTCCGATGCAATTTCTGTGTTTCATCGTCAATAGGAAGGTCAGAGGGATACCATAAACCTGAAGTGAAGCATCGGAATCTATAACTAGTGTCACAGGAATGTTTCAAAGCATAGTCAGTAAGAAGAGTCAGTCTTCTTGCACTTAAGTCATCATTGTGCATTTTCCATTTAATTCTGATGCAATTTCTGTATTTCATCGTCAATAAGAAGGTCCAAGGGATACAGTAAACCTGGAGTGAAGCATCGGAATCTATAACTAATGTCACTGAATGGTTCAAACATAGACAATAAGAAGAGTTAGACATTTTTTACTTAAGTCTGCATTGTGGCTTCTGTATTTAATTCCGATGCAATTTCTGTGTTTCATCGTCAATAAGAAGGTCCAAGGGATACAGTAAACCAGGAGTGAAGCATCGGAGTCGATAACTAGTGTCACAGGAATGGTTCAAAACATAGTCAGTAAGAAGAGTCAGTCTTCTTGTACTTAAGTCTGTATTGTGCCTTTTGTATTTAATTCCGATGCTATTTCTGTGTTTCATCGTCAATAAGAAGGTCCAAGGGATACAGTAAACCTGAAGTGAAGCATCGGAATCTATAACGAGTGTCACAGGAATGGTTCAAAGCATAGTCATTAAGAAGAGTCAGTCTTCTTGTACTTAAGTCATCATTGTGCATTTTCCATTTAATTCTGATGCAATTTCTGTATTTCGTCGTCAATAAGAAGGTCCAAGGGACACAGTAAACCTGGAGTGAAGCATCGGAATCTATAACTAATGTCACAGGAATGGTTCAAACATAGACAGTAAGAAGAGTCAGACTTCTTTTACTTAAGTCGGCATTGTGGCTTCTGTATTTAATTCCGATGTAATTTCTGTGTTTCGTCGTCAATAAGAAGGTCCAAGGGATACAGTAAACCAGGAGTGAAGCATTGGAGTCGATAACTAGTGTCACAGGAATGGTTCAAAACATAGTCAGTAAGAAGAGTCAGTCTTCTTAAACTTAATTCGGCATTGTGCCTTTTGTATTTAATTCCGATGCAATTTCTGTGTTTCATCGTCAATAAGAAGGTCAGAGGGATCCAGTAAACCTGAAGTGAAGCATCGGAATCTATAACTAGTGTCACAGGAATGGTTCAAATCATAGACAGTAGGAAAAGTCAGCCTACATGTACTTAAGTCGGCATTGTGCCTTTTGTATTTAATTCCGATGCAATTTCTGTGTTTCATTGTCAATAAGAAGGTCCAAGGGATACGGTAAACCTGAAGTGAAGCATCGGAATCTATAACTAGTGTCACAGGAATGGTTCAAAGCATAGTCAGTAAGAAGAGTCAGTCTTCTTGTACTTAAGTCATCATTGTGCATTTTCCATTTAATTCTGATGCAATTTCTGTATTTCATCGTCAATAAGAAGGTCCAAGGGATACAGTAAACCTGGAGTGAAGCTTCGGAATCTATAACTAATGTCACTGAATGGTTCAAACATAGACAGTAAGAAGAGTCAGACATCTTTTGCTTAAGTCGGCATTGTGGCTTCTGTATTTAATTCCGATGCAATTTCTGTTTTTCATCGTCAATAATAAGGTCCGAGGGATACAGTAAACCAGGAGTGAAGCATCGGAGTCGATAACTAGTGTCACAGGAATGGTTCAAAACATAGAGAGTAAGAAGAGTCAGTCTTCTTGTACTTAATTCGGCATTGTGCCTTTTGTATTTATTTCCGATGCAATTTCTGTGTTTCATCGTCAATAAGAAGGTCAGAGGGATCCAGTAAACCTGAAGTGAAGCATCGCAATCTATAACTAGTGTCACAGGAATGGTTCAAAACATAGACAGTAAGAAGAGTCAGACTTCCTTTACTTAAGTCGGCATTGTGCCTTTTGTACGTAATTCCGATGCAATTTCTGTGTTTCATGGTCAATAAGAAGGTCCAAGGGATTCAGTAAACCAGGAGTGAAGCATCGGAGTCTATAACTAGTGTCTCAGTAATGGTTCAAAACATAGACAGTAAGAAGAGTCAGTCTTCTTGTACTTAATTCGGCATTGCGCCTTTTGTATTTAATTCCGATGCAATTTCTGTGTTTCATCGTCAATAGGAAGGTCCAAGGGATACAGTAGACCTGAATAGAAGCATCGGAATCTATAACTAGTGTCACAGGAATGGTTCAAACATAGACAGTAGGAAGGATCAGTCTTCTTGTACTTAAGTCGGCATTGTGAATTTTGTATTTAATTCTGATGCAATTTCTGTGTTTCATCGTCAATTAGGAGGTCAGAGGGATACAGTAAACCTGAAGTGAAGCATCGGAATCTATAACTAGTGTCACAGGAATGGTTCAAAACATAGTCAGTAAGAAGAGTCAGTCTTCTTGTACTTAAGTCGGCATTGTGCCTCTTGTATTTGATTCCGAAGCAGTTTCTGTGTTTCATCGTCAGTAAGAAGGTTTAAGGGATACAGTCAACCTGAAGTGAAGCATCGGAATCTATAGCTAGAGTCACAAGAATGGTTCAAAACATAGTCAGTAAGAAGAGTCAGTCTTCTTGTACTTAAGTCGGCATTGTGCGTTTTGTATTTAATTCCGAAGCAATTTCTGTGTTTCATCGTCAATAAGAAGGTCCAAGGGTTACAGTAATCCTGAAGATAAGCATCGGAATCTATGACTAGTGTCACAGGAATGGTTCAAAACATAGTCAGTAAGAAGAGTCAGTCTTCTTGTACTTAAGTCTGTATTGTGCCTTTTGTATTTAATTCCGATGCTATTTCTGTGTTTCATCGTCAATAAGGAGGTCCAAGGGATACAGTAAACCTGAAGTGAAGCATCGGAATCTATAACGAGTGTCACAGGAATGGTTCAAAGCATAGTCATTAAGAAGAGTCAGTCTTCTTGTAGTTAAGTCATCATTGTTCATTTTCCATTTAATTCTGATGCAATTTCTGTATTTCGTCGTCAATAAGAAGGTCCAAGGGATACAGTAAACCTGGAGTGAAGCATCGGAATCTATAACTAATGTCACAGGAATGGTTCAAACATAGACAGTAAGAAGAGTCAGACTTCTTTTACTTAAGTCGGCATTGTGGCTTCTGTATTTAATTCCGATGTAATTTCTGTGTTTCGTCGTCAATAAGAAGGTCCAAGGGATACAGTAAACCAGGAGTGAAGCATTGGAGTCGATAACTAGTGTCACAGGAATGGTTAAAAACATAGTCAGTAAGAAGAGTCAGTCTTCTTAAACTTAATTCGGCATTGTGCCTTTTGTATTTAATTCCGATGCAATTTCTGTGTTTCATCGTCAATAAGAAGGTCAGAGGGATCCAGTAAACCTGAAGTGAAGCATCGGAATCTATAACTAGTGTCACAGGAATGGTTCAAATCATAGACAGTAGGAAAAGTCAGCCTACATGTACTTAAGTCGGCATTGTGCCTTTTGTATTTAATTCCGATGCAATTTCTGTCTTTCATCGTCACTAAGAAGGTCAGAGGGATACAGTAATAGTGACGTTAAGCGTCGGAATCTATAACTAGTGTCACAGGAATGGTTCAAAACATAGTCAGTAAGAAGGGTCAGTCTTCTTGTAGTTAAGTCGGCATTGTGCCTTTTGTATTTAATTCCGATGCAATTTCTGTGCTTCATTGTCAATAAGAAGGTCCAAGGGATACGGTAAACCTGAAGTGAAGCATCGGAATCTATAACTAGTGTCACAGGAATGGTTCAAAGCATAGTCAGTAAGAAGAGTCAGTCTTCTTGTACTTAAGTCATCATTGTGCATTTTCCATTTAATTCTGATGCAATTTCTGTATTTCATCGTCAATAAGAAGGTCCACGGGATACAGTAAACCTGGAGTGAAGCTTCGGAATCTATAACTAATGTCACTGAATGGTTCAAACATAGACAGTAAGAAGAGTCAGACATCTTTTACTTAAGTCGGCATTGTGGCTTCTGTATTTAATTCCGATGCAATTTCTGTTTTTCATCGTCAATAATAAGGTCCGAGGGATACAGTAAACCAGGAGTGAAGCATCGGAGTCGATAACTAGTGTCACAGGAATGGTTCAAAACATAGAGAGTAAGAAGAGTCAGTCTTCTTGTACTTAATTCGGCATTGTGCCTTTTGTATTTATTTCCGATGCAATTTCTGTGTTTCATCGTCAATAAGAAGGTCAGAGGGATCCAGTAAACCTGAAGTGAAGCATCGCAATCTATAACTAGTGTCACAGGAATGGTTCAAAACATAGACAGTAAGAAGAGTCAACTTCCTTTACTTAAGTCGGCATTGTGCCTTTTGTACGTAATTCCGATGCAATTTCTGTGTTTCATGGTCAATAAGAAGATCCAAGGGATTCAGTAAACCAGGAGTGAAGCATCGGAGTCTATAACTAGTGTCTCAGTAATGGTTCAAAACATAGAGAGTAAGAAGAGTCAGTCTTCTTGTACTTAATTCGGCATTGCGCCTTTTGTATTTAATTCCGATGCAATTTCTGTGTTTCATCGTCAATAAGAAGGTCAGAGGGATACAGTAAACCTGAAGTGAAGCATCGGAATCTATAACTAGTGTCACAGGAACGGTTCAAAACATAGTCAGTAGGAAGAGTCAGTCTTCTTGTACTTTAGTCGGCATTGTGCCTTTAGTATTTAATTCGGATGCAATTACTGTGTTTCATCGTCAATAAGAAGGTCCAAGGGATACATTAAACCTGAAGTGAAGCATCGGAATCGATAACTAGTGTCACAGGCATGGTTCAAATGCATAGACAGTAGGAAGAGTCAGTCCTCTAGTACTCAAGACGGCATTGTGCCTTTCTATTTAATTCCGATGCAATTTCTGTGTTTCATCGTCAATAAGACGGTGAGAGGGATACAGTAAGCCTGATGTGAAGCATCGGAAACTATAAGTAGTGTCAAAGGAATGGTTCAAAACATAGTCTGAAAGAAGAGTCAGTCTTTTTGTACTTAAGTCGGCATTGTGCCTTTTGTATTTAATTCCGATGCAATATCTGTGTTTCATCGTCACTAAGAAGGTCAGGGGGATACAGTAATCCTGAAGTTAAGCATCGGAATCTATAACTAGTGTCACAGGAATGGTTCAAAGCATAGTCAGTAAGCAGAGTCTGTCTTCTTGTACTTAAGTCGGCATTGTGCCTTTTGTATTTAATTCCGATGCAATTTCTGTGTTTCATCGTCAATAGGAAGGTCCAAAGGATACAGTAGACCTGAATTGATGCATCGGAATCTATAACTAGTGTCACAGGAATGGTTCAAAACATAGACAGTAGGAAGAGTCAGTCTTCTTGTACTTAAGTCGGCATTGTGAATTTTGTATTTAATTCCGATGCAATTTCTGTGTTTCATCGTCAATATGAAGGTCAGAGGGATACAGTAAACCTGAAGTGAAGCATCGGAATCTATAACTAGAGTCACAGGAATGGTTCAAAACATAGACAGTTAGAAGAGTCAGTCTTCTTGTACTTAAGTCGGCATTGTACCTTATGTATTTAATTCCGAAGCAATTTCTGTGTTTCATCGTCAATAAGGAGGTCCAACGGATACAGTAAACCTGAAGTGAAGCATCGGATTCTATAACTAGTGTCACAGGAATGGTTCAAAGCATAGTCAGTAAGAAGAGTCAGTCTTCTTGTACGTAAGTCGGCATTGTGCCTTTTGTATTTAATTCCGATGCAATTTCTGTGTTTCATCGTCAATAAGAAGGTCAGAGGGATACAGTAAACCTGAAGTGAAGCATCGGAATCTATGACTAGCGTCACAGGAATGGTTCAAAACATAGTCAGTAAGAAGAGTCAGTCTTCTTGTACTTAAGTCGGCGTTGTGCCTTTTGTATTAAATTCCGATGCAATTTCTGTGCATCCACGTCTATAAGAAGGTCAGAGGGATACAGTAAACCTGAAGTGAAGCATCGGAACCTATAACTAGTGTCACAGGAATGGTTCAAAACATAGTCAGTAGGAAGAGTCAGTCTTCTTGTACTTAAGTCGGCATTGTGCCTTTTCTATTTAATTCCGATGCAATTTCTGAGTTTCATCGTCAATAAGACGGTCAGAGGAATACAGTAAACCTAATATGAACCATCGGAATCTATAACTAGTGTCACAAGAATGGTTCAAAACATAGACAGTATGAAAAGTCACTCTACGTGTACTTAAGTCGGCATTGTGCCTTTTGTATTTAATTCCGATGCAATTTCTGTGTTTCATCGTCAATAAGAATGTCAGAGGGATACAGTAAACCTGATGTGAAGCATCGGAATCTATAACTAGTGCCACAGGAATGGTGCAAAACATAGTCAGTAAGAAGAGTCAGTCTTCTTGTATTTAAGTCTGCATTGTGCCTTTTGTATTTATTTCCGATGCAATTTCTGTGTTTCATCGTCAATAGGAAGGTCCAAGGGATGCAGTAGACCTGAATTGAAGCATCGGAATCTATAACTAGAATCACAGGAATGGTTCAAACATAGACAGTAGGAAGGATCAGTCTTCTTGTACTTAAGTCGGCATTGTGTATTTTGTATTTAATTCCGATGCAATTTCTGTGTTTCATCGTCAATTAGAAGGTCAGAGGGATACAGTAAACCTGAAGTGAAGCATCGGAATCTATAACTAGTGTCACAGGAATGGTTCAAAACATAGTCAGTAAGAAGAGTCAGTCTTCTTGTACTTAAGTCGGCATTGTGCCTTTTGTATTTGATTCCGAAGCAGTTTCTGTGTTTCATCGTCAGTAAGAAGGTTTAAGGGATACAGTCAACCTGAAGTGAAGCATCGGAATCTATAGCTAGAGTCACAAGAATGGTTCAAAACATAGTCAGTAAGAAGAATCAGTCTTCTTGTACTTAAGTCGGCATTGTGCGTTTTGTATTTAATTCCGATGCAATTTCTGGGTTTCATCGTCAATAAGAAGGTCCAAGGGTTACAGTAATCCTGACGTTAAGCATCGGAATCTATGACTCGTGTCACAGGAATGGTTCAAAACATAGTCAGTAAGAAGAGTCAGTCTTCTTGTACTTAAGTCTGTATTGTGCCTTTTGTATTTAATTCCGATGCTATTTCTGTGTTTCATCGTCAATAAGAAGGTCCAAGGGATACAGTAAACCTGAAGTGAAGCATCGGAATCTATAACGAGTGTCACAGGAATGGTTCAAAGCATAGTCATTAAGAAGAGTCAGTCTTCTTGTACTTAAGTCATCATTGTGCATTTTCCATTTAATTCTGATGCAATTTCTGTATTTCGTCGTCAATAAGAAGGTCCAAGGGATACAGTAAACCTGGAGTGAAGCATCGGAATCTATAACTAATGTCACAGGAATGGTTCAAACATAGACAGTAAGAAGAGTCAGACTTCTTTTACTTAAGTCGGCATTGAGGCTTCTGTATTTAATTCCGATGTAATTTCTGTGTTTCATCGTCAATAAGAAGGTCCAAGGGATACAGTAAACCAGGAGTGAAGCATCGGAGTCGATAACTAGTGTCACAGGAATGGTTCAAAACATAGAGAGTAAGAAGAGTCAGTCTTCTTGTACTTAATTCGGCATTGTGCCTTTTGTATTTAATTCCGATGCAATTTCTGTGTTTCATCGTCAATAAGAAGGGCAGAGGGATCCAGTAAACCTGAAGTGAAGCATCGGAATCTATAACTAGTGTCACAGGAATGGTTCAAATCATAGACAGTAGGAAGAGTCAGTCTTCTTGTACTGAAGTCGGCATTGTGCTTTTGTATTTATTTCGGATGCAATTTCTGTGTTTCATCGTCATTAGGAATGTCAGAGGGATACAATAAACCTGAAGTGAAGCATCGGAATCTATAACTAGTGTCACAGGAGTGGTTCAAAACATAAACAGTAAGAAGAGTCAGTCTTCTTGTACTTAAGTCGGTATTGTGCGTTGTGCATTTAATTCCGATGCAATTTCTGTGTTTGATCGTCAATAAGAAGGTCCAAGGGATACAGTAAACCTGAAGTGAAGCATCGGAATCTATAACTAGTGTCACAGGAATGGTTCAAAACATAGACTGTAGCAAGAGTCAGTCTTCTTGTACTTAAGTCGGCATTGTGCCTTTTGTATTTAATTCCGATGCAATTTCTGTGTTTCATCGTCAATAAGAAGGTCCAAGGGATACAGTAATCCTGAAGTTAAGCATCGGAATCTATGACTAGGGTCACAGGAATGGTTCAAAACATAGTCAGTAAGAAGAGTCAGTCTTCTTGTACTTAAGTCATCATTGTGCATTTTGTATTTAATTCCGATGCAGTTTCTGTGTTTCCTCGTCAATAAGAACGTCTAAGGAATACAGCAAACCTGGAGTGAAGCATCGGAGTCTATAACTAGTGTCACAGGAATGGTTCAAATCATAGACAGTAAGAAGAGTCAGTCTTCTTGTACTTAATTCGGCATTGCGCCTTTTGTATTTAATTCCAATGCAATTTCTGTGTTTCATCGTCAATAAGAAGGTCAGAGGGATACAGTAAACCTGAAGTGAAGCATCGGAATCTATAACTAGTGTCACAGGAATGGTTCAAAACATAGTGAGTAAGAAGAGTCAGTCTTCTTGTATTTAAGTCGGCATTGTGCCTTTTGTATTTAATTCCGAAGCAATTTCTGTCTTTCATCGTCAATAAGAAGGTCCAAGGGATACAGTAAAACTGAAATGAACCATCGGAATCTATAACAAGTGTCACAGGAATGGTTCAAAACATAGACAGTAGGAAAAGTCAGTCTACATGTACTTAAGTCGGCTTTGTGCCTTTTGTATTTAATTCCGATGCAATTTCTGTGTTTCATCGTCACTAAGAAGGTCAGAGGGATACAGTAATCCTGACGTTAAGCATCGGAATCTATAACTAGTGTCACAGGAATGGTTCAAAACATAGTCAGTAAGAAGGGTCAGTCTTCTTGTAGTTAAGTCGGCATTGAGCCTTTTCTATTTAATTCCGATGCAATTTCTGTGTTTCATCGTCACTAAGAAGGTCCAAGGGATACAGTAAACCTGAAGTGAAGCATCGGAATCTATAACTAATGTCACTGAATGGTTCAAACATAGACAATAAGAAGAGTTAGACATCTTTTACTTAAGGTTGCATTGTGGCTTCCTTATTTAATTCCGATGCAATTTCTCTGTTTCATCGTCAATAAGAAGGTCCAAGGGATACAGTAAACCAGGAGTGAAGCATCGGAGTCGATAACTAGTGTCACAGGAATGGTTCAAAACATAGAGTGTAAGAAGAGTCAGTCTTCTTGTACTTAATTCGGCATTGTGCCTTTTGTATTTAATTCCGATGCAATTTCTGTGTTTCATCGTCAATTAGAAGGTCAGAGGGATCCAATTAACCTGAAGTGAAGCATCGGAATCTATAACTAGTGTCACAGGAATGGTTCAAAGCTTAGACAGTAGGAAGAGTCAGCCTTCTTGTACTGAAGTCGGGCATTGTGCCTTTTGTATTTATTTCGGATGCAATTTCTGTGTTTCATCGTCAATAGGAAGGTCAGAGGGATACAATAAACCTGAAGTGAAGCATCGGAATCTATAACTAGTGTCACAGGAGTGGTTCAAAACACAAACAGTAAGAAGAGTCAGTCTTCTTGTACTTAAGTCGGCATTGTGCGTTGTGTATTTAATTCCGATGCAATTTCTGTGTTTGATCGTCAATAAGAAGGTCCAAGGGATACAGTAAGCCTGAAGTGAAGGATCGGAATCTATAACTAGTGTCACAGGAATGGTTCAAAACATAGACAGTAGGAAGAGTCAGTCTTCTTGTACTTAAGTCGGCATTGTGCCTTTTCTACTTAATTCCGATGCAATTTCTGTGTTTCATCGTCAATAAGACGGTCAGAAGGATACAGTAAACCTAATATGAACCATCGGAATCTATAACTAGTGTCACAGGAATGGTTCAAAACATAGACAGTATGAAAAGTCACTCTACATGTACTTATGTAGGCATTTTGCCTTTTGTATTTAATTTCGATGCAATTTCTGTGTTTCATCGTCAATAAGAAGGTCATAGGGATCCAGTAAACCTGAAGTGAAGCATCGGAATCTATAAGTAGTGTCACAGGAATGGTTCAAAGCATAGGCAGTAGGAAGAGTCAGTCTTCTTGTACTGAAGTCGGCATTGTGCCTTTTGTATTTATTTCGGATGCAATTTCTGTGTTTCATCGTCAATAGGAAGGTCAGAGGGATACAATAAACCTGAAGTGAAGCATCGGAATCTATAACTAGTGTCACAGGAGTGGTTCAAAACATAAACAGTAAGAAGAGTCAGTCTTCTTGTTCTTAAGTCGGCATTGTGCGTTGTGTATTTTATTCCGATGCAATTTCTGTGTTTGATCGTCAATAAGAAGGTCCAAGGGATACAGTAAACCTGAAGTGAAGCATCGGAATCTAAAACTAGTGTCACAGGAATGGTTCAAAACATAGACAGTAGCAAGAGTCAGTCTTCTTGTACTTAAGTCGGCATTGTGCCTTTTGTATTTAATTCCGATGCAATTTCTGTGTTTAATCGTCAATAAGAAGGTCGAAGGGATACAGTAATCCTGAGGTTAGGCATCGGAATCTATGACTAGTGTCACAGGAATGGTTCAAAACATAGTCAGTAAGAAGAGTCAGTCTTCTTGTACTTAAGTCGGCATTGTGCCTTTTCTATTTAATTCCGATGCAATTTCTGTGTTTCATCGTCACTAAGAAGGTCCAAGGGATATAGTAATCCTGAAGTGTAGCATCGAAATCTATAACTAGTGTCACAGGAATGGTTCAAACATAGTCAGTAAGAAGAGTCAGTCTTCTTGTACTTAAGTCATCATTGTGCATTTTGTATTTAATTCCGATGCAGTTTCTGTGTTTCCTCGTCAATAAGAACGTCTAAGGAATACAGCAAACCTGGAGTGAAGCATCGGAGTCTATAACTAGTGTCACAGGAATGGTTCAAATCATAGACAGTAAGAAGAGTCAGTCTTCTTGTACTTAATTCGGCATTGCGCCTTTTGTATTTAATTCCAATGCAATTTCTGTGTTTCATCGTCAATAAGAAGGTCAGAGGGATACAGTAAACCTGAAGTGAAGCATCGGAATCTATAACTAGTGTCACAGGAATGGTTCAAAACATAGTCAGTAAGAAGAGTCAGTCTTCTTGTACTTAAGTCGGCATTGTGCCTTTTGTATTTAATTCCGAAGCAATTTCTGTCTTTCATCGTCAATAAGAAGGTCCAAGGGATACAGTAAACCTGAAATGAACCGTCGGAATCTATAACTAGTGTCACAGGAATGGTTCAAAACATAGACAGTAGGAAAAGTCAGTCTACATGTACTTAAGTCGGCATTGTGCCTTTTGTATTTAATTCCGATGCAATTTCTGTGTTTCATCGTCACTAAGAAGGTCAGAGGGATACAGTAATCCTGACGTTAAGCATCGGAATCTATAACTAGTGTCACAGGAATGGTTCAAAACATAGTCAGTAAGAAGGGTCAGTCTTCTTGTAGTTAAGTCGGCAATGAGCCTTTAGTATTTAATTCCGATGCAATTTCTGTGTTTCATCGTCAATACGAAGGTCCAAGGGATACAGTAAACCTGAAGTGAAGGATCGGAATCTATAACTAGTGTCACAGGAATGGTTCAAAACATAGACAGTAGGAAGAGTCAGTCTTCTTGTACTTAAGTCGGCATTGTGCGTTTTCTATTTAATTCCGATGCAATTTCTGTGTTTCATCGTCAATAACACGGTCAGAGGGATACAGTAAACCTAATATGAACCATCGGAATCTGTAACTAGTGTCACAGGAATGGTTCAAAACATAGACAGCATGAAAAGTCACTCTACATGTACTTATGTAGGCATTTTGCCTTTTGTATTTAATTTCGATGCAATTTCTGTGTTTCATCGTCAATAAGAAGGTCAGAGGGATCCAGTAAACCTGAAGGGAAGCATCGGAATCTATAACTAGTGTCACAGGAATGGTTCAAAGCATAGACAGTAGGAAGAGTCAGTCTTCTTGTACTTAAGTCGGCATTGTGCCTTTTGTATTTAATTCCGATGCAATTTCTGTGTTTCATCGTCAATAGGAAGGTCAGAGGGATACAATAAACCTGAAGTGAAGCATCGGAATCTATAACTAGTGTCACAGGAATGTTTCAAAGCATAGTCAGTAAGAAGAGTCAGTCTTCTTGTACTTAAGTCATCATTGTGCATTTTCCATTTAATTCTGATGCAATTTCTGTATTTCATCGTCAATAAGAAGGTCCAAGGGATACAGTAAACCTGGAGTGAAGCATCGGAATCTATAACTAATGTCACTGAATGGTTCAAACATAGACAATAAGAAGAGTTAGACATCTTTTACTTAAGTCTGCATTGTGGCTTCTGTATTTAATTCCGATGCAATTTCTGTGTTTCATCGTCAATAAGAAGGTCCAGGGGATACAGTAAACCAGGAGTGAAGCATCGGAGTCGATAACTAGTGTCACAGGAATGGTTCAAAACATAGAGAGTAAGAAGAGTCAGTCTTCTTGTACTTAATTCGGCATTGTGCCTTTTGTATTTAATTCCGATGCAATTTCTGTGTTTCATCGTCAATAAGAAGGTCAGAGGGATCCAGTTAACCTGAAGTGAAGCATCGGAATCTATAACTAGTGTCACAGGAATGGTTCAAATCATAGACAGTAGGAAGAGTCAGTCTTCTTGTACTGAAGTCGGCATTGTGCTTTTGTATTTATTTCGGATGCACTTTCTGTGTTTCATCGTCAATAGGAAGGTCAGAGGGATACAATAAACCTGAATTGAAGCATCGGAATCTATAACTAGTGTCACAGGAATGGTTCAAAACATAGACAGTAGCAAGAGTCAGTCTTCTTGTACTTAAGTCGGCATTGTGCCTTTTGTATTTAATTCCGATGCAATTTCTGTGTTTAATCGTCAATAAGAAGGTCCAATGGATACAGTAATCCTGAAGTTAAGCATCGGAATCTATGACTAGGGTCACAGGAATGGTTCAAAACATAGTCAGTAAGAAGAGTCAGTCTTCTTGTACTTAAGTCGGCATTGTGCCCTTTCTATTTAATTCCGATGCAATTTCTGTGTTTCATCGTCACTAAGATGGTCCAAGGGATACAGTAAACCTGAAGTGTAGCATCGAAATCTATAACTAGTGTCACAGGAATGGTTCAAAATATAGTCAGTAAGAAGAGTCAGTCTTCTTGTACTTAAGTCGTCATTGTGCATTTTGTATTTAATTCCGATGCAGTTTCTGTGTTTCCTCGTCAATAAGAACGTCTAAGGAATACAGCAAACCTGGAGTGAAGCATCGGAGTCTATAACTAGTGTCACAGGAATGGTTCAAATCATAGACAGTAAGAAGAGTCAGTCTTCTTGTACTTAATTCGGCATTGCGCCTTTTGTATTTAATTCCAATGCAATTTCTGTGTTTCATCGTCAATAAGAAGGTCAGAGGGATAAATAAACCTGAAGTGAAGCATCGGAATCTATAACTAGTGTCACAGGAATGGTTCAAAACATAGTCAGTAAGAAGAGTCAGTCTTCTTGTACTTAAGTCGGCATTGTGCCTTTTGTATTTAACTCCGAAGCAATTTCTGTGTTTCATCGTCAATAAGAAAGTCCAAGGGATACAGTAAACCTGAAATGAACCATCGGAATCTATAACTAGTGTCACAGGAATGGTTCAAAACATAGACAGTAGGAAAAGTCAGTCTACATTACTTAAGTCGGCATTGTGCCTTTTGTATTTAATTCCGATGCAATTTCTGTGTTTCATCGTCACTAAGAAGGTCAGATGGATACAGTAATCCTGACGTTAAGCATCGGAATCTATAACTAGTGTCACAGGAATGGTTCAAAACATAGTCAGTAAGAAGGGTCAGTCTTCTTGTAGTTAAGTCGGCATTGTGCCTTTAGTATTTAATTCCGATGCAATTTCTGTGTTTCATCGTCAAAAAGAAGGTCCAAGGGATACAGTAAACCTGAAGTGAAGGATCGGAATCTATAACTAGTGTCACAGGAATGGTTCAAAACATAGACAGTAGGAAGAGTCAGTCTTGTTGTACTTAAGTCGGCATTGTGCCTTTTCTATTTAATACCGATGCAATTTCTGTGTTTCATCGTCAATAAGACGGTCAGAGGGATACAGTAAACCTAATATGAACCATCGGAATCTATAACTAGTGTCACAGGAATGGTTCAAAACATAGACAGTATGAAAAGTCACTCTACATGTACTTATGTAGGCATTTTGCCTTTTGTATTTAATTTCGATGCAATTTCTGTGTTTCATCGTCAATAAGAAGGTCAGAGGGATCCAGTAAACCTGACGTGAAGCATCGGAATCTATAACTAGTGTCACAGGAATGGTTCAAAGCATAGACAGTAGGAAGAGTCAGTCTTCTTGTACTTAAGTCGGCATTGTGCCTTTTGTATTTAATTCGGATGCAATTTCTGTGTTTCATCGTCAATAGGAAGGTCAGAGGGATACAATAAACCTGAAGTAAAGCATCGGAATCTATAACTAGTGTCACAGGAATGGTTCAAAACATAAACAGTAAGAAGTGTCAGTCTTCTTGTACTTAAGTCATCATTGTGCATTTTCCATTTAATTCTGATGCAATTTCTGTATTTCATCGTCAATAAGAAGGTCCAAGGGATACAGTAAACCTGGAGTGAAGCATCGGAATCTATAACTAATGTCACTGAATGGTTCAAACGTAGACAATAAGAAGAGTTAGACATCTTTTACTTAAGGTTGCATTGTGGCTTCCTTATTTAATTCCGATGCAATTTCTCTGTTTCATCGTCAATAAGAAGGTCCAAGGGATACAGTAAACCAGGAGTGAAGCATCGGAGTCGATAACTAGTGTCACAGGAATGGTTCAAAACATAGAGTGTAAGAAGAGTCAGTCTTCTTGTACTTAATTCGGCATTGTGCCTTTTGTATTTAATTCCGATGCAATTTCTGTGTTTCATCGTTAATTAGAAGGTCAGAGGGATCCAGTTAACCTGAAGTGAAGCATCGTAATCTATAACTAGTGTCACAGGAATGGTTCAAAGCTTAGACAGTAGGAAGAGTCAGTCTTCTTGTACTGAAGTCGGGCATTGTGCCTTTTGTATTTATTTCGGATGCAATTTCTGTGTTTCATCGTCAATAGGAAGGTCAGAGGGATACAATAAACCTGAAGTGAAGCATCGGAATCTATAACTAGTGTCACAGGAGTGGTTCAAAACATAAACAGTAAGAAGAGTCAGTCTTCTTGTACTTAAGTCGGCATTGTGCGTTGTGTATTTAATTCCGATGCAATTTCTGTGTTTGATCGTCAATAAGAAGGTCCAAGGGATACAGTAAGCCTGAAGTGAAGGATCGGAATCTATAACTAGTGTCACAGGAATGGTTCAAAACATAGACAGTAGGAAGAGTCAGTCTTCTTGTACTTAAGTCGGCCGTGTGCCTTTTCTACTTAATTCCGATGCAATTTCTGTGTTTCATCGTCAATAAGACGGTCAGAAGGATACAGTAAACCTAATATGAACCATCGGAATCTATAACTAGTGTCACAGGAATGGTTCAAAACATAGACAGTATGAAAAGTCACTCTACATGTACTTATGTAGGCATTTTGCCTTTTGTATTTAATTTCGATGCAATTTCTGTGTTTCATCGTCAATAAGAAGGTCATAGGGATCCAGTAAACCTGAAGTGAAGCATCGGAATCTATAAGTAGTGTCACAGGAATGGTTCAAAGCATAGACAGTAGGAAGAGTCAGTCTTCTTGTACTGAAGTCGGCATTGTGCCTTTTGTATTTATTTCGGATGCAATTTCTGTGTTTCATCGTCAATAGGAAGGTCAGAGGGATACAACAAACCTGAAGTGAAGCATCGGAATCTATAACTAGTGTCACAGGAGTGGTTCAAAACATAAACAGTAAGAAGAGTCAGTCTTCTTGTACTTAAGTCGGCATTGTGCGTTGTGTATTTTATTCCGATGCAATTTCTGTGTTTGATCGTCAATAAGAAGGTCCAAGGGATACAGTAAACCTGAAGTGAAGCATCGGAATCTAAAACTAGTGTCACAGGAATGGTTCAAAACATAGACAGTAGCAAGAGTCAGTCTTCTTGTACTTAAGTCGGCATTGTGCCTTTTGTATTTAATTCCGATGCAATTTCTGTGTTTAATCGTCGATAAGAAGGTCGAAGGGATACAGTAATCCTGAAGTTAGGCATCGGAATCTATTACTAGTGTCACAGGAATGGTTCAAAACATAGTCAGTAAGAAGAGTCAGTCTTCTTGTACTTAAGTCGGCATTGTGCCTTTTCTATTTAATTCCGATGCAATTTCTGTGTTTCATCGTCACTAAGAAGGTCCAAGGGATACAGTAATCCTGAAGTGTAGCATCGAAATCTATAACTAGTGTCACAGGAATGGTTCAAAACATAGTCAGTAAGAAGAGTCAGTCTTCTTGTACTTAAGTCATCATTGTGCATTTTCTATTTAATTCTGATGCAATTTCTGTGTTTCATCGTCCATAAGAAGGTCCAAGGGATACAGTGAACCTGGAGTGAAGCATCGGAATCTATAACTAATGTCACAGGAATGGTTCAAAACATAGACAGTAAGAAGAGTCAGACTTCCTTTACTTGAGTCGGCATTGTGCCTTTTGTATTTAATTCCGATGCAATTTCTGTGTTTCCTCGTCAATAAGAAGGTCTAAGGAATACAGCAAACCTGGAGTTAAGCATCGGAGTCTATAACTAGTGTCACACGAATGGTTCAAATCATAGACAGTAAGAAGAGTCAGTCTTCTTGTACTTAATTCGGCATTGCGCCTTTTGTATTTAATTCCAATTCCATTTCTGTGTTTCATCGTCAATAAGAAGGTCAGAGGGATACAGTAAACCTGAAGTGAAGCATCGGAATCTATAACTAGTGTCACAGGAATGGTTCAAAACATAGTCAGTAAGAAGAGTCAGTCTTCTTGTACTTAAGTCGGCATTGTGCCTTTTGTATTTAATTCCGAAGCAATTTCTGTGTTTCATCGTCAATAAGAAGGTCCAAGGGATACAGTGAACCTGAAATGAACCATCGGAATCTATAACTAGTGTCGCAGGAATGGTTCAACACATAGACAGTAGGAAAAGTCAGTCTACATTACTTAAGTCGGCATTGTGCCTTTTGTATTTAATTCCGATGCAATTTCTGTGTTTCATCGTCACTAAGAAGGTCAGAGGGATACAGTAATCCTGAAGTTAAGCATCGGAATCTATAACTAGTGTCACAGGAATGGTTCAAAACATAGTCAGTAAGAAGGGTCAGTCTTCTTGTAGTTAAGTCGGCATTGGGCCTATTGTATTTAATTCCGATGCAATTTCTGTGTTTCATCGTCAATAAGAAGGTCCAAGGGATACAGTAAACCTGAAGTGAAGGATCGGAATCTATAACTAGTGTCACAGGAATGGTTCAAAACATAGACAGTAGGAAGAGTCAGTCTTCTTGTACTTAAGTCGGCATTGTGCCTTTTCTATTTAATTCCGATGCAATTTCTGTGTTTCATCGTCAATAAGACGGTCAGAGGGATACAGTAAACCTAATATGAACCATCGTAATCTATAACTAGTGTCACAGGAATGGTTCAAAACATAGACAGTATGAAAAGTCACTCTACATGTACTTATGTAGGCATTTTGCCTTTTGTATTTAATTTAGATGCAATTTCTGTGTTTCATCGTCAATAAGAAGGTCAGAGGGATCCAGTAAACCTGAAGTGAAGCATCGGAATCTATAACTAGTGTCACAGGAATGGTTCAAAGCATAGACAGTAGGAAGAGTCAGTCTTCTTGTACTTAAGTCGGCATTGTGGCTTTTGTATTTAATTAGGATGCAATTTCAGTGTTTCATCGTCAATAGGAAGGTCAGAGGGATACAGTAAACCTGAAGTGAAGCATCGGAATCTATAACTAGTGTCACAGGAATGGTTCAAAGCATAGTCAGTAAGAAGAGTCAGACTTCCTTTACGTAAGTCGGCATTGTGACTTTTGAATGTAATTCCGATGCAATTTCTGTGTTTCATCCTCAATAAGAAGGTCCAAGGGATACAGTAAACCAGAAGTGAAGCATCGGAGTCTATAACTAGTGTCACAGGAATGGTTCAAAACATAGACAGAAGGAAGAGTCAGTCTTCTTGTACTTAATTCGGCATTGCGCCTTTTGTATTTAATTCCGATGCAATTTCTGTGTTTCATCGTCAATAAGAAGGTCAGAGGGATACAGTAAACCTGAAGTGAAGCATCGGAATCTATAACTAGTGTCACAGGAATGGTTCAAAGCATAGTCAGTAAGAAGAGTCAGTCTTCTTGTACTTAAGTCGGCATTGTGCCTTTTGTATTTAATTCCGATGCAATTTCTGTGTTTCATCGTCAATAAGAAGGTCCAAGGGATACAGTAAACCTGAAATGAACCATCGGAATCTATAACTAGTGTCACAGGAATGGTTCAAAACATAGACAGTAGGAAAAGTCAGTCTACATGTACTTAAGTCGGCATTGTGCCTTTTGTATTTAATTTCGATCCAATTTCTGTGTTTCATCGTCACTAAGGTCAGAGGGATACAGTAATCCTGAAGTTAAGCATCGGAATCTATAACTAGTGTCACAGGAATGGTTCAAAGCATAGTCAGTAAGAAGAGTCAGTCTTCTAGTAGTTAGGTCGGTATTGTGCTTTCTTGTATTTAATTCCGATGCAATTTCTGTGTTTCATCGTCAATAAGAAGGTCCAAGGGATACAGTAAACCTAAAATGAAGGATCGGAATCTATAACTAGTGTCACAGGAATGGTTCAAAACATAGACAGTAGGAAGAGTCAGTCTTCTTGTACTTAAGTCGGCATTGTGCCTTTTCAAATTAATTCCGATGCAATTTCTGTGTTTCATCATCAATAAGACGGTCAGAAGGATACAGTAAACCTAATATAAACCATCGGAATCTATAACTAGTGTCACAGGAATGGTTCAAAACATAGACAATATGAAAAATCACTCTACATGTACTTAAGTCGGTATTGTGCCTTTTGTATTTAATTCCGATGCAATTTCTGTGTTTCATCGTCAATAAGAAGGTCAGAGGGATACAGTAGACCTGAATTGAAGCATCGGAATTTATAAATAGTGTCACAGGAATGGTTCAAAACGTAGATAGTAGGAAGAGTCAGTCTTCTTGTACTTAAGTCAGCATTGTGAATTTTGTATTTAATTGCGATGCAATTTCTGTGTTCATTGTCAATTAGAAGGTCAGAGGGATACAGTAATCCTGAAGTGAAGCATCGGAATCTATAACTAGTGTCACAGGAATGGTTCAAAACATAGTCAGTAAGAAGAGTCAGTCTTCTTGTACCTAAGTCGGCATTGTGCCTTTTGTATTTAATTCCGAAGCAGTTTCTGTGTTTCATCGTCAATAATAAGGTTTAAGGGATACAGTCAACCTGAAGTGAAGCATCGGAATCTATAGCTAGTGTCACAAGAATGGTTCAAAACATAGTCAGTAAGAAGAGCCAGTCTTCTTGTACTTAAGTCGGCATTGTGCCTTTTGTATTTAATTCCGATGCAATTTCTGTGTTTCATCGTCAATAAGAAGGTCCAAGGGATACAGTAATCCTGAAGTTATGCATCGGAATCTATGACTAGTGTCACAGGAATGGTTCAAAGCATAGTCAGTAAGAAGAGTCAGTCTTCTTGTACTTAGGTCGGCATTGTGCCTTTTCTATTTAATTCCGATGCAATTTCTGTGTTTCATCGTCACTAAGAAGGTCCAAGGGATACAGTAAACCTGAAGTGTAGCATCAAAATCTATAACTAGGGTCACAGGAATGGTTCAAAACATAATCAGTAATAAGAGTCAGTCTTCTTGTACTTAAGTCATCATTGTGCATTTTCTATTTAATTCTGATGCAATTTCTGTGTTTCATCGTCCATAAGAAGGTCCAAGGGATACAGTAAACCTGGAGTGAAGCATCGGAATCTATAACTAATGTCACAGGAATGGTTCAAAACATAGACAGTAAGGAGAGTCAGACTTCCTTTACTTAAGTCGGCATTGTGCCTTTTGTATTTAATTCCGATGCAATTTCTGTGTTTCATCGTCAATAAGAAGGTCCAAGGGATACAGTAAACATGGAGTGAAGCATCGGAGTCTATAAATAGTGTCACAGGAATGGTTCAAATCATAGACAGTAAGAAGAGTCAGTCTTCTTGTACTTAATTCGGCATTGCGCCTTTTGTATTCAATTCCAATGCAATTTCTGTGTTTCATCGTCAATAAGAAAATCAGAGGGATACAGTAAACCTGAAGTGAAGCATCGGAATCTATAACTAGTGTCACAGGAATGGTTCAAAACATAGTCAGTAAGAAGAGTCAGTCTTCTTGTAGTTAAGTCGGCATTGTGCCGTTTGTATTTATTTCCGATGCAATTTCTGTGTTTCATCGACAATAAGAAGGTCCAAGGGATAAAGTAAGCCTGAAGTGAAGCCTCAGAAGCTATAACTAGTGTCACAGGAATGGTTCAATCATACACAGTAGGAAGAGTCAGTCTTCTAGTACTTAAGTCGGCAATGTGCATATTCTATTTAATTCCGATGCAATTTCTGTGTTTCATCGTCAATAAGAAGGTCCAAGGGATACATTAAACCTGGAGTGAAGCATCGGAATCAATAACTAGTGTCACAGGAATGGTTCAAAGGCATACACAGTAGGAAGGGTCAGTCTTCTAGTACTTAAGATGGCATTGTGCCTTTCTATTTAATTCCGATGCAATTTCTATGTTTCATCGTCAATAGGAAGGTCCAAGGGATGCAGTTGACCTGAATTGAACCATCGGAATCTATAAATACTGTCACAGGAATGGTTCAAAACATAGACAGTAGGAAGAGTCAGTCTTCTTGTAGTTAAGTCGGCATTGTGCCTTTAGTATTTAATTCCGATGCAATTTCTGTGTTTCATCGTCAATAAGAAGGTCCAAGGGATACAGTAAACCTGAAGTGAAGGATCGGAATCTATAACTAGTGTCACAGGAATGGTTCAAAATATAGACAGTAGGAAGAGTCAGTCTTCTTGTACTTCAGTCGGCATTGTGGCTTTTCTATTTAATTCCGATGCAATTTCTGTGTTTCATCGTCAAAAAGGCGGTCAGAGGGATACAGTAAACCTAATATGAACCATCGGAATCTATAACTAGTGTCACAGGAATGGTTCAAAACATAGATAGTATGAAAAGTCACTCTACATGTACTTATGTAGGCATTTTGCCTTTTGTATTTAATTTCCATGCAATTTCTGTGTTTCATCGTCAATAAGAAGGTCAGAGGGATCCAGTAAACCTGAAGTGAAGCATCGGAATCTATAACTAGTGTCACAGGAATGGTTCAAAGCATAGACAGTAGGAAGAGTCAGTCTTCTTGTACTTAAGTCGGCATTGTGGCTTTTGTAATTAAATAGGATGCAATTTCTGTGTTTCATCGTCAATAGGAAGGTCAGAGGTATACAATAAACCTGAAGTGAAGCATCGGAATCTATAACTAGTGTCACAGGAATGGTTCAAAAGATAAACAGTAAGAAGAGTCAGTCTCCTTGTACTTAAGTCGACATTGTGCGTTGTGTATTTAATTCGATGCAATTTCTGTGTTTCATCGTCAATAAGAACGTCCAAGGGATACGGTAAACCTGAAGTGAAGCATCGGAATCTATAACTAGTGTCACAGGAATGGTTCAAAACATAGACAGTAGCAAGAGTCAGTCATCTTGTACTTAAGTCGGCATTGTGCCTTTTGTATTTAATTCCGATGAAATTTCTCTGTTTAATCGTCAATAAGAAGGTCCAAGGGATACAGTAATCCTGAAGTTAAGCATCGGAATCTATGACTAGTGTCACAGGAATGGTTCAAAACATAGTCAGTAAGAAGAGTCAGTCTTCTTGTACTTAAGTCGGCATTGTGCCTTTTCTATTTAATTCCAATGCAATTTCTGTGTTTCATCGTCACTAAGAAGGTCCAAGGGATACAGTAAACCTGAAGTATAGCATCGAAATCTATAACTAGTGTCACAGGAATGGTTCAAAACATAGTCAGTAAGAAGAGTCAGTCTTCTTGTACTTAAGTCATCATTGTGCATTTTCTATTTAATTTTGAAACAATTTCTGTGTTTCATCGTTCATAAGAAGGTCCAAGGGATACAGTGAACCTGGAGTGAAGCATCGGAATCTATAACTAATGTCACAGGAATGGTTCAAAACATAGACAGTAAGAAGAGTCAGACTTCCTCTACTTAAGTCGGCATTGTGCCTTTCTATTTAATTCCGATGCAATTTCTGTGTTTCATCGTCAATAGGAAGGTCCAAGGGATGCATTGACCTGAATTGAACCATCGGAATCTATAAATAGTGTCACAGTAATGGTTCAAAACATAGACAGTAGGAAGAGTCAGTCTTCTTGTACTTCAGTCGGCATTGAGCCTATTGTATTTAATTCCGATGCAATATCTGTGTTCCATCGTCTCTAAGAAGGTCAGAGGGATACAGTAATCCTGAAGTTAAGCATCGGAATCTATAACTAGTGTCAGAGGAATGGTTCAAAGCATAGTCACTAAGAAGAGTCAGTCTTCTTGTACTTCAGTCGGCATTGAGCCTTTTCTATTTAATTCCGATGCAATTTCTGTGTTTCATTGTCAAAAAGGCGGTCAGAGGGATACAGTAAACCTAATATGAAACATCGGAATCTATAACTAGTGTCACAGGAATGGTTCAAAACATAGACAGTATGAAAAGTCACTCTACATGTACTTAAGTCGGCATTGTGCCTTTTGTATTTAATTCCGATGCAATTTCTGTGTTTCCTCGTCAATAAGAAGGTCTAAGGAATACAGCAAACCTGGAGTGAAGCATCGGAGTCTATAACTAGTGTCACACGAATGGTTCAAATCATAGACAGTAAGAAGAGTCAGTCTTCTTGTACTTCATTCGGCATTGCGCCTTTTGTATTTAATTCCAATGCAATTTCTGTGTTTCATCGTCAATAAGAAGGTCAGAGGGATACAGTAAACCTGAAGTGAAGCATCGGAATCTATAACTAGTGTCACAGGAATGGTTCAAAGCATAGACAGTAGGAAGAGTCAGTCTTCCTGTACTTAAGTCGGCATTGTGGCTTTTGTAATTAAATAGGATGCAATTTCTGTGTTTCATCGTCAATAGGAAGGTCAGAGGGATACAATAAACCTGAAGTGAAGCATCGGAATCTATAACTAGTGTCACAGGAATGGTTCAAAACATATTCAGTAAGAAGAGTCAGTCTTCTTGTACTTAAGTTGGCATTGTGCCATTTGTATTTAATTCCGAAGCAATTTCTGTGTTTCATCGTCAATAAGAAGGTCCAAGGGATACAGTAAACCTGAAATGAACCATCGGAATCTATAACTAGTGTCACAGGAATGGTTCAAATCATAGACAGTAGGAAAAGTCAGTCTACATTACTTAAGTCGGCATTGTGCCTTTTGTATTTAATTCCGATGCAATTTCTGTGTTTCATCGTCACTAAGAAGGTCAGAGGGATACAGTAATCCTGAAGTTAAGCATCGGAATCTATAACTAATGTCACAGGAATGGTTAAAAACATAGTCAGTAAGAAGGGTCAGTCTTCTTGTAGTTAAGTCGGCATTGTGCCTTTTGTATTTAATTCCGAAGCAGTTTCTGTGTTTCATCGTCAATAATAAGGTTTAAGGGATACAGTCAACCTGAAGTGAAGCATCGGAATCTATAGCTAGTGTCACAAGAATGGTTCAAAACATAGTCAGTAAGAAGAGCCAGTCTTCTTGTACTTAAGTCGGCATTGTGCCTTTTGTATTTAATTCCGATGCAATTTCTGTGTTTCATCGTCAATAAGAAGGTCCAAGGGATACAGTAATCCTGAAGTTATGCATCGGAATCTATGACTAGTGTCACAGGAATGGTTCAAAGCATAGTCAGTAAGAAGAGTCAGTCTTCTTGTACTTAGGTCGGCATTGTGCCTTTTCTATTTAATTCCGATGCAATTTCTGTGTTTCATCGTCACTAAGAAGGTCCAAGGGATACAGTAAACCTGAAGTGTAGCATCAAAATCTATAACTAGGGTCACAGGAATGGTTCAAAACATAATCAGTAATAAGAGTCAGTCTTCTTGTACTTAAGTCATCATTGTGCATTTTCTATTTAATTCTGATGCAATTTCTGTGTTTCATCGTCCATAAGAAGGTCCAAGGGATACAGTAAACCTGGAGTGAAGCATCGGAATCTATAACTAATGTCACAGGAATGGTTCAAAACATAGACAGTAAGGAGAGTCAGACTTCCTTTACTTAAGTCGGCATTGTGAATTTTGTATTTAATTCCGATGCAATTTCTGTGTTTCATCGTCAATAAGAAGGTCCAAGGGATACAGTAAACATGGAGTGAAGCATCGGAGTCTATAAATAGTGTCACAGGAATGGTTCAAATCATAGACAGTAAGAAGAGTCAGTCTTCTTGTACTTAATTCGGCATTGCGCCTTTTGTATTCAATTCCAATGCAATTTCTGTGTTTCATCGTCAATAAGAAAATCAGAGGGATACAGTAAACCTGAAGTGAAGCATCGGAATCTATAACTAGTGTCACAGGAATGGTTCAAAACATAGTCAGTAAGAAGAGTCAGTCTTCTTGTAGTTAAGTCGGCATTGTGCCGTTTGTATTTATTTCCGATGCAATTTCTGTGTTTCATCGACAATAAGAAGGTCCAAGGGATAAAGTAAGCCTGAAAAGAAGCCTCAGAAGCTATAACTAGTGTCACAGGAATGGTTCAATCATACACAGTAGGAAGAGTCAGTCTTCTAGTACTTAAGTCGGCAATGTGCATATTCTATTTAATTCCGATGCAATTTCTGTGTTTCATCGTCAATAAGAAGGTCCAAGGGATACATTAAACCTGGAGTGAAGCATCGGAATCAATAACTAGTGTCACAGGAATGGTTCAAAGGCATACACAGTAGGAAGGGTCAGTCTTCTAGTACTTAAGATGGCATTGTGCCTTTCTATTTAATTCCGATGCAATTTCTATGTTTCATCGTCAATAGGAAGGTCCAAGGGATGCAGTTGACCTGAATTGAACCATCGGAATCTATAAATACTGTCACAGGAATGGTTCAAAACATAGACAGTAGGAAGAGTCAGTCTTCTTGTAGTTAAGTCGGCATTGTGCCTTTAGTATTTAATTCCGATGCAATTTCTGTGTTTCATCGTCAATAAGAAGGTCCAAGGGATACAGTAAACCTGAAGTGAAGGATCGGAATCTATAACTAGTGTCACAGGAATGGTTCAAAATATAGACAGTAGGAAGAGTCAGTCTTCTTGTACTTCAGTCGGCATTGTGCCTTTTCTATTTAATTCCGATGCAATTTCTGTGTTTCATCGTCAAAAAGGCGGTCAGAGGGATACAGTAAACCTAATATGAACCATCGGAATCTATAACTAGTGTCACAGGAATGGTTCAAAACATAGATAGTATGAAAAGTCACTCTACATGTACTTATGTAGGCATTTTGCCTTTTGTATTTAATTTCCATGCAATTTCTGTGTTTCATCGTCAATAAGAAGGTCAGAGGGATCCAGTAAACCTGAAGTGAAGCATCGGAATCTATAACTAGTGTCACAGGAATGGTTCAAAGCATAGACAGTAGGAAGAGTCAGTCTTCTTGTACTTAAGTCGGCATTGTGGCTTTTGTAATTAAATAGGATGCAATTTCTGTGTTTCATCGTCAACAGGAAGGTCAGAGGTATACAATAAACCTGAAGTGAAGCATCGGAATCTATAACTAGTGTCACAGGAATGGTTCAAAAGATAAACAGTAAGAAGAGTCAGTCTCCTTGTACTTAAGTCGACATTGTGCGTTGTGTATTTAATTCCGATGCAATTTCTGTGTTTCATCGTCAATAAGAAGGTCCAAGGGATACGGTAAACCTGAAGTGAAGCATCGGAATCTATAACTAGTGTCACAGGAATGGTTCAAAACATAGACAGTAGCAAGAGTCAGTCATCTTGTACTTAAGTCGGCATTGTGCCTTTTGTATTTAATTCCGATGAAATTTCTCTGTTTAATCGTCAATAAGAAGGTCCAAGGGATACAGTAATCCTGAAGTTAAGCATCGGAATCTATGACTAGTGTCACAGGAATGGTTCAAAACATAGTCAGTAAGAAGAGTCAGTCTTCTTGTACTTAAGTCGGCATTGTGCCTTTTCTATTTAATTCCAATGCAATTTCTGTGTTTCATCGTCACTAAGAAGGTCCAAGGGATACAGTAAACCTGAAGTATAGCATCGAAATCTATAACTAGTGTCACAGGAATGGTTCAAAACATAGTCAGTAAGAAGAGTCAGTCTTCTTGTACTTAAGTCATCATTGTGCATTTTCTATTTAATTTTGAAACAATTTCTGTGTTTCATCGTTCATAAGAAGGTCCAAGGGATACAGTGAACCTGGAGTGAAGCATCGGAATCTATAACTAATGTCACAGGAATGGTTCAAAACATAGACAGTAAGAAGAGTCAGACTTCCTCTACTTAAGTCGGCATTGTGCCTTTCTATTTAATTCCGATGCAATTTCTGTGTTTCATCGTCAATAGGAAGGTCCAAGGGATGCATTGACCTGAATTGAACCATCGGAATCTATAAATAGTGTCACAGTAATGGTTCAAAACATAGACAGTAGGAAGAGTCAGTCTTCTTGTACTTCAGTCGGCATTGAGCCTATTGTATTTAATTCCGATGCAATATCTGTGTTCCATCGTCTCTAAGAAGGTCAGAGGGATACAGTAATCCTGAAGTTAAGCATCGGAATCTATAACTAGTGTCAGAGGAATGGTTCAAAGCATAGTCACTAAGAAGAGTCAGTCTTCTTGTACTTCAGTCGGCATTGAGCCTTTTCTATTTAATTCCGATGCAATTTCTGTGTTTCATTGTCAAAAAGGCGGTCAGAGGGATACAGTAAACCTAATATGAAACATCGGAATCTATAACTAGTGTCACAGGAATGGTTCAAAACATAGACAGTATGAAAAGTCACTCTACATGTACTTAAGTCGGCATTGTGCCTTTTGTATTTAATTCCGATGCAATTTCTGTGTTTCCTCGTCAATAAGAAGGTCTAAGGAATACAGCAAACCTGGAGTGAAGCATCGGAGTCTATAACTAGTGTCACACGAATGGTTCAAATCATAGACAGTAAGAAGAGTCAGTCTTCTTGTACTTCATTCGGCATTGCGCCTTTTGTATTTAATTCCAATGCAATTTCTGTGTTTCATCGTCAATAAGAAGGTCAGAGGGATACAGTAAACCTGAAGTGAAGCATCGGAATCTATAACTAGTGTCACAGGAATGGTTCAAAGCATAGACAGTAGGAAGAGTCAGTCTTCTTGTACTTAAGTCGGCATTGTGGCTTTTGTAATTAAATAGGATGCAATTTCTGTGTTTCATCGTCAATAGGAAGGTCAGAGGGATACAATAAACCTGAAGTGAAGCATCGGAATCTATAACTAGTGTCACAGGAATGGTTCAAAACATATTCAGTAAGAAGAGTCAGTCTTCTTGTACTTAAGTTGGCATTGTGCCATTTGTATTTAATTCCGAAGCAATTTCTGTGTTTCATCGTCAATAAGAAGGTCCAAGGGATACAGTAAACCTGAAATGAACCATCGGAATCTATAACTAGTGTCACAGGAATGGTTCAAATCATAGACAGTAGGAAAAGTCAGTCTACATTACTTAAGTCGTCATTGTGCCTTTTGTATTTAATTCCGATGCAATTTCTGTGTTTCATCGTCAATAAGACGGTCAGAGGGATACAGTAAAACTAATATGAACCATCGGAATCTATAACTAGTGTCACAGGAATGGTTCAAAACACAGACAATATGAAAAGTCACTCTACATGTACTTATGTAGGCATTTTGCCTTTTGTATTTAATTTCGATGCAATTTCTGTGTTTCATCGTCAATAAGAAGGTCAGAGGGATACAGTAACCCTGAAGTTACGCATCGGAATCTATAACTAGTGTCACAGGAATGGTTCAAAGCATAGACAGTAGGAAGAGTAAGTCTTCTTGTACTTAAGTCGGCATTGTGCCTTTTCTATTTAATTCCAATGCAATTTCTGTGTTTCATCGTCACTAAGAAGGTCCAAGGGATACAGTAAACCTGAAGTATAGCATCTAAATCTATAACTAGTGTCACAGGAATGGTTCAAAACATAGTCAGTAAGAAGAGTCACTCTACTTGTACTTAAGTCATCATTGTGCATTTTCTATTTAATTCTGAAACAATTTCTGTTTTTCATCGTTCATAAGAAGGTCCAAGGGATACAGTGAACCTGGAGTGAAGCATCGGAATCTATAACTAATGCCACAGGAATGGTTCAAAACATAGACAGTAAGAAGAGCCAGACTTCCTTTACTTAAGTCGGCATTGTGCCTTTTGTATTTAATTCCGATGCAATTTCTGTGTTTCATCGTCAATAAGAAGGTCCAAGGGATACAGTAAACCTGAAGTGAAGGATCTTAATCTATAACTAGTGTCACAGGAATGGTTCAAAACATAGACAGTAAGAAGAGTCAGACTTCCTTGACTTAAGTCGGCATTGTGCCTTTTGTATTTAATTCCCATGCAATTTCTGTGTTTCATCGTCGAAAAGAAGGTCCAAGGGATACAGTAAACCTGAAATGAAGCATCGGAATCTATAACTAGTGTCACAGGAATGGTTCAAAACATAGTCAGTAAGAAGAGTCAGTCTTCTTGTACTTAGGTCGGCATTGTGCCTTTTCTATTTAATTCCGATGCAATTTCTGTGTTTCATCGTCACTAAGAAGGTCCAAGGGATACAGTAAACCTGAAGTGTAGCATCGAAATCTATAACTAGTGTCACAGGAATGGTTAAAAACATAGTCAGTAAGAAGAGTCAGTCTTCTTGTACTTAAGTCATTATTGTGCATTTTCTATTTAATTCTGATGCAATTTCTGATTTCAACGTCCATTAGAAGGTCCAAGGGATACAGTAAACCTGGAGTGAAGCATCGGAATCTATAACTAATGTCACAGGAATGGCTCAAAACATAGACAGTAAGAAGAGTCAGACTTCCTTTACTTAAGTCGGCATTGTGCCTTTTGTAGTTAATTCCGATGCAATTTCTGTGTTTCATCGTCAATAAGAAGGTCCAAGGGATACACTAAACCTGGAGTGAAGCATCGGAATCTATAACTAGTGTCACAGGAATGGTTCATACCATAGACAGTAGGAAAAGTCAGTCTACATGTACTTAAGTTGGCATTGTGCCTTTTGTATTTAATTCCGATGCAATTTCTGTGTTTCATCGTCAATAAGAAGGTCAGAGGGATACAGTAATCCTGACGTTAAGCATCAGAATCTGTAACTATTGTCACAGGAATGGTTCAAAACATATTCAGTAAAAAGAGTCAGTCTTCTTGTAGTTAAGTCGGCATTGTGCCGTTTGTATTTAATTCCGATGCAATTTCTGTGTTTCATCGACAATAAGAAGGTCCAAGGGATACAGTAAACCTGAAGTGAAGCCTCGGAAGCTATAACTAGTGTCACAGGAATGGTTTAATCATACACAGTAGGAAGAGTCAGTCTTCTAGTACTTAAGTCGGCATTGTGCATTTTCTATTTAATTCCGATGCAATTTCTGTGTTTCATCGTCCATAAGTAGGTCCAAGGGATACAGTAGACCTGGAGTGAAGCATCGGAATCAATAACTAGTGTCACAGGAGTGGTTCAAAACATAGACAGTAAGAAGAGTCAGACTTCCTTTACGTAAGTCGGCATTGTGCCTTTTGTATGTAATTCCGATGCAATTTCTTTGTTTCATCCTCAATAAGAAGGTCCAAGGGATACAGTAAACCAGGAGTGAAGCATCGGAGTCTATAACTAGTGTCACAGGAATGGTTCAAAACATAGTCAGTAAGAAGAGTCAGTCTTCTTGTACTTAAGTCGGCATTGTGCCTTTTCTATTTAATTCCAATGCAATTTCTGTGTTTCATCGTCACTAAGAAGGTCCAAGGGATACAGTAAACCTGAAGTATAGCATCGAAATCTATAACTAGTGTCACAGGAATGGTTCAAACATAGTCAGTAAGAAGAGTCAGTCTTCTTGTACTTAAGTCATCATTGTGCATTTTCTATTTAATTCTGAAACAATTTCTGTGTTTCATCGTTCATAAGAAGGTCCAAGGGATACAGTGAACCTGGAGTGAAGCATCGGAATCTATAACTAATGTCACAGGAATGGTTCAAAACATAGACAGTAAGAAGAGTCAGACTTCCATTACTTAAGTCGGCATTGTGCCCCTCTATTTAATTCCGATGCAATTTCTGTGTTTCATCGTCAATAGGAAGGTCCAAGGGATGCAGTTGACCTGAATTGAACCATCGGAAACTATAAATAGTGTCACAGGAATGGTTCAAAACATAGACAGTAGGAAGAGTCAGTCTTCTTGTACTTCAGTCGGCATTGTGCCTTTTGTATTTAATTCCGATGCAATATCTGTGTTCCATCGTCACTAAGAAGGTCAGAGGGATACAGTAATCCTGAAGTTAAGCATCGGAATCTATAACTAGTGTCAGAGGAATGGTTCAAAGCATAGTCAGTAAGAAGAGTCAGTCTTCTTGTACTTAAGTCGGCATTGTGATTTTCGTACTTAATTCCGATGCAATTTCTGTGTTTCATTGTCAATAGGAAGGTCCAAGGGATGCAGTTGACCTGAATTGAACCATCGGAATCTATAAATTGTGTCACAGGAATGGTTCAAAACATAGACAGTAGGAAGAGTCAGTCTTCTTGTACTTCAGTCGGCATTGTGCCTTTAGTATTTAATTCCGATGCAATTTCTGTGTTTCATCGTCAATAAGAAGGTCCAAGGGATACAGTAAACCTGAAGTGAAGGATCGGAATCTATAACTAGTGTCACAGGAATGGTTCAAAACATAGACAGTAGGAAGAGTCAGTCTTCTTGTACTTCAGTCGGCATTGTGCCTTTTCTATTTAATTCCGAAGCAATTTCTGAGTTTCATCGTCAAAAAGGCGGTCAGAGGGATACAGTAAACCTAATATGAACCATCGGAATCTATAACTAGTGTCACAGGAATGGTTCAAAACATAGACAGTATGAAAAGTCACTCTACATGTACTTAAGTCGGCATTGTGCCTTTTGTATTTAATTCCGATGCAATTTCTGTGTTTCCTCGTCAATAAGAAGGTCTAAGGGATACAGCAAACTTGGAGTGAAGCATCGGAGTCTATAACTAGTGTCGCACGAATGGTTCAAATCATAGACAGTAAGAAGAGTCAGTCTTCTTGTACTTAAGTCGGCATTGTGCCTTTTCTATTTAATTCCAATGCAATTTCTGTGTTTCATCGTCAATAAGAAGGTCCAAGGGATACAGTAAACCTGAAGTGAAGGATCGGAATCTATAACTAGCGTCACAGGAATGGTTCAAAACATAGACAGTAAGAAGAGTCAGACTTCCTTTACTTAAGTCGGCATTGTGCCTTTTGTACTTAATTCCCATGCAATTTCTGTGTTTCATCGTCGAAAAGAAGATCCAAGGGATACAGTAAACCTGAAATGAAGCATCGGAATCTATAACTAGTGTCACAGGAATGGTTCAAAGCATAGACAGTAGGAAAAGTCAGTCTACATGTACTTAAGTCGGCATTGTGCCTTTTGTATTTAATTTTGATGCAATTTCTGTGTTTCATCGTCACTAAGAAGGTCAGAGGGATGCAGTAATCCTGAAGTTAAGCATCGGAATCTATAACTAGTGTCACAGGAATGGTTTCAAACATAGTCAGTGAGAAGAGTAGGTCTTCTAGTAGTTAAGTCGGCATTGTGCATTTGTATTTAATTCCGATGCAATTTCTGTGTTTCATCGTCAATAAGAAGGTCCAAGGGATACAGTAAACCTGAAGTGAAGGATCGGAATCTATAACTAGCGTCACAGGAATGGTTCAAAACATAGACAGTAGGAAGAGTCAGTCTTCTTGTACTTAAGTCGGCATTGTGCCATTTCTAATTAATTCCGATGCAATATCTGTGTTTCATCGTCAATACGAAGGTATAAGGGATACAGTAATCCTGAAGTTAAGCGTTGGAATCTATGGCTAGTGTCACAGGAATGGTTCAAAACATAGTCAGTAAGAAGAGTCAGTCTTCTTGTACTTAGGTCGGCATTGTGCCTTTTCTATTTAATTCCGATGCAATTTCTGTGTTTCATCGTCACTAAGAAGGTCCAAGGGATACAGTAAACCTGAAGTGTAGCATCGAAATCTATAACTAGTGTCACAGGAATGGTTAAAAACATAGTCAGTAAGAAGAGTCAGTCTTCTTGTACTTAAGTCATTATTGTGCATTTTCTATTTAATTCTGATGCAATTTCTGATTTCAACGTCCATTAGAAGGTCCAAGGGATACAGTAAACCTGGAGTGAAGCATCGGAATCTATAACTAATGTCACAGGAATGGTTCAAAACATAGACAGTAAGAAGAGTCAGACTTCCTTTACTTAAGTCGGCATTGTGCCTTTTGTAGTTAATTCCGATGCAATTTCTGTGTTTCATCGTCAATAAGAAGGTCCAAGGGATACACTAAACCTGGAGTGAAGCATCGGAATCTATAACTAGTGTCACAGGAATGGTTCAAACCATAGACAGTAGGAAAAGTCAGTCTACATGTACTTAAGTTGGCATTGTGCTTTTTGTATTTAATTCCGATGCAATTTCTGTGTTTCATCGTCAATAAGAAGGTCAGAGGGATACAGTAATCCTGAAGTTAAGCATCAGAATCTGTAACTATTGTCACAGGAATGGTTCAAAACATATTCAGTAAAAAGAGTCAGTCTTCTTGTAGTTAAGTCGGCATTGTGCCGTTTGTATTTAATTCCGATGCAATTTCGGTGTTTCATCGACAATAAGAAGGTCCAAGGGATACAGTAAACCTGAAGTGAAGCCTCGGAAGCTATAACTAGTGTCACAGGAATGGTTCAATCATACACAGTAGGAAGAGTCAGTCTTCTAGTACTTAAGTCGGCATTGTGCATTTTCTATTTAATTCCGATGCAATTTCTGTGTTTCATCGTCCATAAGTAGGTCCAAGGGATACAGTAGACCTGGAGTGAAGCATCGGAATCAATAACTAGTGTCACAGGAGTGGTTCAAAACATAGACAGTAAGAAGAGTCAGACTTCCTTTACGTAAGTCGGCATTGTGCCTTTTGTATGTAATTCCGATGCAATTTCTTTGTTTCATCCTCAATAAGAAGGTCCAAGGGATACAGTAAACCAGGAGTGAAGCATCGGAGTCTATAACTAGTGTCACAGGAATGGTTCAAAACATAGTCAGTAAGAAGAGTCAGTCTTCTTGTACTTAAGTCGGCATTGTGCCTTTTCTATTTAATTCCAATGCAATTTCTGTGTTTCATCGTCACTAAGAAGGTCCAAGGGATACAGTAAACCTGAAGTATAGCATCGAAATCTATAACTAGTGTCACAGGAATGGTTCAAAACATAGTCAGTAAGAAGAGTCAGTCTTCTTGTACTTAAGTCATCATTGTGCATTTTCTATTTAATTCTGAAACAATTTCTGTGTTTCATCGTTCATAAGAAGGTCCAAGGGATACAGTGAACCTGGAGTGAATCATCGGAATCTATAACTAATGTCACAGGAATGGTTCAAAACATAGACAGTAAGAAGAGTCAGACTTCCATTACTTAAGTCGGCATTGTGCCTTTCTATTTAATTCCGATGCAATTTCTGTGTTTCATCGTCAATAGGAAGGTCCAAGGGATGCAGTTGACCTGAATTGAACCATTGGAAACTATAAATAGTGTCACAGGAATGGTTCAAAACATAGACAGTAGGAAGAGTCAGTCTTCTTGTACTTCAGTCGGCATTGTGCCTTTTGTATTTAATTCCGATGCAATATCTGTGTTCCATCGTCACTAAGAAGGTCAGAGGGATACAGTAATCCTGAAGTTAAGCATCGGAATCTATAACTAGTGTCAGAGGAATGGTTCAAAGCATAGTCAGTAAGAAGAGTCAGTCTTCTTGTACTTAAGTCGGCATTGTGATTTTCGTACTTAATTCCGATGCAATTTCTGTGTTTCATTGTCAATAGGAAGGTCCAAGGGATGCAGTTGACCTGAATTGAACCATCGGAATCTATAAATTGTGTCACAGGAATGGTTCAAAACATAGACAGTAGGAAGAGTCAGTCTTCTTGTACTTCAGTCGACATTGTGCCTTTAGTATTTAATTCCGATGCAATTTCTGTGTTTCATCGTCAATAAGAAGGTCCAAGGGATACAGTAAACCTGAAGTGAAGAATCGGAATCTATAACTAGTGTCACAGGAATGGTTCAAAACATAGACAGTAGGAAGAGTCAGTCTTCTTGTACTTCAGTCGGCATTGTGCCTTTTCTATTTAATTCCGAAGCAATTTCTGAGTTTCATCGTCAAAAAGGCGGTCAGAGGGATACAGTAAACCTAATATGAACCATCGGAATCTATAACTAGTGTCACAGGAATGGTTCAAAACATAGACAGTATGAAAAGTCACTCTACATGTACATAAGTCGGCATTGTGCCTTTTGCATTTAATTCCGATGCAATTTCTGTGTTTCCTCGTCAATAAGAAGGTCTAAGGGATACAGCAAACTTGGAGTGAAGCATCGGAGTCTATAACTAGTGTCACACGAATGGTTCAAATCATAGACAGTAAGAAGAGTCAGTCTTCTTGTACTTCATTCGGCATTGCGCCTTTTGTATTTAATTCCAATTCAATTTCTGTGTTTCATCGTCAATAAGAAGGTCAGAGGGATACAGTAAACCTGAAGTGAAGCATCGGAATCTATAACTAGTGTCACAGGATTGGTTCAAAACATAGTCAGTAAGAAGAGTCAGTCTTCTTGTACTTAAGTTGGCATTGTGCCATTTGTATTTAATTCCGAAGCAATTTCTGTGTTTCATCGTCAATAAGAAGGTCCAAGGGATACAGTAAACCTGAAGTGAAGGATTGGAATCTATAACTAGTGTCACAGGAATGGTTCAAAACATAGACAGTAGGAAGAGTCAGTCTTCTTGTACTTAAGTCGGCATTGTGGCTTTTGTAATTAAATAGGATGCAATTTCTGTGTTTCATCGACAATAAGAAGGTCCAAGGGATACAGTAAACCTGAAGTGAAGCCTCGGAAGCTATAACTAGTGTCACAGGAATGGTTCAATCATACACAGTAGGAAGAGTCAGTCTTCTAGTACTTAAGTCGGCATTGTGCATTTTCTATTTAATTCCGATGCAATTTCTGTGTTTCATCGTCCATAAGTAGGTCCAAGGGATACAGTAGACCTGGAGTGAAGCATCGGAATCAATAACTAGTGTCACAGGATTGGTTCAAAACATAGACAGTAAGAAGAGTCAGACTTCCTTTACGTAAGTCGGCATTGTGCCTTTTGTATGTAATTCCGATGCAATTTCTGTGTTTCATCCTCAATAAGAAGGTCCAAGGGATACAGTAAACCAGGAGTGAAGCATCGGAGTCTATAACTAGTGTCACAGGAATGGTTCAAAACATAGTCAGTAAGAAGAGTCAGTCTTCTTGTACTTAAGTCGGCATTGTGCCTTTTCTATTTAATTCCAATGCAATTTCTGTGTTTCATCGTCACTAAGAAGGTCCAAGGGATACAGTAAACCTGAAGTATAGCATCGAAATCTATAACTAGTATCACAGGAATGGTTCAAAACATAGCCAGTAAGAAGAGTCAGTCTTCTTGTACTTAAGTCATCATTGTGCATTTTCTATTTAATTCTGAAACAATTTCTGTGTTTCATCGTTCATAAGAAGGTCCAAGGGATACAGTGAACCTGGAGTGAAGCATCGGAATCTATAACTAATGTCACAGGAATGGTTCAAAACATAGACAGTAAGAAGAGTCAGACTTCCTTTACTTAAGTCGGCATTGTGCCTTTCTATTTAATTCCGATGCAATTTCTGTGTTTCATCGTCAATAGGAAGGTCCAAGGGATGCAGTGGACCTGAATTGAACCATCGGAATCTATAAACAGTGTCACAGGAATGGTTCAAAACATAGACAGTAGGAGGAGTCAGTCTTCTTGTACTTCAGTCGGCATTGTGCCTTTTGTATTTAATTCCGATGCAATATCTGTGTTCCATCGTCACTAAGAAGGTCAGAGGGATACAGTAATCCTGAAGTTAAGCATCGGAATCTATAACTAGTGTCAGAGGAATGGTTCAAAGCATAGTCAGTAAGAAGAGTCAGTCTTCTTGTACTTAAGTCGGCATTGTGATTTTCGTATTTAATTCCGATGCAATTTCTGTGTTTCATTGTCAATAGGAAGGTCCAAGGGATGCAGTTGACCTGAATTGAACCATCGGAATCTATAAATAGTGTCACAGGAATGGTTCAAAACATAGACAGTAGGAAGAGTCAGTCTTCTTCTACGTCAGTCGGCATTGTGCCTTTAGTATTTAATTCCGATGCAATTTCTGTGTTTCATCGTCAATAAGAAGGTCCAAGGGATACAGTAAACCTGAAGTGAAGGATCGGAATCTATAACTAGTGTCACAGGAATGGTTCAAAACATAGACAGTAGGAAGAGTCAGTCTTCTTGTACTTCAGTCGGCATTGTGCCTTTTCTATTTAATTCCGATGCAATTTCTGAGTTTCATCGTCAAAAAGGCGGTCAGAGGGATACAGTAAACCTAATATGAACCATCGGAATCTATAACTAGTGTCACAGGAATGGTTCAAAACATAGACAGTATGAAAAGTCACTCTACATGTACTTAAGTCGGTATTGTGCCTTTTGTATTTAATTCCGATGCAATTTCTGTGTTTCCTCGTCAATAAGAAGGTCTAAGGGATACAGCAAACTTGGAGTGAAGCATCGGAGTCTATAACTAGTGTCGCACGAATGGTTCAAATCATAGACAGTAAGAAGAGTCAGTCTTCTTGTACTTCATTCGGCATTGCGCCTTTTGTATTTAATTCCAATTCAATTTCTGTGTTTCATCGTCAATAAGAAGGTCAGAGGGATACAGTAAACCTGAAGTGAAGCATCGGAATCTATAACTAGTGTCACAGGATTGGTTCAAAACATAGTCAGTAAGAAGAGTCAGTCTTCTTGTACTTAAGTTGGCATTGTGCCATTTGTATTTAAATCCGAAGCAATTTCTGTGTTTCATCGTCAATAAGAAGGTCAGAGGGATCCAGTAAACCTGAAGTGAAGCATCGGAATCTATAACTAGTGTCACAGGAATGGTTCAAAGCATAGACAGTAGGAAGAGTCAGTCTTCTTGTACTTAAGTCGGCATTGTGGCTTTTGTAATTAAATAGGATGCAATTTCTGTGTTTCATCGTCAATAGGAAGGTCAGAGGGATACAATAAACCTGAAGTGAAGCATCGGAATCTATAACTAGTGTCACAGGAATGGTTCAAAACATAAACAGTAAGAAGAGTCAGTCTCCTTGTACTTAAGTCGACATTGTGCGTTGTGTATTTAATTCCGATGCAATTTCTGTGTTTCATCGTCAATAAGAAGGTCCAAGGGATGCGGTAAACCTGAAGTGAAGCATCGGAATCTATAACTAGTGTCACAGGAATGGTTCAAACCATAGACAGTAGCAAGAGTCAGCCATCTTGTACTTAAGTCGGCATTGTGCCTTTTGTATTTAATTCCGATGAAATTTCTTTGTTTAATCGTCAATAACAAGGTCCAAGGGATACAGTAATCCTGAAGTTAAGCATCGGAATCTATGACTAGTGTCACAGGAATGGTTCAAAACATAGTCAGTAAGAAGAGTCAGTCTTCTTGTACTTAAGTCATCATTGTGCATTTTCTATTTAATTCTGAAACAATTTCTGTGTTTCATCGCTCATAAGAAGGTCCAAGGGATACAGTGAACCTGGAGTGAAGCATCGGAATCTATAACTAATGTCACAGGAATGGTTCAAAACATAGACAGTAAGAAGAGTCAGACTTCCTTTACTTAAGTCGGCATTGTGCCTTTTGTATTTAATTCCGATGCAATTTCTGTGTTTCAGCGTCAATAAGAAGGTCCAAGGGATACAGTAAACCTGGAGTGAAGCATCGCAGTCTATAACTAGTGTCACAGGAATGGTTCAAATCATAGACGGTAAGAAGAGTCAGTCTTCTTGTACTTAATTCGGCATTGCGCCTTTTGTATTTAATTCCAATGCAATTTCTGTGTTTCATCGTCAATAAGAAGGTCAGAGGGATACAGTAAACCTGAAGTGAAGTATCGGAATCTATAACTAGTGTCACAGGAATTGTTCAAAACATAGTCAGTAAGAAGAGTCAGTCTTCTTGTACTTAAGTCGGCATTGTGCCTTTTGTATTTAATTCCAATGCAATTTCTGTGTTTCATCGTCAATAAGAAGGTCAGAGGGATACAGTAAACCTGGAGTGAAGCATCGGAGTCTATAACTAGTGTCACAGGAATGGTTCAAATCATAGACAGTAAGAAGAGTCAGTCTTCTTGTACTTAAGTCGGCATTGTGCCTTTTGTATTTAATTTCGATGCAATTTCTGTGTTTCATCGTCACTAAGAAGGTCAGAGGGATGCAGTAATCCTGAAGTTAAGGATCGGAATCTATAACTAGTGTCACAGGAATGGTTTCAAACATAGTCAGTGAGAAGAGTAGGTCTTCTAGTAGTTAAGTCGGCATTGTGCATTTGTATTTAACTCCGATGCAATTTCTGTGTTTCATCGTCAATAAGAAGGTCCAAGGGATACAGTAAACCTGAAGTGAAGGATCGGAATCTATAACTATTGTCACAGGAATGGTTCAAAACATAGACAGGAGGAAGTGTCAGTCTTCTTGTACTTAAGTCGGCATTGTGCCTTTTCTAATTAATTCCGATGCAATTACTGTGTTTCATCGTCAATAAGAAGGTCCAAGGGATACAGTAATCCTGAAGTTAAGCATTGGAATCTATGGCTAGTGTCACAGGAATGGTTCAAAACATAGTCAGTAAGAAGAGTCAGTCTTCTTGTACTTAGGTCGGAATTGTGCCTTTTCTATTTAATTCCGATGCAATTTCTGTGTTTCATCGTCACTAAGAAGGTCCAAGGGATACAGTAAACCTGAAGTGTAGCATCGAAATCTATAACTAGTGTCACAGGAATGGTTAAAAACATAGTCAGTAAGAAGAGTCAGTCTTCTTGTACTTAAGTCATCATTGTGCATTTTCTATTTAATTCTGATGCAATTTCTGATTTCAACGTCCATTAGAAAGTCCAAGGGATACAGTAAACCTGGAGTGAAGCATCGGAATCTATAACTAATGTCACAGGAATGGTTCAAAACATAGACAGTTAGAAGAGTCAGACTTCCTTTACTTAAGTCGGCATTGTGCATTTTCTATTTAATTCCGATGCAATTTCTGTGTTTCATCGTCCATAAGTAGGTCGAACGCACACAGTAGACCTGGAGTGAAGCATCGGAATCAGTAACTAGTGTCACAGGAATGGTTCAAAACATAGACAGTAAGAAGAGTCAGACTTCCTTTACGTAAGTCGGCATTGTGCCTTTTGTATGTAATTCCGATGCAATTTCTGTGTTTCATCCTCAATAAGAAGGTCCAAGGGATACAGTAAACCAGGAGTGAAGCATCGGAGTCTATAACTAGTGTCACAGGAATGGTTCAAAACATAGACAGTAAGAAGAGTCAGTCTTCTTGTACTTAATTCGGCATTGCGCCTTTTGTATTTAATTCCGTTGCAATTTCTGTGTTTCATCGTCAATAAGAAGGTCAGAGGGATACAGTAAACCTGAAGTGAAGCATCGGAATCTGTAACTAGTGTCACAGGAATGGTTCAAAACATTGTCAGTAAGAAGAGTCAGTCTTCTTGTACTTAAGTCGGCATTGTGCCTTTTGTATTTAATTCCGATACAATTTCTGTGTTTCATCGTCAATAAGAAGGTCCAAGGGATACAGTAAACCTGAAATGAACCATCGGAATCAATAACTAGTGTCACAGGAATGGTTCAAAACATAGACAGTAGGAAAAGTCAGTCTACATGTACTTAAGTCGGCATTGTGCCTTTTGTATTTAATTTCGATCCAATTTCTGTGTTTCATCGTCACTAAGGTCAGAGGGATACAGTAATCCTGAAGTTAAGCAGCGGAATCTATAACTAGTGTCACAGGAATGGTTCAAAGCATAGTCAGTAAGAAGAGTCAGTCTTCTAGTAGTTAAGTCGGCATTGTGCTTTTTTGTATTTAATTCCGATGCAATTTCTGTGTTTCATCGTCAATAAGAAGGTCCAAGGGATACAGTAAACCTGAAGTGAAGGATCGGAATCTATAACTAGTGTCACAGGAATGGTTCAAACATAGACAGTAGGAAGAGTCAGTCTTCTTGTACTTTAGTCGGCATTGTGCCTTTTCAAATTAATTCCGATGCAATTTCTGTGTTTCATCATCAATAAGACGGTCAGCGGGATACAGTAAACCTGAAGTGTAGCATCGAAATCTATAACTAGTGTCACAGGAATGGTTCAAAACATAGTCAGTAAGAAGAGTCAGTCTTCTTGTACTTAAGTCATCATTGTGCATTTTCTGTTTAATTCTGATGCAATTTCTGTGTTTCATCGTCCATAAGAAGGTCCAAGGGATACAGTAAACCTGGAGTGAAGCATCGGAATCTATAACTAATGTCACAGGAATGGTTCAAAACATAGACAGTAAGAAGAGTCAGACTTCCTTTACTTAAGTCGGCATTGTGCCTTTTGTATTTAATTCCGATGCAATTTCTGTGTTTCATCGTCAATAAGAAGGTCCAGGGATACAGTAAACATGGAGTGAAGCATCGGAGTCTATAAATAGTGTCACAGGAATGGTTCAAATCATAGACAGTAAGAAGAGTCAGTCTTCTTGTACTTAATTTGGCATTGCGCCTTTTGTATTCAATTCCAATGCAATTTCTGTGTTTCATCGTCAATAAGAAGGTCAGAGGGATACAGTAAACCTGAAGTGAAGCATCGGAATCTATAACTAGTGCCACAGGAATGGTTCAAAACATAGTCAGTAAGAAGAGTCAGTCTTCTTGTACTAAAGTCGGCATTGTGCCTTTTGTATTTAATTCCGATGCATTTTCTGTGTTTCATCGACAATAAGAAGGTCCAAGGGATACAGTAAACCTGAAATGAACCATCGGAATCTATAACTAGTGTCACAGGTAAGGTTCAAAACATAGACAGTAGGAAAAGTCAGTCTACATTACTTAAGTCGGCATTTTGCCTTTTGTATTTAATTCCGATGAAATTTCTGTGTTTCATCGTCACTAAGAAGGTCAGAGGGATACAGTAATCCTGAAGTTAAGCATCGGAATCTATAACTAGTGTCACAGGAATGGTTCAAAACATAGTCAGTAAGAAGGGTCAGTCTTCTTGTAGTTAAGTCGGCATTGTGCCTTTTGTATTTAATTCCGATGCAATTTCTGTGTTGCATCGTCAATAAGAAGGTCCAAGGGATACAGTAAACCTGAAGTGAAGGATCGGAATCTATAACTAGTGTCACAGGAATGGTTCAAAACATAGACAGTAGGAAGAGTCAGTCTTCTTGTACTTAAGTCGGCATTGTGCCTTTTCTATTTAATTCCGATGCAATTTCTGTGTTTCATCGTCAATAAGACGGTCAGAGGTATACAGTAAACCTAATATGAACCATCGGAATCTATAACTAGTGTCACAGGAATGGTTGAAAACATAGACAGTATGAAAAGTCACTCTACATGTACTTATGTAGGCATTTTGCCTTTTGTATTTAATTTCGATGCAATTTCTGTGTTTCATCGTCAATAAGAAGGTCAGAGGGATCCAGTAAACCTGAAGTGAAGCATCGGAATCTATAACTAGTGTCACAGGAATGGTTCAAAGCATAGACAGTAAGAAGAGTCAGTCTTCTTGTACTTAAGTCGGCATTGTGGCTTTTGTATTTAATTAGGATGCAATTTCTGTGTTTCATCATCAATAGGAAGGTCAGAGGGATACAATAAACCTGAAGTGAAGCATCGGAATCTATAGCTAGTGTCACAGGAATGGTTCAAAACACAGTCAGTAAGAAGAGTCATTCTTCTTGTACTTAAGTCGGCATTGTGCCTTTTCTATTTAATTCCAATGCAATTTCTGTGTTTCATCGTCACTAAGAAGGTCCAAGGGATACAGTAAACCTGAAGTATAGCATCGAAATCTATAACTAGTGTCACAGGAATGGTTCAAAACATAGTCAGTAAGAAGAGTCAGTCTTCTTGTACTTAAGTCATCATTGTGCATTTTATATTTAATTCTGAAACAATTTCTGTGTTTCATCGTTCATAAGAAGGTCCAAGGGATACAGTGACCCAGGAGTGAAGCATCGGAATCTATAACTAATGTCACAGGAATGTTTCAAAACATAGACAGTAAGAAGAGTCAGACTTCCTTTACTTAAGTCGGCATTGTGCCGATTGTATTTAATTCCGATGCAATTTCTGTGTTTCATCCTCAATAAGAAGGTCCAAGGGATACAGTAAACCAGGAGTGAAGCATCGGAGTCTATAACTAGTGTCACAGGAATGGTTCAAAACATAGACAGTAAGAAGAGTCAGTCATCTTGTACTTAAGTCGGCATTGTGCCTTTTGTATTTAATTCCGATGCAATTTCTGTGTTTCATCGTCAATAAGAAGGTCCAAGGGACACAGTAAACCTGAAATGAACCATCGGAATCAATAACTAGTGTCACAGGAATGGTTCAAAACATAGACAGTAGGAAAAGTCAGTCTACATGTACTTAAGTCGGCATTGTGCCTCTTGTATTTAATTTCGATCCAATTTCTGTGTTTCATCGTCACTAAGGTCAGAGGGATACAGTAATCCTGAAGTTAAGCATCGGAATCTATAACTAGTGTCACAGGAATGGTTCAAAGCATAGTCAGTAAGAAGAGTCAGTCTTCTAGTAGTTAAGTCGGCATTGTGCTTTTTTGTATTTAATTCCGATGCAATTTCTGTGTTTCATCGTCAATAAGAAGGTCCAAGGGATACAGTAAACCTGAAGCGAAGGATCGGAATCTATAACTAGTGTCACAGGAATGGTTCAAACATAGACAGTAGGAAGAGTCAGTCTTCTTGTACTTTAGTCGGCATTGTGCCTTTTCAAATTAATTCCGATGCAATTTCTGTGTTTCATCATCAATAAGACGGTCAGAGGGATACAGTAAACCTGAAGTGTAGCATCGAAATCTATAACTAGTGTCACAGGAATGGTTCAAAACATAGTCAGTAAGAAGAGTCAGTCTTCTTGTACTTAAGTCATCATTGTGCATTTTCTATTTAATTCTGATGCAATTTCTGTGTTTCATCGTCCATAAGAAGGTCCAAGTTATACAGTAAACCTGGAGTGAAGCATCGGAATCTATAACTAATGTCACAGGAATGGTTCAAAACATAGACAGTAAGAAGAGTCAGACTTCCTTTACTTAAGTCGGCATTGTGCCTTTTGTATTTAATTCCGATGCAATTTCTGTGTTTCATCGTCAATAAGAAGGTCCAGGGATACAGTAAACATGGAGTGAAGCATCGGAGTCTATAAATAGTGTCACAGGAATGGTTCAAATCATAGACAGTAAGAAGAGTCAGTCTTCTTGTACTTAATTTGGCATTGCGCCTTTTGTATTCAATTCCAATGCAATTTCTGTGTTTCATCGTCAATAAGAAGGTCAGAGGGATACAGTAAACCTGAAGTGAAGCATCGGAATCTATAACTAGTGTCACAGGAATGGTTCAAAACATAGTCAGTAAGAAGAGTCAGTCTTCTTGTACTAAAGTCGGCATTGTGCCTTTTGTATTTAATTCCGAAGCATTTTCTGTGTTTCATCGTCAATAAGAAGGTCCAAGGGATACAGAAAACCTGAAATGAACCATCGGAATCTATAACTAGTGTCACTGGTAAGGTTCAAAACATAGACAGTAGGAAAAGTCAGTCTACATTACTTAAGAAGGCATTTTGCCTTTTGTATTTAATTCCGATGAAATTTCTGTGTTTCATCGTCACTAAGAAGGTCAGAGGGATACAGTAATTCTGAAGTTAAGCATCGGAATCTATAACTAGTGTCACAGGAATGGTTCAAAACATAGTCAGTAAGAAGGGTCAGTCATCTTGTAGTTAAGTCGGCATTGTGCCTTTTGTATTTAATTCCGATGCAATTTCTGTGTTGCATCGTCAATAAGAAGGTCCAAGGGATACAGTAAACCTGAAGTGAAGGATCGGAATCTATAACTAGTGTCACAGGAATGGTTCAAAACATAGACAGTAGGAAGAGTCAGTCTTCTTGTACTTAAGTCGGCATTGTGCCTTTTCTATTTAATTCCGATGCAATTTCTGTGTTTCATCGTCAATAAGACGGTCAGAGGGATACAGTAAACCTAATATGAACCATCGGAATCTATAACTAGTGTCACAGGAATGGTTGAAAACATAGACAGTATGAAAAGTCACTCTACATGTACTTATGTAGGCATTTTGCCTTTTGTATTTAATTTCGATGCAATTTCTGTGTTTCATCGTCAATAAGAAGGTCAGAGGGATCCAGTAAACCTGAGGTGAAGCATCGGAATCTATAACTAGTGTCACAGGAATGGTTCAAAGCATAGACAGTAAGAAGAGTCAGTCTTCTTGTACTTAAGTCGGCATTGTGGCTTTTGTATTTAATTAGGATGCAATTTCTGTGTTTCATCATCAATAGGAAGGTCAGAGGGATACAATAAACCTGAAGTGAAGCATCGGAATCTATAGCTAGTGTCACAGGAATGGTTCAAAACACAGTCAGTAAGAAGAGTCAGTCTTCTTGTACTTAAGTCGGCATTGTGCCTTTTCTATTTAATTCCAATGCAATTTCTGTGTTTCATCGTCACTAAGAAGGTCCAAGGGATACAGTAAACCTGAAGTATAGCATCGAAATCAATAACTAGTGTCACAGGAATGGTTCAAAACATAGTCAGTAAGAAGAGTCAGTCTTCTTGTACTTAAGTCATCATTGTGCATTTTCTATTTAATTCTGAAACAATTTCTGTGTTTCATCGTTCATAAGAAGGTGCAAGGGATACAGTGACCCTGGAGTGAAGCATCGGAATCTATAACTAATGTCACAGGAATGTTTCAAAACATAGACAGTAAGAAGAGTCAGACTTCCTTTACTTAAGTCGGCATTGTGCCTATTGTATTTAATTGCGATGCAATTTCTATGTTTCATCGTCAATAAGAAGGTCCAAGGGATACAGTAAACCTGGAGTGAAGCATCGGAGTCTATAACTAGTGTCACAGGAATGGTTCAAATCATAGACAGTAAGAAGAGTCAGTCTTCTTGTACTTAATTCGGCATTGCGCCTTTTGTATTTAATTCCAATGCAATTTCTGTGTTTCATCGTCAATAAGAAGGTCAGAGGGATACAGTAAACCTGAAGTGAAGTATCGGAATCTATAACTAGTGTCACAGGAATGGCTCAAAACATAGTCAGTAAGAAGAGTCAGTCTTCTTGTACTTAAGTCGGCATTGTGCCTTTTGTATTTAATTCCCATGCAATTTCTGTGCTTCATCGTCAAAAAGAAGGTCCAAGGGATACAGTAAACTTGAAATGAACCATCGGAATCTACAACTAGTGTCACAGGAATGGTTCAAAACATAGACAGTAGGAAAAGTCAGTCTACATGTACTTAAGTCGGCATTGTGCCTTTTGTATTTAATTTCGATGCAATTTCTGTGTTTCATCGTCACTAAGAAGGTCAGAGGGATGCAGTAATTTAGAAGTTAAGCATCGGAATCTATAACTAGTGTCACAGGAATGGTTTCAAACATACTCAGTGAGAAGAGTAGGTCTTCTAGTAGTTAAGTCGGCATTGTGCATTTGTATTTAATTCCGATGCAATTTCTGTGTTTCATCGTCAATAAGAAGGTCCAAGGAATACAGTAAACCTGAAGTGAAGGATCGGAATCTATAACTAGTGTCACAGGAATGGTTCAAAACATAGACAGTAGGAAGAGTCAGTCTTCTTGTACTTAAGTCGGCATTGTGCCTTTTCTAATTAATTCCGATGCAATTTCTGTGTTTCATCGTCAATAAGAAGGTATAAGGGATACAGTAATCCTGAAGTTAAGCATTGGAATCTATGGCTAGTGTCACAGGAATGGTTCAAAACATAGTCAGTAAGAAGAGTCAGTCTTCTTGTACTTAGGTCGGCATTGTGCCTTTTCTATTTAATTCCGATGCAATTTCTGTGTTTCATCGTCAATAAGAAGGTCCAAGGGATACAGTAAACCTGAAATGAACCATCGGAATCTACAACTAGTGTCACAGGAATGGTTCAAAACATAGACAGTAGGAAAAGTCAGTCTACATGTACTTAAGTCGGCATTGTGCCTTTTGTATTTAATTCCGAAGCATTTTCTGTGTTTCATCGTCACTAAGAAGGTCCAAGGGATACAGAAAACCTGAAGTGTAGCATCGAAATCTATAACTAGTGTCACAGGAATGGTTAAAAACATAGTCAGTAAGAAGAGTCAGTCTTCTTGTACTTAAGTCATCATTGTGCTTTTTCTACTTAATTCTGATGCAATTTCTGATTTCAACGTCCGTAAGAAGGTCCAAGGGATACAGTAAACCGGGAGGGAAGCATCGGAATCTATAACTAATGTCAAAGGAATGGTTCAAAACATGGACAGTAATAAGAGTCAGACTTCCTTTACTTAAGTCGGCATTGTGCCTTTTGTATTTAATTCCGATGCAATTTCTGTGTTTCATCGTCAATAAGAAGGTCCAAGGGATACAGTAAACCTGGAGTGAAGCATCGGAATCTATAACTAGTGTCACAGGAATGGTTCAAATCATAGACAGTAGGATAAGTCAGTCTACATGTACTTAAGTCGGCATTGTGCCTTTTGTATTTAATTCCGATGCAATTTCTGTGTTTCATCGTCAATAAGAAGGTCAGAGGGATACAGTAATCCTGAAGTTAAGCATCAGAATCTATAACTATTGTCACAGGAATGGTTCAAAACATAGACAGTAGGAAAAGTCAGTCTACATGTACTTAAGTCGGCATTGTGCCTTTTGTATTTAATTTCGATCCAATTTCTGTGTTTCATCGTCACTAAGGTCAGAGGGATACAGTAATCCTGAAATTAAGCATCGGAATCTATAACTAGTGTCACAGGAATGGTTCAAAACATAGACAGTAAGAAAAGTCAGACTTCCTTTACGTAAGTCGGCATTGTGCCTTTTGTATGTAATTCCGATGCAATTTCTGTGTTTCATACTCAATAAGAAGGTCCAAGGGATACAGTAAACCAGGAGTGAAGCATCGGAGTCTATAACTAGTGTCACAGGAATGGTTTAAAACATAGACAGTAAGAAGAGTCAGTCTTCTTGTACTTAATTCGGCATTGCGCCTTTTGTATTTAATTCCGATGCAATTTCTGTGTTTCATCGTCAATAAGAAGGTCAGAGGGATACAGTAAACCTGAAGTGAAGCATCGGAATCTATAACTAGTGTCACAGGAATGGTTCAAAACATAGTCAGTAAGAAGAGTCAGTCTTCTTGTACTTAAGTCGGCATTGTGCCTTTTGTATTTAATTCCGATGCAATTTCTGTGTTTCATCGTCAATAAGAAGGTCCAAGGGATACAGTAAACCTGAAATGAACCATCGGAATCTATAACTAGTGTCACAGGAATGGTTCAAAACATAGACAGTAGGAAAAGTCAGTCTACATGTACTTAAGTCGGCATTGTGCCTTTTGTATTTAATTTCGATCCAATTTCTGTGTTTCATCGTCACTAAGGTCAGAGGGATACAGTAATCCTGAAATTAAGCATCGGAATCTATAACTAGTGTCACAGGAATGGTTCAAAGCATAGTCAGTAAGAAGAGTCAGTCTTCTAGTAGTTAAGTCGGCATTGTGCTTTTTTGTATTTATTTCCGATGCAATTTCTGTGTTTCATCGTCAATAAGAAGGTCCAAGGGATACAGTAAACCTGAAGTGAAGGATCGGAATCTATAACTAGTGTCACAGGAATGGTTCAAAACATAGACAGTAGGAAGAGTCAGTCTTCTTGTACTTAAGTCGGCATTGTGCCTTTTCAAATTAATTCCGATGCAATTTCTGTGTTTCATCGTCAATAAGAAGGTCCAAGGGATACAGTAATCCTGAAGTTAAGCATCGGAATCTATGATTAGTGTCACAGGAATGGTTCAAAACATAGTCAGTAAGAAGAGTCAGTCTTCTTGTACTTAGGTCGGCATTGTGCCTTTTCTATTTAATTCCGATGCAATTTCTGTGTTTCATCGTCACTAAGAAGGTCCAAGGGATACAGTAAACCTGAAGTGTAGCATCGAAATCTATAACTAGTGTCACAGGAATGGTTCAAAACATAGTCAGTAAGAAGAGTCAGTCTTCTTGTACTTAAGTCATCATTGTGCATTTTCTATTTAATTCTGATGCAATTTCTGTGTTTCATCGTCCATAAGAAGGTCCAAGGGATACAGTAAACCTGGAGTGAAGCATCGGAATCTATAACTAATGTCACAGGAATGGTTCAAAACATAGACAGTAAGAAGAGTCAGACTTCCTTTACTTAAGTCGGCATTGTGCCTTTTGTATATAATTCCGATGCACCTTCTGTGTTTCACCGTCAATAAGAAGGTCCAAGGGATACAGTAAACATGGAGTGAAGCATCGGAGTTTATAAATAGTGTCACAGGAATGGTGCAAATCATAGACAGTAAGAAGAGTCAGTCTTCTTGTACTTAATTCGGCATTGCGCCTTTTGTATTCAATTCCAGTGCAATTTCTGTGTTTCATCGTCAATAAGAAGGTCAGAGGGATATAGTAAACCTGAAGTGAAGCATCGGAATCTATAACTAGTGTCACAGGAATGGTTCAAAACATAGTCAGTAAGAAGAGTCAGTCTTCTTGTACTTAAGTCGGCATTGTGCCTTTTGTATTTCATTCCGATGCAATTTCTGTGTTTCATCGTCAATAAGAAGGTCCAAGGGATACAGTAAACCTGAAATGAACCATCGGAATCTATAACTAGTGTCACAGGAATGGTTCAAAACATTGACAGTAGGAAAAGTCAATCTACATGTACTTAAGTCGGCATTGTGCCTTTTGTATTTAATTCCGATGCAATTTCTGTGTTTCATTGTCAATAAGAAGGTCAGAGGGATACAGTAATCCTGAAGTTAAGCATCAGAATCTATAACTATTGTCACAGGAATGGTTCAAAGCATATTCAGTAAGAAGAGTCAGTCTTCTTGTAGTTAAGTCGGCATTGTGCCGTTTGTATTTAATTCCGATGCAATTTCTGTGTTTCATCAACAATAAGAAGGTCCAAGGGATACAGTAAACCTGAAGTGAAGCCTCGGAAGCTATAACTAGTGTCACAGGAATGGTTCAATCATACACAGTAGGAAGAGTCAGTCTTCTAGTACTTATGTCGGCATTGTGCATATTTTATTTAATTCCGATGGAATTTCTGTGTTTCATCGTCAATAAGAAGGTCCAAGGGATACATTAAACCTGGTGTGAAGCATCGGAATCAATAACTAGTGTCACAGGAATGGTTTAAAAGCATACACAGTAGCAAGAGTCAATCTTCTAGTACTTAAGACGGCATTGTGCCTTTCTAGTTAATTCCGATGCAATTTCTGTGTTTCATCGTCAATAAGACGGTCAGAGGGATACAGTAAACCTGATGTGAAGCATCGGAATCTATAACTAGTGTTACAGGAATGGTTCAAAACATAGCCTGTAAGAAGAGTCAGTCTTCTTGTACTTAAGTCGGCATTGTGCCTTTTGTATTTAATTCCGATGCAATATCTGTGTTCCATCGTCACTAAGAAGGTCAGAGGGATACAGTAATCCCGAAGTTAAGCATCGGAATCTATAACTAGTGTCAGAGGAATGGTTCAAAGCATAGTCAGTAAGAAGAGTCAGTCTTCTTGTACTTAAGTCGGCATTGTGATTTTCGTATTTAATTCCGATGCAATTTCTGTGTTTCATCGTCAACAGGAAGGTCCAAGGGATGCAGTTGACCTGAATTGAACCATCGGAATCTATAAATAGTGTCACAGGAATGGTTCCAAACATAGACAGTAGGAAGAGACACTCTTCTTGTATTTAAGTCGGCATTGTGAATTTTGTATATAATTCCGATGCAATTTCTGTGTTTCATCGCCAATATGAAGGTAAGGGGGATACAGTAAACCTGAAGTGAAGCATAGGAATCTATAACGAGAGTCACAGGAATGGTTCAAATTATAGACAGTAAGAAGAGTCAGTCTTCTTGTACTTAAGTCGGCATTGTGCCTTTTGTATTTAATTCCGATGCAATTTCTGTGTTGCATCGTCAATAAGAAGGTCCAAGGGATACAGTAAACCTGAAGTAAAGGATCGGAATCTATAACTAGTGTCACAGGAATGGTTCAAAACATAGACAGTAGGAAGAGTCAGTCTTCTTGTACTTAAGTCGGCATTGTGCCTTTTCTATTTAATTCCGATGCAATTTCTGTGTTTCATCGTCAATACGACGGTCAGAGGGATACAGTAAACCTAATATGAACCATCGGAATCTATAACTAGTGTCACAGGAATGGTTCAAAGCATAGACAGTAAGAAGAGTCAGTCTTCTTGTACTTAAGTCGGCATTGTGGCTTTTGTATTTAATTAGGATGCAATTTCTGTGTTTCATCATCAATAGGAAGGTCAGAGGGATACAATAAACCTGAAGTGAAGCATCGGAATCTATAGCTAGTGTCACAGGAATGGTTCAAAACACAGTCAGTAAGAAGAGTCATTCTTCTTGTACTTAAGTCGGCATTGTGCCTTTTCTATTTAATTCCAATGCAATTTCTGTGTTTCATCGTCACTAAGAAGGTCCAAGGGATACAGTAAACCTGAAGTATAGCATCGAAATCTATAACTAGTGTCACAGGAATGGTTCAAAACATAGTCAGTAAGAAGAGTCAGTCTTCTTGTACTTAAGTCATCATTGTGCATTTTCTATTTAATTCTGAAACAATTTCTGTGTTTCATCGTTCATAAGAAGGTCCAAGGGATACAGTGACCCTGGAGTGAAGCATCGGAATCTATAACTAATGTCACAGGAATGTTTCAAAACATAGACAGTAAGAAGAGTCAGACTTCCTTTACTTAAGTCGGCATTGTGCCTATTGTATTTAATTGCGATGCAATTTCTATGTTTCATCGTCAATAAGAAGGTCCAAGGGATACAGTAAACCTGGAGTGAAGCATCGGAGTCTATAACTAGTGTCACAGGAATGGTTCAAATCATAGACAGTAAGAAGAGTCAGTCTTCTTGTACTTAATTCTGCATTGCGCCTTTTGTATTTAATTCCAATGCAATTTCTGTGTTTCATCGTCAATAAGAAGGTCAGAGGGATACAGTAAACCTGAAATGAAGCATCGGAATCTACAACTAGTGTCACAGGATTGGTTCAAAACATAGACAGTAGGAAAAGTCAGTCTACATGTACTTAAGTCGGCATTGTGCCTTTTGTATTTAATTTCGATGCAATTTCTGTGTTTCATCGTCACTAAGAAGGTCAGAGGGATGCAGTAATTTAGAAGTTAAGCATCGGTATCTATAACTAGTGTCACAGGAATGGTTTCAAACATACTCTGTGAGAAGAGTAGGTCTTCTAGTAGTTAAGTCGGCATTGTGCATTTGTATTTAATTCCGATGCAATTTCTGTGTTTCATCGTCAATAAGAAGGTCCAAGGGATACAGTAAACCTGAAGTGAAGGATCGGAATCTATAACTAGTGTCACAGGAATGGTTCAAAACATAGACAGTAGGAAGAGTCAGTCTTCTTGTACTTAAGTCGGCATTGTGCCTTTTCTAATTAATTCCGATGCAATTTCTGTGTTTCATCGTCAATAAGAAGGTATAAGGGATACAGTAATCCTGAAGTTAAGCATTGGAATCTATGGCTAGTGTCACAGGAATGGTTCAAAACATAGTCAGTAAGAAGAGTCAGTCTTCTTGTACTTAGGTCGGCATTGTGCCTTTTCTATTTAATTCCGATGCAATTTCTGTGTTTCATCGTCACTAAGAAGGTCCAAGGGATACAGAAAACCTGAAGTGTAGCATCGAAATCTATAACTAGTGTCACAGGAATGGTTAAAAACATAGTCAGTAAGAAGAGTCAGTCTTCTTGTACTTAAGTCATCATTGTGCTTTTTCTACTTAATTCTGATGCAATTTCTGATTTCAACGTCCATAAGAAGGTCCAAGGGATACAGTAAACCTGGATTGAAGCATCGGAATCTATAACTAATGTCACAGGAATGGTTCAAAACATGGACAGTAAGAAGAGTCAGACTTCCTTTACTTAAGTCGGCATTGTGCCTTTTGTATTTAATTCCGATGCAATTTCTGTGTTTCATCGTCAATAAGAAGGTCCAAGGGATACAGTAAACCTGGAGTGAAGCATCGGAATCTATAACTAGTGTCACAGGAATGGTTCAAATCATAGACAGTAGGAAAAGTCAGTCTACATGTACTTAAGTCGGCATTGTGCCTTTTGTATTTAATTCCGATGCAATTTCTGTGTTTCATCGTCAATAAGAAGGTCAGAGGGATACAGTAATCCTGAAGTTAAGCATCAGAATCTATAACTATTGTCACAGGAATGGTTCAAAACATAGACAGTAGGAAAAGTCAGTCTACATGTACTTAAGTCGGCATTGTGCCTTTTGTATTTAATTTCGATCCAATTTCTGTGTTTCATCGTCACTAAGGTCAGAGGGATACAGTAATCCTGAAATTAAGCATCGGAATCTATAACTAGTGTCACAGGAATGGTTCAAAACATAGACAGTAAGAAAAGTCAGACTTCCTTTACGTAAGTCGGCATTGTGCCTTTTGTATGTAATTCCGATGCAATTTCTGTGTTTCATACTCAATAAGAAGGTCCAAGGGATACAGTAAACCAGGAGTGAAGCATCGGAGTCTATAACTAGTGTCACAGGAATGGTTTAAAACATAGACAGTAAGAAGAGTCAGTCTTCTTGTACTTAATTCGGCATTGCGCCTTTTGTATTTAATTCCGATGCAATTTCTGTGTTTCATCGTCAATAAGAAGGTCAGAGGGATACAGTAAACCTGAAGTGAAGCATCGGAATCTATAACTAGTGTCACAGGAATGGTTCAAAACATAGTCAGTAAGAAGAGTCAGTCTTCTTGTACTTAAGTCGGCATTGTGCCTTTTGTATTTAATTCCGATGCAATTTCTGTGTTTCATCGTCAATAAGAAGGTCCAAGGGATACAGTAAACCTGAAATGAACCATCGGAATCTATAACTAGTGTCACAGGAATGGTTCAAAACATAGACAGTAGGAAAAGTCAGTCTACATGTACTTAAGTCGGCATTGTGCCTTTTGTATTTAATTTCGATCCAATTTCTGTGTTTCATCGTCACTAAGGTCAGAGGGATACAGTAATCCTGAAATTAAGCATCGGAATCTATAACTAGTGTCACAGGAATGGTTCAAAACATAGACAGTAGGAAGAGACACTCTTCTTGTATTTAAGTCGGCATTGTGAATTTTGTATATAATTCCGATGCAATTTCTGTGTTTCATCGTCAATATGAAGGTAAGGGGGATACAGTAAACCTGAAGTGAAGCATAGGAATCTATAACGAGAGTCACAGGAATGGTTCAAATTATAGACAGTAAGAAGAGTCAGTCTTCTTGTACTTAAGTCGGCATTGTGCCTTTTGTATTTAATTCCGAAGCAATTTCTGTGTTTCATCGTCAATAAGAAGGTTTAAGGGATACAGTAAACCTGAAGTGAAGCATCGGAATTTATAACTAGTGTCACAGGAATTGTTCATAACATAGTCAGTAAGAAGAGTCAGTCTTCTTGTACTTAAGTCGGCATTGTGCCATATGTATTTAATGCCGATGCAATTTCTGTGTTTCATCGTCAATACGAAGGTCCGAGGGATACAGTAAACCTGAAGTGAAGCATCGGAATCTATCACTAGTGTCGCAGGAATGGTTCAAAACATGGTCAGTAAGAAGAGTCAGTCTTCTTGTACTTAAGTCGGCGTTGTGCCTTTTGTATTAAATTCCGATGCAATTTCTGTGCTTCAACGTCAATGAGACGGTCAGAGGGATACAGTAATCCTGAAGTTAAGCATCAGAATCTATAAATATTGTCACAGGAATGGTTCAAAGCATATTCAGTAAGAAGAGTCAGACTTCTTGTAGTTACGTCGGCATTGTGCCGTTTGTATTTAATTCCGATGCAATTTCTGTGTTTCATCGTCACTAAGAAGGTCAGAGGGATACAGTAATCCTGAAGTTAAGCATCGGAATCTATAACTAGTGCCACAGGAATGGTTCAAAGCATAGTCAGTAAGAAGAGTCAGTCTTCTTGTAGTTAAGTCGGCATTGTGCCTTTAGTATTTAATTGCGATGCAATTTCTGTGTTTCATCGTCAATAGGAAGGTCCAAGGGATACAGTAGACCTGAATTGAAGCATCGGAATCTATAACTAGTGTCACAGGAATGGTTCAAAACATAGACAGTAGGAAGAGTCAGTCTTCTTGTAGTTAAGTCGGCATTGTGCCTTTTCTATTTAATTCCGATGCAATTTCTGTGTTTCATCGTCAATAAGACGGTCAGAGGGAATCAGTGAACCAAATATGAACCATCGGAATCTATAACTAGTGTCACAGGAATGGTTCAAAACATAGACAGTATGAAAAGTCACTCTACATGTACTTAAGTCGGCATTCTGCCTTTTGTATTTAATTCCGATGCAACTTCTGTGTTTCATCGTCAATAAGAAGGTCAGAGGGATACAGTAAACCTGATGTGTAGCATCGGAATCTATAACTAGTGTCACAGGAATGGTTCAAAACAAAGTCAGTAAGAAGAGTCAGACTTCTTGTACTTAAGTCGGCATTGTGCCTTTTGTATTTAATTCCGAAGCAGGTTCTGTGTTTCATCGTCAATAAGAAGGTCCAAGGGATACATTAATCCTGAAGTTAAGCATCGGAATCTATGACTAGTGTCACAGGAATGGTTCAAAGCATAGTCAGTAAGAAGAGTCAGTCTTCTTGTACTTAATTCTGTATTGTGCCTTTTGTATTTAATTCCGACGCAATTTCTGTGTTTCATCGTCAATAAGAAGGTCCAAGGGATACAGTAAACCTGATGTGAAGCATCGGAATCTATAACGAGTGTCACAGGAATGGTTCAAAGCATAGTCAGTAAGAAGAGTCAGTGTTCTTGTACTTAAGTCATCATTGCGCATTTTCCCTTTAATTCTGATGCTATTTCTGTGTTTCATCGTCAATAAGAAGGTCCAAGGGATACAGTAAACCTGGAGTGAAGCATCGGAATCTATAACTAATGTCAAAGGAATGGTTCAAACATAGACAGTAAGAAGAGTCAGACTTCTTTTACTTAAGTCGGTATTGTGGCTTCTGTATTTAATTCCGATGCAATTTCTGTGTTTCATCGTCAATAAGAAGTTCCAAGGGATACAGTAAACCAGGAGTGAAGCATCGGAGTCGATAACTAGTGTCACAGGAATGGTTCAAAACATAGAGAGTAAGAAGAGTCAGTCTTCTTGTACTTAATTCGGCATTGTGCCTTTTGTATTTAATTCCGATGCAATTTCTGTGTTTCATCGTCAATAAGAAAGTCAGAGGGATCCAGTAAACCTGAAGTGAAGCATCGGAATCTATAACTAGTGTCACAGGAATGGTTCAAAACATTAACAGTAGCAAGAGTCAGTCTTCTTGTACTTAAGTCGGCATTGTGCCTTTTGAATTTAATTCCGATGCAATTTCTGTGTTTAATCGTCAATAAGAAGGTCCAAGGGATACAGTAATCCTGAAGTTAAGCATCGGAATCTATGACTAGTGTCACAATAATGGTTCAAAACATAGTCAGTAAGAAGAGTCAGTCTTCTTGTACTTAAGGCGGCATTGTGCCTTTTCTATTAAATTCCGATGCAATTTCTGTGTTTCATCGTCACTAAGAAGGTCCAAGGGATACTGTAAACCTGAAGTGTAGCATCGAAATCTATAACTAGTGTCACAGGAATGGTTCAAAACATAGTCAGTGAGAAGAGTCAGTCTTCTTGTACTTAAGTCATCATTGTGCATTTTGTATTTAATTCTGATGCAATTTCTGTGTTTCATCGTCCATAAGAAGGTCCCAGGGATACAGTAAACCTGGAGTGAAGCATCTGAATCTATAACTAATGTCACAGGAATGGTTCAAAACATAGACAGTAAGAAGAGTCAGACTTCCTTTACTTAAGTCGGCATTGTGCCTTTTGTATTTAATTCTGATGCAATTTCTGTGTTTCATCGTCAATAAGAAGGTCCAAGGGATACAGTAAACCTGGAGTGAAGCATCGGAGTCTATAACTAGTATCACAGGAATGGTTCAAATCATAGACAGTAAGAAGAGTCAGCCCTTGTACTTAATTCGGCATTGCGCCTTTTGTATTTAATTCCAATGCAATTTCTGTGTTTCATCGTCAATAAGAAGGTCAGAGGGATACAGTAAACCTGAAGTGAAGCATCGGAATCTATAACTAGTGCCACAGGAATGGTTCAAATCATAGTCTGTAAGAAGAGTCTGTCTTCTTGTACTTAAGTCGGCATTGTGCCTTTTGTATTTAATTCCGATGCAATTTCTGTGTTTCATCGTCAATAAGAAGGTCCAAGGGATACAAAAACCTGAAATGAACGATCGGAATCTATAACTAGTGTCACAGAAATGGTTCAAAACATGGACAGTAGGAAAAGTCAGTCTTCTTGTACTTAAGTCTGCTTTGTGCCTTTTGTATTTAATTCCGATGCAATTTCTGTGTTTTATCGTCAATCGGAAGGTCCAAGGTATACAGTAGAGCTGAATTGAAGCATCGGAATCTATAACTAGTGTCACTGGAATGGTTCAAAACATGGACAGTGGGAAGAGTCAGTCTTCCTTTACTTAAGTCGGCATTGTGAATTTTGTATTTAATTCCGATGCAATATCTGTGTTTCATCGTCAATTAGAGGGTCAGAGGGATACAGTAAACCTGAAGTGAAGCATCGGAATCTATAACTAGTGTCACAGGAATGGCTCAAAACATAGTCAGTAAGAAGAGCCAGTCTTCTTGTACTCAAGTCGGCATTGTGCCTTTTGTATTTAATTCCGAAGCAGGTTCTGTGTTTCATCGTCATAAGAAGGTTTAAGGGATGGAGTCAACCTGAAGTGAAGCATCGGAATCTATAGCTAGTGTCACAAGAATGGTTCAAAACATAGTCAGTAAGAAGAGTCAGTCTTCTTGTACTTAAGTCGGCATTGTGTCTTTTGTATGTAATTCCGATGCAATTTCTGTGTTTCATCGTCAATAAGAAGGTCCAAGGGATACAGTAATCCTGAAGTTAAGCATCGGAATCTATGACTAGTGTCACAGGAATGGTTCAAAGCATAGTCAGTAAGAAGAGTCAGTCTTCTTGTACATAAGTCATCATTGTGCATTTTCCATTTAATTCTGATGCAATTTCAATGTTTCATCGTCAATAAGAAGGTCCAAGGGATACAGGAAACGTGGAGTGAAGCATCGTAATCTATAACTAATGTCACAGGAATGGTTCAAACATAGACAGTAAGAAGAGTCAGACTTCCTTTACTGAAGTCGGCATTGTGCCTTTTGTATGTAATTCCGATGCAATTCCTGTGTTTCATCGTCAATAAGAAGGTCCAAGGGATACAGTAAACCAGGTGTGAAGCATCGGAGTCTATAACTAGTGTCACAGGAATGGTCCAAAACATAGACAGTAAGAAGAGGCAGTCTTCTTGTACTTAATTCGGCATTGCGCCTTTTGTATTTAATTCCGATGCAATTTCTGTGTTTCATCGTCAATAAGAAGGTCAGAGGGTTACAGTATAACTGAAGTGAAGCATCGGAATCTATAACTAGTGTCACAGGAATGGTGCACAACATAGTCAGTAAGAAGAGTCAGTCTTCTTGTACTTAAGTCTGCTTTGTGCCTTTTGTATTTAATTCCGATGCAATTTCTGTGTTTCATCGTCAATAGGAAGGTCCAAGGTGTACAGTAGACCTGAATTGAAGCATCGGAATCTATAACTAGTGTCACTGGAATGGTTCAAAGCATGGACAGTAGGAAGAGTCAGTCTTCCTTTACTTAAGTCGGCATTGTGAATTTTGTATTTAATTCCGATGCAATATCTGTGTTTCATCGTCAATTAGAAGGTCAGAGGGATACAGTAAACCTGAAGTGAAGCATCGGAATCTATAACTAGTGTCACAGGAATGGTTCAAATCGTAGTCAGTAAGAAGAGCCAGTCTTCTTGTACTTAAGTCGGCATTGTGCCTTTTGTATTTAATTCCGAAGCAGGTTCTGTGTTTCATCGTCAATAAGAAGGTTTAAGGGATACAGTCAACCTGAAGTGAAGCATCGGAATCTATAGCTAGTGTCACAAGAATGGTTCAAAACATAGTCAGTAAGAAGAGTCAGTCTTCTTGTACTTAAGTCGGCATTGTGCCTTTTGTATTTAATTCCGATGCAATTTCTGTGTTTCATCGTCAATACGAAGGTCCAAGGGATACAGTAAACCTGAAGTGAAGCATCGGAATCTATAACGAGTGTCACAGGAATGGTTCAAAGCATAGACAGTAAGAAGAGTCAGTCTTCTTGTACTTAAGTCATCATTTTGCATTTTCCATATAATTCTGATGCAATTTCTGTGTTTCATCGTCAATAAGAAGGTCCAAGGGATACAGTAAACCTGGAGTGAAGCATCGGAATCTATAACTAATGTCACAGGAATGGTTCAAACATAGACAGTAAGAAGAGTCAGACTTCTTTTACTTAAGTCGGCAATGTGGCTTCTGTATTTAATTCCGATGCAATTTCTGTGTTTCATCGTCAATAAGAAGGTCCAAGGGATACAGTAAACCACGAGTGAAGCATCGGAGTCGATAACTAGTGTCACAGGAATGGTTCAAAACATAGACAGTAGGAAGAGTCAGCCTTCTTGTACTTAGGTCGGCATTGTGCCTTTTGTATTTAATTCGGATGCAATTTCTGTGTGTCATCGTCAATATAAAGGTCAGAGGGATACAATAAACCTGAAGTGAAGCATCGGAATCTATAACTAGTATCACAGGAATGGTTCAAATCATAGTCAGTAATAAGAGTCAGTATTCTTGTACTTAAGCCGGCATTTTGCATTTTGTATTTAATTCCGATGCAATTTCTGTGTTTCATCGTCGATAAGAAGGTCCAAGGGATACAAAAACCTGAAATGAACAATCGGAATCTATTACTAGTGTCACAGGAATGGTTCAAAACATAGACAGTAGGAAAAGTCAGTCTACATGTACATAAGTCGGCATTGTGGCTTTTGCTTTTAATTCCGATGCAATTTCTGTGTTTCATCGTCAATAAGAAGGTCAGAGGGATACAGTAATCCTGAAGTTAAGCATCAGAATCTATAACTATTGTCACAGGAATGGTTCAAAGCATATTCAGTAAGAAGAGTCAGTCTTCTTGTAGTTAAGTCGGCATTGTGCCGTTTGTATTTAATCCCGATGCAATTTCTGTGTTTCATCGTCAATAAGAAGGTCCAAGGGATACCGTAAACCTGGAGTGAAGCATCGGAATCTATAACTAGTGTCACAGGAATGGTTCAAACATAGACAGTATAAAGAGTCAGACTTCCTTTACTGAAGTCGGCATTGTGAATTTTGTATTTAATTCCGATGCAATATCTGTGTTTCATCGTCATTTAGAGGGTCAGAGGGATACAGTAAACCTGAAGTGAAGCATCGGAATCTATAACTAGTGTCACAGGAATGGCTCAAAACATAGTCAGTAAGAAGAGCCAGTCTTCTTGTACTTAAGTCGGCATTGTGCCTTTTGTATTTAATTCCGAAGCAGGTTCTGTGTTTCATCGTCAATAAGAAGGTTTAAGGGATGGAGTCAACCTGAAGTGAAGCATCGGAATCTATAGCTAGTGTCACAAGAATGGTTCAAAACATAGTCAGTAAGAAGAGTCAGTCTTCTTGTACTTAAGTCATCATTGTGCATTTTCCATTTAATTCTGATGCAATTTCTGTGTTTCATCGTCAATAAGAAGGTCCAAGGGATACAGGAAACCTGGAGTGAAGCATCGGAATCTATAACTAGTGTCACAGGAATGGTTCAAACATAGACAGTATAAAGAGTCAGACTTCCTTTACTGAAGTCGGCATTGTGAATTTTGTATTTAATTCCGATGCAATATCTGTGTTTCATCGTCATTTAGAGGGTCAGAGGGATACAGTAAACCTGAAGTGAAGCATCGGAATCTATAACTAATGTCACAGGAATGGTTCAAACATAGACAGTAAGAAGAGTCAGACTTCTTTTCCTTAAGTCGGCATTGTGGCTACTGTATTTAATTCCGATGCAATTTCTGTGTTTCATCGTCAATAAGAAGGTCCAAGGGATACAGTGAACCACGAGTGAAACATCGGAGTCGATAACTAGTGTCACAGGAGTGGTTCAAAACATAGAGAGTAAGGAGAGTCAGTCTTCTTGTACTTAATTCGGCATTGTGCATTTTGTATTTAATTCCGATGCAACTTCTGTGTTTCATCGTCAACAAGAAGGTCAGAGGGATCCAGTAAACCTGAAGTGAAGCATCGGAATCTATAACTAGTGTCACAGGAATGGTTCAAAACATAGACAGTAGGAAGAGTCAGCCTTCTTGTACTTAAGTCGGCATTGTGCCTTTTGTATTTAATTCGGATGCAATTTCTGTGTTTCATCGTCAATAGGAAGGTCAGAGGGATACAATAAACCTGAAGTGAAGCATCGGAATCTATAACTAGTATCACAGGAATGGTTGAAAACATAAACAGTAAGAAGAGTCAGTCTTCTTGTACTTAAGTCGGCATTGTGCGTTGTGTATTTAATTCCGATGCAATTTCTGTGTTTCATCGTCAGTAAGAAGGTCCAAGGGATACAGTAAACCTGGAGTGAAGCATCGGAATCTATAACTAGTGTCACAGGAATGGTTCAAAACATAGACAGTAGGAAGAGTCAGTCTTCTTGTACTTAAGTCATCATTGTGCATTTTGTATTTAATTCTGATGCAATTTCTGTGTTTCATCGTCCATAAGAAGGTCCAAGGGATACAGAAAACCTGGAGTGAAGCATCGGAATCTAAAACTAATGTCACAGGAATGGTTCAAAAAATAGAGAGTAAGAAGAGTCAGACTTCCTTTACTTAAGTCGGCGTTGTGCCTTTTGTATTTAATTCCGATGCAATTTCCGTGTTTCATCGACAATAAGAAGGTCCAAGGGATACAAAAACCTGAAATGAACCATCGGAATCTATAACTAGTGTCACAGAAATGGTTCAAAACATAGACAGTAGGAAAAGTCAGTCTACATGTACTTAAGTCGGCATTGTGCCTTTTGTATTTAATTCCGATGCAATTTCTGTGTTTCATCGTCAATAAGAAGGTCAGAGGGATACAGTAATCCTGAAGTGAAGCATCGGAATCTATAACAAGTGTCACAGGAATGGTGCAAAACATAGTCAGTAAGAAGAGTCAGTCTTCTTGTACTTAAGTCGGCATTGTGCCTTTTGTATTTAATTCCGATGCAATTTCTGTGTTTCATCGTCAATAAGAAGGTCCAAGGGATACAAAAACCTGAAATGAACCATCGGAATCTATAACTAGTGTCACAGAAATGGTTCAAAACATGGACAGTAGGAAAAGTCAGTCTACATATACTTAAGTCGGCATTGTGCCTTTTGTATTTAATTCCGATGCCATTTCTGTGTTTCATCGTCAATAAGAAGGTCAGAGGGATACAGTAATCCTGAAGTTAAGCATCAGAATCTATAACTATTGTCACAGGAATGATTCAAAGCATATTCAGTAAGAAGAGTCAGTCTTCTTGTAATTGAGTCGGCATTGTGCCGTTTGTATTCAATTCTGATGCAATTTCTGTGTTTCATCGTCAATAAGAAGGTCCAAGGGACACAGTAAACCTGACGTGTAGCATCGAAATCTATAACTAGTGTCACAGGAATGGTTCAAAACATAGTCAGTAAGAAGAGTCAGTCTTCTTGTATTTAAGTCATCATTGTGCATTTTGTATTTAATTCTGATGCAATTTCTGTGTTTCATCGTCCATAAGAAGGTCCAAGGGATACAGAAAACTTGGAGTGAAGTATCGGAATCTATAACTAATGTCACAGGAATGGTTCAAAACATAGACAGTAAGAAGAGTCAGACTTCCTTTACTTAAGTCGGCATTGTGCATTTTCTATTTAATTCCGATGCAATTTCTGTGTTTCATTGTCCATAAGTAGATCCAAGCGATACAGTAAACCTGGAGTGAAGCATCGGAATCTATAACTAGTGTCACAGGAATGGTTCAAAACATAGACAGTAAGAAGAGTCAGACTTCCTTTACTTAAGTCGGCATTGTGCCTTTCGTATGTAATTCCGATCAATTTCTGTGTTTCATCGTCAATAAGACGGTCAGAGGGATACAGTAAACCTGATGTGAAGCATCAGAATCTATAACTAGTGTCACAGGAATGGTTCAAAGCATAGTCTGTACGAGGAGTCAGTCTTCTTGTACTTAAGTCGGCATTGTGCCTTTTGTATTTCATTCCGATGCAATATCTGTGTTTCATCGTCACTAAGAAGGTCAGAGGGATACAGTAAACCTGAAGTGAAGCATCGGAATCTATGACTAGAGTCACAGGAATGGTTCAAAGCATAGACAGTAAGAAGAGTCAGTCTTCTTGTACTTAAGTCGGCATTGTGCTTTTTGTATTAAATTCCGAAGCAATTTCTGTGTTTCATCGTCAATAAGAAGGTTTAAGGGATACAGTAAACCTGAAGTGAAGCATCGGAAGCTATAACTAGTGTCACAGGAATGGTTCAAAACATAGTCAGTAAGAAGAGTCAGTCTTCTTGTACTTCTGTCGGCATTCTGCCTTTTGTATTTAATTCCGATGCAATTTCTGTGTTTCATCGTCAACAAGAAGGTCAGAAGGATACAGTAAACCTGAAGTGAAGCATCGAAATCTATGACTGGTGTCACAGGAATGGTTCAAAACATAGTCAGTAAGAAGAGTCAGTCTTCTTGTACTTAAGTCGGCGTTGTGCCTTTTGTATTATTTCCGATGCAATTTCTGTGCTTCAACGCCAATAAGAAGGTCAGAGGGATACAGTAAACCTGAAGTGAAGCATCGGAACCTATAACTAGTGTCACAGGAATGGTTCAAAACATTGTCAGTAAGAAGAGTCAGTCTTCTCGTACTTAAGTCGGCATTGTGCCTTTTGTATTTAATTCCGATGCAATTTCTGTGTTTAATCGTCACTAATAAGGTCAGAGGGATACAGTAATCCTGAAGTTAAGCATCGAAATCTATAACTAGTGTCACAGGAATGGTTCAAAACATAGAAAGTATGAAAAGTCACTCTACATGTACTTAAGTCGGCATTGTGCCTTTTGTATTTAATTCCGATGAAATTTCTGTGTTTCATCGTCAATAAGAAGGTCCAAGGGATACAGTAATCCTGAAGTTAAGCATCGGAATCTATGACTAGTGTCACAGGAATGGTTCAAAACATAGTCAGTAAGAAGAGTCAGTCTTCTTGTACTTAAGTCTGTATTGTGCCTTTTGTACTTAATTCCGTTCTAATTTCTGTGTTTCGTCGTCAATAAGAAGGTCCAAGGGATACAGTAAACCTGAAGTGAAGCATCGGAATCTACAACGAGTGTCACAGGAATAGTTCAAAGCATAGTCAGTCAGAAGAGTCATTCTTCTTGTACTTAAGTCATCATTGTGCATTTTCCATTTAATTCTGATGCAATTTCTGTGTTTCATCGTCAATAAGAACGTCCAAGGGATACAGTAAACCTGGAGTAAAGCATCGGAATCTATAACTAAGGTCACAGGAATGGTTCAAACATAGACAGTAAGAAGAGTCAGACTTCTTTTACTTAAGTCGGTATTGTGGCTTCTGTATTTAATTCCGATGCAATTTCTGTGTTTCATCGTCAATAAGAAGGTCCAAGGGATACAGTAAACCAGGAGTGAAGCAACGGAGTCGATAACTAGTGTCACAGGAATGGTACAAAACATAGAGAGTAAGAAGAGTCAGTCTTCTTGTTCTTAATTCGGCATTGTGCCTTTTGTATTTAATTTCGATGCAATTTCTGTGTTTCATCGTCACTAAGAAGGTCAGAGGGATCCAGTAAACCTGAAGTGAAGCATCGGAATCTATAACTGTTGTCACAGGAATGGTTCAAATCACAGTCAGTAAGCCGAGTCAGTCTTCTTGTACTTAAGTCGGCATTATGCCTTTTGTATTTAATTCCGATGCAATTTCTATGTTTCATCGTCAATAAGAAAGTGCAAGGGATACAGTAAACCTGAAATGAACCATCGGAATCTATAACTAGTGTCACAGGAATGGTTCAAAACATAGACAGTAGGAAAAGTCAGTCTACATGTACTTAAGTCGGCATGGTGCCTTTTGTATTTAATTCCGATGCAATTTCTGTGTTTCATCGTCAATAAGAAGGTCAGAGGGATACAGTAATCCTGAAGTTAAGCATCAGAATCTATAACTATTGTAACAGGAATGGTTCAAAGCATAGTCAGTAAGAAGAGTCAGTCTTCTTGTAGTTAAGTCGGCATTGTGCTGTTTGTATTTAATTCCGATGCAATTTCTGTGTTTCATCGTCAATAAGACGGTCCAAGGGATACAGTAAACCTGAAGTGAATCATCGGAATCAGTAACTAGTGTCACAGGAATGGTTCAAAACATACACAGTAGGAAGAGCCAGTCTTCTAGTACTTAGGTCGGCATTGTGCATTCTCCATTTAATTCCGATGCAATTTCTGTGTTTCATCGTCCATAAGAAGGTCCAAGGGATACAGTAAATCTGGAGTGAAGCATCGGAATCTATAACTAGTGTCACAGGAATGGTTCAAAACATAGACAGAAAGAAGAGTCAGTCTTCCTTTACTTAAGTCGGCATTGTGCCTTTTGTATTTAATTCCGATTCAATTTCTGTGTTTCATCGTCTATAAGAAGGTCCAAGGGATACAGCAAACCTGGAGTGAAGCATCGGAGTCTATAACTTGTGTCACAGGAATGGTTCATACATAGACATTAAGAAGAGTCACTCTTCTTGTACTTAATTCGGTATTGCGCCTTTTGTATTTAATTCCGATGCAATTTCTGTGTTTCATCGTCAATACGAAGGTCAGAGGGATACAGTAAACCTGAAGTGAAGCATCGGAATCTATAACTAGTGTCACAGGAATGGTTCAAAACATAGTCAGTAAGAAGAGTCAGTTTTCTTGTACTTAAGTCGGCATTGTGCCTTTTTTATTTAATTCCGATGCAATTTCTGTGTTTCATCGTCAATTAGAAGGTCCAAGGGATACATTAAACCTGGAGTGAAGCATCGGAATCAATTACTAGTGTCACAGGAATGGTTCAAAAGCATAGACAGTATGAAGAGTCAGTCTTCTAGTACTTAACTCGGCATTGTGCCTTTTCTATTTAATTCCGATGCAATTTCTGTGGTTCATCGTCAATAAGACGGTCAGAGGGATACAGTAAACCTGAAATGAACCATCGGAATCTATAGATAGAGTCACAGGAATGGTTCAAAACATAGACAGTAGGAAAAGTCAGTCTACATGTACATAAGTCGGCATTGTGACTTTTGCATTTAATTCCGATGCAATTTCTGTGTTTCATCGTCAATAAGAAGGTCAGAGGGATACAGTAAACCTGATGTGAAGCATCGGAATCTATAACTAGTTTCACAGGAATGGTTCAAAACATAGTCAGTAAGAAGAGTCAGTCTTCTTGTACTTAAGTCGGCATTGTGCCTTTTGTATTTAATTCCGATGCAATTTCTGTGTTTCATCGTCAATGAGAAGGTCAGAGGGATACAGTAAACCTGAAGTGAAGCATCGGAATCTGTAACTACTGTCACAGGAATGGTTCAAAGCATAGTCAGTAAACAGAATCAGTCTTCTTGTAGTTAAGTCGGCATTGTGCCTTTTGTATTTAATTCCGATGCAATTTCTGTGTTTCACCGTCAATATGAAGTTCCAAGGGATACAGTAAACCTGAAGTGAAGCATCGGAGTCTATAACTAGTGTCACAGGAATGGTTCAAAACATAGTCAGTAAGAAGAGTCAGTCTTCTTGTACTTAAGTCGGCATTGTGCCTTTTATATTTAATTCCGATGCAATTTCTGTGTTTCATCGTCAATAAGAAGGTCAGAGGGATACAGTATAACTGAAGTGAAGCATCGGAATCTATAACTAGTGTCACAGGAATGGTGCACAACATAGTCAGTAAGAAGAGTCAGTCTTCTTGTACTTAAGTCGGCATTGTGCCTTTTGTATTTAATTCCGATGCAATTTCTGTGTTTCATCGTCAATGAGAAGGTCAGAGGGATACAGTAAACCTGAAGTGAAGCATCGGAATCTGTAACTACTGTCACAGGAATGGTTCAAATCATAGTCAGTAAACAGAATCAGTCTTCTTGTAGTTAAGTCGGCATTGTGCCTTTTGTATTTAATTCCGATGCAATTTCTGTGTTTCACCGTCAATATGAAGTTCCAAGGGATACAGTAAACCTGAAGTGAAGCATCGGAGTCTATAACTAGTGTCACAGGAATGGTTCAAAACATAGTCAGTAAGAAGAGTCAGTCTTCTTGTACTTAAGTCGGCATTGTGCCTTTTGTATTTAATTCCGATGCAATTTCTGTGTTTCATCGTCAATAAGAAGGTCAGAGGGATACAGTAATCCTGAAGTTAAGCATCAGAATCTATAACTATTGTAACAGGAATGGTTCAAAGCATAGTCAGTAAGAAGAGTCAGTCTTCTTGTAGTTAAGTCGGCATTGTGCTGTTTGTATTTAATTCCGATGCAATTTCTGTGTTTCATCGTCAATAAGACGGTCCAAGGGATACAGTAAACCTGAAGTGAAGCATCGGAATCAGTAACTAGTGTCACAGGAATGGTTCAAAACATACACAGTAGGAAGAGCCAGTCTTCTAGTACTTAGGTCGGCATTGTGCATTCTCCATTTAATTCCGATGCAATTTCTGTGTTTCATCGTCCATAAGAAGGTCCAAGGGATACAGTAAATCTGGAGTGAAGCATTGGAATCTATAACTAGTGTCACAGGAATGGTTCAAAACATAGACAGAAAGAAGAGTCAGTCTTCCTTTACTTAAGTCGGCATTGTGCCTTTTGTATTTAATTCCGATGCAATTTCTGTGTTACATCGTCAATAAGAAGGTTTAAGGGATACAGTAAACCTGAAGTGAAGCATCGGAATTTATGACTAGTGTCACAGGAATGGTTCAAAACATAGTCAGTAAGAAGAGTCAGTCTTCTTGTACTTAATTCGGCATTGCGCCTTTTGTATTTAATTCCGATGCAATTTCTGTGTTTCATCGTCAATAAGAAGGTCAGAGGGATACAGTATAACTGAAGTGAAGCATCGGAATCTATAACTAGTGTCACAGGAATGGTGCACAACATAGTCAGTAAGAAGAGTCAGTCTCCTTGTACTTAAGTCTGCTTTGTGCCTTTTGTATTTAATTCCGATGCAATTTCTGTGTTTCATCGTCAATATGAAGGTCAGAGGGATACAATAAACCTGAAGTGAAGCATCGGAATCTATATCTAGTATCACAGGAATGGTTCAAATCATAGTCAGTAAGAAGAGTCAGTCTTCTTGTACATAAGCCGGCATTGTGCCTTTTGTATTTAATTCCGATGCAATTTCTGTGTTTCATCGTCGATAAGAATGTCCAAGGGATACAAAAACCTGAAATGAACAATCGGAATCTATAACTAGTGTCACAGGAATGGTTCAAAACATAGACAGTAGGAAAAGTCAGTCTACATTTACATAAGTCGGCATTGTCCCTTTTGCATTTAATTCCGATGCAATTTCTGTGTTTCATCGTCAATAAGAAGGTCAGAGGGATACAGTAATCCTGGTGTTAAGCATCAGAATCTATAACTATTGTCACAGGAATGGTTCAAAGCATATTCAGTAAGAAGAGTCAGTCTTCTTGTAGTTAAGTCGGCATTGTGCCGTTTGTATCTAATCCCGATGCAATTTCTGTGTTTCATCGTCAATAAGAAGGTCCAAGGGATACAGTAAACCTGGAGTGAAGCATCGGAATCTATAACTAGTGTCACAGGAATGGTTCAAATCATAGTCAGTAAGAAGTGCCAGTCTTCTTGTACTTAAGTCGGCATTGTGCCTTTTGTATTTAATTCCGAAGCAGGTTCTGTGTTTCATCGTCAATAAGAAGGTTTAAGGGATACAGTCAACCTGAAGTGAAGCATCGGAATCTATAGCTAGTGTCACAAGAATGGTTCAAAACATAGTCAGTAAGAAGAGTCAGTCTCCTTGTACTTAAGTCGGCATTGTGCCTTTTGTATTTAATTCCGATGCAATTTCTGTGTTTCATCGTCAATAAGAAGGTCCAAGGGATACAGTAATCCTGAAGTTAAGCATCGGAATCTATGACTAGTGTCACAGGAATGGTTCAAAGCATAGTCAGTAAGAAGAGTCAGTCTTCTTGTACTTAAGTCTGTATTGTGCCTTTTGTATTTAATTCCGATGCAATTTCTGTGTTTCATCGTCAATAAGAAGGTCCAAGGGATACAGTAAACCTGAAGTGAAGCATCGGAATCTATAACGAGTGTCACAGGAATGGTTCAGAGCATAGTCAGTAAGAAGAGTCAGTCTTCTTGTACTTAAGTCATCATTGTGCATTTTCCATTTAATTCTGATGCAATTTATGTGTTTCATCGTCAATAAGAAGGTCCAAGGGATACAGTAAACCTGGAGTGAAGCATCGGAATCTATAACTAATGTCACAGGAATGGTTCAAACATAGACAGTAAGAAGAGTCAGACTTCTTTTACTTAAGTCGGCATTGTGGCTACTGTATTTAATTCCGATGCAATTTCTGTGTTTCATCGTCAATAAGAAGGTCCAAGGGATACAGTAAACCACGAGTGAAGCATCGGAGTCGATAACTAGTGTCACAGGAATGGTTCAAAACATAGAGAGTAAGAAGAGTCAGTCTTCTTGTACTTAATTCGGCATTGTGCATTTTGTATTTAACTCCGATGCAATTTCTGTTTTTCATCGACAATAAGAAGGTCAGAGGGATCCAGTAAACCTGAAGTGAAGCATCGGGATCTATAACTAGTGCCACAGGAATGGTTCAAAACATAGACAGTAGGAAGAGTCAGCCTTCTTGTACTTAAGTCGGCATTGTACCTTTTGTATTTAATTCGGATGCAATTTGTGTGTTTCATCGTCAATAGGAGGGTCAGAGGGATACAATAAACCTGAAGTGAAGCATCGGAATCTATAACTAGTATCACAGGAATGGTTGAAAACATAAACAGTAAGAAGAGTCAGTCGTCTTGTACTTAAGTCGGCATTGTGCGTTGTGTATTTAATTCCGATGAAATTTCTGTGTTTCATCGTCAGTAAGAAGGTCCAAGGGATACAGTAAACCTGGAGTGAAGCATCGGAATCTATAACTAGTGTCACAGGAATGGTTCAAAACATAGACAGTAGGAAGAGTCAGTCTTCTTGTACTTAAGTCATCATTGTGCATTTTGTATTTAATTCTGATGCAATTTCTGTGTTTCATCGTCCATAAGAAGGTCCAAGGGATACAGAAAACCTGGAGTGAAGCATCGGAATTTATAACTAATGTCACAGGAATGGTTCAAAACATAGACAGTAAGAAGAGTCAGACTTCCTTTACTTAAGTCGGCATTGTGCCTTTTGTATTTAATTCCGATGCAATTTCTGTGTTTCATCGTCAATAAGAGGGTCCAAGGGATACAAAAACCTGAAATGAAACATCGGAAACTATAACTAGTGTCACAGAAATGGTTCAAAGCATAGACAGTAGAAAAAGTCAGTCTACATGTACTTAAGTCGGCATGGTGCCTTTTGTATTTAATTCCGATGCAATTTCTGTGTTTCATCGTCAATAAGAAGGTCAGAGGGATACAGTAATCCTGAAGTGAAGCATCGGAATCTATAACAAGTGTCACAGGAATGGTTCAAAACATAGTCAGTAAGAAGAGTCAGTCTTCTTGTACTTAAGTCGGCATTGTGCCTTTTGTATTTAATTCCGATGCAATTTCTGTGTTTCATCGTCAATAAGAAGGTACAAGGGATACAAAAACCTGAAATGAACCATCGGAATCTATAACTAGTGTCACAGAAATGGTTCAAAACATAGACAGTAAGAAAAGTCAGTCTACATGTACTTAAGTCGGCATTGTGCCTTTTGTATTTAATTCCGATGCCATTTCTGTGTTTCATCGTCAATAAGAATGTCAGAGGGATACAGTAATCCTGAAGTTAAGCATCAGAATCCATAACTATTGTCACAGGAATGATTCAAAGCTTATTCAATAAGAAGAGTCAGTCTTCTTGTAATTAAGTCGGCACTGTGCCGTTTGTATTCAATTCCGATGCAATTTCTGTGTTTCATCGTCAATAAGAAGGTCCAAGGGATACAGTAAACCTGAAGTGAAGCATCGGAATCTATAACTAGTGTCACAGGAATGGTTCAAAACATAGACAGTAGGAAGAGACAGTCTTCTTGTAGTTAAGTCTGCATTGTGCCTTTTGTATTTAATTCCGATGCAATTTCTGTGTTTAATCGTCAATAAGAAGGTCCAAGGGATAGAGTAATCCTGAAGTTAAGCATCGGAATCTATGACTAGTGTCACAGGAATGGTTCAAAACATAGTCAGTAAGAAGAGTCAGTCTTCTTGTACTTAAGTCGGCATTGTGCCTTTTCTATTAAATTCCGATGCAATTTCTGTGTTTCATCGTCACTAAGAAGGTCCAAGGGATACAGTAAACCTGAAGTGTAGCATCGAAATCTATAACTAGTGTCACAGGAATGGTTCAAAACATAGTCAGTAAGAAGAGTCAGTCTTCTTGTACTTAAGTCATCATTGTGCATTTTGTATTTAATTCTGATGCAATTTCTGTGTTTCATCGTCCATAAGAAGGTCCAAGGGATACAGAAAACTTGGAGTGAAGTATCGGAATCTATAACTAATGTCACAGGAATGGTTCAAAACATAGACAGTAAGAAGAGTCAGACTTTCTTTACTTAAGTCGGCATTGTGCCTTTTGTATTTAATTCCGATGCAATTTCTGTGTTTCATCGTCAATAAGAAGGTCCAAGGGATACAAAAACCTGAAATGAACCATCGGAATCTATAACTAGTGTCACAGAAATGGGTCAAAACATAGACAGTAGGAAAAGTCAGTCTACATGTACTTAAGTCGGCATTGTGCCTTTTGTATTTAATTCCGATGCAATTTCTGTGTTTCATCGCCAATAAGAAGGTCAGAGGGATACAGTAATCCTGAAGTGAAGCATCGGAATCTATAACAAGTGTCACAGGAATGGTTCAAAACATAGTCAGTAAGAAGAGTTAGTCTTCTTGTACTTAAGTCGGCATTGTGCATTTTCTATTTAATTCCGATGCAATTTCTGTGTTTCATTGTCCATAAGTAGATCCAAGGGATACAGTAAACCTGGAGTGAAGCATCGGAATCTATAACTAGTGTCACAGGAATGGTTCAAAACATAGACAGTAAGAAGAGTCAGACTTCCTTTACTTAAGTCGGCATTGTGCCTTTCGTATGTAATTCCGATCAATTTCTGTGATTCATCGTCAATAAGACGGTCAGAGGGATACAGTAAACCTGAAGTGAAGCATCGGAATCTATAACTAGAGTCACAGGAATGGTTCAAAGCATAGACAGTAAGAAGAGTCAGTCTTCTCGTACTTAAGTCGGCATTGTGCCTTTTGTATTAAATTCCGAAGCAATTTCTGTGTTACATCGTCAATAAGAAGGTTTAAGGGATACAGTAAACATGAAGTGAAGCATCGGAAGCTATAACTAGTGTCACTGGAATGGTTCAAAACATAGTCAGTAAGAAGAGTCAGTCTTCTTGTACTTCAGTCGGCATTCTGCCTTTTGTATTTAATTCCGATGCAATTTCTGTGTTTCATCGTCAATACGAAGGTCAGAGGGATACAGTAAACCTGAAGTGAAGCATCGGAATCTATGACTAGTGTCACAGGAATGGTGCAAAACATAGTCAGTAAGAAGAGTCAGTCTTCTTGTACTTAAGTCGGCGTTGTGCCTTTTGTATTTAATTCCGATGCAATTTCTGTGCTTCAACGTCAATAAGAAGGTCAGAGGGATACAGGAAACCTGAAGTGAAGCATCGGAACCTATAACTAGTGTCACAGGAATGGTTCAAAACATTGTCAGTAAGAAGAGTCAGTCTTCTCGTACTTAAGTTGGCATTGTGCCTTTTGTATTTAATTCCGATGCAATTTCTGTGTATAATCGTCACTAATACGGTCAGAGGGATATAGTAATCCTGAAGTTAAGCATCGGAATCTATAACGAGTGTCACAGGAATGGTTCAAAGCATAGTCAGTCAGAAGAGTCAGTCTTCTTGTAGTTAAGTCGGCATTGTGCCTTTTGTATTTAATTACGATGCAATTTCTGTGTTTCATCGTCAATAAGTAGGTCCAAGGGATACAGTAAACTTGAGGTGAAGGATCTGAATCAATAACTAGTGTCACAGGAATGGTGCAAAACATAGACAGTAGGAAGAGTCAGTCTTCTTGTACTTAAGTCGGCATTGTGCCTTTTCTATTTAATTCCGAAGCAATTTCTGTGTTTCATCGTGAATAAGAAGGTCAGAGGGATACAGTAAACCTAATATGAACCATCGGAATCTATAACTAGTGTCACAGGAATGGTTCAAAACATAGAAAGTATGAAAAGTCACTCTACATGTACTTAAGTCGGCATTGTGCCTTTTGTATTTAATTCCGATGAAATTTCTGTGTTTCATCGTCAATAAGAAGGTCCAAGGGATACAGTAATCCTGAAGTTAAGCATCGGAATCTATGACTAGTGTCACAGGAATGGTTCAAATCATAGTCAGTAAGAAGAGTCAGTCTTCTTGTACTTAAGTCTGTATTGTGCCTTTTGTATTTAATTCCGTTCTAATTTCTATGTTTCGTCGTCAATAAGAAGGTCCAAGGGATACAGTAAACCTGAAGTGAAGCATCGGAATCTACAACGAGTGTCACAGGAATAGTTCAAAGCATAGTCAGTCAGAAGAGTCAGTCTTCTTGTACTTAAGTCATCATTGTGCATTTTCCATTTAATTCTGATGCAATATCTGTGTTTCATCGTCAATAAGAAGGTCCAAGGGTTGCAGTAAACCTGGAGTAAAGCATCGGAATCAATAACTAAGGTCACAGGAATGGTTCAAACATAGACAGTAAGAAGAGTCAGACTTCTTTTACTTATGTCGGCATTGTGGCTTCTGTATTTAATTCCGATGCAATTTCTGTGTTTCATCGTCAATAAGAAGGTCCAAGGTATACAGTAAACCAGGAGTGAAGCAACGGAGTCGATAACTAGTGTCACAGGAATGGTTCAAAACATAGAGAGTAAGAAGAGTCAGTCTTCTTGTACTTAATTCGGCATTGTGCCTTTTGTATTTAATTTCGATGCAATTTCTGTGTTTCATCGTCACTAAGAAGGTCAGAGGGATCCAGTAAACCTGAAGTGAAGCATCGGAATCTATAACTGTTGTCACAGGAATGGTTCAAATCATAGTCAGTAAGCCGAGTCAGTCTTCTTGTACTTAAGTCGGCATTATGCCTTTTGTATTTAATTCCGATGCAATTTCTGTGTTTCATCGTCAATAAGAAAGTCCAAGGGATACAGTAAACCTGAAATGAACAATCGGAATCTATAACTAGTGTCACAGGAATGGTTCAAAACATAGACAGTAGGAAAAGTCAGTCTACATGTACTTAAGTCGGCATTGTGCCTTTTGTATTTAATTCCGATGCAATTTCTGTGTTTCATCGTCAGTAAGAAGGTCAGAGGGATACAGTAATCCTGAAGTTAGGCATCAGAATCTATAACTATTGTAACAGGAATGGTTCAAAGCATAGTCAGTAAGAAGAGTCAGTCTTCTTGTAGTTAAGTCGGCATTGTGCTGTTTGTATTTAATTCCGATTCAATTTCTGTGTTTCATCGTCTATAAGAAGGTCCAAGGGATACAGTAAACCTGGAGTGAAGCATCGGAGTCTATAACTTGTGTCACAGGAATGGTTCAAAACATAGACATTAAGAAGAGGCACTCTTCTTGTACTTAATTCGGTATTGCGCCTTTTGTATTTAATTCCGATGCAATTTCTGTGATTCATCGTCAATACGAAGGTCAGAGGGATACAGTAAACCTGAAGTGAAGCATCGGAATCTATAACTAGAGTCACAGGAATGGTTCAAAACATAGTCAGTAAGAAGAGTCAGTTTTCTTGTACTTAAGTCGGCATTGTGCCTTTTGTATTTAATTCCGATGCAATTTCTGTGTTTCATCGTCAATAAGAAGGTCCAAGGGATACATTAAACCTGGAGTGAAGCATCGGAATCAATTACTAGTGTCACAGGAATGGTTCAAAAGCATAGACAGTAAGAAGAGTCAGTCTTCTAGTACTTAAGTCGGCATTGTGCCTTTTCTATTTAATTCCGATGCAATTTCTGTGGCTCATCGTCAATAAGACGGTCAGAGGGATACAGTAAACCTGAAATGAACCATCGGAATCTATAGATAGAGTCACAGGAATGGTTCAAAACATAGACAGTAGGAAAAGTCAGTCTACATGTACTGAAGTCGGCATTGTGACTTTTGCATTTCATTCCGATGCAATTTCTGTGTTTCATCGTCAATAAGAAGGTCAGAGGGATACAGTAAACCTGATGTGAAGCATCGGAATCTATAACTAGTTTCACAGGAATGGTTCAAAACATAGTCAGTAAGAAGAGTCAGTCTTCTTGTACTTAAGTCGGCATTGTGCCTTTTGTATTTAATTCCGATGCAATTTCTGTGTTTCATCGTCAATGAGAAGGTCAGAGGGATACAGTAAACCTGAAGTGAAGCATCGGAATCTGTAACTAGTGTCACAGGAATGGTTCAAAGCATAGTCAGTAAACAGAGTCAGTCTTCTTGTAGTTAAGTCGGCATTGTGCCTTTTGTATTTAATTCCGATGCAATTTCTGTGTTTCATCGTCAATATGAAGTTCCAAGGGATACAGTAAACCTGAAGTGAAGCATCGGAGTCTATAACTAGTGTCACAGGAATGGTTCAAAACATAGTCAGTAAGAAGAGTCAGTCTTCTTGTACTTAAGTCGGCATTGTGGCTTTTGTATTTATATCCGAAGCAATTTCTGTGTTTCATCGTCAATAAGAAGGTTTAAGGGATACAGTAAACCTGAAGTGAAGCATCGGAATTTATGACTAGTGTCACAGGAATGGTTCAAAACATAGTCAGTAAGAAGAGTCAGTCTTCTTGTACTTAAGTCTGTATTGTGCCTTTTGTATTTAATTCCGTTCGAATTTCTGTGTTTCGTCGTCAATAAGAAGGTCCAAGGGATACACTAAACCTGAAGTGAAGCATCGGAATCTACAACGAGTTTCACAGGAATAGTTCAAAGCATAGTCAGTCAGAAGAGTCAGTCTTCTTGTACTTAAGTCATCATTGTTTATTTTCCATTTAATTCTGATGCAATTTCTGTGTTTCATTGTCAATAAGAAGGTCCAAGGGATACAGTAAACCTGGAGTAAGGCATCGAAATCTATAACTAATGTCACAGGAATGGTTCAAACATAGACAGTAAGAAGAGTCAGACTTCTTTTACTTAAGTCGGCATTGTGGCTTCTGTATTTAATTCCGATGCAATTTCTGTGTTTCATCGTCAATAAGAAGGTCCAAGGGATACAGTAAACCGGGTGTGAAGCAACGGTGTCGATAACTAGTGTCACAGGAATGGTTCAAAGCATAGAGAGTAAGAAGAGTCAGTCTTCTTGTACTTAATTCGGGATTGTGCCTTTTGTATTTAATTTAGATGCAATTTGTGTGTTTCATCGTCACTAAGAAGGTCAGAGGGATCCAGTAAACCTGAAGTGAAGCATCGGAATCTATAACTGTTGTCACAGGAATGGTTCAAATCATAGTCAGTAAGCCGAGTCAGTCTTCTTGTACTAAAGTCGGCATTATGCCTTTTGTATTTAATTCCGATGCAATTTCTGTGTTTCATCGTCAATAAGACGGTCCAAGGGATACAGTAAACCTGAAGTGAAGCATCGGAATCAGTAACTAGTGTCACAGGAATAGTTCAAAGCATACACAGTAGGAAGAGTCAGTCTTCTAGTACTTAGGTTGGCATTGTGCATTCCCCATTTAATTCCGATGCAATTTCTGTGTTTCATAGTCCATAAGAAGGTCCAAGGGATACAGTAAACCTGGAGTGAAGCATCGGAATCTATAACTAGTGTCACAGGAATGGTTCAAAACATAGACAGTAAGAAGAGTCAGTCTTCCTTTACTTAAGTCGGCATTGTGCCTTTTGTATTTAATTCCGATTCAATTTCTGTGTTTCATCGTCTATAAGAAGGTCCAAGGGATACAGTAAACATGGAGTGAAGCATCGGAGTCTATAACTTGTGTCACAGGAATGGTTCAAAACATAGACATTAAGAAGAGTCACTCTTCTTGTACTTAATTCGGTATTGCGCCTTTTGTATTTAATTCCGATGCAATTTCTGTGTTTCATCGTCAATACGAAGGTCAGAGGGATACAGTAAACCTGAAGTGAAGCATCGGAATCTATAACTAGTGTCACAGGAATGGTTCAAAACATAGTCAGTAAGAAGAGTCAGTTTTCTTGTACTTAAGTCGGCATTGTGCCTTTTGTATTTAATTCCGATGCAATTTCTGTGTTTCATCGTCAATAAGAAAGTCCAAGGGATACATTAAACCTGGAGTGAAGCATCGGAATCAATTACTAGTGTCACAGGAATGGTTCAAAAGCATAGACAGTAGGAAGAGTCAGTCTTCTAGTACTTAAGTCGGCATTGTGCCTTTTCTATTTAATTCCGATGCAATTTCTGTGGTTCATCGTCAATAAGACGGTCAGAGGGATACAGTAAACCTGAAATGAACCATCGGAATCTATAGATAGAGTCACAGGAATGGTTCAAAACATAGACAGTAGGAAAAGTCAGTCTACATGTACTTAAGTCGGCATTGTGCCTTTTGCTTTTAATTCCGATGCAATTTCTGTGTTTCATCGTCAATAAGAAGGTCAGACGGATACAGTAAACCTGATGTGAAGCATCGGAATCTATAACTAGTTTCACAGAAATGGTTCAAAACATAGTCAGTAAGAAGAGTCAGTCTTCTTGTACTTAAGTCGGCATTGTGCCTTTTGTATTTAATTCCGATGCAATTTCTGTGTTTCATCGTCAATGAGAAGGTCAGAGGGATACAGTAAACCTGAAGTGAAGCATCGGAATCTGTAACTAGTGTCACAGGAGTTGTTCAAAGCATAGTCAGTAATCAGAGTCAGTCTTCTTGTAGTTAAGTCGGCATTGTGCCTTTTGTATTTAATTCCGATGCAATTTCTGTGTTTCATCGTCAATAAGAAGTTCGAAGGGATACAGTAAACCTGAAGTGAAGCATCGGAGTCTATTACTAGTGTCACAGGAATGGTTCAAAGCATAGACAGTAGGAAGTGTCAGTCTTCTAGTACTTAAGTGGGCATTCTGCCTTTTGTATTTAATTAGGATGCAATTTCTGTGTTTCATCGTCAATAAGATGGTCAGAGGAATACAGTAAACCTGATGTGAAGCATCGGAATCTATAACTAGTGTCACAGGAATGGTTCAAAACATAGTCAGTAAGAAGAGTCAGTCTTCTTGTACTTAAGTCGGCATTGTGCCTTTTGTATTTATATCCGAAGCAATTTCTGTGTTTCATCGTCAATAAGAAGGTTTAAGGGATACAGTAAACCTGAAGTGAAGCATCGGAATCTATAGCCTGTGTCACAAGAATGGTTCAAAGCATAGTCAGTAAGAAGAGTCCGTCTTCTTGTACTTAAGTCGGCGTTGTGCCTTTTGTATTTAATTCCGATGCAATTTCTGTGTTTCATCGTCGATAAGAAGGTCCAAGGGATACAGTAATCCTAAAGTTAAGCATCGGAATCTATGACTAGTGTCACAGGAATGGATCAAAACATAGTCAGTAAGAAGTGTCAGTCTTCTTGTACTTATGTCTGTATTCAGCCTTTTGTGTTTAACTGCGAAGCAATTTCTGTGTTTCATCGTCAATAAGAAGGTCCAAGGGATACAGTAAACTTGAAGTGAAGCATCGGAATCTATAACTAGTGTCACAGGAATGGTACAAAGCATAGTCAGTAAGAAGAGTCAGTCTTCTTTACTTAAGTCATCATTGTGCATTTTCTATTTAATTCTGATGCAATTTCTGTGTTTCATCGTTAATAAGAAGGTCCAAGGGATACAGTAAACCTGGAGTGAAGCATCGGAATCTATACCACGTGTCACAGGAAGGGTTGAAAACATAGACAGTAAGAAGAGTCAGACTACTCTTACTTAAGTCGGCATTGTGGCATTTGTATTTAATTCCGATGCAATATCTGTGTTTTATCGTCAATAAGAAGGTCCAAGGGATGCAGTAAAACAGTAGTGAAGCATCGGAGTCGATAACTAGTGTCACAGGAATGGTTGAAAACATAGACAGTAAGAGGAGTCAGTCTTCTTGTACTTAATTCGGCTTTGTGCCTTTTGTATTTAATTCCGATGCAATTTCTGTGTTTCATCGTCAAAGGGAAAGTCAGAGGGATACAGTAAACCTGAAGTGAAGCATCGGAATCTATAACTGTTCTCACAGGAATGGTTAAAAACATAGTCAGTATGAAGATTCAGTCTTCTTGTACTTGGCATTGTGCCATTTGTATTTAATTCCGATGCAATTTCTGTGTTTCATCGTCAATAAGAAAGTCCAAGGGATAGATTAAACCTGGAGTGAAGCATCGGAATCTATAATTAGTGTCACAGGGTCGGTTCAAATCATAGACAGTAAGCTGAGTGAGTATTCTTGTACTTAAGTAGGCATTGTGCTTTTTGTATTTAATTCCGATGCGATTTCTGTGTTTTATCGTCAATAAGAAGGTCAGAGGGATACAGTAATCCTGACATTAAGCCTCGGAATCTATCACTAGTGTCACAGGAATGGTTCAAAGCATAGTCAGTAAGAAGAGTCAGTCTTCCTGTAGTTAAGTCGACATTGTGCTTTTGTATTTAATTCCGATGCAAATTCTGTGTTCCATTGTCAATATGAAGGTCCAGGGGATACAGTAAACCTAAAGTGAAGCATCGGAATCTATAACTAGTGTCACAGGAACGGTTCAAAGCATAGACAGTTGGAAGAGTCATTCATCTTGTACTTAAGTCGGCATTGTGCCTTTTGTATTTAATTCCAATGCAATTTCTGTGTCTCATCGTCAATAAGAAGAACCAAGGGATACAGTAAAACTGAAAAGAACCATCGGAATCTATAACTAGTGTCACAGGAATGGTTCAAAGCATAGACAGTTGGAAGAGTCAGTCTTCTTGTACTTAAGTCGACATTGTGCTTTTGTATTTAATTCCGATGCAATTACTGTGTTCCATCGTCAATAAGAAGGTCCAAGGGATACAGTAGACCTGAATTGAAGAATCGGAATCTATAACTAGTGTCACAGGAATGGTTCAAAGCATAGACAGTAAGAAGAGTCAGTCTTCTTGTACATAAGACGGCATTGTGCCTTTTGTATTTAATTTCGATGCAATTTCTGTGTTTCATCGTCACTAAGAAGGTCAGAGGGATCCAGTAAACCTGAAGTGAAGCATCGGAATCTATAACTGTTGTCACAGGAATGGTTCAAATCATAGTCAGTAAGCCGAGTCAGTCTTCTTGTACTTAAGTCGGCATTATGCCTTTTGTATTTAATTCCGATGCAATTTCTGTGTTTCATCGTCAATAAGACGGTCCAAGGGATACAGTAAACCTGAAGTGAAGCATCGGAATCAGTAACTAGTGTCACAGGAATAGTTCAAAGCATACACAGTAGGAAGAGTCAGTCTTCTAGTACTTAGGTCGGCATTGTGCTTTCTCCATTTAATTCCGATGCAATTTCTGTGTTTCATCGTCCATAAGAAGGTCCCAGGGATACAGTAAACCTGGAGTGAAGCATCGGAATCTATAACTAGTGTCACAGGAATGGTTCAAAACATAGACAGTAAGAAGAGTCAGTCTTCCTTTACTTAAATCGGCATTGTGCCTTTTGTATTTAATTCCGATTCAATTTCTGTGTTTCATCGTCTAAAAGAAGGTCCAAGGGATACAGTAAACCTGGAGTGAAGCATCGGAGTCGATAACTTGTGTCACAGGAATGGTTCAAAACATAGACATTAAGAAGAGTCACTCTTCTTGTACTTAATTCGGTATTGCGCCTTTTGTATTTAATTCCGATGCAATTTCTGTGTTTCATCGTCAATACGAAGGTCAGAGGGATACAGTAAACCTGAAGTGAAGCATCGGAATCTATAACTAGTGTCACAGGAATGGTTCAAAACATAGTCAGTAAGAAGAGTCAGTTTTCTTGTACTTAAGTCGGCATTGTGCCTTTTGTATTTAATTCCGATGCAATTTCTGTGTTTCATCGTCAATAAGAAAGTCCAAGGGATACATTAAACCTGGAGTGAAGCATCGGAATCAATTACTAGTGTCACAGGAATGGTTCAAAAGCATAGACAGTAGGAAGAGTCAGTCTTCTAGTACCTAAGTCGGCATTGTGCCTTTTCTATTTAATTCCGATGCAATTTCTGTGGTTCATCGTCAATAAGACGGTCAGAGGGATACAGTAAACCTGAAATGAACCATCGGAATCTATAGATAGAGTCACAGGAATGGTTCAAAACATAGACAGTAGGAAAAGTCAGTCTACATGTACTTAAGTCGGCATTGTGCCTTTTCTATTTAATTCCGATGCAATTTCTGTGTTTCATCGTCAATGAGAAGGCCAGAGGGATACAGTAAACCTGAAGTGAAGCATCGGAATCTGTAACTAGTGTCACAGGAATGGTTCAAAGCATAGTCAGTAATCAGAGTCAGTCTTCTTGTAGTTAAGTCGGCATTGTGCCTTTTGTATTTAATTCCGATGCAATTTCTGTGTTTCATCGTCAATAAGAAGTTCGAAGGGATACAGTAAACCTGAAGTGAAGCATCGGAGTCTATAACTAGTGTCACAGGAAGGGGTCAAAACATAGACAGTAGGAAGTGTCAGTGTTCTAGTACTTAAGTGGGCATTCTGCCTTTTGTATTTAATTAGGATGCAATTTCTGTGTTTCATCGTCAAAGGGAAAGTCAGAGGGATACAGTAAACCTGAAAAGAACCATCGGAATCTATAGCTAGTGTCACAGGAATGGTTCAAAACATAGACAGTAGGAAAAGTCAGTCTACATGTACTTAAGTCGGCATTGTGCCTTTTGTATTTAATTCCGATGCAATTTCTGTGTTTCATCGTCAATAAGAAGGTCAGAGGGATACAGTAAACCTGATGTGAAGCATCGGAATCTATAACCAGTGTCACAGGAATGGTTCAAAACATTGTCAGTAAGAAGAGTCAGTCTTCTTGTACTTAAGTCGACATTGTGCCTTTTGTATTTAATTCCGATGCAATTTCTGTGTTTCATCGTCAATAAGAAGGTCCAAGGGATACAGTAGACCTGAATTGAAGCATCGGAATCTATAACTAGTGTCACAGGAATGGTTCAAAACATAAACAGTAAGAAGAGTCAGTCTTCTTGTACATAAGACGGCATTGTGCCTTTTGTATTTAATTCCGATGCAATTTATGTGTTTCATCGTCAATAAGAAGGTCCAAGGGATACAGTAAACCTGGGGTGATCATCGAAGTCTATAACTAGTGTCACAGGAATGGTTCAAAACATAGACAGTAAGAAGAGTCAGGCTTCATGTACTTAAGTCGGCATTGTGCCTTTTGTATTTAATTCTGATGCAATTTCTGTGTTTCATCGTCAATAAGAAGGCCACAGGGATACAATAAACCTGAAGTGAAGCATCGGAATCTATAACAAGTGTCACAGGAATGGTTCAAAACAAAGACAGTAAGAAGAGTCAGACTTCTTTTACTTAAGTCGGCATCGTGCATTTTGTATATAATTCCGATGCAATTTCTGTGTTTCATCGTCCATAAGAAGGTCCAAGGGATACAGTAAACCTGGAGTGAAGCATCGGAATCTATGTCACAGGTGCGGTTCAAACCATAGACAGTAAGATGAGTCAGTATTCTTGTACTATAGTAGGCATTGTGCTTTTTGTATTTAATTCCGATGCAATTTCTGTGTTTCATCGTCACTAAGACGGTCAGTGGGATACAGTAATCCTGAAGGTAAGCATCGGAATCTATAACTAGTGTCACAGGAATGGTTCAAAACATACTGGGTAAGAAGAGTCTGTCTTCTTGTAGTTAAGTCGGCATTGTGCCTTTTGTATTTAATTCCGATGCAATTTCTGTGTTTCATCGTCAATAAGAAGGTCCAAAGGATACAGTAAACCTGAAGTGAAGCATCGGAATCTATGACTAGTGTCACAGGAATGGTTCAAAACATAGACAGTAGGAAGAGACAGTCTTCTTGTACTTAAGTCGGCATTGTGCCTATTGTACTTAATTCCGATGCAATTTCTGTGTTTCGTCGTCAATAAGAACGTCAGAGGGATACAGTAAACCTGTAGTGAAGGATCGGAATCTATAGCTAGTGTCACAGGAACGGTTCAAAACATAGTCAGTAAGAGGAGTCAGTCTTCTTGTCCGTAAGTCGGCATTGTGCCTTTTGTATTTATTTCCGATGCAATTTCTGTATTTCATCGTCACTAAGAAGGTCCAAGGGATACAGTAAACCTGGAGTAAAGCATCGGAATATATAACTAGTGTCGCAGGAATGGTTCAAAACATAGACAGCAAGAAGAGTCAGGCTTCTGGTACTTAAGACGGCATTGTGCTTTTTGTATTTAATTCTGATGCAATTTCTGTGTTTCATCGTCAATAAGAAGGTCAGAGAGATACAGTAAACTTGAAATGAAGCATCGGAATCTATAACTAGTGTCACAGGAATGGTTCAAAACACTGACAGTAAGAAGAGTCAGACTTCTATTACTTAAGTCGGCATCGTGCCTTTTGTATTTAATTCCGATGCAATTTCTGTGTTTCATCGTCAATAAGAAGGTCCAAGGGATACAGTAAACCTGGAGTGAAGCATCGGAGTCTATAACTATTGTCACAGGAATGGTTCAAATCATAGACAGTAAGAAGAGTCAGTCTTCTTCTACGTAATTCGGCATTGTGCCTTTTGTATTTAATTCCGATGCAATTTCTGTGTTTCATCGTCAATAAGAAGGTCAGAGGGATACAGTAAACCTGAAGTGAAGCATCGGAATCTCTAACTAGTGTCACAGGAATGGTTCAAAACAAAGTCAGTATGAAGAGTCAGTCTTCTTGTACTTAAGTCGGCATTGCGCCTTTTGTATTTATTTTGATGCAATTTCTGTGTTTCATTGTCATTAAGAAGGTCAGAGGGATACAGTAAACCTGAAGTGAAGCATCGGAATCTATAACTAGTGTCACAGGAATGGTTGAAAGCATAGAGAGTTGGAAGATTCAGTCTTCTTGTACTTAAGTCGGCATTGTGCCTTTTGTATTTCATTCCGATGCAATTTCAGTGTTTCATCGTCCATAAGAAGGTCCGAGGGATACAGTAAACCTCAAGTGAAGCATCGGAATAAAAAACTAGTGTCACAGGAATGGTTCAAAACATAGACAGTAGGAAGAGTCAGTCTTCTTGTACTTAAGTCGATATTGTGCCTTTTCTATTTAATTCCGATGCAATTTCTGTGTTTCATCGTCAATAAGAAGGTTTAAGGGATACAGTAATCCTGAAGTTAAGCATCGGAATCTATGACTAGTGTCAAAGGAATGGATCAAAACATAGTCAGTAAGAAGAGTCAGTCTTCTTGTACTTATGTCTGTATTCAGCCTTTTGTGTTTAACTGCGAAGCAATTTCTGTGTTTCATCGTCAATAAGAAGGTCCAAGGGATACAGTAAACTTGAAGTGAAGCATCGGAATCTATAACTAGTGTCACAGGAATGGTACAAAGCATAGTCTGTAAGAAGAGTCAGTCTTCTTTACTTAAGTCATCATTGTGCATTTTCTATTAAATTCTGATGCAATTTCTGTGTTTCATCGTTAATAAGAAGGTCCAAGGGATACAGTAAACCTGGAGTGAAGCATCGGAATCCATACCTCGTGTCACAGGAAGGGTTGAAAACATAGACAGTAAGAAGAGTCAGACTACTCTTACTTAAGTCGGCATTGTGGCATTTGTATTTAATTCCGATGCAATATCTGTGTTTTATCGTCAATAAGAAGGTCCAAGGGATGCAGTAAAACAGGAGTGAAGCATCGGAGTCGATAACTAGTGTCACAGGAATGGTTCAAAACATAGACAGTAAGAGGAATCAGTCTTCTTGTACTTAATTCGGCTTTGTGCCTTTTGTATTTAATTCCGATGCAATTTCTGTGTTTCATCGTCAAAGGGAAAGTCAGAGGGATACAGTAAACCTGAAAAGAACCATCGGAATCTATAACTAGTGTCACAGGAATGGTTCAAAACATAGACAGTAGGAAAAGTCAGTCTGCATGTACTTAAGTCGGCATTGTGCCTTTTGTATTTAATTCCGATGCAATTTCTGTGTTTCATCGTCAATAAGAAGGTCAGAGGGATACAGTAAACCTGATGTGAAGCATCGGAATCTATAACCAGTGTCACAGGAATGGTTCAAAACATTGTCAGTAAGAAGAGTCAGTCTTCTTGTACTTAAGTCGACATTGTGCCTTTTGTATTTAATTCCGATGCAATTTCTGTGTTTCATCGTCAATAAGAAGGTCCAAGGGATACAGTAGACCTGAATTGAAGCATCGGAATCTATAACTAGTGTCACAGGAATGGTTCAAAACATAGACAGTAAGAAGAGTCAGTCTTCTTGTACATAAGACGGCATTGTGCCTTTTGTATTTAATTCCGATGCAATTTATGTGTTTCATCGTCAATAAGAAGGTCCAAGGGATACAGTAATCCTGGGGTGATCATCGAAGTCTATAACTAGTGTCACAGGAATGGTTCAAAACATAGACAGTAAGAAGAGTCAGGCTTCATGTACTTAAGTCGGCATTGTGCCTTTTGTATTTAATTCTGATGCAATTTCTGTGTTTCATCGTCAATAAGAAGGCCACAGGGATACAATAAACCTGAAGTGAAGCATCGGAATCTATAACAAGTGTCACAGGAATGGTTCAAAACAAAGACAGTAAGAAGAGTCAGACTTCTTTTACTTAAGTCGGCATCGTGCATTTTGTATATAATTCCGATGCAATTTCTGTGTTTCATCGTCCATAAGAAGGTCCAAGGGATACAGTAAACCTGGAGTGAAGCATCGGAGTCTGTAACTAGTGTCACAGGAATGGTTCAAAACATAGACAGTAAGAAGAGTCAGTCTTCTTGTACTTAATTCGGCATTGTGCCTTTTGTATTTAATTCCGATGCAATTTCTGTTTTTCATCGTCAATAAGAAGGTCAGAGGGATACAGTACACCTGATGTGAAGCATCGGAATGTATAAGTAGTGTCACAGGAATGGTTCAAAGCTTAGTCAGTAAGAAGAGTCAGTCTTGTTGTACTTAAGTCGGTATTGTGCCTTTTGTATTTAATTCTGATGCAATTTCTGTGTTTCATCGTCAATAAGAAGGTCAGAGAGATACAGTAAACTTGAAATTAAGCATCGGAATCTATAACTAGTGTCACAGGAATGGTTCAAAACACAGACAGTAAGAAGAGTCAGACTTCAATTACTTAAGTCGGCATCGTGCCTTTTGTATTTACTTCCGATGCAATTTCTGTGTTTCATCGTCAATAAGAAGGTCCAAGGGATACAGTAAACCTGGAGTGAAGCATCGGAGTCTATAACTATTGTCACAGGAATGGTTCAAATCATAGACAGTAAGAAGAGTCAGTCTTCTTCTACGTAATTCGGCATTGTGCCTTTTGTATTTAATTCCGATGCAATTTCTGTGTTTCATCGTCAATAAGAAGGTCAGAGGGATACAGTAAACCTGAAGTGAAGCATCGGAATCTCTAATTAGTGTCACAGGAATGGTTCAAAACAAAGTCAGTATGAAGAGTCAGTCTTCTTGTACTTAAGTCGGCATTGTGCCTTTTGTATTTATTTTGATGCAATTTCTGTGTTTCATTGTCATTAAGAAGGTCAGAGGGATACAGTAAACCTGAAGTGAAGCATCGGAATCTATAACTAGTGTCACAGGAATGGTTGAAAGCATAGAGAGTTGGAAGATTCAGTCTTCTTGTACTTAAGTCGGCATTGTGCCTTTTGTATTTCATTCCGACGCAATTTCAGTGTTTCATCGTCCATAAGAAGGTCCGAGGGATACAGTAAACCTCAAGTGAAGCATCGGAATAAAAAACTAGTGTCACAGGAATGGTTCAAAACATAGACAGTAGGAAGAGTCAGTCTTCTTGTACTTAAGTCGATATTGTGCCTTTTCTATTTAATTCCGATGCAATTTCTGTGTTTCATCGTCAATAAGAGGGTCAGAGGGATACAGTAAAACTGAAGTGAAGCACAAGATTCTATAACTAGTGTCACAGGAATGGATCAAAACATAGACTGTCAGAAGAGTCAGTCTTCTTGTACTTTAGTCTTCATTGCGCCTTTTGTATTTAATTCCGAAGCATTTTCTGTGTTTCATCGTCAATAAGAATGTCAGAGGGATACAGTAATCCCGAAGTTAAGCATCGTAATCTACGACTAGTGTCACAGGAATGGTTCAAAACATAGTCAGTAAGAAGATTCAGTCTTCTTGTACTTAAATCGGTATTGTGTCTTTTGTATTTAATTCCAATACAATTTCTGTGTTTCAAGGTCAATAAGAAGGTCAAAGGGATACAGTAAACCTGAAGTGAAGCATCGGAATCTATAACTAGAGTCACAGGAATGGTTCAAAACATAGACAGTAAGAAGACTCAGTCTTCTTGTACTTAAGTCGGCATTGTGCCTTTTGTATTTCATTCCGATCAATTTCTGTGTTTCATCGTCAATAGGAAGGTCCAAGGGATACAGTAAACCTGGAGTGAAGCACCGGAATCTATAACTAGTGTCACAGGAATGGTTCAAATCATAGACTGTCAGAACAGTCAGTCTCCTTGTACTTTTGTCGGCATTGTGCCTTTTGTATTTAATTCCGAAGCAATTACTGTTTTTCATCGTCAATAAGAAGGTCAGAGGGATACAGTAATCCTGAAGTTAAGCATCGGATTCTATGACTAGTGTCACAGGAATGGTTCAAAACATAGTCAGTAAGAAGAGTCAGTCTTCTTGTACTTAAGTCGGTATTGTGCCTTTTGTATTTAATTCCGATGCAATTTCTGTGTTTCATCGTCAATAAGAATGTCCAAAGGATACAGTAAACCTGAAGTGAAGCATCGGAATCTATGACTAGTGTCAGAGGAATGGTTCAAAGCATAGACAGTAGGAAGAGACAGTTTTCTTGTACTTAAGTCGGCATTGTGCCTATTGTATTTATTTCCGATGCAATTTCTGTGTTTCATCGTTAATACGAAGGTCGAAGGGATATAGGAAACCTGGAGTGAAGCATCGGAATCTATAACTAATGTCACAGGGATGGTTCAAAACATAGAGATTAAGAAGAGTCAGTCTTCTTGTACTTAAGTCGGCATTGTGCCTTTTGTATTTATATCCGATTCAATTTCTGTGTTTCATCGTCAATAAGAAGGTCAGAGGGATACAGTAAACCTGAAGTGAAGCATCGGAACCTCTAACTAGTGTCACAGGAATGGTTCAAAACAAAGTCAGTATGAAGAGTCAGTCTTCTTGTACTTAAGTCGGCATTCTGCCTTTTGTATTTATTTTGATGCAATTTCTGTGTTTCATTGTCATTAAGAAGGTCAGAGGGATACAGTAAACCTGAAGTGAAGCATCGGAATCTATAACTAGTGTCACAGGAATGGTTGAAAGCATAGAGAGTTGGAAGATTTAGTCTTCTTGTACTTAAGTCGGCATTGTGCCTTTTGTATTTCATTCCGATGCAATTTCAGTGTTTCATCGTCCATAAGAAGGTCCGAGGGATACAGTAAACCTCAAGTGAAGCATCGGAATAAAAAACTAGTGTCACAGGAATGGTTCAAAACATAGACAGTAGGAAGAGTCAGTCTTCCTGTACTTAAGTCGATATTGTGCCTTTTCTATTTAATTCCGATGCAATTTCTGTTTTTCATCGTCAATAAGAAGGTCAGAGGGATACAGTACACCTGATGTGAAGCATCGGAATGTATAAGTAGTGTCACAGGAATGGTTCAAAGCTTAGTCAGTAAGAAGAGTCAGTCTTGTTGTACTTAAGTCGGTATTGTGCCTTTTGTATTTAATTCCGATGCAATATCTGTGTTTCATCGTCAATAAGAAGGTCCAAGGGATACAGTAAACCTGGAGTGAAGCATCGGAATCTATGTCACAGGTGCGGTTCAAACCATAGACAGTAAGATGAGTCAGTATTCTTGTACTGTAGTAGGCATTGTGCTTTTTGTATTTAATTCCGATGCAATTTCTGTGTTTCATCGTCACTAAGACGGTCAGTGGGATACAGTAATCCTGAAGTTAAGCATCGGAATCTATAACTAGTGTCACAGGAATGGTTCAAAACATACTGGGTAAGAAGAGTCAGTCTTCTTGTAGTTAAGTCGGCATTGTGCCTTTTGTATTTAATTCCGATGCAATTTCTGTGTTTCATCGTCAATAAGAAGGTCCAAAGGATACAGTAAACCTGAAGTGAAGCATCGGAATCTATGACTAGTGTCACAGGAATGGTTCAAAACATAGACAGTAGGAAGAGACAGTCTTCTTGTACTTAAGTCGGCATTGTGCCTATTGTACTTAATTCCGACGCAATTTCTGTGTTTCGTCGTCAATAAGAACGTCAGAGGGATACAGTAAACCTGTAGTGAAGGATCGGAATCTATAGCTAGTGTCACAGGAACGGTTCAAAACATAGTCAGTAAGAGGAGTCAGTCTTCTTGTCCGTAAGTCGGCATTGGCCTTTTGTATTTATTTCCGATGCAATTTCTGTATTTCATCGTCACTAAGAAGGTCCAAGGGATACAGTAAACCTGGAGTAAAGCATCGGAATATATAACTAGTGTCGCAGGAATGGTTCAAAAGATAGACAGCAAGAAGAGTCAGGCTTCTGGTACTTAAGACGGCATTGTGCTTTTTGTATTTAATTCTGATGCAATTTCTGTGTTTCATCGTCAATAAGAAGGTCAGAGAGATACAGTAAACTTGAAATGAAGCATCGGAATCTATAACTAGTGTCACAGGAATGGTTTCTAAACACAGACAGTAAGAAGAGTCAGACTTCAATTACTTAAGTCGGCATCGTGCCTTTTGTATTTAATTCCGATGCAATTTCAGTGTTTCATCGTCAATAAGAAGGTCCAAGGGATACAGTAAACCTGGAGTGAAGCATCGGAGTCTATAACTATTGTCACAGGAATGGTTCAAATCATAGACAGTAAGAAGAGTCAGTCTTCTTCTACGTAATTCGGCATTGTGCCTTTTGTATTTAATTCCGATGCAATTTCTGTGTTTCATCGTCAATAAGAAGGTCAGAGGGATACAGTAAACCTGAAGTGAAGCATCGGAATCTCTAACTAGTGTCACAGGAATGGTTCAAAACAAAGTCAGTATGAAGAGTCAGTCTTCTTGTACTTAAGTCGGCATTGTGCCTTTTGTATTTATTTTGATGCAATTTCTGTGTTTCATTGTCATTAAGAAGGTCAGAGGGATACAGTAAACCTGAAGTGAAGCATCGGAATCTATAACTAGTGTCACAGGAATGGTTGAAAGCATAGAGAGTTGGAAGATTCAGTCTTCTTGTACTTAAGTCGGCATTGTGAATTTTGTATTTCATTCCGATGCAATTTCAGTGTTTCATCGTCCATAAGAAGGTCCGAGGGATACAGTAAACCTCAAGTGAAGCATCGGAATAAAAAACTAGTGTCACAGGAATGGTTCAAAACATAGACAGTAGGAAGAGTCAGTCTTCTTGTACTTAAGTCGATATTGTGCCTTTTCTATTTAATTCCGATGCAATTTCTGTGTTTCATCGTCAATAAGAGGGTCAGAGGGATACAGTAAAACTGAAGTGAAGCACAAGATTCTATAACTAGTGTCACAGGAATGGATCAAAACATAGACTGTCAGAAGAGTCAGTCTTCTTGTACTTTAGTCTTCATTGCGCCTTTTGTATTTAATTCCGAAGCATTTTCTGTGTTTCATCGTCAATAAGAATGTCAGAGGGATACAGTAATCCCGAAGTTAAGCATCGTAATCTACGACTAGTGTCACAGGAATGGTTCAAAACATAGTCAGTAAGAAGATTCAGTCTTCTTGTACTTAAATCGGTATTGTGTCTTTTGTATTTAATTCCAATACAATTTCTGTGTTTCATAGTCAATAAGAAGGTCAAAGGGATACAGTAAACCTGAAGTGAAGCATCGGAATCTATAACTAGAGTCACAGGAATGGTTCAAAACATAGACAGTAAGAAGACTCAGTCTTCTTGTACTTAAGTCGGCATTGTGCCTTTTGTATTTCATTCCGATCAATTTCTGTGTTTCATCGTCAATAGGAAGGTCCAAGGGATACAGTAAACCTGGAGTGAAGCACCGGAATCTATAACTAGTGTCACAGGAATGGTTCAAATCATAGACTGTCAGAACAGTCAGTCTCCTTGTACTTTTGTCGGCATTGTGCCTTTTGTATTTAATTCCGAAGCAATTACTGTTTTTCATCGTCAATAAGAAGGTCAGAGGGATACAGTAATCCTGAAGTTAAGCATCGGATTCTATGACTAGTGTCACAGGAATGGTTCAAAACATAGTCAGTAAGAAGAGTCAGTCTTCTTGTACTTAAGTCGGTATTGTGCCTTTTGTATTTAATTCCGATGCAATTTCTGTGTTTCATCGTCAATAAGAATGTCCAAAGGATACAGTAAACCTGAAGTGAAGCATCGGAATCTATGACTGGTGTCAGAGGAATGGTTCAAAGCATAGACAGTAGGAAGAGACAGTTTTCTTGTACTTAAGTCGGCATTGTGCCTATTGTATTTATTTCCGACGCAATTTCTGTGTTTCATCGTTAATACGAAGGTCGAAGGGATATAGGAAACCTGGAGTGAAGCATCGGAATCTATAACTAATGTCACAGGGATGGTTCAAAACATAGAGATTAAGAAGAGTCAGTCTTCTTGTACTTAAGTCGGCATTGTGCCTTTTGTATTTATATCCGATTCAATTTCTGTGTTTCATCGTCAATAAGAGAGTCAGAGGGATACAGTAAACCTGAAGTGAAGCATCGGAATCTCTAACTAGTGTCACAGGAATGGTTCAAGACAAAGTCAGTATGAAGAGTCAGTCTTCTTGTACTTAAGTCGGCATTCTGCCTTTTGTATTTATTTTGATGCAATTTCTGTGTTTCATTGTCATTAAGAAGGTCAGAGGGATACAGTAAACCTGAAGTGAAGCATCGGAATCTATAACTAGTGTCACAGGAATGGTTGAAAGCATAGAGAGTTGGAAGATTTAGTCTTCTTGTACTTAAGTCGGCATTGTGCCTTTTGTATTTCATTCCGATGCAATTTCAGTGTTTCATCGTCCATAAGAAGGTCCGAGGGATACAGTAAACCTCAAGTGAAGCATCGGAATAAAAAACTAGTGTCACAGGAATGGTTCAAAACATAGACAGTAGGAAGAGTCAGTCTTCCTGTACTTAAGTCGATATTGTGCCTTTTCTATTTAATTCCGATGCAATTTCTGTGTTTCATCGTCAATAAGAGGGTCAGAGGGATACAGTAAAACTGAAGTGAAGCACAAGATTCTATAACTAGTGTCACAGGAATGGATCAAAACATAGACTGTCAGAAGAGTCAGTCTTCTTGTACTTTAGTCTTCATTGCGCCTTTTGTATTTAATTCCGAAGCATTTTCTGTGTTTCATCGTCAATAAGAAGGTCCAAGGGATACAGTAAACCTGAAGTGAAGTATCGGAATTTATAACTAGTGTCACAGGAATGGTTCAAAACATAGTCAGTAAGAGGAGTCAGTCTTCTAGTACATAAGTCGGCATTTTGCCTTTTGTATTTAATTCCGATACAATTTCTGTGTTTCATCGTCAATAAGAAGGTCCAAGGGATACAGTAAACCTGGAGTGAAGCATCGGAATCTATAACTAGTGTCACAGGAATGGATCAAAACATAGACAGTAGGAAGAGTCGGTCTTCTTGTACTTAAGTGGGCATTGCGCCTATTGTATTTAATTCCGATGCAATTTCTGTGTTTCATCGTCAATAAGAAGGTCCAAGGGATACAGTAAACCTGGAGTGAAACATCGGAATCTATAACTAGTGTCACAGGAATGGATCAAAACATAGACAGTAGGAAGAGTCGGTCTTCTTGTACTTAAGTGGGCATTGCGCCTATTGTATTTAATTCCGATACAATTTCTGTGTTTCATCGTCAATAAGAAGGTCCAAGGGATACAGTAAACCTGGAGTGAAGCATCGGAATCTATAACTAGTGTCACAGGAATGGATCAAAACATAGACAGTAGGAAGAGTCGGTCTTCTTGTACTTAAGTGGGCATTGCGCCTATTGTATTTAATTCCGATGCAATTTCTGTGTTTCATCGTCAATAAGAAGGTCCAAGGGATACAGTAAACCTGGAGTGAAGCATCGGAATCTATAACTAGTGTCACAGGGATGGTTCAAAACATAGACAGTAAGAAGAGTCAGTCTCCTTGTACTTAATTCGGCATTGTGCCTTTTATATTTAATTCTGATGCAATTTCTGTGTTTCATCGTCAATGAGAAGGTCAGAGGGATACAGTAAACCTGATGTCAAGCATCGAAATCTATAACTAGTGTCACAGGAATGGTTCAAAGCATAGTCAGTACGAAGAGACAGTCTTCTTGGAATTAAGTCGGTATTGTGCGTTTTGTATTTAATTCCGATGCAATTTCTGTGTTTCATCGTCAATAAGAAGGTCCAAGGGATACAGTAAACCTGGAGTGAAGCATCGGAATCTATAACTAGTGTCACAGGGACGGTTCAAAACATAGACAGTAAAATGTGTCAGTATTCTTGTACTTTTGTCGGTATAGTGCTTTTTGTATTTAATTCCGATGCAATTTCTGTGTTTCATCGTCACTAAGAAGGTCAGTGGGATACAGTAATACTGAAGTTAAGCATCGGAATCTATAACTAGTGTCACAGGAATGGTTCAAAACATAGACAGTAGGAAGAGTCAGTCTTCTTGTACTTAAGTCGGTATTGTCCCTTTTATATTCAATTCCGATACAATTCCTTTGTTTCAACGTCAATTAGAAGGTCCAAGGGAAACAGTAAACCTGAAGTGAAGCATCGGAATCTATTACTAGTGTCACAGGAATGGTTCAAAACATAGAGAGTTGGAAGATTCGGTCATCTTGTACTTAAGTCGGCATTGTGCCTTTTCTATTTTTATTCCGATGCAATTTCTGTGTTTCATCGTCAATAAGACGGTCAGAGGGATACAGTAAACCTGAAGAGAAGCATCGGAATCTATAACTAGTGTCACAGGAATGGTTCAAAGCATAGACAGTTGGAAGAGGCAGTCTTCATGTACTTAAGTCGGCATTGTGCTTTTTGTATTTAATTCCGATGCAATTTCTGTGTTTCATCGTCAATAAAAAGGTCCAAGGGATACAGTAAACCTGGAGTGAAGCATCGGAATCTATAACTAGTGTCACAGGGACGGTTCAAAACATAGTCAGTAAGAAGAGTCAGTCTTCTTGAACTTAAGTCGGCATTGTGCCTTTTGTATTTAATTTCGATGCAATTTCTGTGCTTCATCGTCAATAAGAAGGTCCAAGGGATACAGTAGACCTGAAATGAAGCATCGGGATCTATAAGTAGTGTCACAGGAATGGTTCAAAACATAGACAGTAGGAAAAGTCAGTCTACATGTACTTATATCGGCATTGTGCCTTTTGTATTTAATTCCGATGCAATTTCTGTGTTTCATCGTCAATAAGAAGATCAGAGGGATACATTAAACCTGATGTGAAGCATCGAAATTTATAACTAGTGTCACAGGAATGGTTCAAAACATAGTCAGTAAGAAGAGTCAGTCTTCTTGTTCTTAAGTCGGCATTGTGCATATTGTATTTAATTCCGATGCAATTTCTGTGTTTCATCGTCAAAAGAAGGTCCAAGGGATACAGTAGACCTGAATTGAAGCATCGGAATCTATAAGTAGTGTCACAGGAATGGTTCAAAACATAGACAGTAAGAAGAGTCAGTCTTCTTGTACTTAAGTCGGCATTGTGCCTTTTGTATTTAATTTTGATGCAATTTCTGTGTTTCATCGTCAATAAGAAGGTCAGAGGGATACAGTAAACCTGAGGTGAAGCATCGGAATCTATAACTAGAGTCGCAGGAATGGTTCAAAACATAGACAGTAAGAAGAGTCAGTCTTCTTGTACTTAAGTCGGCATTGTGCCTTTTGTATTTAATTTCGATGCAATTTCTGTGTTTCATCGTAAATAAGAAGGTCCAAGGGATACAGTAAACCTGGAGTGAAGCACCGGAACCTATAACTAGTGTCACAGGAATGGTTCAAGACATAGACTGTCAGAAGAGTCAGTCTTCTTGTACGTTAGTCGGCATTGTGCCTTTTGTATTTAATTCCGATGCAATTTCTGTGTTTCATCGTCAATAAGAAGGTCCAAGGGATACAGTAAACCTGGAGTGAAGCATCGGAATCTATAACTAGTGTCACAGGAATGGTTCAAACATAGACAGTAAGAAGAGTCGGTCTTCTTGTACTTATGTCTGCATTGTGCCTTTTGTATTTAATTCCGATGCAATTTCTGTGTCTCATCGTCAATAGGAAGGTCCAAGGGTACAGTAAACCTGGAGTGAAGCATGGGAATCTATAACTTGTGTCACAGGGATGGTTCAAAACATAGACAGTAAGAAGAGTCAGTCTTCTTGTACTTAAGTCGGCATTGTGCCTTTTGTACTTAATTCCGACGCAATTTCTGTGTTTCATCGTCAATAAGAAGGTCATAGGGATACAGTAATCCTGGAGTTAAGCATCGGAATCTATGACTAGTGTCACAGGAATGGTTCAAAACATAGACAGTACGAAGAGTCAGTCTCCTTGTACTTAAGTCGGCATTGTGCCTTTTGTATTTAATTCCGATGCAATTTCTGTGTTTCATCGTCAATAAGAAGGTCCAAGGGATAAAGTAAACCTGGAGTGAAGCATCGGAATCTATAACTAGTGTCACAGGAATGGTTCAAATCATAGACAGTAAGAAGAGTCAGACATCTATTACTTAAGTCGGCATTGTGCCTTTTGTATTTAATTCCGATGCAATTTCTGTGTCTCATCGTCAATAAGAAGGTCCGAGGGATGCAGTAAACCTGAAATGAACCATCGGAATCTATAACTTGTGTCACGGGAATGGTTCAAAACATAGTCAGTAAGAAGAGTCAGTCCTCATGTACTTAAGTCGGCATTTTGCCTTTTGTACTTAATTCCGACGCAATTTCTGTGTTTCATCGTTAATAAGAAGGTCCAAGGGATACAGTAAACCTGAAAGGAACCATCGGAATCTATAACTAGTGTCACAGGAATGGTTCAAAACATAGACAGTAGGAAAAGTCAGTCTTCTTGTACTTAAGTCGGCATTGTGTCTTTTGTATTTAATTTTGATGCAATTTCTGTGTTTCATCGTCAATAAGAAGGTCAGAGGGATACAGTAAACCTGAGGTGAAGCATCGGAATCTATAACTAGAGTCGCAGGAATGGTTCAAAACATAGACAGTAAGAAGAGTCAGTCTTCTTGTACTTAAGTCGGCATTGTGCCTTTTGTATTTAATTTCGATGCAATTTCTGTGTTTCATCGTCAATAACAAGGTCCAAGGGATACAGTAAACCTGGAGTGAAGCATCAGAGTCTACATCTAGTGCCACAGGAGTGGTTCAAATCACAGACAGTAAGAAGAGTCAGTCTCCTTGTACTTAATTCGGCATTGTGCGTTTTGTATTTAGTTCCGATGCAATTTCTGTGTTTCATCGTCAATTAGAAGGTCCAAGGGATACAGTAAACCTGAAGTGAAACATCGGAATCTATAACTAGTGTCACAGGGACGGTTCAAAACATAGACAGTAAGATGAGTCAGTATTCTTGTACTTTAGTCGGCATTGTGCTTTTTGTATTTAATTCCGAAGGAATTTCTGTGTTTCATCGTCAATAAGAAGGTCCAAGGGATACAGTAGACCTGAAATGAAGCATCGGGATCTATAAGTAGTGTCACAGGAATGGTTCAAAACATAGACAGTAGGAAAAGTCAGTCTACATGTACTTATATCGGCATTGTGCCTTTTGTATTTAATTCCGATGCAATTTCTGTGTTTCATCGTCAATAAGAAGATCAGAGGGATACATTAAACCTGATGTGAAGCATCGAAATTTATAACTAGTGTCACAGGAATGGTTCAAAACATAGTCAGTAAGAAAAGTCAGTCTTCTTGTTCTTAAGTCGGCATTGTGCATATTGTATTTAATTCCGATGCAATTTCTGTGTTTCATCGTCAAAAAGAAGGTCCAAGGGATACAGCAGACCTGAATTGAAGCATCGGAATCTACAAGTAGTGTCACAGGAATGGTTCAAAACATAGACAGTAAGAAGAGTCAGTCTTCTTGTACTTAAGTCGGCATTGTGTCTTTTGTATTTAATTTTGATGCAATTTCTGTGTTTCATCGTCAATAAGAAGGTCAGAGGGATACAGTAAACCTGAGGTGAAGCATCGGAATCTATAACTAGAGTCGCAGGAATGGTTCAAAACATAGACAGTAAGAAGAGTCAGTCTTCTTGTACTTAAGTCGGCATTGTGCCTTTTGTATTTAATTTCGATGCAATTTCTGTGTTTCATCGTAAATAAGAAGGTCCAAGGGATACAGTAAACCTGGAGTGAAGCACCGGAACCTATAACTAGTGTCACAGGAATGGTTCAAGACATAGACTGTCAGAAGAGTCAGTCTTCTTGTACGTTAGTCGGCATTGTGCCTTTTGTATTTAATTCCGATGCAATTTCTGTGTTTCATCGTCAATAAGAAGGTCCAAGGGATACAGTAAACCTGGAGTGAAGCATCGGAATCTATAACTAGTGTCACAGGAATGGTTCAAACATAGACAGTAAGAAGAGTCGGTCTTCTTGTACTTATGTCTGCATTGTGCCTTTTGTATTTAATTCCGATGCAATTTCTGTGTCTCATCGTCAATAGGAAGGTCCAAGGGTACAGTAAACCTGGAGTGAAGCATGGGAATCTATAACTTGTGTCACAGGGATGGTTCAAAACATAGACAGTAAGAAGAGTCAGTCTTCTTGTACTTAAGTCGGCATTGTGCATATTGTACTTAATTCCGACGCAATTTCTGTGTTTCATCGTCAATAAGAAGGTCATAGGGATACAGTAATCCTGGAGTTAAGCATCGGAATCTATGACTAGTGTCACAGGAATGGTTCAAAACATAGACAGTACGAAGAGTCAGTCTCCTTGTACTTAAGTCGGCATTGTGCCTTTTGTATTTAATTCCGATGCAATTTCTGTGTTTCATCGTCAATAAGAAGGTCCAAGGGATAAAGTAAACCTGGAGTGAAGCATCGGAATCTATAACTAGTGTCACAGGAATGGTTCAAATCATAGACAGTAAGAAGAGTCAGACATCTATTACTTAAGTCGGCATTGTGCCTTTTGTATTTAATTCCGATGCAATTTCTGTGTCTCATCGTCAATAAGAAGTTCCGAGGGATGCAGTAAACCTGAAATGAACCATCGGAATCTATAACTTGTGTCACGGGAATGGTTCAAAACATAGTCAGTAAGAAGAGTCAGTCCTCATGTACTTAAGTCGGCATTTTGCCTTTTGTACTTAATTCCGACGCAATTTCTGTGTTTCATCGTTAATAAGAAGGTCCAAGGGATACAGTAAACCTGAAAGGAACCATCGGAATCTATAACTAGTGTCACAGGAATGGTTCAAAACATAGACAGTAGGAAAAGTCAGTCTACATGTACTTAAGTCGTCATTGTGCCTTTCGTATTTAATTCCGTGAAATTTCTGTGTTTCATCGTCAATAAGAAGGTCAGAGGGATACAGTAAACCTGAAGTGAAGCATCGGAATCTATAACTAGTGTCACAGGAATGGTTCAAAACATAGACATTCGGAAGAGTCAGTCTTCTAGTACTTAAGTCAGTATTGTGCCTTTTGTATTTAATTCCGATGCAATTTCTGTGTTTCATCGTCAATAAGAAGGTCAGAGGGATACAGTAAACCTGTAGTGAAGCATCGGAATCTATAACTAGTGTCACAGGAATGTTTCAAATCATATAGAGTTGGAAGATTCAGTCTTCTTGTACTTAAGTCGGCATTGTGCCTGTTGTATTTCATTCCGATGCATTTTCTGTGTTTCATCGTACATAAGAAGGTCCGAGGGCTACAGTAAACCTCAAGCGAAGCATCGGAATAAAAAACTAGTGTCACAGGAATGGTTCAAAACATAGAGAGTAGGAAGAGTCAGTCTTCTTGTACTAACGTCCGAATTGTGCATTTTCTATATAATTCCGATGCAATTTCTGTGTTTCATCGTCAATAAGAAGGTCAGAGGGATACAGTAAACCTGGAGAAAAGCATCGCAATCTATAACTTGTGTCACAGGGACGGTTCAAAGCATTGACAGTAACAAGAGGCAGTCTTCATGTACTTAAGTCGGCACTGTGCTTTTTGTTTTTAATTCCGATGCAATTTCTGTGTTTCATCGTCAATAAGAAGGTCATAGGGATACAGTAATCCTGAAGTTAAGCATCGGAATCTATGACTAGTGTCACAGGAATGGTTCAAAACATAGTCAGTAAGAAGAGTCAGTCTCCTTGTACTTATGTCGGTATTGTGCATTTTGTATTTAATTCCGATGCAATTTTTGTGTATCATCGTCAATTAGAAGGTCCAAGGGATACAGTAAACCTGAAGTGAAGCATCGGAATCTATGACTAGTGTCACAGGAATGGTTCAAAACATAGACAGTAGGAAGACTCAGTCTTCTTGTACTTAAGTCGGCATTGTGCCTATTGTATTTAATTCCGATGCAATTTCTGTGTTTCATCGTCAATAAGACGGCCCAAGGGCTACAGTAAACCTGGAATGAAGCATCGGAATCTATAACTAGTGTCACAGGGATGGTTCAAACATAGTCAGTAAGAAGAGTCAGACTTCTCTTAATTAAGTCGGCATTGTGCCTTTTGTATTTAATTCCGATGCAATTTCTGTGTTTCATCGTCAATAACAAGGTCCAAGGGATACAGTAAACCTGGAGTGAAGCATCAGAGTCTACATCTAGTGTCACAGGAGTGGTTCAAATCATAGACAGTAAGAAGAGTCAGTCTCCTTGTACTTAATTCGGCATTGTGCGTTTTGTATTTAGTTCCGATGCAATTTCTGTGTTTCATCGTCAATTAGAAGGTCCAAGGGATACAGTAAACCTGAAGTGAAACATCGGAATCTATAACTAGTGTCACAGGGACGGTTCAAAACATAGACAGTAAAATGAGTCAGTATTCTTGTACTTTAGTCGGCATTGTGCTTTTTGTATTTAATTCCGAAGGAATTTCTGTGTTTCATCGTCACTAAGAAGGTCAGTGGGATACAGTAATCCTGAAGTTAAGCATCGGAATCTATAACTAGTGTCACAGGAATGGTTCAAAACATAGACAGTAGGAAGAGTCAGTCATCTTGTACTTAAGTCGGTATTGTCCCTTTTATATTTAATTCCGATGTAATTTCTGTGTTTCATCGTCAATAAGAAGGTCCAAGGGATACAGCAAACCTGTAATGAACCATCGGAATCTATAACTAGTGTCACAGGAATGGTTCAAAACATAGACAGTAGGAAAAGTCAGTCTACATGTACTTAAGATGGCATTGTGCCTTTTGTATTTAATTCCGATGCAATTTCTGTGTTTCATCGTCAATAAGAAGGTCAGAGGGATACAGTAAACCTGATGTGAAGCATCGAAATTTATAACTAGTGTCACAGGAATGGTTCAAAACATAGTCAGTAAGAAGAGTCAGGCTTCTTGTTCTTAAGTCGGCATTGTGCCTTTTGTATTTAATTCCGATGCAATTTCTGTGTTTCATCGTCAATAAGAAGGTCCAAGGGATACAGTAGACCTGAATTGAAGCATTGGAAAATATAAGTAGTGTCACAGGAATGGTTCAGAACATAGACAGTAAGAAGAGTCAGTCTTCTTGTACTTAAATCGGCATTGTGCCTTTTGTATTTAATTTTGATGCAATTTCTGTGATTCATCGTCAATAAGGAGGTCAGAGGGATACAGTAAACCTGAGGTGAAGCATCGGAATCCATAACTAGTGTCACAGGAATGGTTGAAAACATAGACAGTAGGAAAAATCAGTCTACATGTACGTAAGTCGGCATTGTGCCTTTTGTGTTTAATTCCGATGCAATTTCTGTGTTTCATCGTCAATAAGAAGGTCAGAGGGATACAGTAAACGTTAAGTGATGCATCGGAATCTATAACTAGTGTCACAGGAATGGTTCAAAACATAGTCAGTAAGAAGAGTCAATCTTCTTGTACTTAAGTCGGCATTGTGCCTTTTGTATTTAATTCCGATGCAATTTCTGTGTTTCATCGTCAATAAGAAGATCAGAGGGATACATTAAACCTGATGTGAAGCATCGAAATTTATAACTAGTGTCACAGGAATGGTTCAAACATAGTCAGTAAGAAGAGTCAGTCTTCTTGTTCTTAAGTCGGCATTGTGCTTTTTGTATTTAATTCCAATGCAATTTCTGCGTTTCATCGTCAATAAGAAGGTCCAAGGGATACAGTAGGCCTGAATTGAAGCATCGGAATCTATAAGTAGTGTCACAGGAATGGTTCAAAACATAGACAAAAAAAAGAGTCAGTCTTCTTGTACTTAAGTCGGCATTGTGTCTTTTGTATTTAATTTTGATGCAATTTCTGTGTTTCATCGTCGATAAGAAGGTCAGTGGGATACAGTAAACCTGAGGTGAAGCATCGGAATCTATAACTAGAGTCACAGGAATGGTTCAAAACATAGACAGTAAGAAAAGTGAGTCTTCTTGTACTTAAGTCGGCATTGTGCCTTTTGTATTTAATTCCGATGCAATTTCAGTGTTTCATCGTAAATAAGAAGGTCCAAGGGATACAGTAAACCTGGAGTGAAGCACCGGAACCTATAACTAGTGTCACAGGAATGGTTCAAGACATAGACTGTCAGAAGAGTCAGTCTTCTTGTACTTTAGTCGGCATTGTGCCTTTTATATTTAAATCCGATGCAATTTCTGTGTTTCATCGTTACTAAGAAGGTCCAAGGGATACAGTAAACCTAGAGTGAAGCATCGGAATCTATAACTAGTGTCACAGGAATGGTTCAAACATAGACAGTAAGAAGAGTCGGTCTTCTTGTACTTACGTCGGCATTGTGCCTTTTGTATTTAATTCCGATGCAATTTCTGTGTCTAATCGTCAATAAGAAGGTCCGAGGGATGCAGTAAACCTGAAATGAACCATCGGAATCTATAACTAGTGTCACGGAAATGGTTCAAACATAGTCAGTAAGTAGAGTCAGGCTTCATGTACTTAAGTCGGCATTTTGCCTTTTGTATTTAATTCCGATGCAATTTCTGTGTTTCATCGTTAATAAGAAGGTCCAAGGGATACAGTAAACCTGAAATGAACCATCGGACTCTATAACTAGTGTCACAGGAATGGTACAAAACATAGTCAGTAAGAAGAGTCAGTCTTCTTGTACTTAAGTCGGCATTGTGCCTTTTGTATTTAATTCCGTGTGTTTCATCGTCAATAAGAAGGACCAAGGCATACAGTAAACCTGAAGTGAAGCATCGGAATCTATAACTAGTGTCACAGGAATGGTTCAAAACATAGACAGTCGGAAAGTCAGTCTTCTTGTACTTAAGTCAGTATTGTGCCCTTTGTATTTAATTCCGATGCAATTTCTGTGTTTCATCGTCAATAAGAAGGTCAGAGGGATACAGTAAACCTGTAGTGAAGCATCGGAATCTATAACTAGTGTCACAGGAATGTTTCAAATCATAGAGAGTTGGAAGATTCAGTCTTCTTGTACTTAAGTCGGCATTGTGCCTTTTGTATTTCATTCCGATGCATTTTCTGTGTTTCATCGTACATAAGAAGGTCCGAGGGATACAGTAAACGTCAAGTGAAGCATCGGAATAAAAAACTAGTGTCACAGGAATGGTTCAAAACATAGAGAGTAGGAAGAGTCAGTCTTCTTGTACTTACGTCCGAATTGTGCCTTTTCTATATAATTCCGATGCAATTTTTGTGTTTCATCGTCAATAAGAAGGTCAGAGGGATACAGTAAACCTGGAGTAAAGCATCGCAATCTATAACTTGTGTCACAGGGATGGTTCAAAACATAGACAGTAAGAAGAGTCAGTCTTCTTGTACTTAAGTCGGCACTGTGCCTTTTGTATTTAATTCCGATGCAATTTCTGTGTTTCATCGTGAATAAGAAGGTCATAGGGATACAGTAATCCTGAAGTTAAGCATCGGAATCTATGACTAGTGTCACAGGAATGGTTCAAAACATAGTCAGTAAGAAGAGACAGTCTCCTTGTACTTATGTCGGTATTGTGCCTTTTGTATTTAATTCCGATGCAATTTTTGTGTTTCATCGTCAATTAGAAGGTCCAAGGGATACAGTAAACCTGAAGTGAAGCATCGGAATCTATGACTAGTGTCACAGGAATGGTTCAAAACATAGACAGTAGGAAGACTCAGTCTTCTTGTACTCAAGTCGGCATTGTGCCTACTGTATTTAATTCCGATGCAATTTCTGTGTTTCATCGTCAATAAGACGGTCCAAGGGATACAGTAAACCTGGAATGAAGCATCGGAATCTATAACTAGTGTCACAGGGATGGATTAAAAACATGGTCAGTAAGAAGAGTCAGACTTCTTTTAATTAAGTCGGCATTGTGCCTTTTGTCTTTAATTCCGATGCAATTTCTGTGTTTCATCGTCAATAAGAAGGTCCAAGGGATACAGTAAACCTGGAGTGAAGCATCAGAGTCTACATCTAGTGTCACAGGAGTGGTTCAAATCATAGACAGTAAGAAGAGTCGGTCTCCTTGTACTTAATTCGGCATTGTGCCTTTTCTATTTAATTCCGATGCAATTTCTGTGTTTCATCGTCAATAAGAAGGTCAGAGGGATACAGTAAACCCGATGTGAAGCATGGGAATCTATAACTAGTGTCATTGGAATGGTTCAAAACATAGTCAGTACGAAGAGACAGTCTTCTTGTAATTAAGTCGGTATTGTGCGTTTTGTATTTAATTCCGATGCAATTTCTGTGTTTCATCGTCAATAAGAAGGTCCAAGGGATACAGTAAACCTGTAGTGAAACATCGGAATCTATAACTAGTGTCACAGGGACGGTTCAAAACATAGACAGTAAGATGAGTCAGTATTCTTGTACTTTAGTCGGCATTGTGCTTTTTGTATTCAATTCCGAAGCAATTTCTGTGCTTCATCGTCACTAAGAAGGTCAGTGGGTTCCAGTAATCCTGAAGTTATGCATCGGAATCTATAACTAGTGTCACAGGAATGGTTCAAAACATAGACAGTAGGAAGAGTCAGTCTTCTTGTACTTAAGTCGGTATTGTCCCTTTTATATTTAATTCCGATGCAATTTCTGTGTTTCATCATCAATAAGAAGGTCAGAGGGATACAGTAAACCTGAAGTGAAGCATCGGAATCTATAACTAGTGTCACAGGAATGGTTCAAATCATAGAGAGTTGGAAGATTCAGTCATCTTGTACTTAAGTAAGCATTGTGCCTTTTCTATTTTTATTCCGATGCATTTTCTGTGTTTCATCGTCAATAAGACGGTCAGAGGGATACAGTAAACCTGAAGTGAAGCATCGGAATCTATAACCAGTGTCACAGGAATGGTTCGAAACATAGTCAGTAAGAAGAGTCAGTCTTCTTGTTCTTAAGTCGGCATTGTGCATTTTGTATTTAATTCCGATGCAATTTCTGTGTTTCATCGTCAATAAGAAGGTCCAAGGGATACAGTAGACCTGAATTGAAGCATCGGAATCTATAAGTACTGTCACAGGAATGGTTCAGAACATAGACAGTAAGAAGAATCAGTCTTCTTGTACTTAAATCGGCATTGTGCCTTTTGTATTTAATTTTGATGCAATTTCTGTGTTTCATCGTCAATAAGAAGGTCAGAGGGATATAGTAAACCTGAGGTGAAGCATCGGAATCTATAACTAGAGTCACAGGAATGGTTCAAAACATAGACAGTAAGGAGAGTCAGTCTTCTTGTACTTAAGTCGGCATTGTGCCTTTTGTAGTTAATTCCGATGCAATTTCTGTGTCTCACCGTCAATAGGAAGGTCCAAGCGATACAGTAAACCTGGAGTGAAGCATCGGAATCTATAACCTCTGTCACAGGGATGGTTCAAATCATTGACAGTAAGAAGAGTCAGTCTTCTTGCACTTAAGTCGGCATTGTGCCTTTTTTATTTAATTCCGATGCAATTTCTGTGTTTCATCGTCAACAAGAAGGTCATAGGGATACAGTAATCCTGAAGTTAAGCATCGGAATCTATGACTAGTGTCACAGGAATGGTTCAAAACATAGACAGTAAGAAGAATCAGTCTCCTTGTACTTAAGTCGGCATTGTGCCTGTTGTATTTCATTCCGATGCATTTTCTGTGTTTCATCGTACATAAGAAGGTCGGAGGGCTACAGTAAACCTCAAGTGAAGCATCGGAATAAAAAACTAGTGTCACAGGAATGGTTCAAAACATAGAGAGTAGGAAGAGTCAGTCTTCTTGTACTAACGTCCGAATTGTGCATTTTCTATATAATTCCGATGCAATTTCTGTGTTTCATCGTCAATAAGAAGGTCAGAGGGATACAGTAAACCTGGAGAAAAGCATCGCAATCTATAACTTGTGTCACAGGGACGGTTCAAAGCATTGACAGTAACAAGAGGCAGTCTTCATGTACTTAAGTCGGCACTGTGCTTTTTGTTTTTAATTCCGATGCAATTTCTGTGTTTCATCGTCAATAAGAAGGTCATAGGGATACAGTAATCCTGAAGTTAAGCATCGGAATCTATGACTAGTGTCACAGGAATGGTTCAAAACATAGTCAGTAAGAAGAGTCAGTCTCCTTGTACTTATGTCGGTATTGTGCATTTTGTATTTAATTCCGATGCAATTTTTGTGTATCATCGTCAATTAGAAGGTCCAAGGGATACAGTAAACCTGAAGTGAAGCATCGGAATCTATGACTAGTGTCACAGGAATGGTTCAAAACATAGACAGTAAGAAGACTCAGTCTTCTTGTACTTAAGTCGGCATTGTGCCTATTGTATTTAATTCCGATGCAATTTCTGTGTTTCATCGTCAATAAGACGGCCCAAGGGCTACAGTAAACCTGGAATGAAGCATCGGAATCTATAACTAGTGTCACAGGGATGGTTCAAACATAGTCAGTAAGAAGAGTCAGACTTCTCTTAATTAAGTCGGCATTGTGCCTTTTGTATTTAATTCCGATGCAATTTCTGTGTTTCATCGTCAATAACAAGGTCCAAGGGATACAGTAAACCTGGAGTGAAGCATCAGAGTCTACATCTAGTGTCACAGGAGTGGTTCAAATCATAGACAGTAAGAAGAGTCAGTCTCCTTGTACTTAATTCGGCATTGTGCGTTTTGTATTTAGTTCCGATGCAATTTCTGTGTTTCATCGTCAATTAGAAGGTCCAAGGGATACAGTAAACCTGAAGTGAAACATCGGAATCTATAACTAGTGTCACAGGGACGGTTCAAAACATAGACACAAAATGAGTCAGTATTCTTGTACTTTAGTCGGCATTGTGCTTTTTGTATTTAATTCCGAAGGAATTTCTGTGTTTCATCGTCACTAAGAAGGTCAGTGGGATACAGTAATCCTGAAGTTAAGCATCGGAATCTATAACTAGTGTCACAGGAATGGTTCAAAACATAGACAGTAGGAAGAGTCAGTCATCTTGTACTTAAGTCGGTATTGTCCCTTTTATATTTAATTCCGATGTAATTTCTGTGTTTCATCGTCAATAAGAAGGTCCAAGGGATACAGCAAACCTGTAATGAACCATCGGAATCTATAACTAGTGTCACAGGAATGGTTCAAAACATAGACAGTAGGAAAAGTCAGTCTACATGTACTTAAGATGGCATTGTGCCTTTTGTATTTAATTCCGATGCAATTTCTGTGTTTCATCGTCAATAAGAAGGTCAGAGGGATACAGTAAACCTGATGTGAAGCATCGAAATTTATAACTAGTGTCACAGGAATGGTTCAAAACATAGTCAGTAAGAAGAGTCAGGCTTCTTGTTCTTAAGTCGGCATTGTGCCTTTTGTATTTAATTCCGATGCAATTTCTGTGTTTCATCGTCAATAAGAAGGTCCAAGGGATACAGTAGACCTGAATTGAAGCATTGGAAAATATAAGTAGTGTCACAGGAATGGTTCAGAACATAGACAGTAAGAAGAGTCAGTCTTCTTGTACTTAAATCGGCATTGTGCCTTTTGTATTTAATTTTGATGCAATTTCTGTGATTCATCGTCAATAAGGAGGTCAGAGGGATACAGTAAACCTGAGGTGAAGCATCGGAATCCATAACTAGTGTCACAGGAATGGTTGAAAACATAGACAGTAGGAAAAATCAGTCTACATGTACGTAAGTCGGCATTGTGCCTTTTGTGTTTAATTCCGATGCAATTTCTGTGTTTCATCGTCAATAAGAAGGTCAGAGGGATACAGTAAACGTTAAGTGATGCATCGGAATCTATAACTAGTGTCACAGGAATGGTTCAAAACATAGTCAGTAAGAAGAGTCAATCTTCTTGTACTTAAGTCGGCATTGTGCCTTTTGTATTTAATTCCGATGCAATTTCTGTGTTTCATCGTCAATAAGAAGATCAGAGGGATGCATTAAACCTGATGTGAAGCATCGAAATTTATAACTAGTGTCACAGGAATGGTTCAAACATAGTCAGTAAGAAGAGTCAGTCTTCTTGTTCTTAAGTCGGCATTGTGCATTTTGTATTTAATTCCAATGCAATTTCTGCGTTTCATCGTCAATAAGAAGGTCCAAGGGATACAGTAGGCCTGAATTGAAGCATCGGAATCTATAAGTAGTGTCACAGGAATGGTTCAAAACATAGACAAAAAAAAGAGTCAGTCTTCTTGTACTTAAGTCGGCATTGTGTCTTTTGTATTTAATTTTGATGCAATTTCTGTGTTTCATCGTCGATAAGAAGGTCAGTGGGATACAGTAAACCTGAGGTGAAGCATCGGAATCTATAACTAGAGTCACAGGAATGGTTCAAAACATAGACAGTAAGAAGAGTGAGTCTTCTTGTACTTAAGTCGGCATTGTGCCTTTTGTATTTAATTCCGATGCAATTTCAGTGTTTCATCGTAAATAAGAAGGTCCAAGGGATACAGTAAACCTGGAGTGAAGCACCGGAACCTGTAACTAGTGTCACAGGAATGGTTCAAGACATAGACTGTCAGAAGAGTCAGTCTTCTTGTACTTTAGTCGGCATTGTGCCTTTTATATTTAATTCCGATGCAATTTCTGTGTTTCATCGTCACTAAGAAGGTCCAAGGGATACAGTAAACCTAGAGTGAAGCATCGGAATCTATAACTAGTGTCACAGGAATGGTTCAAACATAGACAGTAAGAAGAGTCGGTCTTCTTGTACTTACGTCGGCATTGTGCCTTTTGTATTTAATTCCGATGCAATTTCTGTGTCTAATCGTCAATAAGAAGGTCCAAAGGATGCAGTAAACCTGAAATGAACCATCGGAATCTATAACTAGTGTCACGGGAATGGTTCAAACATAGTCAGTAAGTAGAGTCAGGCTTCATGTACTTAAGTCGGCATTTTGCCTTTTGTATTTAATTCCGATGCAATTTCTGTGTTTCATCGTTAATAAGAAGGTCCAAGGGATACAGTAAACCTGAAATGAACCATCGGACTCTATAACTAGTGTCACAGGAATGGTACAAAACATAGTCAGTAAGAAGAGTCAGTCTTCTTGTACTTAAGTCGGCATTGTGCCTTTTGTATTTAATTCCGTGTGTTTCATCGTCAATAAGAAGGACCAAGGCATACAGTAAACCTGAAGTGAAGCATCGGAATCTATAACTAGTGTCACAGGAATGGTTCAAAACATAGACAGTCGGAAAGTCAGTCTTCTTGTACTTAAGTCAGTATTGTGCCCTTTGTATTTAATTCCGATGCAATTTCTGTGTTTCATCGTCAATAAGAAGGTCAGAGGGATACAGTAAACCTGTAGTGAAGCATCGGAATCTATAACTAGTGTCACAGGAATGTTTCAAATCATAGAGAGTTGGAAGATTCAGTCTTCTTGTACTTAAGTCGGCATTGTGCCTTTTGTATTTCATTCCGATGCATTTTCTGTGTTTCATCGTACATAAGAAGGTCCGAGGGATACAGTAAACGTCAAGTGAAGCATCGGAATAAAAAACTAGTGTCACAGGAATGGTTCAAAACATAGAGAGTAGGAAGAGTCAGTCTTCTTGTACTTACGTCCGAATTGTGCCTTTTCTATATAATTCCGATGCAATTTTTGTGTTTCATCGTCAATAAGAAGGTCAGAGGGATACAGTAAACCTGGAGTAAAGCATCGCAATCTATAACTTGTGTCACAGGGATGGTTCAAAACATAGACAGTAAGAAGAGTCAGTCTTCTTGTACTTAAGTCGGCACTGTGCCTTTTGTATTTAATTCCGATGCAATTTCTGTGTTTCATCGTGAATAAGAAGGTCATAGGGATACAGTAATCCTGAAGTTAAGCATCGGAATCTATGACTAGTGTCACAGGAATGGTTCAAAACATAGTCAGTAAGAAGAGACAGTCTCCTTGTACTTATGTCGGTATTGTGCCTTTTGTATTTAATTCCGATGCAATTTTTGTGTTTCATCGTCAATTAGAAGGTCCAAGGGATACAGTGAACCTGAAGTGAAGCATCGGAATCTATGACTAGTGTCACAGGAATGGTTCAAAACATAGACAGTAGGAAGACTCAGTCTTCTTGTACTCAAGTCGGCATTGTGCCTACTGTATTTAATTCCGATGCAATTTCTGTGTTTCATCGTCAATAAGACGGTCCAAGGGATACAGTAAACCTGGAATGAAGCATCGGAATCTATAACTAGTGTCACAGGGATGGATTAAAAACATGGTCAGTAAGAAGAGTCAGACTTCTTTTAATTAAGTCGGCATTGTGCCTTTTGTCTTTAATTCCGATGCAATTTCTGTGTTTCATCGTCAATAAGAAGGTCCAAGGGATACAGTAAACCTGGAGTGAAGCATCAGAGTCTACATCTAGTGTCACAGGAGTGGTTCAAATCATAGACAGTAAGAAGAGTCGGTCTCCTTGTACTTAATTCGGCATTGTGCCTTTTCTATTTAATTCCGATGCAATTTCTGTGTTTCATCGTCAATAAGAAGGTCAGAGGGATACAGTAAACCTGGAGAAAAGCATCGCAATCTATAACTTGTGTCACAGGGACGGTTCAAAGCATTGACAGTAACAAGAGGCAGTCTTCATGTACTTAAGTCGGCACTGTGCTTTTTGTTTTTAATTCCGATGCAATTTCTGTGTTTCATCGTCAATAAGAAGGTCATAGGGATACAGTAATCCTGAAGTTAAGCATCGGAATCTATGACTAGTGTCACAGGAATGGTTCAAAACATAGTCAGTAAGAAGAGTCAGTCTCCTTGTACTTATGTCGGTATTGTGCATTTTGTATTTAATTCCGATGCAATTTTTGTGTATCATCGTCAATTAGAAGGTCCAAGGGATACAGTAAACCTGAAGTGAAGCATCGGAATCTATGACTAGTGTCACAGGAATGGTTCAAAACATAGACAGTAGGAAGACTCAGTCTTCTTGTACTTAAGTCGGCATTGTGCCTATTGTATTTAATTCCGATGCAATTTCTGTGTTTCATCGTCAATAAGACGGCCCAAGGGCTACAGTAAACCTGGAATGAAGCATCGGAATCTATAACTAGTGTCACAGGGATGGTTCAAACATAGTCAGTAAGAAGAGTCAGACTTCTCTTAATTAAGTCGGCATTGTGCCTTTTGTATTTAATTCCGATGCAATTTCTGTGTTTCATCGTCAATAACAAGGTCCAAGGGATACAGTAAACCTGGAGTGAAGCATCAGAGTCTACATCTAGTGTCACAGGAGTGGTTCAAATCATAGACAGTAAGAAGAGTCAGTCTCCTTGTACTTAATTCGGCATTGTGCGTTTTGTATTTAGTTCCGATGCAATTTCTGTGTTTCATCGTCAATTAGAAGGTCCAAGGGATACAGTAAACCTGAAGTGAAACATCGGAATCTATAACTAGTGTCACAGGGACGGTTCAAAACATAGACACAAAATGAGTCAGTATTCTTGTACTTTAGTCGGCATTGTGCTTTTTGTATTTAATTCCGAAGGAATTTCTGTGTTTCATCGTCACTAAGAAGGTCAGTGGGATACAGTAATCCTGAAGTTAAGCATCGGAATCTATAACTAGTGTCACAGGAATGGTTCAAAACATAGACAGTAGGAAGAGTCAGTCATCTTGTACTTAAGTCGGTATTGTCCCTTTTATATTTAATTCCGATGTAATTTCTGTGTTTCATCGTCAATAAGAAGGTCCAAGGGATACAGCAAACCTGTAATGAACCATCGGAATCTATAACTAGTGTCACAGGAATGGTTCAAAACATAGACAGTAGGAAAAGTCAGTCTACATGTACTTAAGATGGCATTGTGCCTTTTGTATTTAATTCCGATGCAATTTCTGTGTTTCATCGTCAATAAGAAGGTCAGAGGGATACAGTAAACCTGATGTGAAGCATCGAAATTTATAACTAGTGTCACAGGAATGGTTCAAAACATAGTCAGTAAGAAGAGTCAGGCTTCTTGTTCTTAAGTCGGCATTGTGCCTTTTGTATTTAATTCCGATGCAATTTCTGTGTTTCATCGTCAATAAGAAGGTCCAAGGGATACAGTAGACCTGAATTGAAGCATTGGAAAATATAAGTAGTGTCACAGGAATGGTTCAGAACATAGACAGTAAGAAGAGTCAGTCTTCTTGTACTTAAATCGGCATTGTGCCTTTTGTATTTAATTTTGATGCAATTTCTGTGATTCATCGTCAATAAGGAGGTCAGAGGGATACAGTAAACCTGAGGTGAAGCATCGGAATCCATAACTAGTGTCACAGGAATGGTTGAAAACATAGACAGTAGGAAAAATCAGTCTACATGTACGTAAGTCGGCATGGTGCCTTTTGTGTTTAATTCCGATGCAATTTCTGTGTTTCATCGTCAATAAGAAGGTCAGAGGGATACAGTAAACGTTAAGTGATGCATCGGAATCTATAACTAGTGTCACAGGAATGGTTCAAAACATAGTCAGTAAGAAGAGTCAATCTTCTTGTACTTAAGTCGGCATTGTGCCTTTTGTATTTAATTCCGATGCAATTTCTGTGTTTCATCGTCAATAAGAAGATCAGAGGGATACATTAAACCTGATGTGAAGCATCGAAATTTATAACTAGTGTCACAGGAATGGTTCAAACATAGTCAGTAAGAAGAGTCAGTCTTCTTGTACTTAAGTCGGCATTGTGTCTTTTGTATTTAATTTTGATGCAATTTCTGTGTTTCATCGTCGATAAGAAGGTCAGTGGGATACAGTAAACCTGAGGTGAAGCATCGGAATCTATAACTAGAGTCACAGGAATGGTTCAAAACATAGACAGTAAGAAGAGTGAGTCTTCTTGTACTTAAGTCGGCATTGTGCCTTTTGTATTTAATTCCGATGCAATTTCAGTGTTTCATCGTAAATAAGAAGGTCCAAGGGATACAGTAAACCTGGAGTGAAGCACCGGAACCTATAACTAGTGTCACAGGAATGGTTCAAGACATAGACTGTCAGAAGAGTCAGTCTTCTTGTACTTTAGTCGGCATTGTGCCTTTTATATTTAATTCCGATGCAATTTCTGTGTTTCATCGTCACTAAGAAGGTCCAAGGGATACAGTAAACCTAGAGTGAAGCATCGGAATCCATAACTAGTGTCACAGGAATGGTTCAAACATAGACAGTAAGAAGAGTCGGTCTTCTTGTACTTACGTCGGCATTGTGCCTTTTGTATTTAATTCCGATGCAATTTCTGTGTCTAATCGTCAATAAGAAGGTCCAAAGGATGCAGTAAACCTGAAATGAACCATCGGAATCTATAACTAGTGTCACGGGAATGGTTCAAACATAGTCAGTAAGTAGAGTCAGACTTCATGTACTTAAGTCGGCATTTTGCCTTTTGTATTTAATTCCGATGCAATTTCTGTGTTTCATCGTTAATAAGAAGGTCCAAGGGATACAGTAAACCTGAAATGAACCATCGGACTCTATAACTAGTGTCACAGGAATGGTACAAAACATAGTCAGTAAGAAGAGTCAGTCTTCTTGTACTTAAGTCGGCATTGTGCCTTTTGTATTTAATTCCGTGTGTTTCATCGTCAATAAGAAGGACCAAGGCATACAGTAAACCTGAAGTGAAGCATCGGAATCTATAACTAGTGTCACAGGAATGGTTCAAAACATAGACAGTCGGAAAGTCAGTCTTCTTGTACTTAAGTCAGTATTGTGCCCTTTGTATTTAATTCCGATGCAATTTCTGTGTTTCATCGTCAATAAGAAGGTCAGAGGGATACAGTAAACCTGTAGTGAAGCATCGGAATCTATAACTAGTGTCACAGGAATGTTTCAAATCATAGAGAGTTGGAAGATTCAGTCTTCTTGTACTTAAGTCGGCATTGTGCCTTTTGTATTTCATTCCGATGCATTTTCTGTGTTTCATCGTACATAAGAAGGTCCGAGGGATACAGTAAACGTCAAGTGAAGCATCGGAATAAAAAACTAGTGTCACAGGAATGGTTCAAAACATAGAGAGTAGGAAGAGTCAGTCTTCTTGTACTTACGTCCGAATTGTGCCTTTTCTATATAATTCCGATGCAATTTTTGTGTTTCATCGTCAATAAGAAGGTCAGAGGGATACAGTAAACCTGGAGTAAAGCATCGCAATCTATAACTTGTGTCACAGGGATGGTTCAAAACATAGACAGTAAGAAGAGTCAGTCTTCTTGTACTTAAGTCGGCACTGTGCCTTTTGTATTTAATTCCGATGCAATTTCTGTGTTTCATCGTGAATAAGAAGGTCATAGGGATACAGTAATCCTGAAGTTAAGCATCGGAATCTATGACTAGTGTCACAGGAATGGTTCAAAACATAGTCAGTAAGAAGAGACAGTCTCCTTGTACTTATGTCGGTATTGTGCCTTTTGTATTTAATTCCGAAGCAATTTTTGTGTTTCATCGTCAATTAGAAGGTCCAAGGGATACAGTAAACCTGAAGTGAAGCATCGGAATCTATGACTAGTGTCACAGGAATGGTTCAAAACATAGACAGTAGGAAGACTCAGTCTTCTTGTACTCAAGTCGGCATTGTGCCTACTGTATTTAATTCCGATGCAATTTCTGTGTTTCATCGTCAATAAGACGGTCCAAGGGATACAGTAAACCTGGAATGAAGCATCGGAATCTATAACTAGTGTCACAGGGATGGATTAAAGACATGGTCAGTAAGAAGAGTCAGACTTCTTTTAATTAAGTCGGCATTGTGCCTTTTGTCTTTAATTCCGATGCAATTTCTGTGTTTCATCGTCAATAAGAAGGTCCAAGGGATACAGTAAACCTGGAGTGAAGCATCAGAGTCTACATCTAGTGTCACAGGAGTGGTTCAAATCATAGACAGTAAGAAGAGTCGGTCTCCTTGTACTTAATTCGGCATTGTGCCTTTTCTATTTAATTCCGATGCAATTTCTGTGTTTCATCGTCAATAAGAAGGTCAGAGGGATACAGTAAACCCGATGTGAAGCATGGGAATCTATAACTAGTGTCATTGGAATGGTTCAAAACATAGTCAGTACGAAGAGACAGTCTTCTTGTAATTAAGTCGGTATTGTGCGTTTTGTATTTAATTCCGATGCAATTTCTGTGTTTCATCGTCAATAAGAAGGTCCAAGGGATACAGTAAACCTGTAGTGAAACATCGGAATCTATAACTAGTGTCACAGGGACGGTTCAAAACATAGACAGTAAGATGAGTCAGTATTCTTGTACTTTAGTCGGCATTGTGCTTTTTGTATTCAATTCCGAAGCAATTTCTGTGCTTCATCGTCACTAAGAAGGTCAGTGGGTTCCAGTAATCCTGAAGTTAAGCATCGGAATCTATAACTAGTGTCACAGGAATGGTTCAAAACATAGACAGTAGGAAGAGTCAGTCTTCTTGTACTTAAGTCGGTATTGTCCCTTTTATATTTAATTCCGATGCAATTTCTGTGTTTCATCGTCAATAAGAAGGTCAGAGGGATACAGTAAACCTGAAGTGAAGCATCGGAATCTATAACTAGTGTCACAGGAATGGTTCAAATCATAGAGAGTTGGAAGATTCAGTCATCTTGTACTTAAGTCAGCATTGTGCCTTTTCTATTTTTATTCCGATGCATTTTCTGTGTTTCATCGTCAATAAGACGGTCAGAGGGATACAGTAAACCTGAAGTGAAGCATCGGAATCTATAACCAGTGTCACAGGAATGGTTCGAAACATAGTCAGTAAGAAGAGTCAGTCTTCTTGTTCTTAAGTCGGCATTGTGCATTTTGTATTTAATTCCGATGCAATTTCTGTGTTTCATCGTCAATAAGAAGGTCCAAGGGATACAGTAGACCTGAATTGAAGCATCGGAATCTATAAGTAGTGTCACAGGAATGGTTCAGAACATAGACAGTAAGAAGAATCAGTCTTCTTGTACTTAAATCGGCATTGTGCCTTTTGTATTTAATTTTGATGCAATTTCTGTGTTTCATCGTCAATAAGAAGGTCAGAGGGATATAGTAAACCTGAGGTGAAGCATCGGAATCTATAACTAGAGTCACAGGAATGGTTCAAAACATAGACAGTAAGGAGAGTCAGTCTTCTTGTACTTAAGTCGGCATTGTGCCTTTTGTATTTAATTCCGATGCAATTTCTGTGTCTCACCGTCAATAGGAAGGTCCAAGCGATACAGTAAACCTGGAGTGAAGCATCGGAATCTATAACCTCTGTCACAGGGATGGTTCAAATCATTGACAGTAAGAAGAGTCAGTCTTCTTGCACTTAAGTCGGCATTGTGCCTTTTTTATTTAATTCCGATGCAATTTCTGTGTTTCATCGTCAACAAGAAGGTCATAGGGATACAGTAATCCTGAAGTTAAGCATCGGAATCTATGACTAGTGTCACAGGAATGGTTCAAAACATAGACAGTAAGAAGAATCAGTCTCCTTGTACTTAAGTCGGCATTGTGCCTTTTTTATTTAGTTCCGATGCAATTTCTGTGTTTCATCGTCAATAAGAAGGTCATAGGGATACAGTAATCCTGAAGTTAAGCATCGGAATCTATTACTAGTGTCACAGGAATGGTTCAAAACATAGTCAGTAAGAAGAGTCAGTATTGTTGTACTTAAGTCGGTATTGTGCCTTTTGTATTTAATTTCGATGCAATTTCTGTGTTTCATCGTCAATAAGAAGGTCCATGGGATACAGTAAACCTGAAGTGAAGCATCGGAAACCATGACTAGTGTCACAGGAATGGTTCAAAACATAGACAGTAGGAAGAGTCAGTCTTCTTTTACTTAAGTCGGCACTGTGCCTATTGTATTTAATTCCGATGCAATTTCTGTGTTTCATCGTCAATAAGAAGGTCCAAGGGATACAGTAAACCTGGAATGAAGCATCGGAATCTATAACTAGTGTCACAGGGATGGTTCAAAACATGGACAGTAAGAAGAGTCAGTCTTCTTAAACTTAAGTCGGCATTGTGCCTTTTGTATTTAATTCCGATGCAATTTCTGTGTTTCATCGTCAATAAGAAGGTCAGAGGGATACAGTTATCCTGAAGTGTAGCATCGGAATCTATGACTAGTGTCACAGGAATGGTTCAAATCATAGACAGTTTGAAGAGTCAGACATCTTTTACTTAAATCGGCATTGTGCCTTTTGTATTTAATTCCGATGCAAATTCTGTGTCTCATCGTCAATAAGAAGGTCCATGGGATACAGTAAACCTGGAATGAAGCATCGGAATCTATAACTAGTGTCACAGGGATGGTTCAAACATGGACAGTAAGAAGAGTCAGTCTTCTTAAACTTAAGTCGGCATTGTGCCTTTTGTATTTAATTCCGATGCAATTTCTGTGTTTCATCGTTAATAAGAAGTCCCAAGGGATACAGTAAACCTGAAATGAACCATCAGAATCTATAACTAGTGTCACAGGAATGGTTGAAAACATAGACAGTAGGAAAAATCAGTCTACATGTACTTAAGTCGGCATTGTGCCTTTTGTATTTAATTCCGATGCAATTTCTGTGTTTCATCGTCAATAAGAAGGTCCAAGGGATACAGTAAACCTGGAGTGAAGCATCGGAATCTATAACTAGCGCCACAGGAATGGTTCAAAACATAGACAGTAGGAAGACTCCGTCTTCTTGTACTCAAGTCGGCATTGTGCCTTTTGTATTTAATTCCGAAGCAATTTCAGTGTTTCATCGTAAATAAGAAGGTCCAAGGGATACAGTAAACCTGGAGTGAAGCACCGGAACCTATAACTAGTGTCACAGGAATGGTTCAAGACATAGACTGTCAGAAGAGTCAGTCTTCTTGTACTTTAGTCGGCATTGTGCCTTTTATATTTAATTCCGATGCAATTTCTGTGTTTCATCGTCAATAAGAAGGTCCAAGGGATACAGTAAACCTAGAGTGAAGCATCGGAATCTATAACTAGTGTCACAGGAATGGTTCAAACATAGACAGTAAGAAGAGTCGGTCTTCTTGTACTTACGTCGGCATTGTGCCTTTTGTATTTAATTCCGATGCAGTTTCTGTGTCTAATCGTCAATAAGAAGGTCCGAGGGATGCAGTAAACCTGAAATGAACCATCGGAATCTATAACTAGTGTCACGGGAATGGTTCAAACATAGTCAGTAAGTAGAGTCAGGCTTCATGTACTTAAGTCGGCATTTTGCCTTTTGTATTTAATTCCGATGCAATTTCTGTGTTTCATCGTTAATAAGAAGGTCCAAGGGATACAGTAAACCTGAAATGAACCATCGGACTCTATAACTAGTGTCACAGGAATGGTACAAAACATAGTCAGTAAGAAGAGTCAGTCTTCTTGTACTTAAGTCGGCATTGTGCCTTTTGTATTTAATTCCGTGTGTTTCATCGTCAATAAGAAGGACCAAGGCATACAGTAAACCTGAAGTGAAGCATCGGAATCTATAACTAGTGTCACAGGAATGGTTCAAAACATAGACAGTCGGAAAGTCAGTCTTCTTGTACTTAAGTCAGTATTGTGCCCTTTGTATTTAATTCCGATGCAATTTCTGTGTTTCATCGTCAATAAGAAGGTCAGAGGGATACAGTAAACCTGTAGTGAAGCATCGGAATCTATAACTAGTGTCACAGGAATGTTTCAAATCATAGAGAGTTGGAAGATTCAGTCTTCTTGTACTTAAGTCGGCATTGTGCCTTTTGTATTTCATTCCGATGCATTTTCTGTGTTTCATCGTACATAAGAAGGTCCGAGGGATACAGTAAACGTCAAGTGAAGCATCGGAATAAAAAACTAGTGTCACAGGAATGGTTCAAAACATAGAGAGTAGGAAGAGTCAGTCTTCTTGTACTTACGTCCGAATTGTGCCTTTTCTATATAATTCCGATGCAATTTTTGTGTTTCATCGTCAATAAGAAGGTCAGAGGGATACAGTAAACCTGGAGTAAAGCATCGCAATCTATAACTTGTGTCACAGGGATGGTTCAAAACATAGACAGTAAGAAGAGTCAGTCTTCTTGTACTTAAGTCGGCACTGTGCCTTTTGTATTTAATTCCGATGCAATTTCTGTGTTTCATCGTGAATAAGAAGGTCATAGGGATACAGTAATCCTGAAGTTAAGCATCGGAATCTATGACTAGTGTCACAGGAATGGTTCAAAACATAGTCAGTAAGAAGAGACAGTCTCCTTGTACTTATGTCGGTATTGTGCCTTTTGTATTTAATTCCGATGCAATTTTTGTGTTTCATCGTCAATTAGAAGGTCCAAGGGATACAGTAAACCTGAAGTGAAGCATCGGAATCTATGACTAGTGTCACAGGAATGGTTCAAAACATAGACAGTAGGAAGACTCAGTCTTCTTGTACTCAAGTCGGCATTGTGCCTATTGTATTTAATTCCGATGCAATTTCTGTGTTTCATCGTCAATAAGACGGTCCAAGGGATACAGTAAACCTGGAATGAAGCATCGGAATCTATAACTAGTGTCACAGGGATGGATTAAAAACATGGTCAGTAAGAAGAGTCAGACTTCTTTTAATTAAGTCGGCATTGTGCCTTTTGTCTTTAATTCCGATGCAATTTCTGTGTTTCATCGTCAATAAGAAGGTCCAAGGGATACAGTAAACCTGGAGTGAAGCATCAGAGTCTACATCTAGTGTCACAGGAGTGGTTCAAATCATAGACAGTAAGAAGAGTCGGTCTCCTTGTACTTAATTCGGCATTGTGCCTTTTCTATTTAATTCCGATGCAATTTCTGTGTTTCATCGTCAATAAGAAGGTCAGAGGGATACAGTAAACCCGATGTGAAGCATGGGAATCTATAACTAGTGTCATTGGAATGGTTCAAAACATAGTCAGTACGAAGAGACAGTCTTCTTGTAATTAAGTCGGTATTGTGCGTTTTGTATTTAATTCCGATGCAATTTCTGTGTTTCATCGTCAATAAGAAGGTCCAAGGGATACAGTAAACCTGTAGTGAAACATCGGAATCTATAACTAGTGTCACAGGGACGGTTCAAAACATAGACAGTAAGATGAGTCAGTATTCTTGTACTTTAGTCGGCATTGTGCTTTTTGTATTCAATTCCGAAGCAATTTCTGTGCTTCATCGTCACTAAGAAGGTCAGTGGGTTCCAGTAATCCTGAAGTTAAGCATCGGAATCTATAACTAGTGTCACAGGAATGGTTCAAAACATAGACAGTAGGAAGAGTCAGTCTTCTTGTACTTAAGTCGGTATTGTCCCTTTTATATTTAATTCCGATGCAATTTCTGTGTTTCATCGTCAATAAGAAGGTCAGAGGGATACAGTAAACCTGAAGTGAAGCATCGGAATCTATAACTAGTGTCACAGGAATGGTTCAAATCATAGAGAGTTGGAAGATTCAGTCATCTTGTACTTAAGTCAGCATTGTGCCTTTTCTATTTTTATTCCGATGCATTTTCTGTGTTTCATCGTCAATAAGACCGTCAGAGGGATACAGTAAACCTGAAGTGAAGCATCGGAATCTATAACCAGTGTCACAGGAATGGTTCGAAACATAGTCAGTAAGAAGAGTCAGTCTTCTTGTTCTTAAGTCGGCATTGTGCATTTTGTATTTAATTCCGATGCAATTTCTGTGTTTCATCGTCAATAAGAAGGTCCAAGGGATACAGTAGACCTGAATTGAAGCATCGGAATCTATAAGTAGTGTCACAGGAATGGTTCAGAACATAGACAGTAAGAAGAATCAGTCTTCTTGTACTTAAATCGGCATTGTGCCTTTTGTATTTAATTTTGATGCAATTTCTGTGTTTCATCGTCAATAAGAAGGTCAGAGGGATATAGTAAACCTGAGGTGAAGCGTCGGAATCTATAACTAGAGTCACAGGAATGGTTCAAAACATAGACAGTAAGGAGAGTCAGTCTTCTTGTACTTAAGTCGGCATTGTTCCTTTTGTATTTAATTCCGATGCAATTTCTGTGTCTCACCGTCAATAGGAAGGTCCAAGCGATACAGTAAACCTGGAGTGAAGCATCGGAATCTATAACCTCTGTCACAGGGATGGTTCAAATCATTGACAGTAAGAAGAGTCAGTCTTCTTGCACTTAAGTCGGCATTGTGCCTTTTTTATTTAATTCCGATGCAATTTCTGTGTTTCATCGTCAACAAGAAGGTCATAGGGATACAGTAATCCTGAAGTTAAGCATCGGAATCTATGACTAGTGTCACAGGAATGGTTCAAAACATAGACAGTAAGAAGAATCAGTCTCCTTGTACTTAAGTCGGCATTGTGCCTTTTTTATTTAGTTCCGATGCAATTTCTGTGTTTCATCGTCAATAAGAAGGTCATAGGGATACAGTAATCCTGAAGTTAAGCATCGGAATCTATTACTAGTGTCACAGGAATGGTTCAAAACATAGTCAGTAAGAAGAGTCAGTATTGTTGTACTTAAGTCGGTATTGTGCCTTTTGTATTTAATTTCGATGCAATTTCTGTGTTTCATCGTCAATAAGAAGGTCCATGGGATACAGTAAACCTGAAGTGAAGCATCGGAAACCATGACTAGTGTCACAGGAATGGTTCAAAACATAGACAGTAGGAAGAGTCAGTCTTCTTTTACTTAAGTCGGCACTGTGCCTATTGTATTTAATTCCGATGCAATTTCTGTGTTTCATCGTCAATAAGAAGGTCCAAGGGATACAGTAAACCTGGAATGAAGCATCGGAATCTATAACTAGTGTCACAGGGATGGTTCAAAACATGGACAGTAAGAAGAGTCAGTCTTCTTAAACTTAAGTCGGCATTGTGCCTTTTGTATTTAATTCCGATGCAATTTCTGTGTTTCATCGTCAATAAGAAGGTCAGAGGGATACAGTAATCCTGAAGTGTAGCATCGGAATCTATGACTAGTGTCACAGGAATGGTTCAAATCATAGACAGTATGAAGAGTCAGACATCTTTTACTTAAATCGGCATTGTGCCTTTTGTATTTAATTCCGATGCAAATTCTGTGTCTCATCGTCAATAAGAAGGTCCATGGGATACAGTAAACCTGGAATGAAGCATCGGAATCTATAACTAGTGTCACAGGGATGGTTCAAACATGGACAGTAAGAAGAGTCAGTCTTCTTAAACTTAAGTCGGCATTGTGCCTTTTGTATTTAATTCCGATGCAATTTCTGTGTTTCATCGTTAATAAGAAGTCCCAAGGGATACAGTAAACCTGAAATGAACCATCGGAATCTATAACTAGTGTCACAGGAATGGTTGAAAACATAGACAGTAGGAAAAATCAGTCTACATGTACTTAAGTCGGCATTGTGCCTTTTGTATTTAATTCCGATGCAATTTCTGTGTTTCATCGTCAATAAGAAGGTCCAAGGGATACAGTAAACCTGGAGTGAAGCATCGGAATCTATAACTAGCGCCACAGGAATGGTTCAAAACATAGACAGTAGGAAGACTCCGTCTTCTTGTACTCAAGTCGGCATTGTGCCTATTGTATTTAATTCCGATGCAATTTCTGTGTTTCATCGTCAACAAGACGGTCCAAGGGATACAGTAAACCTGGAATGAAGCATCGGAATCTGTAACTAGTGTCACAGGGATGGTTAAAAACATAGTCAGTAAGAAGAGTCAGACTTCTTTTAATTAAGTCGGCATTGTGCCTTTTGTCTTTAATTCCGATGCAATTTCTGTGTTTCATCGTCAATAAGAAGGTCCAAGGGATACAGTAAACCTGGAGTGAAGCATCAGAGTCTACATCTAGTGTCACAGGAGTGGTGCAAATCATAGACAGTAAGAAGAGTCAGTCTCCTTGTACTTAATTCGGCATTGTGCCTTTTCTATTTAATTCCGATGCAATTTCTGTGTTTCATCGTCAATAAGAAGGTCAGAGGGATACAGTAAACCCGATGTGAAGCATGGGAATCTATAACTAGTGTCATTGGAATGGTTCAAAACATAGTCAGTACGAAGAGACAGTCTTCTTGTAATTAAGTCGGTATTGTGCGTTTTGTATTTAATTCCGATGCAATTTCTGTGTTTCATCGTCAATAAGAAAGTCCAAGGGATACAGTAAACCTGTAGTGAAACATCGGAATCTATAACTAGTGTCACAGGGACGGTTCAAAACATAGACACTAAGATGAGTCAGTATTCTTGTACTTTAGTCGGCATTGTGCTTTTTGTATTTAATTCCGAAGCAATTTCTGTGCTTCATCGTCACTAAGAAGGTCAGTGGGATACAGTAATCCTGAAGTTAAGCATCGGAATCTATAACTAGTGTCACAGGAATGGTTCAAAACATAGACAGTAGGAAGAGTCAGTCTTCTTGTACTTAAGTCGGTATTGTCCCTTTTATATTTAATTCCGATGCAATTTCTGTGTTTCATCGTCAATAAGAAGGTCAGAGGGATACAGTAAACCTGAAGTGAAGCATCGGAATCTATAACTAGTGTCACAGGAATGGTTCAAATCATAGAGAGTTGGAAGATTCAGTCATCTTGTACTTAAGTCGGCATTGTGCCTTTTCTATTTTTTTCCGATGCATTTTCTGTGTTTCATCGTCAATAAGACGGTCAGAGGGATACAGTAAACCTGAAGTGAAGCATCGGAATCTATAACCAGTGTCACAGGAATGGTTCAAAACATAGACAGTTGGAAGAGTCAGTCTTCTTGTACTTATGTCGGCATTGTGCTTTTTGTATTTGATTCCGATGCAATTTCTGTGTTTCATCGTCAATAAGAAGGTCAGAGGGATACAGTAAACCTGATGTGAAGCATCGAAATTTATAACTAGTGTCACAGGAATGGTTCAAAACATAGTCAGTAAGAAGAGTCAGTCTTCTTGTTCTTAAGTCGGCATTTTGCCTTTTGTATTTAATTCCGATGCAATTTCTGTGTTTCATCGTCAATAAGAAGGTCCAAGGGATACAGTAGACCTGAATTGAAGCATCGGAATCTATAAGTAGTGTCACAGGAATGGTTCAGAACATAGACAGTAAGAAGAGTCAGTCTTCTTGTACTTAAATCGGCATTGTGCCTTTTGTATTTAATTTTGATGCAATTTCTGTGTTTCATCGTCAATAAGAAGGTCAGAGGGATATAGTAAACCTGAGGTGAAGCATCGGAATCTATAACTAGAGTCACAGGAATGGTTCAAAACATAGACTGTAAGGAGAGTCAGTCTTCTTGTACTTAAGTCGGCATTGTGCCTTTTGTGTTTAATTCCGATGCAATTTCTGTGTTTCATCGTAAATAAGAAGGTCCAAGGGATACAGTAAACCTGGAGTGAAGCAGCGGAATCTATAACTAGTGGCACAGGAATGGTTCAAAACATAGACTGTCAGAAGAGTCAGTCTTCTTGTACTTTAGTCGGCATTGTGGCTTTTGTATTTAATTCCGATGCAATTTCTGTGTTTCATCGTCAATAAAAAGGTCCAAGGGATACAGTAAACCTGTAATGAACCATCGGAATCTATAACTAGTGTCACAGGAATGGTTCAAAACATAGACAGTAGGAAAAGTCAGTCTACATGTACTTAAGATGGCATTGTACCTTTTGTATTTAATTCCGATGCAATTTCTGTGTTTCATCGTCAATAAGAAGGTCAGAGGGATACAGTAAACCTGATGTGAAGCATCGAAATTTATAACTAGTGTCACAGGAATGGTTCAAAACATAGTCAGTAAGAAGAGTCAGTCTTCTTGTTCTTAAGTCGGCATTGTGCCTTTTGTATTTAATTCCGATGCAATTTCTGTGTTTCATCGTCAATAAGAAGGTCCAAGGGATACAGTAGACCAGAATTGAAACATCGGAATCTATAAGTAGTGTCACAGGAATGGTTCAGAACATAGACAGTAAGAAGAGTCAGTCTTCTTGTACTTAAATCGGCATTGTGCCTTTTGTATTTAATTTTGATGCAATTTCTGTGTTTCATCGTCAATACGAAGGTCAGAGTGATACAGTAAACCTGAGGTGAAGCATCGGAATCTATAACTAGAGTCACAGGAATGGTTCAAAACATAGACAGTAAGGAGAGTCAGTCTTCTTGTACTTAAGTCGGCATTGTGCCTTTTGTGTTTAATTCCGATGCAATTTCTGTGTTTCATCGTCAATAAGAAGGTCCAAGGGATACAGTAAACCTAGAGTGAAGCATCGGAATCTATAACTAGTGTCACAGGAATGGTTCAAACATTGACAGCAAGAAGAGTCGGTCTTCTTGTACTTATGTCGGCATTGTGCCTTTTGTATTTAATTCCGATGCAATTTCTGTGTCTAATCGTCAATAAGAAGGTCCGAGGGATGCAGTAAACCTGAAATGAACCATCGGAATCTATAACTAGTGTCACGGGAATGGTTCAAACATAGTCAGTAAGAAGAGTCAGTCTTCATGTACTTAAGTCGGCATTTTGCCTTTTGTATTTAATTCCGATGCAATTTCTGTGTTTCATCGTTAATAAGAAGGTCCAAGGGATACAGTAAACCTGAAATGAACCATCGGACTCTATAACTAGTGTCACAGGAATGGTTCAAAACAGAAACAGTAGGAAAAGTCAGTCTACATGTACTTAAGTCGGCATTGTGCCTTTCGTATTTAATTCCGTGAAATTTCTGTGTTTCATCGTCAATAAGAAGGTCAGAGGGATACAGTAAACCTGAAGTGAAGCATCGGAATCAATAACTAGTGTCACAGGAATGGTTCAAAACATAGTCAGTAAGAAGAGTCAGTCTTCTTGTACTTAAGTCGGCATTGTGCCTTTTGTATTTAATTCCTTGTGTTTCATCGTCAATAAGAAGGTCCAAGGCATACAGTAAACCTGAAGTGAAGCATCGGAATCTATAACTAGTGTCACAGGAATGGTTCAAAACATGGACAGTCGGAAAGTCAGTCTTATTGTACTTAAGTCTGTATTGTGCCTTTTGTATTTAATTCCGATGCAATCTCTGTGTTTCATCGTCAATAAGAAGGTCAGAGGGATACAGTAAACCGGTAGTGAAGCATCGGAATCTATAACTAGTGTCACAGGAATGTTTCAAATCATAGAGAGTTGGCAGATTCAGTCTTCTTGTACTTAAGTCAGCTTTGTGCCTTTTGTATTTCATTCCGATGCATTTTCTGTGTTTGATCGTACATAAGAAGGTCCGAGGGATACAGTAAACCTCAAGTGAAGCATCGGAATAAAAAACTAGTGTCACAGGAATGGTTCAAAACATAGAGAGTAGGAAGAGTCAGTCTTCTTGTACTTACGTCCGAATTGTGCCTTTTCTATATAATTCCGATGCAATTTCTGTGATTCATCGTCAATAAGAAGGTCAGAGGGATACAGTAAACTTGGAGTAAAGCATCGCAATCTATAACTTGTGTCACAGGGATGGTTCAAAACATAGACAGTAAGAAGAGTCAGTCTTCTTGTACTTAGGTCGGCACTGTGCCTTTTGTATTTAATTCCGATGCAATTTCTGTGTTTCATCGTCAATAAGACGGTCCAAGGGATACAGTAAACCTGGAATGAAGCATCGGAATCTATAACTAGTGTCACAGGGATGGTTAAAAACATAGTCAGTAAGAAGAGTCAGACTTCTTTTAATTAAGTCGGCATCGTGCCTTTTGTATATAATTCCGATGCAATTTCTGTGATTCATCGTCAATAAGAAGGTCAGAGGGATACAGTAAACTTGGAGTAAAGCATCGCAATCTATGACTAGTGTCACAGGAATGGTTCAAAACATAGACAGTAAGAAGAGTCAGTTTTCTTAAACTTAAGTCGGCATTGTGCCTTTTTTTTTTAATTCCGATGCAATTTCTGTGTTTCATCGTCAATAAGAAGGTCATAGGGATACAGTAATCCCTAAGTTAAGCATCGGAATCTATGACTAGTGTCACAGGAATGGTTCAAAACATAGACAGTAAGAAGAGTCAGTCTCCTTGTACTTAAGTCGGCATTGTGCCTTTTTTATTTAGTGCAGATGCAATTTCTGTGTTTCATTGTCAACAAGAAGGTCATAGGGATACAGTAATCATGAAGTTAAGCATCGGAATCTATGACTAGTGTCACAGGAATGATTCAAAACATAGTCAGTAAGAAGAGTCAGTATTGTTGTACTTAAGTCGGTATTGTGCCTTTTGTATTTAATTCCGATGCAATTTCTGTGTTTCATCGTCAATAAGAAGGTCCATGGGATACAGTAAACCTGAAGTGAAGCATCGGAAACCATGACTAGTGTCACAGGAATGGTTCAAAACATAGACAGTAGGAAGAGTCAGTCTTCTTGTACTTAAGTCGGCACTGTGCCTATTGTATTTAATTCCGATGCAATTTCTGTGTTTCATCGTCAATAAGAAGGTCCAAGGGATGCAGTAAACCTGGAATGAAACATCGGAATCTATAACTAGTGTCACAGGGATTGTTCAAAACATGGACAGTAAGAAGAGTCAGTTTTCTTAAACTTAAGTCGGCATTGTGCCTTTTGTATTTAATTCCGATGCAATTTCTGTGTTTCATCGTCAATAAGAATGTCAGAGGGATACAGTAATCCTGAAGTGTAGCATCGGAATCTATGACTAGTGTCACAGGAATGGTTCAAATCATAGACAGTATGAAGAGTCAGACATCTTTTACTTAAATCGGCATTGTGCCTTTCGTATTTAATTCCGATGCAAATTCTGTGTCTCATCGTCAATAAGAAGGTCCAAGGGATACAGTAAACCTGGAATGAAGCATCGGAATCTATAACTAGTGTCACAGGGATGGTTCAAACATGGACAGTAAGAAGAGTCAGTCTTCTTAAACTTAAGACGGCATTGTGCCTTTTGTATTTAATTCCGATGCAATTTCTGTGTTTCATCGTTAATAAGAAGTTCCAAGGGATACAGTAAACCTGAAATGAACCATCGGAATCTATAACTAGTGTCACAGGAATGGTTGAAAACATAGACAGTAGGAAAAATCAGTCTACATGTACTTAAGTCGGCATTGTGCCTTTTGTATTTAATTCCGATGCAATTTCTGTGTTTCATCGTCAATAAGATGGTCAGAGGGATACAGTAAACCTTAAGTGAAGCATCGGAATCTATAACTAGTGTCACAGGAATGGTTCAAAACATAGTCAGTAAGAAGAGTCAGTCTTCTTGTACTTAAGTCGGCATTGTGCCTTTTGTATTTAATTCCGATGCAATTAGTTTGTTCCATCGTCAATAAGAAGGTCCAAGGGATACAGTAAACCTGAAGTGAAGCATCGGAATCTATAACTAGTGTCACAGGAATGGTTCAAAACATAGACAGTCGGAAGAGTCAGTCTTCTTGTACTTAAGTCGGTTTGTGCCTTTTGTATTTAATTCCGATGCAATTTCTGTGGTTCATCGTCAATAAGAAGGTCAGAGGGATACAGTAAACCTGTAGTGAAGCATCGGAATCTATAACTAGTGTCACAGGAATGTTTCAAATCATAGAGAGTTGGAAGATTCAGTCTTCTTGTACTTAAGTCGGCATTGTGCCTTTTGTATTTCATTCCGATGCATTTTCTGTGTTTCATCGTACATCAGAAGGTCCGAGCGATCCAGTAAACCTCAAGTGAAGCATCGGAATAAAAAACTAGTGTCACAGGAATGGTTCAAAACATAGAGAGTAGGAAGAGTCAGTCTTCTTGTACTTACGTCGGAATTGTGCATTGTGTATATAATTCCGATGCAATTTCTGTGTTTCATCGTCAATAAGAAGGTTATAGGGATACAGTAAACCTGGAGTAAAGCATCGGAATCTATAACTTGTGTCACAGGTATGGTTCAAAAATAGACAGTAAGAAGAGTCAGTCATCTTGTACATAAGTCGGCATTGTGCCTTTTGTATTTAATTCCGTTGCAATTTCTGTGTTTCATCGTCAATAAGAAGGTCAGAGGGATACAGTAAACCTGAGGTGAAGCATTGGAATCTATAAGTAGAGTCACAGGAATGGTTCAAACATAGACAGTAAGGAGAGTCAGTCTTCTTGTACTGAAGTCGGCATTGTGCCTTTTGTGTTTAATTCCGATGCAATTTCTGTGTTTCATCGTAAATAAGACGGTCCAAGGGATACAGTAAACCTGGAGTGAAGCACCGGAATCTATAACAAGTGTCACAGGAATGGTTCAAACACATAGACTGTCAGAAGAGTCAGTCTTCTTGTACTTTAGTCGGCATTGTGCCTTTTGTATTTAATTCCGATGCAATTTCTGTGTTTCATCGTCAATAGGAAGGTCCAAGGGATACAGTAAACCTGGAGTGAAGCATCGGAATCTATAACTAGTGTCACAGGAATGGTTCAAAACATAGACAGTAAGAAGAGTCGGTCTTCTTGTACTTATGTCTGCATTGTGCCTTTTGTATTTAATTCCGATGCAATTTCTGTGTCTCACCGTCAATAGGAAGGTCCACGGGATACAGTAAACCTGGAGTGAATCATCGGAATCCATAACTTGTGTCACAGGGATGGTTCAAAACATAGACAGTAAGAAGAGTCAGTCTTCTTGTACTTAAGTCGGCATTGTGCCTTTTGTATTTAATTCCGATGCAATTTCTGTGTTTCATCGTCAATAAGAAGGTCATAGGGATACTGTAATCCTGAAGTTAAGCATCGGAATCTATGACTAGTGTCACAGGAATGGTTCAAATAATAGACAGTAAGAGGAGTCAGTCTCCTTGTACTTAAGTCGACATTGTGCCTTTTGTATTTAGTTCCGATGCAATTTCTGTGTTTCATCGTCAATAAGAAGGTCATAGGGATACAGTAATCCTGAAGTGAAGCATCGGAATCTATAACTAGTGTCACAGGAAAGATTCAAATCATAGACAGTATGAAGAGTCATACATCTTTTACTTAAATCGGTATTGTGCCTTTTGTATTTAATTCCGATGCAATTTCTGTGTCTCATCGTCAATAAGAAGGTCCGCGGGATGCAGTAAACCTGAAATGAACCATCGGAATCTATAACTAGTGTCACAGGAATGGTTCAAAACATAGTCAGTAAGAAGAGTCAGTCTTCTTGTACTTAAGTAGGCATTGTGCCTTTTGTATTTAATTCCGATGCAATTTCTGTGTTTCATCGTTAATAAGAAGTTCCAAGGGATACGGTAAACCTGAAATGAACCATCGGAATCTATAACTAGTGTCACAGGAATGGTTGAAATCATAGACAGTAGGAAAAATCAGTCTACATGTACTTAAGTCGGCATTGTGCCTCTTGAATTTAATTCCGATGCAATTTCTGTGTTTCATCGTCAATAGGAAGGTCGGAGGGATACAGTAAACCTGAAGTGAAGCATCGGAATCTATGACTAGTGTCACAGGAATGGTTTAAAACATAGACAGTAGGAAGAGTCCGTCTTCTAGTACTTAAGTCGGCATTGTGCCTTTTCTATTTAATTCTGATGCAATTCCTGTGTTTCATCGTCAATAAGAAGGTCCAAGGGATACAGTAAACCTGGAGTGAAGCATCGGAATCTATAACTAGTGTCACAGGAATGGTTCAAATCATAGACAGTAAGAAGAGTCAGACATCTTTTACTTAAGTCGGCATTGTGCCTTTTGTATTTAATTCCGACGCAATTTCTGTGTCTCATCGTCAATAAGAAGGTGCGAGGGATGCAGTAAACCTGAAATGAACCATCGGAATCTATAACTAGTGTCACGGGAATGGTTCAAAACATAGTCAGTAAGAAGAGTCAGTCTTCTTGTACTTAAGTCGGCATTGTGCCTTTTGTATTTAATTCCGTTGCAATTTCTGTGTTTCATCATTAATAAGAAGGTCCAAGGGATACAGTAAACCTGAAATGAACCATCGGAATCTATAACTAGTGTCACAGGAATGGTTCAAAACATAGACAGTAGGAAAAGTCAGTCTACATGTACTTAAGTCGGCATTGTGCCTTTTGTATTTAATTCCGATGAAATTTCTATGTTTCATCGTCAATAAGAAGGTCAGAGGGATACAGTAAACCTGAAGTGAAGCATCGGAATCTATAACTAGTGTCAAGGGAATGTTTCAAATCATAGAGAGTTGGAAGATTCAGTTTCTTGTACTTAAGTCGGCATTGTGCCTTTTGTATTTCATTCCGATGCATTTTCTGTGTTTCATCGTACATAAGAAGGTCCGAGGGATACAGTAAACCTCAAGTGAAGCATCGGAATAAAAAACTAGTGTCACAGGAATGGTTCAAAACATAGAGAGTAGGAAAAGTCAGTCTTCTTGTACTTACGTCGGAATTGTGCCTTTTCTATATAATTCCGATGCAATTTCTGTGTTTCATCGTCAATAAGAAGGTCAGAGGGATACAGTAAACCTGAAGTAAAGCATCGCAATCTATAACTTGTGTCACAGGGGTGGTTCAAAACATACACAGTAAGAAGAGTCATTCTTCTTGTACTTAAGTCGGCATTGTGCCTTTTGTATTTAATTCCGATGCAATTTCTGTGTTTCATCGTCAATAAGAAGGTCATAGATATACAGTAATCCTGAAGTTAAGCATCGGAATCTATGACTAGTGTCACAGGAATGGTTCAAAACATAGTCAGTAAGAAGAGTCAGTCTTCTTGTACTTATGTCGGTATAGTGCCTTTTGTATTTAATTCCGATGCATTTTTTGTGTTTCATCGTCAATAAGAAAGTCCAAGGGATACAGTAAACCTGAAGTGAAGCATCGGAATCTATGACTAGTGTCACAGGAATGGTTCAAAACATAGAGAGTAGGAAGACTCAGTCTTCTTATACTTAAATAGGCATTGTGCCTATTGTATTTAATTCCGATGCAATTTCTGTGTTTCATCGTCAATAAGACGGTCCAAGGGATACAGTAAACCTGGAATGAAGCATCGGAATCTATAACTAGTGTCACAGGGATGGTTCAAATCATGGACAGTAAGAAGAGTCAGTCTTCTTGTACTTAAGTCATCATTGTGCCTTTTCTATTTAATTCTGAAGCAATTTCTGAGTTTCATCGTCAATAAGAATGTCCAAGGGATACAGTAAACCTGGAGTGAAGCATCGGAATCTATAACTAGTGTCACAGGAATGGTTCAAATCATAGACAGTAAGAAGAGTCAGACAATTTTTACTTAAGTCGGCATTGTGCCTTTTGTATTTAATTCCGATGCAATTTCTGTGTCTCATCGTCAATAAGAAGGTCCAAGGGATGCAGTAAACCTGAAATGAACCATCGGAATCTATAACTAGTGTCACAGGAATGGTTCAAAACATAGTCAGTAAGAACAGTCCGTCTTCTTGTACTTAAGTCGGCATTGTGCCTTTTGTATTTAATTCCGATGCAATTTCTGTGTTTCATCGTTAATAAGAACGTCCAAGGGATACAGTAAACCTGAAATAAACCATCGGAATCTATAACTAGTGTCACAGGAATGGTTCAAAATATAGACAGTAGGAAAAAACAGTCTACATGTAGTTAAGTCGGCATTGTGCATTTTGTATTTAATTCCGATGCAATTTCTGTGTTTCATCGTCAATAAGAAGGTCAGAGGGATACAGTAAACCTTAAGGGAACCATCGGAATCTATAACTAGTGTCAGAGGAATGGTTCAAAACATAGTCAGTAAGAAGAGTCAGTCTTCTTGTACTTAAGTCGGCATTGTGCTTTTGTATTTAATTCCGATGCAATTAGTGTGTTTCATCGTCAATAAGAAGGTCCGAGGGATACAGTAAACCTGAAGTGAAGCATCGGAATCTATAACTAGTGTCACAGGAATGGTTCAAAACATAGACAGTAGGAAGAGTCAGTCTTCTTGTACTTAAGTTGGTATTGTGCCTTTTGTATTTAATTCCGATGCAATTTCTGTGTTTCATCGTCAATAAGAAGGTCAGAGGGATACAGTGAACCTGTAGTGAAGCATCGGAAACTATAACTAGTGTCACAGGAATGTTTCAAATCATAGAGAGTTGGAAGATTCAGTCTTCTTGTACTTAAGTCGGCATTGTGCCTTTTGTATTTCATTCCGATGCATTTTCTGTGTTTCATCGTACATAAGAAGGTCCGAGAGATACAGTAAACCTCAAGTGAAGCATCGGAATAAAAAACTAGTGTCACAGGAATGGTTCAAAGCATAGAGAGTAGGAAGAGTCAGTCTTCTTGTACTTAAGTCGGCATTGGGCCTTTTGTATTTAATTCCGATGCAATTTCTGTGTTTCATAGTCAATAAGAAGTTCCAAGGGATTCAGTAAACCTGAAATGAATTATAGGAATCTATAACTAGTGTCACAGGAATGGTTCAAACATAGACAGTAGGAAAAGTCAGTCTAACATACTTAAGTCGGCATTGTGCCTTTTGTATTTAATTCCGATGCAATGTCTGGGTTTCATCGTCAATAAGAAGGTCAGAAGGATACAGTAAACCTGAAGTGAAGCATCGGAATCTATAACTAGTGTCACAGGAATGTTTCACAGCATAGACAATAATAAGAGTCAGTCTTCTTGTACTTAAGTCGGTATTGTGCCTTTTCTATTTAATTCCGATGAAATTTCTGTGTTTCATCGTCGATAAGAAGGTCAGATGGATACAGTAAAACTGAAGTGAAGCATTGGAATGTATAACTAGTGTCACAGGAATGGTCCAAAACATAGAGAGACGGAAGAGTCAGTCTTCTTGTACTTAAGTCGGCATTGTGCTTTTTGTATTTCATTCCGATGCAATTTCTGTGTTTCATCGTCCATAAGAAGGTTCGAGGGATACAGTAAACCTCAAGTGATGCATCGGAATAAAAAACTAGTGTCACAGGAATGGTTCAAAACATAGAGAGTAGGAAGAGTCAGTCTTCTTGTACTTAAGTCGGCATTGTGCCTTTTGTATTTAATTCCGATGGTATTTCTGTGTTTCATCGTCAATAAGAAGGTCCAAGGAATATAGTAAACCTGGAGTGAAGCATCAGAATCTATAACTAGTGTCACAGGAATGGTTCAAAACATAGACAGTAAGATGAGTCAGTCTTCTTGTACTTAAGACGGCATTGTGCTTTTTTTATTTAATTCCGATGCAATTTCTGTGTTTAATCGTCAATAAGAAGGTTCAAGGGATACAGTAAACCTAGAGTGAAGCATCGGAATCTGTAACTAGTGTCACAGGAATGGTTCAAAACATAGTCAGTAAGAAGAGTCAGTCTTCTTGTACTTAAATCGGCATTGTGCCTTTTGTATTTAATTCCGATGCTATTTCTGTGTTTCATCGTCACTAAGAAGGTCAGTGGGATACAGTAATCCTGAAGTTAAGCATCGGAATCTATAACTTGTGTCACAGGAATGTTTCAAAACATAGTCAGTAAGAAGAGTCCGTCTTCTTGTAGTTGAGTCGGTATTGTGACTTTTCTATTTAATTCCGAATCGATTTCTGTGTTTCATCGTCAATAAGAAGGTCAGAGGGATACAGTAAACCTGAAGTGAAGCTTCGGAATCTATAACTAGTGTCACAGGAATGGTTCAAATCATAGTCAGTAAGAAGAGGCAGTCTTCTTGTACTTAAGTCGGCATTGTGCTTTTGTATTTAATTCCGATGCAATTTCTGTGTTTCAACATCAATAAGAAGGTCCAAGGTATACAGTAAACCTGGAGTGAAGCATCGCAATCTATAACTAGTGTCACAGGAATGGTTCAAATCATAGACAGTAAGATGAGTCAGTCTTCTTGTACTTAAGTCGGCATTGTGCTTTTTTTATTTAATTCCGATGCAATTTCCGTGTTTAATCGTCAATAAGAAGGTCCAAGGGATACAGTAAACCTAGAGTGAAGCATCGGAATCTATAACTAGTGTCACAGGAATGGTTCACAACATAGTCAGTAAGAAGAGTAAGTTTTCTTGTAGTTAAGTCGGTATTGTGCCTTTTCTATTTAATTCCGATGCAATTTCTGTGTTTCATAGTCAATAAGAAGGTCCAAGGGATACAGTAAACCTGAAATGAACCATCGGAATCTGTAACTAGTGTCACAGGAATGGTTCAAACATAGACAGTAGGCAAAGTCAGTCTAGACGTACTTAAGTCGGCATTGTGCATTTTGTATTTAATTCCGATGCAATGTCTGTGTTTCATCGTCAATAAGAAGGTCGGAGGGATACAGTAAACCTTAAGTGAAGCATCGGAATCTATAACTAGTGTCACAGGAATGGTTCAAAGCATAGACAGTAATAACAGTCAGTCTTCTTGTACTTAAGTCGGTATTGTGCCTTTTGAATTTCATTCCGATGCAATTTCTGTGTTTCATCGTCCATATGAAGGTCCGAGGGATACAGTAAACCACAAGTGACGCATCGGAAAAAACACTAGTGTCACAGGAATGGTTCAAAACATAGAGAGTGGAAAGAGTCAGTCTTCTTGTACTTAAGTCGGCATTGTGCCTTTTGTATTTCATTCCGATGCAATTTCTGTGTTTCATCGTCAATAAGAAGGTCAGAGGGATACAGTAAACCTTAAGTGAAGCATCGGAATCTATAACTAGTGTCACAGGAATGGTTCAAAACATAGTCAGTAAGAAGAGTCAGTCTTCTTGTACTTAAGTCGGCATTGTGCCTTTTGTATTAATTTCCGATGCAATTAGTGTGTTTCATCGTCAATAAGAAGGTCCGAGGGATACAGTAAACCTGAAGTGAGTCATCGGAATCTATAACTAGTGTCACAGGAATGGTTCAAAACATAGACAGTAGGAAGAGTCAGTCTTCTTGTACTTAAGTCGGTATTGTGCCTTTTGTATTTAAGTCCGATGCAATTTCTGTGTTTCATCGTCAATAAGAAGGTCAGAGGGAAACAGTAAACCTGTAGTGAAGCATCGGAATCTATAACTAGTGTCACAGGAATGTTTCAAATCATAGAGAGGTGGAAGATTCAGTCTTCTTGTTCTTAAGTCGGCATTGTGCCTTTTGTATTTCATTCCGATTCATTTTCTGTGTTTCATCGTACATAAGAAGGTCCGAGGGATACAGTAAACCCTTAAGTGAAGCATCGGAATAAAAAACTAGTGTCACAATAATGCTTCAAAGCATAGAGAGTAGGAAGAGTCAGTCTTCTTGTACTTAAGTCGGCATTGTGCTTTTTCAATTTAATACCGATGCGATTTCTGTGTCTCATCGTCAATAGGAAGGTCCAAGGGATACAGTAAACCTGAAGTGAAGCATCGGAATCTATGACTAGTGTCACAGGAATGGTTCAAAACTTAGTCATTAAGAAGAGTCAGTCTTCTTGTACTTAAGTCGGCATTGTGATTTTTGTATTTCATTCTGATGCAATTTCTGTGTTTCATCGTCCATAAGAAGGTTCGAGGGATACAGTAAACCTCAAGTGATGCATCGGAATAAAAAACTAGTGTCACAGGAATGGTTCAAAACATAGAGAGTAGGAAGAGTCAGTCTTCTTGTAGTTAAGTCGGCATTGTGCCTTTTGTATTTCATTCCGAAACAATTTCTGTCTTTCATCGTCCATAAGAAGCTCCGAGGGATACAGTAATCCTCAAGTGAAGCATCGGAATGAAATACTAGTGTCACAGGAATGGTTAAAACATAGAGAGTAAGAAGAGTCAGTCCTCTTGTACTTAAGTCGGCATTGTGATTTTGTTTTTAATTCCGTTGCAATTTCTGTGTTTCATCGTCAATAAGAAGGTCCAAGGTATATAGTAAACCTGGAGTGAAGCATCGGATTCTATAACTAGTGTCACAGGAATGGTTCAAAACACAGACAGTAAAATGAGTCAGTCTTCTTGTACTTATGTCGGCATTGTGCCTTTTGTATTTAATTCCGATGCAATTACTGTGTTTTATCGTCTATAAGAAGGTAAGAGGGGTACAGTAATCCTGAAGTTAAGCATCGGAATCTATAACTCGTGTCACAGGAATGGTTCAAACATAGTCAGTAAGAAGAGTCAGTCTTCTTGTAGTTAAGTCGGTATTGCACCTTTTCTATTTAATACCGATGCAATTTTTGCGTTTCATCGTCAATAAGAAGGTCAGAGGGATACAGTAAACCTGAAGTGAAGCATCGGAATCTATAACTAGTGTCACAGGAATGGTTCAAAACATAGTCAGTAAGAAGAGTTAGTCTTCTTGTACTTAAGTCGGCATTGGGCCTTTTATATTTAATTCCGATGCAATTTCTGTGTTTTACAGTCAATAAGAAGTTCCAAGGGATACAGTAAACCTGAAATGAACCATCGGAATCTATAACTAGTGTCACAGGAATGGTTCGAACATAGACAGTAGGAAAAGTCAGTCTAGACGTACTTAAGTCGGCATTGTGCCATTTGTATTTAATTCCGATGCAATGTCTGTGTGTTTCATCGTCAATAAGAAGGTCAGAGGGATACAGTAAACCTGAAGTGAAGCATCGGAATCTATAACTAGTGTCACAGGAATGGTTCAAATCATAGTCAGTAAGAAGAGTCAGTCTTCTTGTACTTAAGTCGGCATTGTGCTTTTGTATTTAATTCCGATGCAATTTCTGTGTTTCATCATCAATAAGAAGGTCCAAGGTATACAGTAAACCTGGAGTGAAGCATCGGAATCTATAACTAGTGTCACAGGAATGGTTCAAAACATAGACAGTAAGATGAGTCAGTCTTCTTGTACTTAAGTCGGCATTGTGCTTTTTTTATTTAATTCCGATGCAATTTCCGTGTTTAATCGTCAATAAGAAGGTCCAAGGGATACAGTAAACCTAGAGTGAAGCATCGGAATCTATAACTAGTGTCACAGGAATGGTTCACATCATAGTCAGTAAGAAGAGTAAGTTTTCTTGTAGTTAAGTCGGTATTGTGCCTTTTCTATTTAATTCCGATGCAATTTCTGTTTCATCGTCAACAAGAAGGTCAGAGGGATACAGTAAACCTGAAGTGAACCATCGGAATCCATAACTAGTGTCACAGGAATGGTTCAAAACATAGTCAGTTATAAGAGTCAGTCTTCTTGTACTTAAGTCGGCATTGTGCCTTTTGTATTTAATTCCGATGCAATTTCTGTGTTTCATAGTCAATAAGAAGGTCCAAGGGATACAGTAAACCTGAAATGAACCATCGGAATCTGTAACTAGTGTCACAGGAATGGTTCAAACATAGACAGTAGGAAAAGTCAGTCTAGACGTACTTAAGTCGGCATTGTGCATTTTGTATTTAATTCCGATGCAATGTCTGTGTTTCATCGTCAATAAGAAGGTCAGAGGGATACAGTAAACCTTGAGTGAAGCATCGGAATCTATAACTAGTGTCACAGGAATGGTTCAAAGCATAGACAGTAATAACAGTCAGTCTTCTTGTACTTATGTCGGTATTGTGCCTTTTGTATTTCATTCCGATGCAATTTCTGTGTTTCATCGTCCATAAGAAGGTCCGAGGGATACAGTAAACCACAAGTGACGCATCGGAAAAAAAACTAGTGTCACAGGAATGGTTCAAAACATAGAGAGTGGAAAGAGTCAGTCTTCTTGTACTTAAGTCGGCATTGTGCCTTTTGTATTTCATTCCGATGCAATTTCTGTGTTTCATCGTCAATAAGAAGGTCAGAGGGATACAGTAAACCTTAAGTGAAGCATCGGAATCTATAACTAGTGTCACAGGAATGGTTCAAAACATAGTCAGTAAGAAGAGTCAGTCTTCTTGTACTTAAGTCGGCATTGTGCCTTTTGTATTAATTTCCGATGCAATTAGTGTGTTTCATCGTCAATAAGAATGTCGGAGGGATACAGTAAACCTGAAGTGAAGCATCGGAATCTATAACTAGTGTCACAGGAATGGTTCAAAACATAGACAGTAGGAAGAGTCAGTCTTCTTGTACTTAAGTCGGTATTGTGCCTTTTGTATTTAAGTCCGATGCAATTTCTGTGTTTCATCGTCAATAAGAAGGTCAGAGGGAAACAGTAAACCTGTAGTGAAGCATCGGAATCTATAACTAGTGTCACAGGAATGTTTCAAATCATAGAGAGGTGGAAGATTCAGTCTTCTTGTTCTTAAGTCGGCATTGTGCCTTTTGTATTTCATTCCGATTCATTTTCTGTGTTTCATCGTACATAAGAAGGTCCGAGGGATACAGTAAACCCTTAAGTGAAGCATCGGAATAAAAAACTAGTGTCACAATAATGGTTCAAAGCATAGAGAGTAGGAAGAGTCAGTCTTCTTGTACTTAAGTCGGCATTGTGCTTTTTCAATTTAATACCGATGCGATTTCTGTGTCTCATCGTCAATAGGAAGGTCCAAGGGATACTGTAAACCTGAAGTGAAGCATCGGAATCTATGACTAGTGTCACAGGAATGGTTCAAAACATAGTCATTAAGAAGAGTCAGTCTTCTTGTACTTAAGTCGGCATTGTGCCTTTCTATTTAATTCCGATGCAATTCCTGTGTTTCATTGTCAATAAGAAGGTCCAAGGGATACAGTAAACCTGGAGTGAAGCATCGGAGTCTATAACTAGTGTCACAGGAAAGGTTAAAACATAGACAGTAGGAAGAGTCAGTCTCCTTGTACTTAAGTCGGCATTGTACCTTTTCTATTTAATTCCGATGCAATTTCTGTGTTTCATCGTCAATAAGAAGGTCCAAGGGATACAGTAAACCTGAAGTGAAGCATCGGAATCTATAACTAGTGTCACAGGAATGGTTCAAAACATAGTCAGTAAGAAGAGTTAGTCTTCTTGTACTTAAGTCGGCATTGGGCCTTTTATATTTAATTCCGATGCAATTTCTGTGTTTTACAGTCAATAAGAAGTTCCAAGGGATACAGTAAACCTGAAATGAACCATCGGAATCTATAACTAGTGTCACAGGAATGGTTCGAACATAGACAGTAGGAAAAGTCAGTCTCGACGTACTTAAGTCGGCATTGTGCCATTTGTATTTAATTCCGATGCAATGTCTGTGTGTTTCATCGTCAATAAGAAGGTCAGAGGGATACAGTAAACCTGAAGTGAAGCATCGGAATCTATAACTAGTGTCACAGGAATGGTTCAAATCATAGTCAGTAAGAAGAGTCAGTCTTCTTGTACTTAAGTCGGCATTGTGCTTTTGTATTTAATTCCGATGGAATTTCTGTGTTTCATCGTCAGTAAGAAGGTCAGAGGGATACAGTAAACCTTAAGTGAAGCATCGGAATCTATAACTAGTGTCACAGGAATGGTTCAAAGCATAGACAGTAATAACAGTCAGTCTTCTTGTACTTAAGTCGGTATTGTGCCTTTTGTATTTCATTCCGATGCAATTTCTGTGTTTCATCGTCCATAAGAAGGTCCGAGGGATACAGTAAACCACAAGTGACGCATCGGAAAAAACACTAGTGTCACAGGAATGGTTCAAAACATAGAGAGTGGAAAGAGTCAGTCTTCTTGTACTTAAGTCGGCATTGTGCCTTTTGTATTTCATTCCGATGCAATTTCTGTGTTTCATCGTCAATAAGAAGGTCAGAGGGATACAGTAAACCTTAAGTGAAGCATCGGAATCTATAACTAGTGTCACAGGAATGGTTCAAAACATAGTCAGTAAGAAGAGTCAGTCTTCTTGTACTTAAGTCGGCATTGTGCCTTTTGTATTAATTTCCGATGCAATTAGTGTGTTTCATCGTCAATAAGAAGGTCCGAGGGATACAGTAAACCTGAAGTGAAGCATCGGAATCTATAACTAGTGTCACAGGAATGGTTCAAAACATAGACAGTAGGAAGAGTCAGTCTTCTTGTACTTAAGTCGGTATTGTGCCTTTTGTATTTAAGTCCGATGCAATTTCTGTGTTTCATCGTCAATAAGAAGGTCAGAGGGAAACAGTAAACCTGTAGTGAAGCATCGGAATCTATAACTAGTGTCACAGGAATGTTTCAAATCATAGAGAGGTGGAAGATTCAGTCTTCTTGTTCTTAAGTCGGCATTGTGCCTTTTGTATTTCATTCCGATTCATTTTCTGTGTTTCATCGTACATAAGAAGGTCCGAGGGATACAGTAAACCCTTAAGTGAAGCATCGGAATAAAAAACTAGTGTCACAATAATGGTTCAAAGCATAGAGAGTAGGAAGAGTCAGTCTTCTTGTACTTAAGTCGGCATTGTGCTTTTTCAATTTAATACCGATGCGATTTCTGTGTCTCATCGTCAATAGGAAGGTCCAAGGGATACAGTAAACCTGAAGTGAAGCATCGGAATCTATGACTAGTGTCACAGGAATGGTTCAAAACATAGTCATTAAGAAGAGTCAGTCTTCTTGTACTTATGTCGGCATTGTGCCTTTCTATTTAATTCCGATGCAATTCCTGTGTTTCATTGTCAATAAGAAGGTCCAAGGGATACAGTAAACCTGGAGTGAAGCATCGGAGTCTATAACTAGTGTCACAGGAAAGGTTCAAAACATAGACAGTAAGATGAGTCAGTCTCCTTGTACTTAAGTCGGCATTGTGCCTTTCTATTTAATTCCGATGCAATTTCTGTGTTTCATCGTCAATAAGAAGGTCCAAGGGATACAGTAAACCTGAAGTGAAGCGTCGGAATCTATAACTAGTGTTACAGGAATGGTTCAAAGCATAGACAGTAATAAGAGTCAGTCTTCTTGTATTTAAGTCGGTATTGTGCCTTTTCTATTTAATTCCGATGAAATTTCTGTGTTTCATCGTCAATAAGAAGGTCAGATGGATACAGTAAAACTGAAGTGAAGCATTGGAATGTATAACTAGTGGCACAGGAATCGTCCAAAACATAGAGAGACGGAAGAGTCAGTCTTCTTGTACTTAAGTCGGCATTGTGATTTTTGTATTTCATTCTGATGCAATTTCTGTGTTTCATCGTCCATAAGAAGGTTCGAGGGATACAGTAAACCTCAAGTGATGCATCGGAATAAAAAACTAGTGTCACAGGAATGGTTCAAAACATAGAGAGTAGGAAGAGTCAGTCTTCTTGTACTTAAGTCGGCATTGTGCCTTTTGTATTTCATTCCGAAACAATTTCTGTGTTTCATCGTCCATAAGAAGCTCCGAGGGATACAGTAATCCTCAAGTGAAGCATCGGAATGAAATACTAGTGTCACAGGAATGGTTAAAACATAGAGAGTAAGAAGAGTCAGTCCTCTTGTACTTAAGTCGGCATTGTGATTTTGTTTTTAATTCCGTTGCAATTTCTGTGTTTCATCGTCAATAAGAAGGTCCAAGGTATATAGTAAACCTGGAGTGAAGCATCGGATTCTATAACTAGTGTCACAGGAATGGTTCAAAACACAGACAGTAAAATGAGTCAGTCTTCTTGTACTTATGTCGGCATTGTGCCTTTTGTATTTAATTCCGATGCAATTACTGTGTTTTATCGTCTATAAGAAGGTAAGAGGGGTACAGTAATCCTGAAGTTAAGCATCGGAATCTATAACTCGTGTCACAGGAATGGTTCAAACATAGTCAGTAAGAAGAGTCAGTCTTCTTGTAGTTAAGTCGGTATTGTACCTTTTCTATTTAATACCGATGCAATTTTTGCGTTTCATCGTCAATAAGAAGGTCAGAGGGATACAGTAAACCTGAAGTGAAGCATCGGAATCTATAACTAGTGTCACAGGAATGGTTCAAAACATAGTCAGTAAGAAGAGTTAGTCTTCTTGTACTTAAGTCGGCATTGGGCCTTTTATATTTAATTCCGATGCAATTTTTGTGTTTTACAGTCAATAAGAAGTTCCAAGGGATACAGTAAACCTGAAATGAACCATCGGAATCTATAACTAGTGTCACAGGAATGGTTCGAACATAGACAGTAGGAAAAGTCAGTCTAGACGTACTTAAGTCGGCATTGTGCCATTTGTATTTAATTCCGATGCAATGTCTGTGTGTTTCATCGTCAATAAGAAGGTCAGAGGGATACAGTAAACCTGAAGTGAAGCATCGGAATCTATAACTAGTGTCACAGGAATGGTTCAAATCATAGTCAGTAAGAAGAGTCAGTCTTCTTGTACTTAAGTCGGCATTGTGCTTTTGTATTTAATTCCGATGCAATTTCTGTGTTTCATCATCAATAAGAAGGTCCAAGGTATACAGTAAACCTGGAGTGAAGCATCGGAATCTATAACTAGTGTCACAGGAATGGTTCAAAACATAGACAGTAAGATGAGTCAGTCTTCTTGTACTTAAGTCGGCATTGTGCTTTTTTTATTTCATTCCGATGCAATTTCCGTGTTTAATCGTCAATAAGAAGGTCCAAGGGATACAGTAAACCTAGAGTGAAGCATCGGAATCTATAACTAGTGTCACAGGAATGGTTCACATCATAGTCAGTAAGAAGAGTAAGTTTTCTTGTAGTTAAGTCGGTATTGTGCCTTTTCTATTTAATTCCGATGCAATTTCTGTTTCATCGTCAACAAGAAGGTCAGAGGGATACAGTAAACCTGAAGTGAACCATCGGAATCCATAACTAGTGTCACAGGAATGGTTCAAAACATAGTCAGTTATAAGAGTCAGTCTTCTTGTACTTAAGTCGGCATTGTGCCTTTTGTATTTAATTCCGATGCAATTTCTGTGTTTCATAGTCAATAAGAAGGTCCAAGGGATACAGTAAACCTGAAATGAACCATCGGAATCTGTAACTAGTGTCACAGGAATGGTTCAAACATAGACAGTAGGAAAAGTCAGTCTAGACGTACTTAAGTCGGCATTGTGCATTTTGTATTTAATTCCGATGCAATGTCTGTGTTTCATCGTCAATAAGAAGGTCAGAGGGATACAGTAAACCTTAAGTGAAGCATCGGAATCTATAACTAGTGTCACAGGAATGGTTCAAAGCATAGACAGTAATAACAGTCAGTCTTCTTGTACTTATGTCGGTATTGTGCCTTTTGTATTTCATTCCGATGCAATTTCTGTGTTTCATCGTCCATAAGAAGGTCCGAGGGATACAGTAAACCACAAGTGACGCATCGGAAAAAAAACTAGTGTCACAGGAATGGTTCAAAACATAGAGAGTGGAAAGAGTCAGTCTTCTTGTACTTAAGTCGGCATTGTGCCTTTTGTATTTCATTCCGATGCAATTTCTGTGTTTCATCGTCAATAAGAAGGTCAGAGGGATACAGTAAACCTTAAGTGAAGCATCGGAATCTATAACTAGTGTCACAGGAATGGTTCAAAACATAGTCAGTAAGAAGAGTCAGTCTTCTTGTACTTAAGTCGTCATTGTGCCTTTTGTATTAATTTCCGATGCAATTAGTGTGTTTCATCGTCAATAAGAAGGTCGGAGGGATACAGTAAACCTGAAGTGAAGCATCGGAATCTATAACTAGTGTCACAGGAATGGTTCAAAACATAGACAGTAGGAAGAGTCAGTCTTCTTGTACTTAAGTCGGTATTGTGCCTTTTGTATTTAAGTCCGATGCAATTTCTGTGTTTCATCGTCAATAAGAAGGTCAGAGGGAAACAGTAAACCTGTAGTGAAGCATCGGAATCTATAACTAGTGTCACAGGAATGTTTCAAATCATAGAGAGGTGGAAGATTCAGTCTTCTTGTTCTTAAGTCGGCATTGTGCCTTTTGTATTTCATTCCGATTCATTTTCTGTGCTTCATCGTACATAAGAAGGTCCGAGGGATACAGTAAACCCTTAAGTGAAGCATCGGAATAAAAAACTAGTGTCACAATAATGCTTCAAAGCATAGAGAGTAGGAAGAGTCAGTCTTCTTGTACTTAAGTAGGCATTGTGCTTTTTCAATTTAATACCAATGCGATTTCTGTGTCTCATCGTCAATAGGAAGGTCCAAGGGATACAGTAAACCTGAAGTGAAGCATCGGAATCTATGACTAGTGTCACAGGAATGGTTCAAAACATAGTCATTAAGAAGAGTCAGTCTTCTTGTACTTAAGTCGGCATTGTGCCTTTCTATTTAATTCCGATGCAATTCCTGTGTTTCATTGTCAATAAGAAGGTCCAAGGGATACAGTAAACCTGGAGTGAAGCATCGGAGTCTATAACTAGTGTCACAGGAAAGGTTCAAAACATAGACAGTAAGAAGAGTCAGTCTCCTTGTACTTAAGTCGGCATTGTGCCTTTCTATTTAATTTCGATGCAATTTCTGTGTTTCATCGTCAATAAGAAGGTCCAAGGGATACAGTAAACCTGAAGTGAAGCATCGGAATCTATAACTAGTGTTACAGGAATGGTCCAAAGCATAGACAATAATAAGAGTCAGTCTTCTTGTATTTAAGTCGGTATTGTGCCTTTTCTATTTAATTCCGATGAAATTTCTGTGTTTCATCGTCAATAAGAGGGTCAGATGGATACAGTAAAACTGAAGTGAAGCATTGGAATGTATAACTAGTGGCACAGGAATCGTCCAAAACATAGAGAGACGGAAGAGTCAGTCTTCTTGTACTTAAGTCGGCATTGTGATTTTTGTATTTCATTCTGATTCAATTTCTGTGTTTCATCGTCCATAAGAAGGTTCGAGGGATACAGTAAACCTCAAGTGATGCATCGGAATAAAAAACTAGTGTCACAGGAATGGTTCAAAACATAGAGAGTAGGAAGAGTCAGTCTTCTTGTACTTAAGTCGGCATTGTGCCTTTTGTATTTCATTCCGAAACAATTTCTGTGTTTCATCGTCCATAAGAAGCTCCGAGGGATACAGTAATCCTCAAGTGAAGCATCGGAATGAAATACTAGTGTCACAGGAATGGTTAAAACATAGAGAGTAAGAAGAGTCAGTCCTCTTGTACTTAAGTCGGCATTGTGATTTTGTTTTTAATTCCGTTGCAATTTCAGTGTTTCATCGTCAATAAGAAGGTCCAAGGTATATAGTAAACCTGGAGTGAAGCATCGGATTCTATAACTAGTGTCACAGGAATGGTTCAAAACACAGACAGTAAAATGAGTCAGTCTTCTTGTACTTAAGTCGGCATTGTGCTTTTTTTATTTAATTCCAATGCAATTTCTGTGTTTAATCGTCAATAAGAAGGTCCAAGGGATACAGTAAACCTAGAGTGAAGCATCGGAATCTGTAACTAGTGTCACAGGAATGGTTCATAACATAGTCAGTAAGAAGAGTCAGTCTTCTGGTACTTATGTCGGCATTGTGCCTTTTGTATTTAATTCCGATGCAATTACTGTGTTTTATCGTCTATAAGAAGATAAGAGGGGTACAGTAATCCTGAAGTTAAGCATCGGAATCTATAACTCGTGTCACAGGAATGGTTCAAACATAGTCAGTAAGAAGAGTCAGTCTTCTTGTAGTTAAGTCGGTATTGTACCTTTTCTATTTAATACCGATGCAATTTTTGCGTTTCATCGTCAATAAGAAGGTCAGAGGGATACAGTAAACCTGAAGTGAAGCATCGGAATCCATAACTAGTGTCACAGGAATGGTTCAAAACATAGTCAGTAAGAAGAGTTAGTCTTCTTGTACTTAAGTCGGCATTGGGCATTTTATATTTAATTCCGATGCAATTTCTGTGTTTTACAGTCAATAAGAAGTTCCAAGGGATACAGTAAACCTGAAATGAACCATCGGAATCTATAACTAGTGTCACAGGAATGGTTCAAACATAGACAGTAGGAAAAGTCAGTCTCGACGTACTTAAGTCGGCATTGTGCCATTTGTATTTAATTCCGATGCAATGTCTGTGTGTTTCATCGTCAATAAGAAGGTCAGAGGGATACAGTAAACCTGAAGTGAAGCATCGGAATCTATAACTAGTGTCACAGGAATGGTTCAAATCATAGTCAGTAAGAAGAGTCAGTCTTCTTGTACTTAAGTCGGCATTGTGCTTTTGTATTTAATTCCGATGCAATTTCTGTGTTTCATCATCAATAAGAAGGTCCAAGGTATACAGTAAACCTGGAGTGAAGCATCGGAATCTATAACTAGTGTCACAGGAATGGTTCAAAACATAGACAGTAAGATGAGTCAGTCTTCTTGTACTTAAGTCGGCATTGTGCTTTTTTTATTTAATTCCGATGCAATTTCTGTGTTTAATCGTCAATAAGAAGGTCCAAGGGATAAAGTAAACCTAGAGTGAAGCATCGGAATCTATAACTAGTGTCGCAGGAATGGTTCAAACATAGTCAGTAAGAAGAGTCAGTCTTCTTGTAGTTAAGTCGGTATTGTGCCTTTTCTATTTAACTACGATGCAATTTCTGTGTTTCATCGTCAACAAGAAGGTCAGAGGGATACAGTAAACCTGAAGTGAACCATCGGAATCCATAACTAGTGTCACAGGAATGGTTCAAAACATAGTCAGTAAGAAGAGTCAGTCTTCTTGTACTTAAGTCGGCATTGTGCCTTTTGTAGTTAATTCCGATGCAATTTCTGTGTTTCACAGTCAATAAGAAGGTCCAAGGGATACAGTAAACCTGAAATGAACCATCGGAATATGTAACTAGTGTCACAGGAATGGTTCAAACATAGACAGTAGGAAAAGTCAGTCTACACGTACTAAAGTCGGCATTGTGCCTTTTGTATTTAATTCCTATGCAAGGTCTGTGTTTCATCGTCAATAAGAAGGTCAGAGGGATACAGTAAACCTGTAGTGAAGCATCGGAATCTATAACTAGTGTCACAGGAATGTTTCAAATCATAGAGAGTTGGAAGATTCAGTCTTCTTGTACTTAAGTCGGCATTGTGCCTTTTGTATTTCATTCCGATGAATTTTCTGTGCTTCATCGTACATAAGAAGGTCCGAGGGATACAGTAAACCTCAAGTGAAGCATCGGAATAAAAAACTAGTGTCACAGGAATGGTTCAAAGCATAGAGAGTAGGAAGAGTCAGTCTTCTTGTACTTAAGTCGGCTTTGTGCTTTTTCTATTTAATACCGATGCGATTTCTGTGTCTCATCGCCAATAGGAAGGTCCAAGGGATACAGTAAACCTGAAGTGAAGCATCGGAATCTATGACTAGTGTCACAGGAATGGTTCAAAACATAGTCATTAAGAAGAGTCAGTCTTCTTGTACTTAAGTCGGCATTGTGCCTTTTCTATTTAATTCCGATGCAATTCCTGTGTTCCATCGTGAATAAGAAGGTCCAAGAGATACAGTAAACCTGGAGTGAAGCATCGGAATCTATAACTAGTGTCACAGGAAAGGTTCAAAACATAGACAGTAAGAAGAGTCAGTCTTCTTGTACTTATGTCGGCATTGTGGCTTTTGTATTTAATTCCGATGCAATTTCTGTGTTTTATCGTCAATAAGAAGGTCAGAGAGGTACAGTAATCCTGAAGTTAAGCATCGGAATCTATAACTAGTGTCACAGGAGTGGTTCAAAACATAGTCAGTAAGAAGAGTCAGTCTTCTTGTAGTTAAGTCGGTATTGTACCTTTTCTATTTAATACCGATGCAATTTTTGTGTTTCATCGTCAATAAGAAGGTCAGAGGAATACAGTAAACCTGAAGTGAAGCATTGGAATCTATAACTAGTGTCACAGGAATCATTCAAAACATAGTCAGTAAGAAGAGTCAGTCTTCTTGTACTTAAGTCGGAATTGGGCCTTTTGTATTTAATTCCGAAGCAATTACTGTGTTTCATAGTCAATAAGAAGTTCCAAGGGATACAGTAAACCTGAAATGAACCATCGGAATCTATAACTAGTGTCACAGGAATGGTTCAAACATAGACAGTAGGAAAAGTCAATCTACACGTACTTAAGCCGGCATTGTGCCTTTTGTATTAAATTCCGATGCAATGTCTGTGTTTAATCGTCAATAAGAAGGTCAGAGGGATACCGTAAACCTGAAGTGAAGCATCGGAATCTATAACTAGTGTCACAGGAATGGTTCAAAACATAGACAGTAATAAGAGTCAGTCTTCTTGTATTTAAGTTGGTATTGTGCATTTTCTACTTAATTCCGGTGAAATTTCTGTGTTTCATCGTCAATAAGAAGGTCAGATGGATACAGTAAAACTGAAGTGAAGCATTGGAATGTGTAACTAGTGTCACAGGAATGGTCCAAAACATAGAGACACGGAAGAGTCAGTCTTCTTGTACTTAAGTCGGCATTGTGCTTTTCGTATTTCATTCCGATGCAATTTCTGTGTTTCATCGTCCATAAGAAGGTTCGAGGGATACAGTAAACCTCAAGTGATGCATCGGAATAAAAAACTAGTGTCACAGGAATGGTTCAAAACATAGAGAGTAGGAAGAGTCGGTCTTCTTGTACTTAAGTCGGCATTGTGCCTTTTGTATTTCATTCCGATGCAATTTCTGTGTTTCATCGTCCATAAGAAGGTCCGAGGGAAACAGTAAACCTCAAGTGCAGCATTGGAATAAAAAACTAGTGTCACAGGAATAGTTAAAACATAGAGAGTAAGAAGAGTCAGTCTTCTTGTACTTAAGTCGGCATTGTGATTTTGTATTTAATTCCGAAGCAATTTCTGTGTTTCATCGTCAATAAGAAGGTCCAAGGTATACAGTAAACCTGGAGTGAAGAATCGGAATCTATAACTAGTGTCACAGGAATGGTTCAAAACATAGACAGTAAGATGAGTCAGTCTTCTTGTACTTAAGTCGGCATTGTGCTTTTTTTATTTAATTCCGATGCAATTTCTGTGTTCAATCGTCAATAAGAAGGTCCAAGGGATACAGTAAACCTAGAGTGAAGCATCGGAATCTATAACTAGTGTCACAGGAATGGTTCACAACATAGTCAGTAGGAAGAGTCAGTCTTCTTGTAGTTAAGTCGGTATTGTGCCTTTTTATTTAATTCCGATGCAATTTCTGTGTTTCATCGTCAACAAGAAGGTCAGAGGGATACAGTAGACCTGAAGTGAACCATCGGAATCCATAACTAGTGTCACAGGAATGGTTCAAAACATAGTCAGTAAGAAGAGTCAGTCTTCTTGTACTTAAGTCGGCATTGTGCCTTTTGTATTTAATTCCGATGCAATTTCTGTGTTTCATAGTCAATAAGATGGTCCAAGGGATACAGTAAACCTGAAATGAACCATCGGAATCTGTAACTAGTGTCACAGGAATGGTTCAAACATAGACAGTAGGAAAAGTCAGTCTACAGGTACTTAAGTCGGCATTGTGCCTTTTGTATTTAATTCCGATGCAATGTCTGTGTGTTTCATCGTCAATAAGAAGGTCAGAGGGATACAGTAAACCTGAAGTCAAGCATCGGAATCTATAACTAGTGTCACAGGAATGGTTCAAAACATAGGCAGTAAGAAGAGTCAGTCTTCTTGTACTTAAGTCGGCATTGGGCCTTTTGTATTTAATTCCGATGCAATTTCTGTGTTTCATAGTCAATAAGAAGTTCCAAGGGATACAGTAAACCTGAAATGAACCATCGGAATCTATAACTAGTGTCACAGGAATGGTTCAAACATAGACAGTAGGAAAAGTCAGTCTAGACGTACTTAAGTCAGCATTGTGCCTTTTGTATTTAATTCCGATGCAACGTCTGTGTTTCATCGTCAATAAGAAGGTCAGAGGGATACAGCAAACCTGAAGTGAAGCATCGGAATCTATAACTAGTGTCACAGGAATGGTTCAAAGCATAGACAGTAATAACAGTCAGTCTTCTTGTACTTAAGTCGGTATTGTGCCTTTTCTATTTAATTCCGATGAAATTTCTGTGTTTCACCGTCAATAAGAAGGTCAGAGGGATACAGTAAATCTGAAGTGAGCATTGCAATGTATAACTAGTGTCACAGGAATGGTCCAAAACATAGAGAGACGGAAGAGTCAGTCTTCTTGTACTTAAGTCGGCATTGTGCTTTTTGTATTTCATTCCGATGCAATTTCTTTGTTTCATCGTCCATAAGAAGGTTCGAGGGATACAGTAAACCTCAAGTGATGCATCGGAATAAAAAACTAGTGTCACAGGAATGGTTAAAAACATAGAGAGTAGGAAGAGTCAGACTTCTTGTACTTAAGTCGGCATTGTGCCTTTTGTATTTCATTCCGATGCAATTTCTGTGTTTCATCGTCCATAAGAAGGTCCGAGGGATACAGTAAACCTCAAGTGAAGCATCGGAATAAAAAACTAGTGTCACAGGAATGGTTAAAACAAAGAGAGAAAGAAGAGTCAGTCTTCATGTACTTAAGTCGGCATTGTGATTTTGTATTTAATTCCGATGCAATTTCTGTGTTTCATCGTCAATAAGAAGGTCCAAGGTATACAGTAAACCTGGAGTGAAGCATCGGAATCTATAACTAGTGTCACAGGAATGGTTCAAAACATAGATAGTAAGATGAGTCAGTCTTCTTGTACTTAAGTCGGCATTGTGCTTTTTTTATTTAATTCCGATGCAATTTCTGTGTTTAATCGTCAATAAGAAGGTCCAAGGGATACAGTAAACCTAGAGTGAACCATCGGAATCTATAACTAGTGTCACAGGAAAGGTTGGAACATAGACAGTAGGAAAAGTCAGTCTAGACGTACCTAAGTCGGCATTGTGCCTTTTGTATTTAATTCCGATGCAATGTCTGTGTTTCATCGTCAATAAGAAGGTCGGAGGGATACCGTAAACCTGAAGTGAAGCATCGGAATCTATAACTAGTGTCACAGGAATGGTTCAAAGCATAGACAGTAATAAGAGTCAGTCTTCTTGTATTTAAGTCGGTATTGTGTCTTTTCTATTTAATTCCGATGAAATTTCTGTGTTTCATCGTCAATAAGAAGGTCAGATGGATACAGTAAAACTGAAGTGAAGCATTGGAATGTATAACTAGTGTCACAGGAATGGTCCAAAACATAGAGAGACGGAAGAGTCAGTCTTCTTGTACTTAAGTCGGCACTGTGATTTATGTATTTCATTCTGATGCAATTTCTGTGTTCCATCGTCCATAAGAAGGTTCGAGGGATACAGTAAACCTCAAGTGATGCATCGGAATAAAAAACTAGTGTCACAGGAATGGTTCAAAACGTAGAGAGTAGGAAGAGTCAGTCTTCTTGTACTTAAGTCGGCATTGTGCCTTTTGTATTTCATTCCGATGCAATTTCTGTGTTTCATCGTCCATAAGAAGCTCCGAGGGATGCAGTAAACCTCATGTGAAGCATCGGAATGAAAAACTAGTGTCACAGGAATGGTTAAAACATAGAGAGTAAGAAGAGTCAGTCTTCTTGTAGTTAAGTCGGCATTGGGACTTTTGTATTTAATTCCGATGCAATTTCTGTGTTTCATAGTCAATAAGAAGTTCCAAGGGATACAGTAAACCTGAAATGAACCATCGGAATCTATAACTAGTGTCACAGGAATGGTTCAAACATAGACAGTAGGAAAAGTCAGTGTAGACGTACTTAAGTCGGCATTGTGACTTTTGTATTTAATTCCGATGCAATGTCTGTGTTTCATCGTCAATAAGAAGGTCAGAGGGATACAGTAAACCTGAAGTGAAGCATCGGAATCTATAACTAGTGTCACAGGAATGGTTCAAAGCATAGACAGTAATAACAGTCAGTCTTCTTGTACTTACTTCGGTATTGTGCCTTTTCTATTTAATTCCGATGAAATTTCTGTGTTTCATCGTCAATAAGAAGGTCAGATGGATACAGTAAATCTGAAGTGAAGCATTGGAATGTATAACTAGTGTCACAGGAATGGTCCAAAACATAGAGAGACGGAAGAGTCAGTCTTCTTGTACTTAAGTCGGCATTGTGCTTTTTGTATTTCATTCCGATGCAATTTCTGTGTTTCATCGTCCATAAGAAGGTTCGAGGGATACAGTAAACCTCAAGTGATGCATCGGAATAAAAAACTAGTGTCACAGGAATGGTTCAGACCATAGAGAGTAGGAAGAGTCAGTCTTCTTGTACTTATGTCGGCATTGTGCCTTTTGTATTTCATTCCTGTGCAATTTCTGTGTTTCATCGTCCATAAGAAGGTCCGAGGGATACAGTAAACCTCAAGTGAAGCATCGGAATAAAAAACTAGTCTCACAGGAATGGTTAAAACAAAGAGAGAAAGAAGAGTCAGTCTTCTTGTACTTAAGTCGGCATTGTGATTTTGTATTTAATTCCGATGCAATTTCTGAGTTTCATAGTCAATAAGAAGGTCCAAGGGATACAGTAAACCTGAAATGAACCATCGGAATCTGTAACTAGTGTCACAGGAATGGTTCAAACATAGACAGTAGGAAAAGTCAGTCTACACGTACTTAAGTCGGCATTGTGCCTTTTGTATTTAATTCCTATGCAAGGTCTGTGTTTCATCGTCAATAAGAAGGTCAGAGGGATACAGTAAACCTGTAGTGAAGCATCGGAATCTATAACTAGTGTCACAGGAATGTTTCAAATCATAGAGAGTTGGAAGATTCAGTCTTCTTGTACTTAAGTCGGCATTGTGCCTTTTGTATTTCATTCCGATGCATTTTCTGTGTTTCATCGTACATAAGAAGGTCCGAGGGATACAGTAAACCTCAAGTGAAGCATCGGAATAAAAAACTAGTGTCACAGGAATGGTTCAAAGCATAGAGAGTAGGAAGAGTCAGTCTTCTTGTACTTAAGTCGGCATTGTGCTTTTTCTATTTAATACCGATGCGATTTCTGTGTCTCATCATCAATAGAAAGGTCCAAGGGATACAGTAAACCTGAAGTGAAGCATCGGAATCTATGACTAGTGTCACAGGAATGGTTCAAAACATAGTCATTAAGAAGAGTCAGTCTTCTTGTACTTAAGTCGGCATTGTGCCTTTTCTATTTAATTCCGATTCTATTCCTGTGTTTCATCGTGAATAAGAAGGTCCAAGGGATACAGTAAACCTGGAGTGAAGCATCGGAATCTATAACTAGTGTCACAGGAAAGGTTCAAAACATAGACAGTAAGAAGAGTCAGTCTTCTTGTTCTTATGTCGGCATTGTGCCTTTTGTATTTAATTCCGATGCAATTTCTGTGTTTTATCGTCAATAAGAAGGTCAGAGGGGTACAGTAATCCTGAAGTTAAGCATCGGAATCTATAACTAGTGTCACAGGAATGGTTCAAAATATAGTCAGTAAGAAGAGTCAGTCTTCTTGTAGTTAAGTCGGTATTGTACCTTTTCTATTTAATACCGATGCAATTTTTGTGTTTCATCGTCAATAAGAAGGTCAGAGGAATACAGTAAACCTGAAGTGAAGCATTGGAATCGATAACTAGTGTCACAGGAATGGTTCAAATCATAGTCAGTAAGAAGAGTCAGTCTTCTTGTACTTAAGTCGGCATTGGGCCTTTTGTATTTAATTCCGATGCAATTTCTGTGTTTCATAGTCAATAAGAAGTTCCAAGGGATACAGTAAACCTGAAATGAACCATCGGAATCTATAACTAGTGTCACAGGAATGGTTCAAACATAGACAGTAGGAAAAGTCAGTCTAGACGTACTTAAGTCGGCATTGTGCCTTTTGTATTTAATTCCGATGCAATTTGTGTGTTTCATCGTCAATAAGAAGGTCAGAGGGATACCGTAAACCTGAAGTGAAGCATCGGAATCTATAACTAGTGTCACAGGAATGGTTCAAAACATAGACAGTAATAAGAGTCAGTCGTCTTGTATTTAAGTTGGTATTGTGCATTTTCTACTTAATTCCGATGAAATTTCTGTGTTTCATCGTCAATAAGAAGGTCAGATGGATACAGTAAAACTGAAGTGAAGCATTGGAATGTGTAACTAGTGTCACAGGAATGGTCCAAAACATCGAGAGACGGAAGAGTCAGTCTTCTTGTACTTAAGTCGGCATTGTGCTTTTTGTATTTCATTCCGATGCGATTTCTGTGTTTCATCGTCCATAAGAAGGTTCGAGGGATACAGTAAACCTCAAGTGATGCATCGGAATAAAAAACTAGTGTTACAGGAATCGTTCAAAACATAGAGAGTAGGAAGAGTCGGTCTTCTTGTACTTAAGTCGGCATTGTGCCTTTTGTATTTCATTCCGATGCAATTTCTGTGTTTCATCGTCCATAAGAAGGTCCGAGGGAAACAGTAAACCTCAAGTGCAGCATTGGAATAAAAAACTAGTGTCACAGGAATAGTTAAAACATAGAGAGTAAGAAGAGTCAGTCTTCTTGTACTTAAGTCGGCATTGTGATTTTGTATTTAATTCCGAAGCAATTTCTGTGTTTCATCGTCAATAAGAAGGTCCAAGGTATACAGTAAACCTGGAGTGAAGAATCGGAATCTATAACTAGTGTCACAGGAATGGTTCAAAACATAGACAGTAAGATGAGTCAGTCTTCTTGTACTTAAGTCGGCATTGTGCTTTTTTTATTTAATTCCGATGCAATTTCTGTGTTTAATCGTCAATAAGAAGGTCCAAGGGATACAGTAAACCTAGAGTGAAGCATCGGAATCTATAACTAGTGTCACAGGAATGGTTCACAACATAGTCAGTAGGAAGAGTCAGTCTTCTTGTAGTTAAGTCGGTATTGTGCCTTTTTATTTCATTCCGATGCAATTTATGTGTTTCATCGTCATCAAGAAGGTCAGAGGGATACAGTAGACCTGAAGTGAACCATCGGAATCCATAACTACTGTCACAGGAATGTATCAAAACATAGTCAGTAAGAAGAGTCAGTCTCCTTGTACTTAAGTTGGCATTGTGCCTTTTGTATTTAATTCCGATGCAATTTCTGTGTTTCATAGTCAATAAGATGGTCCAAGGGATACAGTAAACCTGAAATGAACCATCGGAATCTGTAACTAGTGTCACAGGAATGGTTCAAACATAGACAGTAGGAAAAGTCAGTCTACACGTACTTAAGTCGGCATTGTGCCTTTTGTATTTAATTCCGATGCAATGTCTGTGTGTTTCATCGTCAATAAGAAGGTCAGAGGGATACAGTAAACCTGAAGTCAAGCATCGGAATCTATAACTAGTGTCACAGGAATGGTTCAAAACATAGGCAGTAAGAAGAGTCAGTCTTCTTGTACTTAAGTCGGCATTGGGCATTTTGTATTTAATTCCGATGCAATTTCTGTGTTTCATAGTCAATAAGAAGTTCCAAGGGATACAGTAAACCTGAAATGAACCATCGGAATCTATAACTAGTGTCACAGGAATGGTTCAAACATAGACAGTAGGAAAAGTCAGTCTAGGCGTACTTAAGTCGGCATTGTGCCTTTTGTATTTAATTCCGATGCAACGTCTGTGTTTCATCGTCAATAAGAAGGTCAGAGGGATACAGTAAACCTGAAGTGAAGCATCGGAATCTATAACTAGTGTCACAGGAATGGTTCAAAGCATAGACAGTAATAACAGTCAGTCTTCTTGTACTTAAGTCGGTATTGTGCCTTTTCTATTTAATTCCGATGAAATTTCTGTGTTACACCGTCAATAAGAAGGTCAGAGGGATACAGTAAATCTGAAGTGAGCATTGCAATGTATAACTAGTGTCACAGGAATGGTCCAAAACATAGAGAGACGGAAGAGTCAGTCTTCTTGTACTTAAGTCGGCATTGTGCTTTATGTATTTCATTCCGATGCAATTTCTTTGTTTCATCGTCCATAAGAAGGTTCGAGGGATACAGTAAACCTCAAGTGATGCATCGGAATAAAAAACTAGTGTCACAGGAATGGTTAAAAACATAGAGAGTAGGAAGAGTCAGACTTCTTGTACTTAAGTCGGCATTGTGCCTTTTGTATTTCATTCCGATGCAATTTCTGTGTTTCATCGTCCATAAGAAGGTCCGAGGGATACAGTAAACCTCAAGTGAAGCATCGGAATAAAAAACTAGTGTCACAGGAATGGTTAAAACAAAGAGAGAAAGAAGAGTCAGTCTTCTTGTACTTAAGTCGGCATTGTGAATTTGTATTTAATTCCGATGCAATTTCTGTGTTTCATCGTCAATAAGAAGGTCCAAGGTATACAGTAAACCTGGAGTGAAGCATCGGAATCTATAACTAGTGTCACAGGAATGGTTCAAAACATAGGTAGTAAGATGAGTCAGTCTTCTTGTACTTAAGTCGGCATTGTGCTTTTTTTTTTTAATTCCGATGCAATTTCTGTGTTTAATCGTCAATAAGAAGGTCCAAGGGATACAGTAAACCTAGAGTGAAGCATCGGAATCTATAACTAGTGTCACAGGAATGGTTCAAATCATAGTCAGTAAGAAGAGTCAGTCTTCTTGTACTTAAGTCGGCATTGTGCTTTTGTATTCAATTCCGATGCAATTTCTGTGTTTCATCATCAATAAGAAGGTCCAAGGTATACAGTAAACCTGGAGTGAAGCATCGGAATCTATAACTAGTGTCACAGGAATGGTTCAAAACATAGACAGTAAGATGAGTCAGTCTTCTTGTACTTAAGTCGGCATTGTGCTTTTTTTATTTAATTCCGATGCAATTTCTGTGTTTAATCGCCAATAAGAAGGTCCAAGGGATACAGTAAACCTAGAGTGAAGCATCGGAATCTATAACTAGTGTCACAGGAATGGTTCACAACATAGTCAGTAAGAGGAGTCAGTGTTCTTGTAGTTAAGTCGGTATTGTGCCTTTTCTATTTAACTACGATGCAATTTCTGTGTTTCATCGTCAACAAGAAGGTCAGAGGGATACAGTAAACCTGGAGTGAAGCATCGGAATCTATAACTAGTGTCACAGGAAAGGTTCAAAACATAGACAGTAAGAAGAGTCAGTCTTCTTGTACTTATGTCGGCATTGTGCCTTTTGTATTTAATTACGATGAAATTTCTGTGTTTCATAGTCAGTACGAAGTTCCAAGGGATACAGTAAACCTGAAATGAACCATCGGAATCTATAACTAGTGTCACAGGAAAGGTTCGAACATAGACAGTAGGAAAAGTCAGTCTAGACGTACTTAAGACGGCATTGTGCCTTTTGTATTTAATTCCGACGCAATGTCTGTGTTTCATCGTCAATAAGAAGGTCAGAGGGATACCGTAAACCTGAAGTGAAGCATCGGAATCTATAACTAGTGTCACAGGAATGGTTCAAAGCATAGACAGTAATAAGAGTCAGTCTTCTTGTATTTAAGTCGGTATTGTGTCTTTTCTATTTAATTCCGATGAAATTTCTGTGTTTCATCGTCAATAAGAAGGTCAGATGGATACAGTAAAACTGAAGTGAAGCATTGGAATGTATAACTAGTGTCACAGGAATGGACCAAAACATAGAGAGACGGAAGAGTCAGTCTTCTTGTACTTAAGTCGGCATTGTGATTTATGTATTTCATTCTGATGCAATTTCTGTGTTTCATCGTCCATAAGAAGGTTCGAGGGATACAGTAAACCTCAAGTGATGCATCGGAATAAATAACTAGTGTCACAGGAATGGTTCAAAACATAGAGAGTAGGAAGAGTCAGTCTTCTTGTACTTAAGTCGGCATTGTGCCTTTTGTATTTCATTCCGATGCAATTTCTGTGTTTCATCGTCCATAAGAAGCTCCGAGGAATACAGTAAACCTCAAGTGAAGCATCGGAATGAAAAACTAGTGTCACAGGAATGGTTAAAACATAGAGAGTAAAAAGAGTCAGTCTTCTTGTACTTAAGTCGGCATTGGGACTTTTGTATTTAATTCCGATGCAATTTCTGTGTTTCATAGTCAATAAGAAGTTCCAAGGGATACAGTAAACCTGAAATGAACCATCGGAATCTATAACTAGTGTCACAGGAATGGTTCAAACATAGACAGTAGGAAAAGTCAGTGTAGACGTACTTAAGTCGGCATTGTGACTTTTGTATTTAATTCCGATGCAATGTCTGTGTTTCATCGTGAATAAGAAGGTCAGAGAGATACAGTAAACCTGAAGTGAAGCATCGGAATCTATAACTAGTGTCACAGGAATGGTTCAAAGCATAGACAGTAATAACAGTCAGTCTTCTTGTACTTACTTCGGTATTGTGCCTTTTCTATTTAATTCCGATGAAATTTCTGTGTTACATCGTCAATAAGAAGGTCAGATGGATACAGTAAATCTGAAGTGAAGCATTGGAATGTATAACTAGTGTCACAGGAATGGTCCAAAACATAGAGAGACGGAAGAGTCAGTCTTCTTGTACTTAAGTCGGCATTGTGCTTTTTGTATTTCATTCCGATGCAATTTCTGTGTTTCATCGTCCATAAGAAGGTTCGAGGGATACAGTAAACCTCAAGTGATGCATCGGAATAAAAAACTAGTGTCACAGGAATGGTTCAGACCATAGAGAGTAGGAAGAGTCAGTCTTCTTGTACTTATGTCGGCATTGTGCCTTTTGTATTTCATTCCTTTGCAATTTCTGTGTTTCATCGTCCATAAGAAGGTCCGAGGGATACAGTAAACCTCAAGTGAAGCATCGGAATAAAAAACTAGTCTCACAGGAATGGTTAAAACAAAGAGAGAAAGAAGAGTCAGTCTTCTTGTACTTAAGTCCGCATTGTGATTTTGTATTTAATTCCGATGCAATTTCTGTGTTTCATAGTCAATAAGAAGGTCCAAGGGATACAGTAAACCTGAAATGAACCATCGGAATCTGTAACTAGTGTCACAGGAATGGTTCAAACATAGACAGTAGGAAAAGTCAGTCTACACGTACTTAAGTCGGCATTGTGCCTTTTGTATTTAATTCCTATGCAAGGTCTGTGTTTCATCGTCAATAAGAAGGTCAGAGGGATACAGTAAACCTGTAGTGAAGCATCGGAATCTATAACTAGTGTCACAGGAATGTTTCAAATCATAGAGAGTTGGAAGATTCAGTCTTCTTGTACTTAAGTCGGCATTGTGCCTTTTGTATTTCATTCCGATGCATTTTCTGTGTTTCATCGTACATACGAAGGTCCGAGGGATACAGTAAACCTCAAGTGAAGCATCGGAATAAAAAACTAGTGTCACAGGAATGGTTCAAAGCATAGAGAGTAGGAAGAGTCAGTGTTCTTGTACTTAAGTCGGCATTGTGCTTTTTCTATTTAATACCGATGCGATTTCTGTGTCTCATCGTCAATAGGAAGGTCCAAGGGATACAGTAAACCAGAAGTGAACCATCGGAATCTATGACTAGTGTCACAGGAATGGTTCAAAACATAGTCATTAAGAAGAGTCAGTCTTCTTGTACTTAAGTCGGCATTGTGCCATTTCTATTTAATTCCGATTCTATTCCTGTGTTTCATCGTGAATAAGAAGGTCCAAGGGATACAGTAAACCTGGAGTGAAGCATCGGAATCTATAACTAGTGTCACAGGAAAGGTTCAAAACATAGACAGTAAGAAGAGTCAGTCTTCTTGTACTTATGTCGGCATTGTGCCTTTTGTATTTAATTCCGATGCAATTTCTGTGTTTTATCGTCAATAAGAAGGTCAGAGGGGTACAGTAATCCTGAAGTTAAGCATCGGAATCTATAACTAGTGTCACAGGAATGGTTCAAAATATAGTCAGTAAGAAGAGTCAGTCTTCTTGTAGTTAAGTCGGTATTGTACCTTTTCTATTTAATACCGATGCAATTTTTGTGTTTCATCGTCAATAAGAAGGTCAGAGGAATACAGTAAACCTGAAGTGAAGCATTGGAATCGATAACTAGTGTCACAGGAATGGTTCAAATCATAGTCAGTAAGAAGAGTCAGTCTTCTTGTACTTAAGTCGGCATTGGGCCTTTTGTATTTAATTCCGATGCAATTTCTGTGTTTCATAGTCAATAAGAAGTTCCAAGGGATACAGTAAACCTGAAATGAACCATCGGAATCTATAACTAGTGTCACAGGAATGGTTCAAACATAGACAGTAGGAAAAGTCAGTCTAGACGTACTTAAGTCGGCATTGTGCCTTTTGCATTTAATTCCGATGCAATTTGTGTGTTTCATCGTCAATAAGAAGGTCAGAGGGATACCGTAAACCTGAAGTGAAGCATCGGAATCTATAACTAGTGTCACAGGAATGGTTCAAAGCATAGACAGTAATAAGAGTCAGTCTTCTTGTATTTAAGTCGGTATTGTGTCTTTTCTATTTAATTCCGATGAAATTTCTGTGTTTCATCGTCAATAAGAATGTCAGATGGATACAGTAAAACTGAAGTGAACCATCGGAATCTATGACTAGTGTCACAGGAATGGTTCAAAACATAGTCATTAAGAAGAGTCAGTCTTCTTGTACTTAAGTCGGTATTGTGCCTTTTCTATTTAATTCCGATTCTTTTCCTGTGTTTCATCGTGAATAAGAAGGTCCAAGGGATACAGTAAACCTGGAGTGAAGCATCGGAATCTATAACTAGTGTCACAGGAAAGGTTCAAAACATAGACAGTAAGAAGAGTCAGTCTTCTTGTACTTATGTCGGCATTGTGCCTTTTGTATTTAATTCCGATGCAATTTCTGTGTTTTATCATCAATAAGAAGGTCAGAGGGGTACAGTAATCCTGAAGTTAAGCATCGGAATCTATAACTAGTGTCACAGGAATGGTTCAAAATATAGTCAGTAAGAAGAGTCAGTCTTCTTGTAGTTAAGTCGGTATTGTACCTTTTCTATTTAATACCGATGCAATTTTTGTGTTTCATCGTCAATAAGAAGGTCAGAGGAATACAGTAAACCTGAAGTGAAGCATTGGAATCGATAACTAGTGTCACAGGAATGGTTCAAATCATAGTCAGTAAGAAGAGTCAGTCTTCTTGTACTTAAGTCGGCATTGGGCCTTTTGTATTTAATTCCGATGCAATTTCTGTGTTTCATAGTCAATAAGAAGTTCCAAGGGATACAGTAAACCTGAAATGAACCATCGGAATCTATAACTAGTGTCACAGGAATGGTTCAAACATAGACAGTAGGAAAAGTCAGTCTAGACGTACTTAAGTCGGCATTGTGCCTTTTGTATTTAATTCCGATGCAATTTGTGTGTTTCATCGTCAATAAGAAGGTCAGAGGGATACCGTAAACCTGAAGTGAAGCATCGGAATCTATAACTAGTGTCACAGGAATGGTTCAAATCATAGTCAGTAAGAAGAGTCAGTCTTCTTGTACTTAAGTCGGCATTGGGCCTTTTGTATTTAATTCCGATGCAATTTCTGTGTTTCATAGTCAATAAGAAGTTCCAAGGGATACAGTAAACCTGAAATGAACCATCGGAATCTATAACTAGTGTCACAGGAATGGTTCAAACATAGACAGTAGGAAAAGTCAGTCTAGACGTACCTAAGTCGGCATTGGGCCTTTTGTATTTAATTCCGATGCAATTTCCGTGTTTCATCCTCAATAAGAAGGTCCAAGGGATACAGTAAACCAGGAGTGAAGCATCGGAGTCTATAACTAGTGTCACAGGAATGGTTCAAAACATAGACAGTAAGAAGAGTCAGTCTTCTTGTACTTAAGTCGGCATTGTGCTTTTTGTATTTCATTCCGATGCAATTTGTGTGTTTCATCGTCCATAAGAAGGTTCGAGGGATACAGTAAACCTTAAGTGGTGCATTGGAATAAAAAACTAGTGTCACAGGAATGGTTCAAAACATAGAAAGTAGGAAGAGTCAGTCTTCTTGTACTTAAGTCGGCATTGTGCCTTTTGTATTTCATTCCGATGCAATTTCTGTGTTTCATTGTCCATAAGAAGGTCCGAGGGATACAGTAAACCTCAAGTGCAGCATTGGAATAAAAAACTAGTGTCACAGGAATAGTTAAAACACAGAGAGTAAGAAGAGTCAATCTTCTTGTACTTAAGTCGGCATTGTGATTTTGTATTTAATTCCGATGCTATTTCTATGTTTCATCGTCAATAAGAAGGTCCAAGGTATACAGTAAACCTGGAGTGAAGCATCGGAATCTATAACTAGTGTCACAGGAATGGTTCAAAACATAGACAGTAAGATGAGTCAGTCTTCTTGTACTTAAGTCGGCATTGTGCTTTTTTTATTTAATTCCGATGCAATTTCTGTGTTTAATCGTCAATAAGAAGGTCCAAGGGATACAGTAAATCTAGGGTGAAGCATCGGAATCTGTAACTATTGTCACAGGAATGGTTCAAAACATAGTCAGTAAGAAGAGTCAGTCTTCTTGTACTTAAATCGGCTTTGTGCCTTTTTTATTTAATTCCGATGCTATTTCTGTGTTTCATCGTCACTAAGAAGGTCAGTGGGATACAGTAATCCTGAAGTGAAGCATCGGAATCTATGACTAGTGTCACAGGAATGGTTCAAAACATAGTCATTAAGAAGAGTCAGTCTCATTGTACTTAAGTCGGCATTGTGCCTTTTCTATTTAATTCCGATGCAATTCCTGTGTTTCATCGTGAATAAGAAGGTCCAAGGGATACAGTAAACCTGGAGTGAAGCATCGGAATCTATAACTAGTGTCACAGGAAAGGTTCTAAACATAGACAGTAAGAAGAATCAGTCTTCTTGTACTTATGTCGGCATTGTGCCTTTTGTATTTAATTCCGATGCAATTTCTGTGTTTTATCGTCAATAAGAAGGTCAGAGGGGTACAGTAATCCTGAAGTTAAGCATCGGAATCTATAACTAGTGTCACAGGAATGGTTCAAACATAGACAGTAGGAAAAGTCAGTCTAGTCGTACTTAAGTCGGCATTGTGCCTTTTGTATTTAATTCCGATGCAATGTCTGTGTTTCATCGTCAATAAGAAGGTCAGAGGGATACCGTAAACCTGAAGTGAAGCATCGAAATCTATAACTAGTGTCACAGGAATGGTTCAAAGCATAGACAGTAATAAGAGTCAGTCTTCTTGTATTTAAGTCGGTATTGTGCTTTTTCTATTTAATTCCGATGTAATTTCTGTGTTTCATCGTCAATAAGAAGGTCAGATGGATACAGTAAATCTGAAGTGAAGCATTGGAATGTATAACTAGTGTCACAGGAATGGTCCAAAAACATAGAGAGACGGAAGAGTCAGTCTTCTTGCACTTAAGTCGGCATTGTGCTTTTTGTATTTCATTCTGATGCAATTTCTGTGTTTCATCGTCCATAAGAAGGTTCGAGGGATACAGTAAACCTCAAGTGATGCATCGGAATAAAAAACTAGTGTCACAGGAATGGTTCAAAACATAGAGAGTAGGAAGAGTCAGTCTTCTTGTACTTAAGTCGGCATTGTGCCTTTTGTATTTCATTCCGAAACAATTTCTGTGTTTCATCGTCCATAAGAAGCTCCGAGGGATACAGTAATCCTCATGTGAAGCATCGGAATGAAATACTAGTGTCACAGGAATGGTTAAAACATAGAGAGTAAGAAGAGTCAGTCCTCTTGTACTTAAGTCGGCATTGTGATTTTGTTTTTAATTCCGTTGCAATTTCTGTGTTTCATCGTCAATAAGAAGGTCCAAGGTATATAGTAAACCTGGAGTGAAGCATCGGATTCTATAACTAGTGTCACAGGAATGGTTCAAAACACAGACAGTAAAATGAGTCAGTCTTCTTGTACTTATGTCGGAATTGTGCCTTTTGTATTTAATTCCGATGCATTTACTGTGTTTTATCGTCTATAAGAAGTTAAGAGGGGTACAGTAATCCTGAAGTTAAGCATCGGAATCTATAACTAGTGTCACAGGAATGGTTCAAATCATAGTCAGTAAGAAGAGTCAGTCTTCTTGTACTTAAGTCGGCATTGGGCCTTTTGTATTTAATTCCGATGCAATTTCTGTGTTTCATAGTCAATAAGAAGTTCCAAGGGATACAGTAAACCTGAAGTGAAGCATCGGAATCTATAACTAGTGTCACAGGAATGGTTCAAAGCATAGACAGTAATAAGAGTCAGTCTTCTTGTATTTAAGTCGGTATTGTGTCTTTTCTATTTAATTCCGATGAAATTTCTGTGTTTCATCGTCAATAAGAATGTCAGATGGATACAGTAAAACTGAAGTGAACCATCGGAATCTATGACTAGTGTCACAGGAATGGTTCAAAACATAGTCATTAAGAAGAGTCAGTCTTCTTGTACTTAAGTCGGCATTGTGCCTTTTCTATTTAATTCCGATTCTTTTCCTGTGTTTCATCGTGAATAAGAAGGTCCAAGGGATACAGTAAACCTGGAGTGAAGCATCGGAATCTATAACTAGTGTCACAGGAAAGGTTCAAAACATAGACAGTAAGAAGAGTCAGTCTTCTTGTACTTATGTCGGCATTGTGCCTTTTGTATTTAATTCCGATGCAATTTCTGTGTTTTATCATCAATAAGAAGGTCAGAGGGGTACAGTAATCCTGAAGTTAAGCATCGGAATCTATAACTAGTGTCACAGGAATGGTTCAAAATATAGTCGGTAAGAAGAGTCAGTCTTCTTGTAGTTAAGTCGGTATTGTACCTTTTCTATTTAATACCGATGCAATTTTTGTGTTTCATCGTCAATAAGAAGGTCAGAGGAATACAGTAAACCTGAAGTGAAGCATTGGAATCGATAACTAGTGTCACAGGAATGGTTCAAATCATAGTCAGTAAGAAGAGTCAGTCTTCTTGTACTTAAGTCGGCATTGGGCCTTTTGTATTTAATTCCGATGCAATTTCTGTGTTTCATAGTCAATAAGAAGTTCCAAGGGATACAGTAAACCTGAAATGAACCATCGGAATCTATAACTAGTGTCACAGGAATGGTTCAAACATAGACAGTAGGAAAAGTCAGTCTAGACGTACTTAAGTCGGCATTGTGCCTTTTGTATTTAATTCCGATGCAATTTGTGTGTTTCATCGTCAATAAGAAGGTCAGAGGGATACCGTAAACCTGAAGTGAAGCATCGGAATCTATAACTAGTGTCACAGGAATTGTTCAAATCATAGTCAGTAAGAAGAGTCAGTCTTCTTGTACTTAAGTCGGCATTGGGCCTTTTGTATTTAATTCCGATGCAATTTCTGTGTTTCATAGTCAATAAGAAGTTCCAAGGGATACAGTAAACCTGAAATGAACCATCGGAATCTATAACTAGTGTCACAGGAATGGTTCAAACATAGACAGTAGGAAAAGTCAGTCTAGACGTACCTAAGTCGGCATTGGGCCTTTTGTATTTAATTCCGATGCAATTTCCGTGTTTCATCCTCAATAAGAAGGTCCAAGGGATACAGTAAACCAGGAGTGAAGCATCGGAGTCTATAACTAGTGTCACAGGAATGGTTCAAAACATAGACAGTAAGAAGAGTCAGTCTTCTTGTACTTAAGTCGGCATTGTGCTTTTTGTATTTCATTCCGATGCAATTTGTGTGTTTCATCGTCCATAAGAAGGTTCGAGGGATACAGTAAACCTTAAGTGATGCATCGGAATAAAAAACTAGTGTCACAGGAATGGTTCAAAACATAGAGAGTAGGAAGAGTCAGTCTTCTTGTACTTAAGTCGGCATTGTGATTTTGTATTTAATTCCGATGCTATTTCTATGTTTCATCGTCAATAAGAAGGTCCAAGGTATACAGTAAACCTGGAGTGAAGCATCGGAATCTATAACTAGTGTCACAGGAATGGTTCAAAACATAGACAGTAAGATGAGTCAGTCAACTTGTACTTAAGTCGGCATTGTGCTTTTTTTATTTAATTCCGATGCAATTTCTGTGTTTAATCGTCAATAAGAAGGTCCAAGGGATACAGTAAATTTAGGGTGAAGCATCGGAATCTGTAACTATTGTCACAGGAATGGTTCAAAACATTGTCAGTAAGAAGAGTCAGTCTTCTTGTACTTAAATCGGCTTTGTGCCTTTTTTATTTAATTCCGATGCTATTTCTGTGTTTCATCGTCACTAAGAAGGTCAGTGGGATACAGTAATCCTGAAGTGAAGCATCGGAATCTATGACTAGTGTCACAGGAATGGTTCAAAACATAGTCATTAAGAAGAGTCAGTCTCATTGTACTTAAGTCGGCATTGTGCCTTTTCTATTTAATTCCGATGCAATTCCTGTGTTTCATCGTGAATAAGAAGGTCCAAAGGATACAGTAAACCTGGAGTGAAGCATCGGAATCTATAACTAGTGTCACAGGAAAGGTTCAAAACATAGACAGTAAGAAGAATCAGTCTTCTTGTACTTATGTCGGCATTGTGCCTTTTGTATTTAATTCCGATGCAATTTCTGTGTTTTATCGTCAATAAGAAGGTCAGAGGGGTACAGTAATCCTGAAGTTAAGCATCGGAATCTATAACTAGTGTCACAGGAATGGTTCAAACATAGACAGTAGGAAAAGTCAGTCTAGACGTACTTAAGTCGGCATTGTGCCTTTTGTATTTAATTCCGATGCAATGTCTGTGTTTCATCGTCAATAAGAAGGTCAGAGGGATACCGTAAACCTGAAGTGAAGCATCGAAATCTATAACTAGTGTCACAGGAATGGTTCAAAGCATAGACAGTAATAAGAGTCAGTCTTCTTGTATTTAAGTCGGTATTGTGCTTTTTCTATTTAATTCCGATGAAATTTCTGTGTTTCATCGTCAATAAGAAGGTCAGATGGATACAGTAAATCTGAAGTGAAGCATTGGAATGTATAACTAGTGTCACAGGAATGGTCCAAAACATAGAGAGACGGAAGAGTCAGTCTTCTTGCACTTAAGTCGGCATTGTGCTTTTTGTATTTCATTCTGATGCAATTTCTGTGTTTCATCGTCCATAAGAAGGTTCGAGGGATACAGTAAACCTCAAGTGATGCATCGGAATAAAAAACTAGTGTCACAGGAATGGTTCAAAACATAGAGAGTAGGAAGAGTCAGTCTTCTTGTACTTAAGTCGGCATTGTGCCTTTTGTATTTCATTCCGAAACAATTTCTGTGTTTCATCGTCCATAAGAAGCTCCGAGGGATACAGTAATCCTCAAGTGAAGCATCGGAATGAAATACTAGTGTCACAGGAATGGTTAAAACATAGAGAGTAAGAAGAGTCAGTCCTCTTGTACTTAAGTCGGCATTGTGATTTTGTTTTTAATTCCGTTGCAATTTCTGTGTTTCATCGTCAATAAGAACGTCCAAGGTATATAGTAAACCTGGAGTGAAGCATCGGATTCTATAACTAGTGTCACAGGAATGGTTCAAAACACAGACAGTAAAATGAGTCAGTCTTCTTGTACTTATGTCGGCATTGTGCCTTTTGTATTTAATTCCGATGCAATTACTGTGTTTTATCGTCTATAAGAAGTTAAGAGGGGTACAGTAATCCTGAAGTTAAGCATCGGAATCTATAACTAGTGTCACAGGAATGGTTCAAATCATAGTCAGTAAGAAGAGTCAGTCTTCTTGTACTTAAGTCGGCATTGGGCCTTTTGTATTTAATTCCGATGCAATTTCTGTGTTTCATAGTCAATAAGAAGTTCCAAGGGATACAGTAAACCTGAAATGAACCATCGGAATCTATAACTAGTGTCACAGGAATGGTTCAAACATAGACAGTAGGAAAAGTCAGTCTAGACGTACTTAAGTCGGCATTGTGCCTTTTGTATTTAATTCCGATGCAATCTCTGTGTTTCATCGTCAATAAGAAGGTCAGAGGTATACCGTAAACCTGAAGTGAAGCATCGGAATCTATAACTAGTGTCACAGGAATGGTTCAAAGCATAGACAGTAATAAGAGTCAGTCTTCTTGTATTTAAGTCGGTATTGTGCTTTTTCTATTTAATTCCGATGAAATTTCTGTGTTTCATCGTCAATACGAAGGTCAGAGGGATACAGTAAACCTGAAGTGAAGCATCGGAATCTATAACTAGTGTCACAGGAATGGTTCCATTCATAGTCAGTAAGAAGAGTCAGTCTTCTTGTACTTAAGTCGGCATTGTGCTTTTGTATTTAATTCCGATGCAATTTCTGTGTTTCATCATCAATAAGCAGGCCCATGGTATACAGTAAACCTGGAGTGAAGAATCGGAATCTATAACTAGTGTCACAGGAATGGTTCAAAACATAGACAGTAAGATGAGTCAGTCTTCTTGTACTTAAGTCGGCATTGTGCTTTTTTTATTTAATTCCGATGCAATTTCTGTGTTTAAACGTCAATAAGAAGGTCCAAGGGATACAGTAAACCTAGAGTGAAGCATCGGAATCTATAACTAGTGTCACAGGAATGGTTCACAACATAGTCAGTAAGAAGAGTCAGTCTTCTTGTAGTTTAGTCGGTATTGTGCCTTTTCTATTTAACTACGATGCAAATTCTGTGTTTCATCGTCAACAAGGTCAGAGGGATACAGTAAACCTGAAGTGAACCATCGGAATCCATAACTAGTGTCACAGGAATGGTTCAAAACATAGTCAGTAAGAAGAGTCAGTCTTCTTGTACTTAAGTCGGCATTGTGCCTTTTGTATTTAATTCTGATGCAATTTCTGTGTTTCATAGTCAATAAGAAGTTCCAAGGGATACAGTAAACCTGAAATGAACCATCGGAATCTATAACTAGTGTCACAGGAATGGTTCAAACATAGACAGTAGGAAAAGTCAGTCTAGACGTACTTAAGTCGGCATTGTGCCTTTTGTATTTAATTCCGATGCAATTTGTGTGTTTCATCGTCAATAAGAAGGTCAGAGGGATACCGTAAACCTGAAGTGAAGCATCGGAATCTATAACTAGTGTCACAGGAATTGTTCAAATCATAGTCAGTAAGAAGAGTCAGTCTTCTTGTACTTAAGTCGGCATTGGGCCTTTTGTATTTAATTCCGATGCAATTTCTGTGTTTCATAGTCAATAAGAAGTTCCAAGGGATACAGTAAACCTGAAATGAACCATCGGAATCTATAACTAGTGTCACAGGAATGGTTCAAACATAGACAGTAGGAAAAGTCAGTCTAGACGTACCTAAGTCGGCATTGGGCCTTTTGTATTTAATTCCGATGCAATTTCCGTGTTTCATCCTCAATAAGAAGGTCCAAGGGATACAGTAAACCAGGAGTGAAGCATCGGAGTCTATAACTAGTGTCACAGGAATGGTTCAAAACATAGACAGTAAGAAGAGTCAGTCTTCTTGTACTTAAGTCGGCATTGTGCTTTTTGTATTTCATTCCGATGCAATTTGTGTGTTTCATCGTCCATAAGAAGGTTCGAGGGATACAGTAAACCTTAAGTGATGCATCGGAATAAAAAACTAGTGTCACAGGAATGGTTCAAAACATAGAGAGTAGGAAGAGTCAGTCTTCTTGTACTTAAGTCGGCATTGTGATTTTGTATTTAATTCCGATGCTATTTCTATGTTTCATCGTCAATAAGAAGGTCCAAGGTATACAGTAAACCTGGAGTGAAGCATCGGAATCTATAACTAGTGTCACAGGAATGGTTCAAAACATAGACAGTAAGATGAGTCAGTCAACTTGTACTTAAGTCGGCATTGTGCTTTTTTTATTTAATTCCGATGCAATTTCTGTGTTTAATCGTCAATAAGAAGGTCCAAGGGATACAGTAAATTTAGGGTGAAGCATCGGAATCTGTAACTATTGTCACAGGAATGGTTCAAAACATTGTCAGTAAGAAGAGTCAGTCTTCTTGTACTTAAATCGGCTTTGTGCCTTTTTTATTTAATTCCGATGCTATTTCTGTGTTTCATCGTCACTAAGAAGGTCAGTGGGATACAGTAATCCTGAAGTGAAGCATCGGAATCTATGACTAGTGTCACAGGAATGGTTCAAAACATAGTCATTAAGAAGAGTCAGTCTCATTGTACTTAAGTCGGCATTGTGCCTTTTCTATTTAATTCCGATGCAATTCCTGTGTTTCATCGTGAATAAGAAGGTCCAAAGGATACAGTAAACCTGGAGTGAAGCATCGGAATCTATAACTAGTGTCACAGGAAAGGTTCAAAACATAGACAGTAAGAAGAATCAGTCTTCTTGTACTTATGTCGGCATTGTGCCTTTTGTATTTAATTCCGATGCAATTTCTGTGTTTTATCGTCAATAAGAAGGTCAGAGGGGTACAGTAATCCTGAAGTTAAGCATCGGAATCTATAACTAGTGTCACAGGAATGGTTCAAACATAGACAGTAGGAAAAGTCAGTCTAGACGTACTTAAGTCGGCATTGTGCCTTTTGTATTTAATTCCGATGCAATGTCTGTGTTTCATCGTCAATAAGAAGGTCAGAGGGATACCGTAAACCTGAAGTGAAGCATCGAAATCTATAACTAGTGTCACAGGAATGGTTCAAAGCATAGACAGTAATAAGAGTCAGTCTTCTTGTATTTAAGTCGGTATTGTGCTTTTTCTATTTAATTCCGATGAAATTTCTGTGTTTCATCGTCAATAAGAAGGTCAGATGGATACAGTAAATCTGAAGTGAAGCATTGGAATGTATAACTAGTGTCACAGGAATGGTCCAAAACATAGAGAGACGGAAGAGTCAGTCTTCTTGCACTTAAGTCGGCATTGTGCTTTTTGTATTTCATTCTGATGCAATTTCTGTGTTTCATCGTCCATAAGAAGGTTCGAGGGATACAGTAAACCTCAAGTGATGCATCGGAATAAAAAACTAGTGTCACAGGAATGGTTCAAAACATAGAGAGTAGGAAGAGTCAGTCTTCTTGTACTTAAGTCGGCATTGTGCCTTTTGTATTTCATTCCGAAACAATTTCTGTGTTTCATCGTCCATAAGAAGCTCCGAGGGATACAGTAATCCTCAAGTGAAGCATCGGAATGAAATACTAGTGTCACAGGAATGGTTAAAACATAGAGAGTAAGAAGAGTCAGTCCTCTTGTACTTAAGTCGGCATTGTGATTTTGTTTTTAATTCCGTTGCAATTTCTGTGTTTCATCGTCAATAAGAACGTCCAAGGTATATAGTAAACCTGGAGTGAAGCATCGGATTCTATAACTAGTGTCACAGGAATGGTTCAAAACACAGACAGTAAAATGAGTCAGTCTTCTTGTACTTATGTCGGCATTGTGCCTTTTGTATTTAATTCCGATGCAATTACTGTGTTTTATCGTCTATAAGAAGTTAAGAGGGGTACAGTAATCCTGAAGTTAAGCATCGGAATCTATAACTAGTGTCACAGGAATGGTTCAAATCATAGTCAGTAAGAAGAGTCAGTCTTCTTGTACTTAAGTCGGCATTGGGCCTTTTGTATTTAATTCCGATGCAATTTCTGTGTTTCATAGTCAATAAGAAGTTCCAAGGGATACAGTAAACCTGAAATGAACCATCGGAATCTATAACTAGTGTCACAGGAATGGTTCAAACATAGACAGTAGGAAAAGTCAGTCTAGACGTACTTAAGTCGGCATTGTGCCTTTTGTATTTAATTCCGATGCAATCTCTGTGTTTCATCGTCAATAAGAAGGTCAGAGGTATACCGTAAACCTGAAGTGAAGCATCGGAATCTATAACTAGTGTCACAGGAATGGTTCAAAGCATAGACAGTAATAAGAGTCAGTCTTCTTGTATTTAAGTCGGTATTGTGCTTTTTCTATTTAATTCCGATGAAATTTCTGTGTTTCATCGTCAATACGAAGGTCAGAGGGATACAGTAAACCTGAAGTGAAGCATCGGAATCTATAACTAGTGTCACAGGAATGGTTCCATTCATAGTCAGTAAGAAGAGTCAGTCTTCTTGTACTTAAGTCGGCATTGTGCTTTTGTATTTAATTCCGATGCAATTTCTGTGTTTCATCATCAATAAGCAGGCCCATGGTATACAGTAAACCTGGAGTGAAGAATCGGAATCTATAACTAGTGTCACAGGAATGGTTCAAAACATAGACAGTAAGATGAGTCAGTCTTCTTGTACTTAAGTCGGCATTGTGCTTTTTTTATTTAATTCCGATGCAATTTCTGTGTTTAAACGTCAATAAGAAGGTCCAAGGGATACAGTAAACCTAGAGTGAAGCATCGGAATCTATAACTAGTGTCACAGGAATGGTTCACAACATAGTCAGTAAGAAGAGTCAGTCTTCTTGTAGTTTAGTCGGTATTGTGCCTTTTCTATTTAACTACGATGCAAATTCTGTGTTTCATCGTCAACAAGGTCAGAGGGATACAGTAAACCTGAAGTGAACCATCGGAATCCATAACTAGTGTCACAGGAATGGTTCAAAACATAGTCAGTAAGAAGAGTCAGTCTTCTTGTACTTAAGTCGGCATTGTGCCTTTTGTATTTAATTCTGATGCAATTTCTGTGTTTCATAGTCAATAAGAAGGTCCAAGGGATACAGTAAACCTGAAAAGAACGATCGGAATCAGTAACTAGTGTCACAGGGATGGTTCAAACATAGACAGTAGGAAAAGTCAGTCTACACGTACTTAAGTCGGCATTGTGCCTTTTCTATTTACTTCCGATGCAATTCCTGTGTTTCATCGTGAATAAGAAGGTCCAAGGGGTACAGTAAACCTGGAGTGAAGCATCGGAATCTATAACTAGTGACACAGGAAAGGTTCAAAACATAGTCAGTAAGAAGAGTCAGTCTTCTTGTAGTTATGTCGGCATTGTGCCTTTTGTATTTAATTCCGATGCAATTTCTTTGTTTTATCGTCAATAAGAAGGTCAGAGGGGTACAGTAATCCTGAAGTTAAGCATCGGAATCTATAACTAGTGTCACAGGAATGGTTCAAAACATAGGCAGTAAGAAGAGTCAGTCATCTTGTAGTTAAGTCAGTATTGTACCTTTTCTATTTAATACCGATGCAATTTTTGTGTTTCATCGTCAATAAGAAGGTCAGAGGAATACAGTAAACCTGGAGTGAAGCATTAGAATCTATAACTAGTGTCACAGGAATGGTGCAAAACATAGTCAGTTAGAAGAGTCAGTATTCTTGCACTTAAGTCGGCATTGTGCTTTTTGTATTTCATTCTGATGCAATTTCTGTGTTTCATCGTCCATAAGAAGGTTCGAAGGATACAGTAAACCTCAAGTGATGCATCGGAATAAAAAAGTAGTGTCACAGGAATGGTTCAAAGCATAGAGAGTAGGAAGAGTCAGTCTTCTTGTACTTAAGTCGGCATTGTGCCTTTTGTATTTCATTCCGATGCAATTTCTGTGTTTCATCGTCCATAAGAAGCTCCGAGGGATACAGTAAACCTCAAGTGAAGCATCGGAATGAAAAACTAGTGTCACAGGAATGGTTAAAACATAGAGAGTAAGAAGAGTCAGTCTTCTTGTACTTAAGTCGGCATTGGGCCTTTTGTATTTAATTCCGATGCAATTTCTGTGTTTCATAGTCAATAAGAAGTTCTAAGGGATACAGTAAACCTGAAATGAACCATCGGAATCTATAACTAGTGTCACAGGAATGGTTCAAACATAGACAGTAGGAAAAGTCAGTCTAGACGTACTTAAGTCGGCATTGTGCCTTTTGTATTTAATTCCGATGCAATGTCTGTGTTTCATCGTCAATAAGAAGGTCAGAGGGATACAGTAAACCTGAAGTGAAGCATCGGAATCTGTAACTAGTGTCACAGGAATGGTTCAAAGCATAGACAGTAATAACAGTCAGTCTTCTTGTACGTACTTCGGTATTGTGCCTTTTCTATTTAATTCCGATGAAATTTCTGTGTTTCTTCGTCAATAAGAAGGTCAGATGGATACAGTAAATCTGAAGTGAAGCATTGGAATGTATAACTAGTGTCACAGGAATGGTCCAAAACATAGAGAGACGGAAGAGTCAGTCTTCTTGTACTTAAGTCGGCATTGTGCTTTTTTTATTTAATTCCGATGCAAATTCTGTGTTTAATCGTCAATAAGAAGGTCCAAGGGATACAGTAAACCTAGAGTGAAGCATCGGAATGAAAAACTAGTGTCACAGGAATGGTTAAAACAAAGAGAGTAAGAAGAGTCAGTCTTCTTGTACTTAAGTCGGCATTGGGCATTTTGTATCTAATTCCGATGCAATTTCTGTGTTTCATAGTCAGTAAGAAGTTCCAAGGGATACAGTAAACCTGAAATGAACCATCGGAATCTATAACTAGTGTCACAGGCATGGTTCAAACATAGACAGTAGGAAAAGTCAGTCTAGACGTACCTAAGTCGGCATTGTGCCTTTTGTATTTAATTCCGATGCAATGTCTGTGTTTCATCGTCAATAAGATTTTCAGAGGGATACAGTAAACCTGAAGTGAAGCATCGGAATCTATAACTAGTGTCACAGGAATGGATCAAAGCATAGACAGTAATAAGAGTCAGTCTTCTTGTACTTAAGTCGGTATTGTGCTTTTCTATTTAAATCCGATGAAATTTCTGTGTTTCATCGTCAATAAGAAGGTCAGATGGATACAGTAAAACTGAAGTGAAGCATTGGAATGTATAACTAGTGTCACAGGAATGGTCAAAAACATAGAGAGACGGAAGAGTCAGTCTTCTTGTACTTAAGTCGGCATAGTGCTTTTTGTATTTCATTCCGATGCAATTTCTGTGTTTCATCGTCCATAAGAAGGTTCGAGAGATACAGTAAACCTCGAGTGATGCATCGGAATAAAAAACTAGTGTCACAGGAATGGTTCAAAACATGGAGAGTAGGAAGAGTCAGTCTTTTTGTATTTACGTTTGCATTGTGCCTTTTGTATTTCATACCGATGCCATTTCTGTGTTTCATCGTCCATAAGAAGGTCCGAGGGATACAGTAAACCTCAAGTGAAGCATCGGAATAAAAAACTAGTGTCACAGGAATGGTTAAAACATAGAGACTAAGAAGAGTCAGTCTTCTTGTACTTAAGTCGGCATTGTGATTTTGTATTTAATTCCGATGCAATTTCTGTGTTTCATCGTCAGTAAGAAGGTCCAAGGTATACAGTAAACCTGGAATGAAGCATCGGAATCTATAACTAGTGTCACAGGAATGGTTCAAAACGTAGACAGTAAGATGAGTCAGTCTTCTTGTACTTAAGTCGGCATTGTGCTTTTTTTATTTAATTCCGATGCAATTTCTGTGTTTCATCGTCAATAAGAAGGTCCAAGGGATACAGTAAACCTAGAGTGAAGCATCGTAATCTGTAACTAGTGTCACAGGAATGGTTCAAAACATAGTCAGTAAGAAGAGTCAGTCTTCTTGTACTTAAATCGGCATTGTGCCTTTTGAAATTAATTCCGATGCAATTTCTGTGTTTCATCGTCACTAAGAAGGTCAGTGGGATACAGTAATCCTGAAGTTAAGCATCGGAATCTATAACTAGTGTCACAGGAATGTTTCAAAACATAGTCAGTAAGAAGAGTCCGTCTTCTTGTAGTTAAGTCGGTATTGTGCCTTTTCTATTTAATTCCGATGCAATTTCTGTGTTTCATCGTCAATAAGAAGGTCAGAGGAATACAGTAAACCTGAAGTGAAGCATCGGAATCTATAACTAGTGTCACAGGAATGGTTCAAATCATAGTTAGTAAGAAGAGTCAGTCTTCTTGTACTTAAGTCGGCGTTGTGCTTTCTTTATTTAATTACGATGCAATTTCTGTGTTTCATTGTCAATAAGAGGGTCCAAGGGATACAGTAAAACTAGAGTGACGCATCGGAATCTATAACTAGTGTCACAGGAATGGTTCAAAACATAGTCAGTAAGAAGAGTCAGTCTTCTTGTACTTAAATCGGCATTGTGCCTATTGTATTTTATTCCGATGCAATTTCTGTGTTTCATCGTCACTAAGAAGGTCAGTGGGATACAGTAAACCTGAAATGAACCATCGGAATCTATAACTAGTGTCACAGGAATGGTTCAAACATAGACAGTAGGAAAAGTCAGTCTAGACGTACTTAAGTCGGCATTGTGCCTTTTGTATTTAATTCCGATGCAATTTGTGTGTTTCATCGTCAATAAGAAGGTCAGAGGGATACCGTAAACCTGAAGTGAAGCATCGGAATCTATAACTAGTGTCACAGGAATGGTTCAAATCATAGTCAGTAAGAAGAGTCAGTCTTCTTGTACTTAAGTCGGCATTGGGCCTTTTGTATTTAATTCCGATGCAATTTCTGTGTTTCATAGTCAATAAGAAGTTCCAAGGGATACAGTAAACCTGAAATGAACCATCGGAATCTATAACTAGTGTCACAGGAATGGTTCAAACATAGACAGTAGGAAAAGTCAGTCTAGACGTACCTAAGTCGGCATTGGGCCTTTTGTATTTAATTCCGATGCAATTTCCGTGTTTCATCCTCAATAAGAAGGTCCAAGGGATACAGTAAACCAGGAGTGAAGCATCGGAGTCTATAACTAGTGTCACAGGAATGGTTCAAAACATAGACAGTAAGAAGAGTCAGTCTTCTTGTACTTAAGTCGGCATTGTGCTTTTTGTATCTCATTCCGATGCAATTTGTGTGTTTCATCGTCCATAAGAAGGTTCGAGGGATACAGTAAACCTTAAGTGATGCATTGGAATAAAAAACTAGTGTCACAGGAATGGTTCAAAACATAGAAAGTAGGAAGAGTCAGTCTTCTTGTACTTAAGTCGGCATTGTGCCTTTTGTATTTCATTCCGATGCAATTTCTGTGTTTCATTGTCCATAAGAAGGTCCGAGGGATACAGTAAACCTCAAGTGCAGCATTGGAATAAAAAACTAGTGTCACAGGAATAGTTAAAACACAGAGAGTAAGAAGAGTCAATCTTCTTGTACTTAAGTCGGCATTGTGATTTTGTATTTAATTCCGATGCTATTTCTATGTTTCATCGTCAATAAGAAGGTCCAAGGTATACAGTAAACCTGGAGTGAAGCATCGGAATCTATAACTAGTGTCACAGGAATGGTTCAAAACATAGACAGTAAGATGAGTCAGTCTTCTTGTACTTAAGTCGGCATTGTGCTTTTTTTATTTAATTCCGATGCAATTTCTGTGTTTAATCGTCAATAAGAAGGTCCAAGGGATACAGTAAATTTAGGGTGAAGCATCGGAATCTGTAACTATTGTCACAGGAATGGTTCAAAACATTGTCAGTAAGAAGAGTCAGTCTTCTTGTACTTAAATCGGCTTTGTGCCTTTTTTATTTAATTCCGATGCTATTTCTGTGTTTCATCGTCACTAAGAAGGTCAGTGGGATACAGTAATCCTGAAGTGAAGCATCGGAATCTATGACTAGTGTCACAGGAATGGTTCAAAACATAGTCATTAAGAAGAGTCAGTCTCATTGTACTTAAGTCGGCATTGTGCCTTTTCTATTTAATTCCGATGCAATTCCTGTGTTTCATCGTGAATAAGAAGGTCCAAAGGATACAGTAAACCTGGAGTGAAGCATCGGAATCTATAACTAGTGTCACAGGAAAGGTTCAAAACATAGACAGTAAGATGAATCAGTCTTCTTGTACTTATGTCGGCATTGTGCCTTTTGTATTTAATTCCGATGCAATTTCTGTGTTTTATCGTCAATAAGAAGGTCAGAGGGGTACAGTAATCCTGAAGTTAAGCATCGGAATCTATAACTAGTGTCACAGGAATGGTTCAAACATAGACAGTAGGAAAAGTCAGTCTAGACGTACTTAAGTCGGCATTGTGCCTTTTGTATTTAATTCCGATGCAATGTCTGTGTTTCATCGTCAATAAGAAGGTCAGAGGGATACCGTAAACCTGAAGTGAAGCATCGAAATCTATAACTAGTGTCACAGGAATGGTTCAAAGCATAGACAGTAATAAGAGTCAGTCTTCTTGTATTTAAGTCGGTATTGTGCTTTTTCTATTTAATTCCGATGAAATTTCTGTGTTTCATCGTCAATAAGAAGGTCAGATGGATACAGTAAATCTGAAGTGAAGCATTGGAATGTATAACTAGTGTCACAGGAATGGTCCAAAACATAGAGAGACGGAAGAGTCAGTCTTCTTGCACTTAAGTCGGCATTGTGCTTTTTGTATTTCATTCTGATGCAATTTCTGTGTTTCATCGTCCATAAGAAGGTTCGAGGGATACAGTAAACCTCAAGTGATGCATCGGAATAAAAAACTAGTGTCACAGGAATGGTTCAAAACATAGAGAGTAGGAAGAGTCAGTCTTCTTGTACTTAAGTCGGCATTGTGCCTTTTGTATTTCATTCCGAAACAATTTCTGTGTTTCATCGTCCATAAGAAGCTCCGAGGGATACAGTAATCCTCAAGTGAAGCATCGGAATGAAATACTAGTGTCACAGGAATGGTTAAAACATAGAGAGTAAGAAGAGTCAGTCCTCTTGTACTTAAGTCGGCATTGTGATTTTGTTTCTAATTCCGTTGCAATTTCTGTGTTTCATCGTCAATAAGAAGGTCCAAGGTATATAGTAAACCTGGAGTGAAGCATCGGATTCTATAACTAGTGTCACAGGAATGGTTCAAAACACAGACAGTAAAATGAGTCAGTCTTCTTGTACTTATGTCGGCATTGTGCCTTTTGTATTTAATTCCGATGCAATTACTGTGTTTTATCGTCTATAAGAAGTTAAGAGGGGTACAGTAATCCTGAAGTTAAGCATCGGAATCTATAACTAGTGTCACAGGAATGGTTCAAATCATAGTCAGTAAGAAGAGTCAGTCTTCTTGTACTTAAGTCGGCATTGGGCCTTTTGTATTTAATTCCGATGCAATTTCTGTGTTTCATAGTCAATAAGAAGTTCCAAGGGATACAGTAAACCTGAAATGAACCATCGGAATCTATAACTAGTGTCACAGGAATGGTTCAAACATAGACAGTGGGAAAAGTCAGTCTAGACGTACTTAAGTCGGCATTGTGCCTTTTGTATTTAATTCCGATGCAATCTCTGTGTTTCATCGTCAATAAGAAGGTCAGAGGTATACCGTAAACCTGAAGTGAAGCATCGGAATCTATAACTAGTGTCACAGGAATGGTTCAAAGCATAGACAGTAATAAGAGTCAGTCTTCTTGTATTTAAGTCGGTATTGTGCTTTTTCTATTTAATTCCGATGAAATTTCTGTGTTTCATCGTCAATACGAAGGTCAGAGGGATACAGTAAACCTGAAGTGAAGCATCGGAATCTATAACTAGTGTCACAGGAATGGTTCCATTCATAGTCAGTAAGAAGAGTCAGTCTTCTTGTACTTAAGTCGGCATTGTGCTTTTGTATTTAATTCCGATGCAATTTCTGTGTTTCATCATCAATAAGCAGGCCCATGGTATACAGTAAACATGGAGTGAAGAATCGGAATCTATAACTAGTGTCACAGGAATGGTTCAAAACATAGACAGTAAGATGAGTCAGTCTTCTTGTACTTAAGTCGGCATTGTGCTTTTTTTATTTAATTCCGATGCAATTTCTGTGTTTAAACGTCAATAAGAAGGTCCAAGGGATACAGTAAACCTAGAGTGAAGCATCGGAATCTATAACTAGTGTCACAGGAATGGTTCACAACATAGTCAGTAAGAAGAGTCAGTCTTCTTGTAGTTTAGTCGGTATTGTGCCTTTTCTATTTAACTACGATGCAAATTCTGTGTTTCATCGTCAACAAGGTCAGAGGGATACAGTAAACCTGAAGTGAACCATCGGAATCCATAACTAGTGTCACAGGAATGGTTCAAAACATAGTCAGTAAGAAGAGTCAGTCTTCTTGTACTTAAGTCGGCATTGTGCCTTTTGTATTTAATTCTGATGCAATTTCTGTGTTTCATAGTCAATAAGAAGGTCCAAGGGATACAGTAAACCTGAAAAGAACGATCGGAATCAGTAACTAGTGTCACAGGGATGGTTCAAACATAGACAGTAGGAAAAGTCAGTCTACACGTACTTAAGTCGGCATTGTGCCTTTTCTATTTAATTCCGATGCAATTCCTGTGTTTCATCGTGAATAAGAAGGTCCAAGGGGTACAGTAAACCTGGAGTGAAGCATCGGAATCTATAACTAGTGACACAGGAAAGGTTCAAAACATAGTCTGTAAGAAGAGTCAGTCTTCTTGTAGTTATGTCGGCATTGTGCCTTTTGTATTTAATTCCGATGCAATTTCTTTGTTTTATCGTCAATAAGAAGGTCAGAGGGGTACAGTAATCCTGAAGTTAAGCATCGGAATCTATAACTAGTGTCACAGGAATGGTTCAAAACATAGGCAGTAAGAAGAGTCAGTCATCTTGTAGTTAAGTCAGTATTGTACCTTTTCTATTTAATACCGATGCAATTTTTGTGTTTCATCGTCAATAAGAAGGTCAGAGGAATACAGTAAACCTGGAGTGAAGCATTGGAATCTATAACTAGTGTCACAGGAATGGTTCAAAACATAGTCAGTTAGAAGAGTCAGTCTTCTTGTACTTAAGTCGGCATTGTGCTTTTTGTATTTCATTCTGATGCAATTTCTGTGTTTCATCGTCCATAAGAAGGTTCGAAGGATACAGTAAACCTCAAGTGATGCATCGGAATAAAAAAGTAGTGTCACAGGAATGGTTCAAAGCATAGAGAGTAGGAAGAGTCAGTCTTCTTGTACTTAAGTCGGCATTGTGCCTTTTGTATTTCATTCCGATGCAATTTCTGTGTTTCATCGTCCATAAGAAGCTCCGAGGGATACAGTAAACCTCAAGTGAAGCATCGGAATGAAAAACTAGTGTCACAGGAATGGTTAAAACATAGAGAGTAAGAAGAGTCAGTCTTCTTGTACTTAAGTCGGCATTGGGCCTTTTGTATTTAATTCCGATGCAATTTCTGTGTTTCATAGTCAATAAGAAGTTCTAAGGGATACAGTAAACCTGAAATGAACCATCGGAATCTATAACTAGTGTCACAGGAATGGTTCAAACATAGACAGTAGGAAAAGTCAGTCTAGACGTACTTAAGTCGGCATTGTGCCTTTTGTATTTAATTCCGATGCAATGTCTGTGTTTCATCGTCAATAAGAAGGTCAGAGGGATACAGTAAACCTGAAGTGAAGCATCGGAATCTGTAACTAGTGTCACAGGAATGGTTCAAAGCATAGACAGTAATAACAGTCAGTCTTCTTGTACGTACTTCGGTATTGTGCCTTTTCTATTTAATTCCGATGAAATTTCTGTGTTTCTTCGTCAATAAGAAGGTCAGATGGATACAGTAAATCTGAAGTGAAGCATTGGAATGTATAACTAGTGTCACAGGAATGGTCCAAAACATAGAGAGACGGAAGAGTCAGTCTTCTTGTACTTAAGTCGGCATTGTGCTTTTTTTATTTAATTCCGATGCAAATTCTGTGTTTAATCGTCAATAAGAAGGTCCAAGGGATACAGTAAACCTAGAGTGAAGCATCGGAATGAAAAACTAGTGTCACAGGAATGGTTAAAACATAGAGAGTAAGAAGAGTCAGTCTTCTTGTACTTAAGTCGGCATTGGGCATTTTGTATCTAATTCCGATGCAATTTCTGTGTTTCATAGTCAGTAAGAAGTTCCAAGGGATACAGTAAACCTGAAATGAACCATCGGAATCTATAACTAGTGTCACAGGCATGGTTCAAACATAGACAGTAGGAAAAGTCAGTCTAGACGTACCTAAGTCGGCATTGTGCCTTTTGTATTTAATTCCGATGCAATGTCTGTGTTTCATCGTCAATAAGATTTTCAGAGGGATACAGTAAACCTGAAGTGAAGCATCGGAATCTATAACTAGTGTCACAGGAATGGATCAAAGCATAGACAGTAATAAGAGTCAGTCTTCTTGTACTTAAGTCGGTATTGTGCTTTTCTATTTAAATCCGATGAAATTTCTGTGTTTCATCGTCAATAAGAAGGTCAGATGGATACAGTAAAACTGAAGTGAAGCATTGGAATGTATAACTAGTGTCACAGGAATGGTCAAAAACATAGAGAGACGGAAGAGTCAGTCTTCTTGTACTTAAGTCGGCATAGTGCTTTTTGTATTTCATTCCGATGCAATTTCTGTGTTTCATCGTCCATAAGAAGGTTCGAGAGATACAGTAAACCTCGAGTGATGCATCGGAATAAAAAACTAGTGTCACAGGAATGGTTCAAAACATGGAGAGTAGGAAGAGTCAGTCTTTTTGTATTTACGTTTGCATTGTGCCTTTTGTATTTCATACCGATGCCATTTCTGTGTTTCATCGTCCATAAGAAGGTCCGAGGGATACAGTAAACCTCAAGTGAAGCATCGGAATAAAAAACTAGTGTCACAGGAATGGTTAAAACATAGAGACTAAGAAGAGTCAGTCTTCTTGTACTTAAGTCGGCATTGTGATTTTGTATTTAATTCCGATGCAATTTCTGTGTTTCATCGTCAGTAAGAAGGTCCAAGGTATACAGTAAACCTGGAATGAAGCATCGGAATCTATAACTAGTGTCACAGGAATGGTTCAAAACGTAGACAGTAAGATGAGTCAGTCTTCTTGTACTTAAGTCGGCATTGTGCTTTTTTTATTTAATTCCGATGCAATTTCTGTGTTTCATCGTCAATAAGAAGGTCCAAGGGATACAGTAAACCTAGAGTGAAGCATCGTAATCTGTAACTAGTGTCACAGGAATGGTTCAAAACATAGTCAGTAAGAAGAGTCAGTCTTCTTGTACTTAAATCGGCATTGTGCCTTTTGAAATTAATTCCGATGCAATTTCTGTGTTTCATCGTCACTAAGAAGGTCAGTGGGATACAGTAATCCTGAAGTTAAGCATCGGAATCTATAACTAGTGTCACAGGAATGTTTCAAAACATAGTCAGTAAGAAGAGTCCGTCTTCTTGTAGTTAAGTCGGTATTGTGCCTTTTCTATTTAATTCCGATGCAATTTCTGTGTTTCATCGTCAATAAGAAGGTCAGAGGAATACAGTAAACCTGAAGTGAAGCATCGGAATCTATAACTAGTGTCACAGGAATGGTTCAAATCATAGTTAGTAAGAAGAGTCAGTCTTCTTGTACTTAAGTCGGCGTTGTGCTTTCTTTATTTAATTACGATGCAATTTCTGTGTTTCATTGTCAATAAGAGGGTCCAAGGGATACAGTAAAACTAGAGTGACGCATCGGAATCTATAACTAGTGTCACAGGAATGGTTCAAAACATAGTCAGTAAGAAGAGTCAGTCTTCTTGTACTTAAATCGGCATTGTGCCTATTGTATTTTATTCCGATGCAATTTCTGTGTTTCATCGTCACTAAGAAGGTCAGTGGGATACAGTAATCCTGAAGTTAAGCATCGGAATTTATAACTAGTGTCACAGGAATGGTTCAAAATATAGTCAGTAAGAAGAGTCAGTCTTCTTGTACTTAAGTCGGCATTGTGCGTTTTGTATTTAATTCCGAAGCAATTTCTGTGTTTCATCGTCAAAAAGAAGGTCATAGGGATACAGTAATCCTAAAGTTAAGCATCGGAATCTATGACAAGTGTCACAGGAATGGTTCAAAACATAGACAGTAAGAAGAGTCAGTCTCCTTGTACTTAAGTCGGCATTGTGCCTTTTGTATTTAATTCCAATGAAATTTATGTGTTTCATCGTCAATAAGAAGGTCATAGGGATACAGTAATCCTGAAGTTAAGCATCGGAATCTATGACTAGTGTCACAGGAATGATTCAAAACATAGTCAGTAAGAAGAGTCAGTCTTCTTGTAGTTAAGTCGGTAGTGTGCCTTTTCTATTTAATTCCGATGCAATTTCTGTGTTTCATCGTCAATAAGAAGGTCAGAGGGATACAGTAAACCTGAATTGAACCATCGGAATCCATAACTAGTATCACAGAAATGGTTCAAAACATAGTCAGTAAGAAGAATCAGTCTTCTTGTACTTAAGTCGGCATTGTGCCTTTTGTATTTAATTCCGATGCAATTTCTGTGTTTCATAGTCAATAAGAAGGTCCAAGGGATACAGTAAACCTGAAATGAAACATCGGAATCCGTAACTAGTGTCACAGGAATGGTTCAAACATAGACAGTTGGAAAAGTCAGTCTACACGTACTTAAGTCGGCATTGTGCCTTTTGTATATAATTCCGATGCAATGTCTGTGTTTCATCATCAATAAGAAGGTCAGAGGGATACAGTAAACCTGAAGTGAAGCATCGGAATCTATAACTAGTGTCACAGGAATGGTTCAAAACATAGACAGTAGGAAGAGTCAGTCTTCTTGTACTTAAGTCGGTATTGTGCCTTTTCTATTTAATTCCGATGAAATTTCTGTGTTTCATCGTCAATAAGAAGGTCAGATGGATACAGTAAAACTGAAGTGAAGCATCGGAATCTATAACTAGTGTCACAGGAATGGTTCAAAACATAGCGAGACGGAAGAGTCAGTCTTCTTGTACTTAAGTCGCATTGTGCTTTTTGTATTTCATTCCGATACAATTTCTGTGTTTCATCGTCCATAAGAAGGTCCGAGGGATACAGTAAACTTCAAGTGATGCATCGGAATAAAAAACCAGTGTCACAGGAATGTTTCAAATCATGGAGAGTAGGAAGAGTCAGTCTTCTTATACTTAAGTCGGCATTGTGCCTTTTGTACTTCATTCCGATGCAATTTCTGTGTTTCATCGTCCATAAGAAAATCCAAGGTATACAGTAAACCTGGAGTAAAGCATCGGAATCCATAACTAGTGTCACAGGAATGGTTCAAAACATAGACAGTAAGATGAGTCAGTCTTCTTGTACTTAAGTCGGCGTCGTGCTTTCTTGTTTTAATTCCGATGCAATTTCTGTGTTTCATCGTCAATAAGAAGGTCCAAGGGATACAGTAATCCTGAAGTTAAGCATCGGAATCTATGACTAGTATCACAGGAATGGTTCAAAACATAGTCAGGAAGAAGATTCGGTCTTCTTGTACTTAAATCGGCATTGTGCCTTTTGTATTTTATTCCGATGCAATTTCTGTGTTTCATCGTCACTAAGAAGGTCAGTGGGATACAGTAATCCTGAAGTTAAGCATCGGAATCTATTACTAGTGTCACAGGAATGGTTCAAAATATAGTCAGTAAGAAGAGTCAGTCTTCTTGTAGTTAAGGCGCTATCGTGCCTTTTCTATTTAATTCCGATGCAATTTCTGTGTTTAATCGTCAGTAAGAAGGTCAGAGGGATACAGTAAACCTGAAGTGAAGCCTCGGAATCTATAACTAGTGTCACAGGAATGGTTCAAAACATAGACAGTAAGAAGAGTCAGTCTTCTTGTACTTAAGTCGGCATTGTGCCTTTTGTATTTAATTCCGATGCAATTTCTGTGTTTCATCGTCAATAAGAAGATCATAGGGATACAGTAATCCTGATGTTAAGCATCGAAATCTATGAATAGTGTCACAGGAATGGTTCAAAACATAGACAGTAAGAAGAGTCAGTCCCCTTGTACTTAAGTCGGCATTGTGCCTTTTGTATTTAATTCCGATGAAGTTTCTGTGTTTCATCGTCAATAAGAAGGTCATAGGGATACAGTAATCCTGAAGTTAAGCGTCGGAATCTATGACTAGTGTCACAGGAATGGTTCAAAACATAGTCAGTAAGAAGAGTCAGTCTTCTTGTACTTAAGTCGGTATTGTGCCTTTTGTATTTAATTACGATGCAATTTCTGTGTTTCATCGTCAATAAGAAAGTCCAAGGGATACAGTAAACCTGAAGTGAAGCATCGGAAACTATGACTAGTGTCACAGGAATGGTTCAAAACATAGTCAGTCAGAAGAGTCAGTCTTCTTGCACTTAAGTCATCATTGTGCCTTTTCTATTTAATTCTGATGCAATTTCTGTGTGTCATCGTCAATAAGAAGGTCCAAGGGTTACAGTAAACCTGGAGTGAAGCATCGGAATCTATAACTAGTGTCACAGGAATGGTTCAAATGATAGACAGTAAGAAGAGTCAGACATCTTTTACTTAAATCGGCATTGTGCCTTTTGTATTTAATTCCGATGCAATTTCTGTGTCTCATCGTCAATAAGAAGGTCCGAGGGATGCAGTAAACCTGAAATGAACCATCGTAATCTATAACTAGTGTCACAGGAATGGTTCAAAACATAGGCAGTAGGAAAAGTCAGTCTACATGTACTTAAGTCGGCATTGTGCCTTTTGTATTTAATTCCGATGCAATTTCTGTGTTTGATCGTCAATAAGATGGTCAGAGGGATACAGTAAACCTGAAGTGAAGCATTGGAATCTATAACTAGTGTCACAGGAATGGTTCAAAACATAGTCAGTAAGAAGAGTCAGTCTTCTTGTACTTAAGTCGGCATTGTGCTTTTTGTATTCAATTCCAATGCAATTAGTGTGTTTCATCGTCAATATGAAGGTCCAAGGGATACAGTAAACCTGAAGTGAAACATCAGAATCTATAACTAGTGTCACGGGAATGGTTCAAAACATAGACAGTCGGAAGAATCAGTCTTCTTGTACTTAAGTCGGTATTGTGCCTTTTGTATTTAATTCCGATGCAATATCTGTGTTTCATCGTCAATACGAAGGTCTGAGGGATACAGTAAACCTGTAGTGAAGCATCGGAATCTATAACTAGTGTCACAGGAATCTTTCAAATCATAGAGAGTTGGAAGATTCAGTCTTCTTGTACTTAAGTCGGCATTGTGCCTTTTGTATTTCATTCCGATGCAATTTCTGTGTTTCATCGTACATAAGAAGGTCCGAGGGATCCAGTAAACCTCAAGTGAAGCATCGGAATAAAAAACTAGTGTCCAGGAATGGTTCAAAACATAGAGAGTAGGAAGAGTCAGTCTTCTTGTACTTACGTCGGAATTGTGCCTTTTCTATATAATTCCGATGCAATTTCTGTGTTTCATCGTCAATAAGAAGGTTAGAGGGATACAGTAAACCTGGAGTAAAGCATCGGAATCTATAACTTGTGTCACAGGGATGGTTCAAACATAGACAGTAAGAAGAGTCAGTCTTCTTGCACTTAAGTCGGCATTGTGCCTTTTGTATTTAATTCCGATGCAATTTCTGTGTTTCATCGTCAATAAGAAGGTCATAGGGATACAGTAATCCTGAAGTTAAGCATCGGAATCTGTGACTAGTGTCACAGGAATGGTTCAAAACATAGTCAGTAAGAAGAGTCAGTCTTCTTGTACTTAAGTCAGTATTGTGCCTTTTGTATTCAATTTCGATGCAATTTCTGTGTTTCATCGTCAATAAGAAGGTCCAAGGGATACAGTAAACCTGAAGTGAAGCATCGGAATAAAAAACTAGTGTCACAGGAATGGTTCAAAACATAGAGAGTAGGAAGAGTCAGTCTTCTTGTACTTAAGTCGGCATTGTGCTTTTTCTACTTAATACCAATGCGATTTCTGTGTCTCATCGTCAATAGGAAGGTCCAAGGGATACAGTAAACCTGAAGTGAAGCATCGGAATCTATGACTAGTGTCACAGGAATGTTTGAAAACATAGTCAGTAAGAAGAGTCAGTCTTCTTGTTGTTAAGTCGGTATTGTGCCTTTTCTATTTAATACCGATGCAATTTCTGTGTACATCGTCAATAAGAAGGTCAGAGGGATACAGTAAACCTGAAGTGAAGCATCGGAATCTATAACTAGTGTCACAGGAGTGGTTCAAAACATAGTCAGTAAGAAGAGTCAGTCTTCTTGTACTTAAGTCGGCATTGGGCCTTTTGTATTTAATTCCGATGCAATTTCTGTGTTTCATCGTCAACACGAAGGTCCAAGGGATACAGTAAACCTGGAGTGAAGCATCGGAATCTATAACTAGTGTCACAGGAATGGTTCAAATCATAGACAGTAAGAAGAGTCCGACATCTTTTACTTAAGTCGGCATTGTGCCTTTTGTATTTAATTCCGATGCAATTTCTGTGTCTCATCGTCAATAAGAAGGTCCGAGGGATACAGTATACCTGAAGTGAAGCATTGGAAACTATGACTAGTGTCACAGGAATGGTTCAAAACATAGACAGTAGGAAGAGTCAGTCTTCTTGTACTTAAGTCGGCATTGTGCCTATTGTATTTAATTCCGATGCAATTTCTGTGTTTCATCGTCAATAAGAATTTCCAAGGGATACAGTAAACCTGGAATGAAGCATCGGAATCTATAACTAGTGTCACAGGGATGGTTCAAAACATGGACTGTAAGAAGAGTCAGTCTTCTTGTACTTAAGTCGGCATTGTGCCTTTTGTATTTAATTCCGATGCAAATTCTGTGTTTCATCGTCAATAAGAAGGTCAGAGGGATACAGTAATCCTGAAGTGAAGCATCGGAATCTATGACTAGTGTCACAGGAATGGTTCAAAGCATAGTCAGTCAGAAGAGTCAGTCTTCTTGCACTTAAGTCATCATTGTGCCTTTTCTATTTAATTCTGATGCAATTTCTGTGTTTCATCGTCAATAAGAAGGTCCGAGGGATGCAGTAAACCTGAAATGAACCATCGGAATCTATAAGTAGTGTCACAGGAACGGTTCAAAACATAGTCAGTAAGAAGAGTCAGTCTTCTTGTACTTAAATCGGCATTGTGCCTTTTGTATTTAATTCCGATGCAATTTCTGTGTTTCATCGTCAATAAGAAGGTCATAGGGATACAGTAATCCTGAAGTTAAGCATCGGAATCTATGACTAGTGTCACAGGAATGGTTCAAAGCATAGTCAGTAAGAAGAGTCAGTCTTCTTGTACTTAAGTCGGTATTGTGCCTTTTGTATTTAATTCCGATGCAATTTCTGTGTCTCATCGTCAATAAGAAGGTCCGAGGGATACAGTAATCCTGAAGTTAAGCATCGGAATCTATGACTAGTGTCACAGGAATGGTTCAAAACATAGTCAGTAAGAAGAGTCAGTCTTCTTTTACTTAAGTCGGCATTGTGCCTTTTGTATTTAATTCCGATGCAATTTCTGTGTCTCATCGTCAATAAGAAGGTCCGAGGGATACAGTATACCTGAAGTGAAGCATTGGAAACTATGACTAGTGTCACAGGAATGGTTCAAAACATACTCAGTAAGAAGAGTCAGTCTTCTTGTAGTTAAGTCGGTATTGTGCCTTTTCAATTTAATTCCGATGCAATTTCTGAGTTTCATCGTCAATAAGGAGGTCAGAGGGATACAGTAAAACTGAAGTGAAGCATCGGAATCTATAACTAGTGTCACAGGAATGGTTCAAAACATAGTCAGTAAGAAGAGTCAGTCTTCTTGTACTTAAATCGGCATTGTGCCTTTTGTATTTAATTCCGATGCAATTTCTGTGTTTCACCGTCAATAAGAAGGTCATAGGGATACAGTAATCCTGAAGTTAAGCATCGGAATCTATGACTAGTGTCACAGGAATGGTTCAAAACATAGTCAGTAAGAAGAGTCAGTCTTCTTGTATTTAAGTCGGTATTGTGCCTTTTGTATTCAATTCCGATGCAATTTCTGTGTTTCATCGTCAATAAGAAGGTCCAAGGGATACAGTAAACCTGAAGTGAAGCTTCGGAATCTATGACTAGTGTCACAGGAATGGTTCAAAACATAGTCAGTAAGAAGAGTCAGTCTTCATGTACGTAAGTCATCATTGTGCCTTTTGTATTTAATTCCGATGCAATTTCTGTGTTTCATCGTCAATAAGAAGGTCAGAGGGATACAGTAAACCTGTAGTAAAGCATCGGAATCTATAACTAGTGTCACAGGAATCTTTCAAATCATAGAGAGTTGGAAGATTCAGTCTTCTTGTACTTAAGTCGGCATTGTGCCATTTGTATTTCATTCCGATGCATTTTCTGTGTTTCATCGTACATAAGAAGGTCCGAGGGATCCAGTAAACCTCAAGTGAAGCATCGGAATGAAAAACTAGTGTCACAGGAATGGTTCAAAACATAGAGAGTTGGAAGTGTCAGTCTTCTTGTACTTACGTCGGAATTGTGCTTTTTCTATATAATTCCGATGCAATTTCTGTGTTTCATCGTCAATAAGAAGGTTAGAGGGATACAGTGAACCTGGAGTAAAGCATCGGAATCTATAACTTGTGTCACAGGGATGGTTCAAACATAGACAGTAAGAAGAGTCAGACTTCTTGTACTTAAGTCGGCATTGTGCCTTTTGTGTTTAATTCCGATGCAATTTCTGTGTTTCATCGTCAGTAAGAAGGTCATAGGGATACAGTAATCCTGAAGTTATGCATCGGAATCTACGAATAGTGTCACAGGAATGGTTCAAAACATAGTCCGTAAGAAGAGTCAGTCTTCTTGTACCTAAGTCGGTATTGTGCCTTTTGTATTCAATTCCGATGCAATTTCTGTGTTTCATCGTCAATAAGAAGGTCCAAGGGATACAGTAAACCTGAAGTGAAGCTTCGGAATCTATGACTAGTGTCACAGGAATGGTTCAAAACATAGTCAGTAAGAAGAGTCAGTCTTCTTGTACGTAAGTCATCATTGTGCCTTTTCTATTTAATTCTGATGCAATTTCTGTGTTTCATCATCAATAAGAACGTCCAAGGGATACAGTAAACCTGGAGTGAAGCATCGGAATCTATAACTAGTGTCACAGGAATGGTTCAAATCATAGACAGTAAGAAGAGTCAGGCATCTTTTACTTAAGTCGGCATTGTGCCTTTTGTATTTAATTCCGATGCAATTTCTGTGTCTCATCGTCAATAAGAAGGTCCGAGGGATGCAGTAAATCAGAAATGAACCATCCGGAATCTGTAACTAGTGTCACGGGAGTGATTCAATACATAGTCAGTAAGAAAAGTCAGTCTTCTTGTACTTAAGTCGGCATTGTGCCTTTTGTATTTAATTCCGATGCAATATCTGTGTTTCATCGTTAAAAAGAAGGTCCAAGGGATACAGTAAACCTGAAATGAACCATCAGAATCTATAACTAGTGTCACAGGGATGGTTCAAAACATAGACAGTAGGGAAAGTCAGTCTACATGTACTTAAGTCGGCATTGTGCCTTTTGTATTTAATTCCGATGAAATTTCTGTGTTTCATCGTCAATAAGAAGGTCAGAGGGATACAGTAAACCTGAAGTGAAGCATCGGAATCTATAACTAGTGTCACAGGAATGGTTCAAAGCATAGTCAGTAAGAAGAGTCAGTCTTCTTGTATTTAAGTCGGCATTGTGCCTTTTGTATTTAATTCCGATGCAATTAGTGTGTTTCATCGTCAATAAGAAGGTCCAAGGGATACAGTAAACCTGAAGTGAAGCATCGGAATCTATAACTAGTGTCACAGGAATGGTTCAAAACAGACAGTCGGAAGAGTCTGTCTTCTTGTACTTAAGTCGGTATTGTGCCTTTTGTATTTAATTCCGATGCAATTTCTGTGTTTCATCGTCAATAAGAAGGTCAGAGGGATACAGTAAACCTGTAGTGAAGCATCGGAATCTATAACTAATGTCACAGGAATGTTTCAAATCATAGAGAGTTGGAACATTCAGTCTTCTTGTACTTAAGTCGGCATTGTGACTTTTGTATTTCATTCCGATGCATTTTCTGTGTCTCATCGTACATAAGAAGGTCCGAGGATACAGTAAACCTCAAGTGAAGCATCGGAATAAAAAACTAGTGTCACAGGAATGGTTCAAAACATAGAGAGGAGGTAGAGTCAGTCTTCTTGTACTTATGTCGGAATTGTGCCTTTTCTATATAATTCCGATGCAATATCTGTGTTTCATCGTCAATAGGTAGGTCAGAGGGATACAGTAAACCTGGAGTAAAGCATCGCAATCTATAACTTGTGTCACAGGGATGGTTCAAAACATACACAGTAAGAAGAGTCAGTCTTCTTGTACTTAAGTCGGCCTTGTGCCTTTTGTATTTTATTCCGATGCAATTTCTGTGTTTCATCGTCAATAAGAAGGTCATAGGGATACAGTAAACCTGAAGTGAAGCATCGGAATCTATAACTAGTGTCACAGGAATGGTTCAAAACATAGACAGTAGGAAGAGTCAGTCTTCTTGTACTTAAGTCGGCATTGTGCTTTTTCTACTTAATACCAATGCGATTTCTGTGTCTCATCGTCAATAGGAAGGTCCAAGGGATACAGTAAACCTGAAGTGAAGCATCGGAATCTATGACTAGTGTCACAGGAATGGTTCAAAACATAGTCAGTACGAAGAGTCAGTCTTCTTGTAGTTAAGTCGGTATTGTGCCTTTTCTATTTAATACAGATGCAATTTCTGTGTTTCATCGTCAAAAAGAAGGTCAGAGGGATACAGTAAACCTGAAGTGAAGCATCGGAATCTATAACTAGTGTCACAGGAGAAGTTCAAAACATAGTCAGTAAGAAGAGTCAGTCTTCTTGTACTTAAGTCGGCATTGGGCCTTTTGTATTTAATTCCGATGCAATTTCTGTGTTTCATCGTCACTAAGAACATCAGTGGGATACAGTAATCCTGAAGTTAAGCATCGGAATCTGTAACTAGTGTCACTGGAATGGTTCAAACGTAGACAGTAGGAAAAGTCAGTCTACACGTACTTAAATCGGCATTGTGCCTTTTGTATTTAATTCTGATGCAATGTCTGTGTTTCATCGTCAATAAGAAGGTCAGAGGGATACAGTAAACCTGAAGTGAAGCATCGGAATCTATAACTAGTGTCACAGGAATGGTTCAAAACATAGACTGTAGGAAGAGTCAGTCTTCTTGTACTTAAGTCGGTATTGTGCCTTTTCTATTTAATTCCGATGAAATTTCTGTGTTTCATCGTCAATAAGAAGGTCAGATGGATACAGTAAAACTGGAGTGAAGCATCGGAATCTATAACTAGTGTCACAGGAATGGTTCAAAACATAGAGAGACGGAAGAGTCAGTCTTCTTGTACTTAAGTCGGCATTGTGCTTTTTGTATTTCATTCCGATGCAATTTCTGTGTTTCGTCGTCCATAAGAAGGTCCGAGGGATACAGTAAACCTCAAGCGATGCATCGGAATAAAAAACCAATGTCACAGGAATGTTTCAAAACATGGAGAGTAGGAAGAGTCAGTCTTCTTATACTTAAGTCGGCATTCTGCCTTTTGTACTTCATTCCGATGCAATTTCTGTGTTTCATCGTCCATAAGAAGATCCAAGGTATACAGTAAACCTGGGGTGAAGCATCGGAATCCATAATTAGTGTCACAGGAATGGTTCGAAACATAGACAGTAAGATGAGTCAGTCTTCTTGTACTCAAGTCGGCATTGTGCTTTCTTTATTTAATTCCGATGCAATTTCTGTGTTTTATCGTCAATAAGAAGGTCAGAGGGATACAGTAAACCTGAAGTGAAGCATCGGAATCTATAACTAGTGTCACAGGAATGGTTCAAAACATAGTCAGTAAGAAGAGTCCGTCTTCTTGTACTTAAGTCGGCATTGTGCTTTTGTATTTAATTCCGATGCAATTTCTGTGTTTCATCGTCAATAAGAAGGTCAGAGGGATACAGTAAACCTGAAGTGAAGCATCGGAATCTATAACTAGTGTCACAGGAATGGTTCAAAACATAGACAGTAGGAAGAGTCAGTCTTCTTGTACTTAAGTCGGCATTGTGCTTTTTGTATTTCATTCCGATGCAATTTCTGTGTTTCATCGTCCATAAGAAGGTCCGAGGGATACAGTAAACCTCAAGTGATGCATCGGAATAAAAAACCAGTGTCACAGGAATGTTTCAAAGCATGGAGAGTAGGAAGAGTCAGTTTTCTTATAATTAAGTCGCCATTGTGCCTTTTGTACTTCATTCCGATGCAATTTCTGTGTTTCATCGTCCATAAGAAGATCCAAGGTATACAGTAAACCATGAGTGAAGCATCGGAATCCATAACTAGTGTCACAGGAATGGTTCAAAACATAGACAGTAAGATGAGTCCGTCTTCTTGTACTTAAGTCGGCATTGTGCCTTCTTTATTTAATTCCGATGCAATTTCTGTGTTTCATCGTCAATAAGAAGGTCCAAGGGATACAGTAAACCTAGAGTGACGCATCGGAATCTATAACTAGTGTCACAGGAATGGTTCAAAACATAGTCAGTAAGAAGAGTCAGTCTTCTTGTACTTAAATCGGCATTGTGCCTTTTGTATTTTATTCCGATGCAATTTCTGTGTTTCATCGTCACTAAGAAGGTAGTGGGATACAGTAATCCTGAAGTTAAGCATCGGAATCTGTAACTAGTGTCACAGGAATGGTTCAAAATATAGTCAGTAAGAAGAGTCAGTCTTCTTGTAGTTAAGTCGGTATTGTGGCTTTTCTATTTAATTCCGATGCAATTTCTGTGTTTCATCGTCAATAAGAAGGTCAGAGGGATACAGTAAACCTGAAGTGAAGCATCGGAATCTATAACTAGTGTCACAGGAATGGTTCAAAACATAGTCAGTAAGAAGAGTCCGTCTTCTTGTACTTAAGTCGGCATTGTGCTTTTGTATTTAATTCCGATGCAATATCTGTGCTTCATCGTCAATAAGAAGGTCCAAGGTATACAGTAAACCTGGAGTGAGGCATCGGAATCTATAACTAGTGTCACAGGAATGCTTCGAAACATAGACAGTAAGATCAGTCAGTCTTCTTGTACCTAAGTCGGCATTGTGCTTTTTTTATTTAATTCCGATGCAATTTCTGTGTTTAATCGTCAATAAGATGGTCCAAGGAATACAGTAAACCTAGAGTGGAGCATCGGAATCTATAACTAGTGTCACAGGAATGGTTCAAAACATAGTCAGTAAGAAGAGTCAGTCTTCTTGAACTTAAATCGGCATTGTGCCTTTTGTATTTAATTCCGATGAAATTTCTGTGGTTCATCGTCAATAAGAAGGTCATAGGGATACAGTAATCCTGAAGTTAAGCATCGGAATCTATGACTAGTGTCACAGGAATGGTTCAAAACATAGACAGTAAGAAGAGTCAGTCCCCTTGTACTTAAGTCGGCATTGTGCCTTTTGTATATAATTCCGATGCAATTTCTGTGTTTCATCGTCAATAAGAAGGTCATAGGTATACAGTAATCCTGAAGTTAAGCATCGGAATCTATGACTAGTGTCACAGGAATGGTTCAAAACATATTCAGTAAGAAGAGTCAGTCTTCTTGTACTTAAGTCGGTATTGTGCCTTTTGTATTTAATTCCGATGCAATTTCTGTGTTTCATCGTCAATAATAAAGTCCAAGGGATAGAGTAAACCTGAAGTGAAGCATCGGAAAGTATGACTAGTGTCACAGGAATGGTTCAAAACATATACAGTAGGAAGAGTCAGTCTTCTTGTACTTAAGTCGGCATTGTGCCTATTGTATTTAATTCCGATGTAATTTCTGTGTTTCATCGTCAATAAGAAGGTCCTAGGGATACAGTAAACCTGGAATGAAGAATCGGAATGTATAACTAGTGTCACAGGGATGGTTCAAAACATGGACAGTAAGAAGAGTCAGTCTTCTTGTACTTAAGTCGGCATTGTGCCTTTTGTATTTAATTCCGATGCTATTTCTGTGTTTTATCGTCAATAAGAAGGTCAGAAGGATACAGTAATCCTGAAGTGAAGCATCTGAATCTATGACTAGTGTCACAGGAATGGTTCAAAACATAGTCAGTCAGAAGAGTCAGTCTTCTTGCACTTCAGTCATCGTTGTGCCTTTTCTATTTAATTCTGATGCAATTTCTGTGTTTCATCGTCAATAAGAAGGTCCAAGGGTTACAGTAAACCTGGAGTGAAGCATCGGAATCTATAACTAGTGTCACAGGAATTGTTCAAATCATAGGCAGTAAGAAGAGTCAGACATTTTTTACATAAATCGGCATTGTGCCTTTTGTATTTAATTCCGATGCAATTTCTGTGTCTCATCGTCAATAAGAAGGTCCGAGGGATGCAGTAAACCTGAAATGAACCATCGTAATCTATAACTAGTGTCACAGGAATGGTTCAAAACATAGACAGTAGGAAAAGTCAGTCTACATGTACTTAAGTCTTCATTGTGCCTTTTGTATTTAATTCCGATGCAATTTCTGTGTTTCATCGTCAATAAGATGGTCAGAAGGATACAGTAAACCTGAAGTGAAGCATTGGAATCTATAACTAGTGTCACAGGAATGGTTCATAACATAGTCAGTAAGAAGAGTCAGTCTTCTTGTACTTAAGTCGGCATTGTGCTTTTTGTATTCAATTCCAATGCAATTAGGGTGTTTCATCGTCAATATGAAGGTCCAAGGGATACAGTAAACCTGAAGTGAAACATCAGAATCTATAACTAGTGTCACAGGAATGGTTCAAAACATAGTCAGTAAGAAGAGTCAGTCTTCTTGTACTTAAGTCAGTATTGTGCCTTTTGTATTCAACTCCGATGCAATTTCTGTGTTTCATCGTCAATAAGAAGGTCCAAGGGATACAGTAAACCTGAAGTGAAGCATCGGAATCTATAACTAGTGTCACAGGAATGGTTCAAATCATAGAGAGTAAGAAGATTCAGACATCTTTTACTTAGGTCGGCATTGTGCCTTTTGTATTTAATTCCGATGCAATTTCTGTGTTTCATCGTACATAAGAAGGTCCGAGGGATACAGTAAACCCCAAGTGAAGCATCGGAATAAAAAACTAGTGTCACAGGAATGGTTCAAAACATAGAGAGTAGGAAGAGTCAGTCTTCTTGTACTTAAGTCGGCATTGTGCTTTTTCTACTTAATACCAATGCGATTTCTGTGTCTCGTCGTCAATAGGAAGGTCCAAGGGATACAGTAAACCTGAAGTGAAGCATCGGAATCTATGACTTGTGTCACAGGAATGGTTGAAAACATAGTCAGTAAGAAGAGTCAGTGTTCTTGTTGTTAAGTCGGTATTGTGCCTTTTCTATTTAATACCGATGCAATTCCTGTGTACATCGTCAATAAGAAGGTCAGAGGGATACAGTAAACCTGAAGTGAAGCATCGGAATCTATAACTAGTGTCACAGGAGTGGTTCAAAACATAGTCAGTAACAAGAGTCAGTCTCCTTGTACTCAAGTCGGCATTGGGATTTTTGTATTTAATTCCGATGCAATTTCTGTGTTTCATCGTCAATAAGAAGGTCCAAGGGATACAGTAAACCTGGAGTGAAGTATCGGAATCTATAACTAGTGTCACAGGAATGGTTCAAATCATAGACAGTAAGAAGAGTCAGACATATTTTACTTAAGTCGGCATTGTGCCTTTTATATTTAATTCCGATGCAATTTCTGTGTCTCATCGTCAATAAGAAGGTCCGAGGGATACAGTAAACCTGAAGTGAAGCATTGGAAACTATGACTAGTGTCACAGGAATGGTTCAAAACATAGACAGTAGGAAGAGTCAGTCTTCTTGTACTTAAGTCGGCATTGTGCCTATTGTATTTAATTCCGATGCAATTTCTGTGTTTCATCGTCAATAAAAAGGTCCAAGGGATACAGTAAACCTGGAATGTAGCATCGGAATCTATAACTAGTGTCACAGGGATGGTTCAAAGCATGGACAGTAGGAAGAGTCAGTCTTCTTGTACTTAAGTCGGCATTGTGCCTTTTGTATTTAATTCCGATGCAAATTCTGTGTTTCATCGTCAATAAGAAGGTCAGAGGGATACAGTAATCCTGAAGTGAAGCATCGGAATCTATGACTAGTGTCACAGGAATGGTTCAAAGCATAGTCAGTCAGAAGAGTCAGTCTTCTTGCACCTAAGTCATCATTGTGCCTTTTCTATTTAATTCTGATGCAATTTCTGTGTTTCATCGTCAATAAGAAGGTCCGAGGGATGTAGTAAACCTGAAATGAACCATCGGAATCTATAAGTAGTGTCACAGGAACGGTTCAAAACATAGTCAGTAAGAGGAATCAGTCTTCTTGTACTTAAGTCGGCGTTGTGCTTTTTTTATTTAATTCCGATGCAATTTCTGTGTTTAATCGTCAATAAGATGGTCCAAGGAATACAGTAAACCTAGAGTGGAGCATCGGAATCTGTAACTAGTGTCACAGGAATGGTTCAAAACATAGTCAGTAAGAAGAGACAGTCTTCTTGTACTTAAATCGGCATTGTGCTTTTTGTATTTAATTCCGATGCAATTTCTGTGTTTCATCGTCACTAAGAAGGTCAGTGGGATACAGTATTCCTGAAGTTAAGCATCGGAATCTATAACTAGTGTCACAGGAATGGTTCAAAACATAGTCAGTAAGAAGAGTCAGTCTTCTTGTAGTTAAGTCGGTATTGTGCCTTTTCTATTTAATTCCGATGCAATTTCTGAGTTTCATCGTCAATAAGAAGGTCAGAGGGATACAGTAAAACTGAAGTGAAGCATCGGAATCTATAACTAGTGTCACAGGAATGGTTCAAACCATAGTCAGTAAGAAGAGTCAGTCTTCTTGTACTTAAGGCGGCATTGTGCCTTTTGTATTAAATTCCGATGCAATTTCTGTGTTTCATCGTCAATAAGAAGGTCATAGGGATACAGTAATCCTGAAGTTAAGCATCGGAATCTATGACTAGTGTCACAGGAATGGTTCAAAACATAGTCAGTAAGAAGAGTCAGTCTTCTTGTACTTAAGTCAGGATTGTGCCTTTTGTATTCAATTCCGATGCAATTTCTGTGTTTCATCGTCAATAAGAAGGTCCAAGGGATACAGTAAACCTGAAGTGAAGCTTCGGAATCTATGACTAGTGTCACAGGAATGGTTCAAAACATAGTCAGTAAGAAGAGTCAGTCTTCTTGTACGTAAGTCATCATTGTGCCTTTTGTATTTAATTCCGATGCAATTTCTGTTTTTCATCGTCAATAAGAAGGTCAGAGGGATACAGTAAACCTGTAGTGAAGCATCGGAATCTATAACTAGTGTCACAGGAATCTTTCAAATCATAGAGAGTTGGAAGATTCAGACTTCTTGTACTTAAGTCGGCATTGTGGCTTTTGTATTTCATTCCGATGCATTTTCTGTGTTTCATCGTACATAAGAAGGTCCGAGGGATCCAGTAAACCTCAAGTGAAGCATCGGAATAAAAAACTAGTGTCACAGGAATGGTTCAAAACATAGAGAGTAGGAAGTGTCAGTCTTCTTGTACTTACGTCGGAATTGTGTCTTTTCTATATAATTCCGATGCAATTTCTGTGTTTCATCGTCAATAAGAAGGTTAGAGGGATACAGTAAACCTGGAGTAAAGCATCGGAATCTATAACTTGTGTCACAGGGATGGTTCAAACGTAGACAGTAAGAGGAGTCAGTCTTCTTCTACTTAAGTCGGCATTGTGCCTTTTGTGTTTAATTCCGATGCAATTTCTGTGTTTCATCGTCAATAAGAAGGTCATAGGGATACAGTAATCCTGAAGTTATGCATCGGAATCTATGACTAGTGTCACAGGAATGGTTCAAAACATAGTCCGTAAGAAGAGTCAGTCTTCTTGTACTTAAGTCGGTATTGTGCCTTTTGTATTCAATTCCGATGCAATTTCTGTGTTTCATCGTCAATAAGAAGGTCCAAGGGATACAGTAAACCTGAAGTGAAGCTTCGGAATCAATGACTAGTGTCACAGGAATGGTTCAAAACATAGTCAGTAAGAAGAGTCAGTCTTCTTGTACGTAGGTCATCATTGTGCCTTTTCTATTTAATTCTGATGCAATTTCTGTGTTTCATCATCAATAAGAAGGTCCAAGGGATACAGTAAACCTGGAGTGAAGCATCGGAATCTATGACTAGTGTCACAGGAATGGTTCAAGTCATAGACAGTAAGAAGAGTCAGGCATCTTTTACTTAAGTCGGCATTGTGCCTTTTGTATTCAATTCCGATGCAATTTCTGTGTCTCATTGTCAACAAGAAGGTCCGAGGGATGCAGTAAATGAGAAATGAACCATCCGGAATCTGTAACTAGTGTCACGGGAATGGTTCAATACATAGTCAGTAAGAAGAGTCAGTCTTCTTGTACTTAAGTCTGCATTGTGCCTTTTGTATTTAATTCCGATGCAATATCTGTGTTTCATCGTTAATAAGAAGGTCCAAGGGATACAGTAAACCTGAAATGAACCATCGGAATCTATAACTAGTGTCACAGGAATGGTTCAAAACATAGACAGTAGGAAAAGTCAGTCTACATGTACTTAAGTCGGCATTGTGCCTTTTGTATTTAATTCCGATGAAATTTCTGTGTTTCATCGTCAATAAGAAGGTCAGAGGGATACAGTAAACCTGAAGTGAAGCATCGGAATCTATAACTAGTGTCACAGGAATGGTTCAAAACATTGTCAGTAAGAAGAGTCAGTCTTCTTGTATTTAGGTCGGCATTGTGCCTTTTGTATTTAATTCCGATGCAATTAGTGTGTTTCATCGTCAATAAGAAGGTCCAAGGGATACAGTGAACCTGAAGTGAAGCATCGGAATCAATAACTAGTGTCACAGGAATGGTTCAAAACAGACAGTCGGAAGAGTCAGTCTTCTTGTACTTAAGTCGGTATTGTGCCTTTTGTATTTAATTCCGATGCAATTTCTGTGTTTCATCGTCAATAAGAAGGTCAGAGGGATACAGTAAACCTGTAGTGAAGCATCGGAATCTATAACTAGTGTCACATTAATGTTTCAAATCATAGAGAGTTGGAACATTGAGTCTTCTTGTACTTAAGTCGGCATTGTGACTTTTGTATTTCATTCCGATGCATTTTCTGTGTCTCATCGTACATAAGAAAGTCCGAGGGATACAGTAAACCTCAAGTGAAGCATCGGAATAAAAAACTAGTGCCACAGGGATGCTTCAAAACATAGAGAGAAGGTAGAGTCAGTCTTCTTGTACTTATGTCGGAATTGTGCCTTTTCTATATAATTCCGATGCAATATCTGTGTTTCATCGTCAATAGATAGGTCAGAGGGATACAGTAAACCTGGAGTAAAGCATCGCAATCTATAACTTGTGTCACAGGGATGGTTCAAAACATACACAGTAAGAAGAGTCAGTCTTCTTGTACTTAAGTCGGCCTTGTGCCTTTTGTATTTTTTTCCGATGCAATTTCTGTGTTTCATCGTCAATAAGAAGGTCATAGGGATACAGTAATCCTGAAGTGAAGCATCGTAATCTATAACTAGTGTCACAGGAATGGTTCAAAACATAGACAGTAGGAAGAGTCAGTCTTCTTGTACTTAAGTCGGTATTGTGCCTTTTGTATTTAATTCCGATGCAATTTCTGTGTTTCATCGTCAATAAGAATGTCAGAGGGATACAGTAAACCTGTAGTGAAGCATCGGAATCTATAACTAGTGTCACAGGAATGTTTCAAATCATAGAGAGTTGGAAGATTCAGTCTTCTTGTACTTAAGTCGGCGTTGTGCCTTTTGTATTTCATTCCGATGCATTTTCTGTGTATCATCGTACATAAGAAGGTCCGAGGGATACAGTAAACCCCAAGTGAAGCATCGGAATAAAAAACTAGTGTCACAGGAATGGTTCAAAACATAGAGAGTAGGAAGAGTTAGTCTTCGTGTACTTAAGTCGGCATTGTGCTTCTTCTGCTTAATACCAATGAAATTTCTGTGTCTCATCGTCAATAGGAAGGTCCAAGGGATACAGTAAACCTGAAGTGAAGCATCGGAATCTATGACTAGTGTCACAGGAATGGAACAAAGCATAGTCAGTAAGAAGAGTCAGTCTTCTTGTAGTTAAGTCGGTATTGTGCCTTTTCTATTTAATACAGATGCAATTTCTGTGTTTCATCGTCAATAAGAAAGTCAGAGGGATACAGTAAACCTGAAGTGAAGCATCGGAATCTATAACTAGTGTCACAGGAGTGGTTCAAAACATAGTCAGTAAGAAGAGTCAGTCTCCTTGTACTTAAGTCGGCATTGGGCCTTTTGTATTTAGTTCCGATGCAATTTCTGTGTTTCATCGTCACTAAGAACATCAGTGGGATACAGTAATCCTGAAGTTAAGCATCGGAGTCTGCAACTAGTTTCACAGGAATGGTTCATAACGTAGTCAGTAAGAAGAGTCCGTCTTCTTGTAGTTACGTCGGTATTGTGCCTTTTCTATTTAATTCCGATGCAATTTCTGTGTTTCATCGTCAATAAGAAGGTCGGAGGGATACAGTAAACCTGAAGTGAAGCATCGGAATCTATAACTAGTGTCACAGGAATGGTTCACAACATAGTCAGTAAGAAGAGTCAGTCTTCTTGTAGTTAAGTCGGTATTGTGCCTTTTCTATTAATTCCGATGCAATTTCTGTGTTTCAACGTCAATAAGAAGGTCAGAGGGATACAGTAAACGTGAAGTTAACCATCGGAATCCATATCTAGTGTTACAGGAATGGTTCAAAACATAGTCAGTAAGAAGAGTCAGTCTTCTTCTACTTATGTCGGCATTGTGCCTTTTGTATTTAATTCCGATGCAATTTCTGTGTTTCATAGTCAATAAGAAGGTCCAAGGGATACAGTAAACCTGAAATGAACCATCGGAACCTGTAACTAGTGTCACACGAATGGTACAAACATAGACAGTAGGAAAAGTCAGTCTACACGTACTTAAATCGGCATTGTGCCTTTTGTATTTAATTCTGATGCAATGTCTGTGTTTCATCGTCAATAAGAAGGTCAGAGGGATACAGTAAACCTGAAGTGAAGCATCGGAATCTATAACTAGTGTCACAGGAATGGTTCAAAACATAGACAGTAAGATGAGTCAGTCTTCTTGTACTCAAGTCGGCATTGTGCTTTCTTTATTTAATTCCGATGCAATTTCTGTGTTTCATCGTCAATAAGAAGGTCAGAGGGATACAGTAATCCTGAAGTGAAGCATCGGAATCTATAACTAGTGTCACAGGAATGGTTCAAAACATAGTCAGTAAGAAGAGTCCGTCTTCTTGTACTTAAGTCGGCATTGTGCTTTTGTATTTAATTCCGATGCAATTTCTGTGTTTCATCGTCAATAAGAAGGTCAGAGGGATACAGTAAACCTGAAGTGAAGCATCGGAATCTATAACTAGTGTCACAGGAATGGTTCAAAACATAGACAGTAGGAAGAGTCATTCTTCTTGTACATTAGTCGGCATTGTGCTTTTTGTATTTCATTCCGATGCAATTTCTGTGTTTTATCGTCCATAAGAAGGTCCGAGGGATACAGTAAACCTCAAGTGATGCATCGGAATAAAAAACCAGTGTCACAGGAATGTTTCAAAACATGGAGAGTAGGAAGAGTCAGTCTTCTTATACTTAAGTCGGCATTGTGCCTTTTGTACTTCATTCCGATGCAATTTCTGTGTTTCATCGTCCATAAGAAGATCCAAGGTATACAGTAAACCATGAGTGAAGCATCGGAATCCATAACTAGTGTCACAGGAATGGTTCAAAACATAGACAGTAAGATGAGTCAGTCTTCTTGTACTTAAGTCGGCATTGTGCTTTCATTATTTAATTCCGATGCAATTTCTGTGTTTCATCGTCAATAAGAAGGTCCAAGGGATACATTAAACCTAGAGTGACGCATCGGAATCTATAACTAGTGTCACAGGAATGGTTCAAAACATAGTCAGTAAGAAGAGTCAGTCTTCTTGTACTTAAATCGGCATTGTGCCTTTTGTATTTTATTCCGATGCAATTTCTGTGTTTCATCGTCACTAAGAAGGTCAGTGGGATACAGTAATCCTGAAGTTAAGCATCGGAATCTGTAACTAGTGTCACAGGAAGGGTTCAAAATATAGTCAGTAAGAAGAGTCAGTCTTCTTGTAGTTAAGTCGGTATTGTGCCTTTTCTATTTAATTCCGATGCAATTTCTGTGTTTCATCGTCAATAAGAAGGTCAGAGGGATACAGTAAACCAGAAGTGAAGCATCGGAATCTATAACTAGTGTCACAGGAATGGTTCAAAACATAGTCAGTAAGAAGAGTCCGTCTTCTTGTACTGAAGTCGGCATTCTGCATTTGTATTTAATTCCTATGCAATTTCTGTGCTTCATCGTCAATAAGAAGGTCCAAGGTATACAGTAAACCTGGAGTGAGGCATTGGAATCTATAACTAGTGACACAGGAAAGTTTCGAAACATAGACAGTAAGATGAGTCAGTCTTCTTGTACTTAAGTCAGCATTGTGCTGTTTTTATTTAATTCCGATGCAATTTCTGTGTTTAATCGTCAATAAGATGGTCCAAGGAATACAGTAAACCTAGAGTGGAGCATCGGAATCTATAACTAGTGTCACAGGAATGGTTCAAAACATAGTCAGTAAGAAGAGTCTGTCTTCTTGTACTTAAATCGGCATTGTGCCTTTTGTATTTAATTCCGATGCAATTTCTGTGTTTCATCGTCACTAAGAAGGTCAGTGGGATACAGTATTCCTGAAGTTAAGCATCGGAATCTATAACTAGTGTCACAGGAATGGTTCAAAACATAGTCAGTAAGAAGAGTCAGTCTTCTTGTAGATAAGTCGGTATTGTGCCTTTTCTATTTAATTCCGATGCAATTTCTGAGTTTCATCGTCAATAAGAAGGTCAGAGGGATACAGTAAAACTGAAGTGAAGCATCGGAATCTATAACTAGTGTCACAGGAATGGTTCAAAACATAGTCAGTAAGAAGAGTCAGTCTTCTTGTACTTAAGTCGGCATTGTGCCTTTTGTATTTAATTCCGATGCAATTTCTGTGTTTCATCGTCAATAAGAAGGTCAGATGGATACAGTAAAAATGAAGTGAAGCATCGGAATCTATAACTAGCGTCACAGGAATGGTTCAAAACAAAGAGAGATGGAAGAGTCAGTCTTCTTGTACTTAAGTCGGCATTGTGCTTTTGTATTTAATTCCGATGCAATTTCTGTGTTTCATCGTCAATAAGAAGGTCCAAGGTGTACAGTAAACCTGGAGTGAAGCATCGGAATCTATAACTAGTCTCACAGGAATGGTTCAAAGCATAGACAGTTGGAAGAGTCAGTCTTCTTGTACTTAAGTCGGTATTGTGCCTTTTCTATTTAATTCCGATGAAATTTCTGTTTTTCATCGTCAATAAGAAGGTGAGATGGATACAGTAAAACTGAAGTGAAGCATCGGAATCTATAACTAGTGTCACAGGAATGGTTCAAAACATAGACAGTAGGAAAAACCAATCTACACATACTTAAGACGGCATTGTGCTTTTTGTATTTCATGCCGATGCAATTTCTGTGTTTCATCGTCCATAAGAAGGTCCGAGGGATACAGTAAACCTCAAGTGATGCATCGGAATAAAAAACCAGTGTCACAGGAATGTTTCAAAACATGGAGAGTAGGAAGAGTCAGTCTTCTTGTACTTAAGTCGGCATTGTGCCTTTTGTACTTCATTCAGATGCAATTTCTGTGTTTCATCGTCCATAAGAAGATCCATGGTATACAGTAAACCATGAGTGAAGCATCGGAATCCATAACTAGTGTCACAGGAATGGTTCAAAACATAGACTGTAAGATGAGTCAGTCTTCTTGTACTTAAGCCGGCATTGTGCTTTCTTTATTTAATTCCGATGCAATTTCTGTGTTTCATCGTCAATAAGAAGGTCCAAGGGATACAGTAAACCTAGAGTGACGCATCGGAATCTATAACTAGTGTCACAGGAATGGTTCAAAACATAGTCAGTAAGAAGAGTCAGTCTTCTTGTACTTAAATCGGCATTGTGCCTTTTGTATTTTATTCCTATGCAATTTCTGTGTTTCATCGTCACTAAGAAGGTCAGTGGGATACAGTAATCCTGAAGTTAAGCATCGGAATCTGTAACTAGTGTCACAGGAATGGTTCAAAATATAGTCAGTAAGAAGAGTCAGTCTTCTTGTAGTTAAGTCGGTATTGTGCCTTTTCTGTTTAATTCCGATGCAATTTCTGTGTTTCATCGTCAATAAGAAGGTCCAAGGTATACAGTAAACCTGGAGTGAGGCATCGGAATCTATAACTAGTGTAACAGGAATGTTTCGAAACATAGACAGCAAGATGAGTCAGTATTCTTGTACTTAAGTTGGCATTGTGCCTTTTGTATTTAATTCCGATGCAATTTCTGTGTTTCATCGTCACTAAGAAGGTCAGTGGGATACAGTATTCCTGAAGTTAAGCATCGGAATCTATAACTAGTGTCACAGGAATGGTTCAAAACATAGTCAGTAAGAAGAGTCAGTCTTCTTGTAGATAAGTCGGTATTGTGCCTTTTCTATTTAATTCCGATGCAATTTCTGAGTTTCATCGTCAATAAGAAGGTCAGAGGGATACAGTAAAACTGAAGTGAAGCATCGGAATCTATAACTAGTGTCACAGGAATGGTTCAAAACATAGTCAGTAAGAAGAGTCAGTCTTCTTGTACTTAAGTCGGCATTGTGCCTTTTGTATTTAATTCCGATGCAATTTCTGTGTTTCATCGTCAATAAGAAGGTCAGATGGATACAGTAAAAATGAAGTGAAGCATCGGAATCTATAACTAGCGTCACAGGAATGGTTCAAAACAAAGAGAGATGTAAGAGTCAGTCTTCTTGTACTTAAGTCGGCATTGTGCTTTTGTATTTAATTCCGATGCAATTTCTGTGTTTCATCGTCAATAAGAAGGTCCAAGGTGTACAGTAAACCTGGAGTGAAGCATCGGAATCTATAACTAGTCTCACAGGAATGGTTCAAAACATAGACAGTAAGATGAGTCAGTCTTCTTGTACTTAAGTCGGCATTGTGCTTTTTTCGTTTAATTCCGATGAAATTTCTGTGTTTAATCGTCAATAAGAAGGTCCAAGGGATACAGTAAACCTAGAGGGAAGCATCGGAATCTATAACTAGTGTCACAGGAATGGTTCAAAACATAGACAGTAAGATGAGTCAGTCTTCTTGTACTTAAGTCGGCATTGTGCTTTCTTTATTTAATTCCGATGCAATTTCTGTGTTTCATCGTCAATAAGAAGGTCCAAGGGATACAGTAAACCTAGAGGGTAGCATCGGAATCTATAACTAGTGTCACAGGAATGGTTCAGAACATAGACAGTAAGATGAGTCAGTCTTCTTGTACTTAAGTCGGCATTGTGCTTTCTTTATTTAATTCCGATGCAATTTCTGTGTTTCATCGTCAATAAGAAGGTCAGAGGGATACAGTCAACCTGAAGTGAAGCATCGGAATCTATAACTAGTGTCACAGGAATGGTTCAAAACATAGTCAGTAAGAAGAGTCCGTCTTCTTGTACTTAAGTCGGCATTGTGCTTTTGTATTTAATTCCGATGCAATTTCTGTGTTTCATCGTCAATAAGAAGGTCAAAGGGATATTGTAAACCTGAAGTGAACCATCGGAATCCGTAACTAGTGTCACAGGAATGGTTCAAAACATAGTCAGTAGGAAGAGTCAGTCTCCTTGTACTTAAGTCGGCATTGTGCCTTTTGTATTTAATTCCGATGCAATTTCTGTGTTTCATAGTCAATAAGAAGGTCCAAGGGATACAGTAAACCTGAAATGAACCATCGGAATCTGTAACTAGTGTCACAGGAATGGTTCAAACATAGACAGTAGGAAAAGTCAGTCTAATTGTACTTAAGTCGGCATTGTGCCTTTTGTATTTAGTTCCGATGCAATGTCTGTGTTTCATCGTCAATAAGACGGTCAGAGGGATAGAGTAAACCAGAAGTGAAGCATCGGAATCTATAACTAGTGGCACAGGAATGGTTCAAAGCATAGACAGTAGGAAGAGTCAGTCTTCTTGTACTTAAGTCGGTATTGTGCCTTTTCTATTTAATTCCGATGAAATTTCTGTGTTTTATCGTCAATAAGAAGGTGAGATGGATACAGTAAAACTGAAGTGAAGCATCGGATTCTATAACTAGTGTCACAGGAATGGTTCAAAACATAGACAGTAGGAAAAACCAATCTACACGTACTTAAGACGGCATTGTGCTTTTTGTATTTCATGCCAATGCAATTTCTGTGTTTCATCGTCCATAAGAAGGTCCGAGGGATACAGTAAACCTCAAGTGATGCATCGGAATAAAAAACCAGTGTCACAGGAATGTTTCAAAACATGGAGAGTAGGAAAAGTCAGTCTTCTTGTACTTAAGTCGGCATTGTGCCTTTTGTACTTCATTCAGATGCAATTTCTGTGTTTCATCGTCCATAAGAAGATCCATGGTATACAGTAAACCATGAGTGAAGCATCGGAATCCATAACTAGTGTCACAGGAATGGTTCAAAACATTGACTGTAAGATGAGTCAGTCTTCTTGTACTTAAGTCGGCATTGTGCTTTCTTTATTTAATTCCGATGCAATTTCTGTGTTTCATCGTCAATAAGAAGATCCAAGGGATACAGTAAACCTAGAGTGACGCATCGGAATCTATAACTAGTGTCACAGGAATGGTTCAAAACATAGTCAGTAGGAAGAGTCAGTCTTCTTGTACTTAAATCGGCATTGTGCCTTTTGTATTTTATTCCTATGCAATTTCTGTGTTTCATCGTCACTAAGAAGGTCAGTGGGATACAGTAATCCTGAAGTTAAGCATCGGAATCTGTAACTAGTGTCACAGGAATGGTTCAAAATATAGTCAGTAAGAAGAGTCAGTCTTCTTGTAGTTAAGTCGGTATTGTGCCTTTTCTGTTTAATTCCGATGCAATTTCTGTGTTTCATCGTCAATAAGAAGGTCAGAGGGATACAGTAAACCTGAAGTGAAGCATCGGAATCTATAACTAGTGTCACAGGAATGGTTCAAAACATAGTCAGTAAGAAGAGTCCGTCTTCTTGTACTTAAGTCGGCATTGTGCTTTTGTATTTAATTCCGATGCAATTTCATTGCTTCATCGTCAATAAGAAGGACCAAGGTATACAGTAAACCTGGAGTGAGGCATCGGAATCTATAACTAGTGTAACAGGAATGTTTCGAAACATAGACAGTAAGATGAGTCAGTATTCTTGTACTTAAGTTGGCATTGTGCTTTTTTTATTTAATTCCGATGCAATTTCTGTGTTTAATCGCCAATAAGAAGGTCCAAGGAATACAGTAAACCTAGAGTGGAGCATCGGAATCTATAACTAGTGTCACAAGAATGGTTCAAAACATAGTCAGTAAGAATAGTCAGTCTTCTTGTACTTAAATCGGCATTGTGCCTTTTGTATTTAATTCCGATGCAATTTCTGTGTTTCATCGTCACTAAGAAGGTCAGTGGGATACAGTATTCCTGAAGTTAAGCATCGGAATCTGTAACTAGTGTCACAGGAATGGTTCAAAATATAGTCAGTAAGAAGAGTCAGTCTTCTTGTACTTAAATCGGCATTGTGCCTTTTGTATTTTATTCCTATGCAATTTCTGTGTTTCATCGTCACTAAGAAGGTCAGTGGGATACAGTAATCCTGAAGTTAAGCATCGGAATCTGTAACTAGTGTCACAGGAATGGTTCAAAATATAGTCAGTAAGAAGAGTCAGTCTTCTTGTAGTTAAGTCGGTATTGTGCCTTTTCTGTTTAATTCCGATGCAATTTCTGTGTTTCATCGTCAATAAGAAGGTCAGAGGGATACAGTAAACCTGAAGTGAAGCATCGGAATCTATAACTAGTGTCACAGGAATGGTTCAAAACATAGTCAGTAAGAAGAGTCCGTCTTCTTGTACTTAAGTCGGCATTGTGCTTTTTTCGTTTAATTCCGATGCAATTTCTGTGTTTAATCGTCAATAAGAAGGTCCAAGGGATACAGTAAACCTAGAGGGAAGCATCGGAATCTATAACTAGTGTCACAGGAATGGTTCAAAACATAGACAGTAAGATGAGTCAGTCTTCTTGTACTTAAGTCGGCATTGTGCTTTCTTTATTTAATTCCGATGCAATTTCTGTGTTTCATCGTCAATAAGACGGTCAGAGGGATAGAGTAAACCTGAAGTGAAGCATCGGAATCTATAACTAGTGTCACAGGAATGGTTCAAAACATAGACAGTAGGAAAAACCAATCTACACGTACTTAAGACGGCATTGTGCTTTTTGTATTTCATGCCAATGCAATTTCTGTGTTTCATCGTCCATAAGAAGGTCCGAGGGATACAGTAAACCTCAAGTGATGCATCGGAATAAAAAACCAGTGTCACAGGAATGTTTCAAAACATGGAGAGTAGGAAGAGTCAGTCTTCTTGTACTTAAGTCGGCATTGTGCCTTTTGTACTTCTTTCAGATGCAATTTCTGTGTTTCATCGTCCATAAGAAGATCCATGGTATACAGTAAACCATGAGTGAAGCATCGGAATCCATAACTAGTGTCACAGGAATGGTTCAAAACATTGACTGTAAGATGAGTCAGTCTTCTTGTACTTAAGTCGGCATTGTGCTTTCTTTATTTAATTCCGATGCAATTTCTGTGTTTCATCGTCAATAAGAAGGTCCAAGGGATACAGTAAACCTAGAGTGACGCATCGGAATCTATAACTAGTGTCACAGGAATGGTTCAAAACATAGTCAGTAAGAAGAGTCAGTCTTCTTGTACTTAAATCGGCATTGTGCCTTTTGTATTTTATTCCTATGCAATTTCTGTGTTTCATCGTCACTAAGAAGGTCAGTGGGATACAGTAATCCTGAAGTTAAGCATCGGAATCTGTAGCTAGTGTCACAGGAATGGTTCAAAATATAGTCAGTAAGAAGAGTCAGTCTTCTTGTAGTTAAGTCGGTATTGTGCCTTTTCTGTTTAATTCCGATGCAATTTCTGTGTTTCATCGTCAATAAGAAGGTCAGAGGGATACAGTAAACCTGAAGTGAAGCATCGGAATCTATAACTAGTGTCACAGAAATGGTTCAAAACATAGTCAGTAAGAAGAGTCCGTCTTCTTGTACTTAAGTCGGCATTGTGCCTTTGTATTTAATTCCGATGCAATTTCAGTGCTTCATCGTCAATAAGAAGGTCCAAGGTATACAGTAAACCTGGAGTGAGGCATCGGAATCTATAACTAGTGTAACAGGAATGTTTCGAAACATAGACAGTAAGATGAGTCAGTATTCTTGTACTTAAGTTGGCATTGTGCTTTTTTTATTTAATTCCGATGCAATTTCTGTGTTTAATCGCCAATAAGAAGGTCCAAGGAATACAGTAAACCTAGAGTGGAGCATCGGAATCTATAATTAGTGTCACAGGAATGATTCAAAACATAGACAGTAAGATGAGTCAGTCTTCTTGTACTTAAGTCGGCATTGTGCTTCCTTTATTTAATTCCGATGCAATTTCTGTGTTTCATCGTCAATAAGAAGGTCCAAGGGATACAGTAAAATTAGAGGGAAGCATCGGAATCTATAACTAGTGTCACAGGAATGGTTCAAAACATAGACAGTAAGATGAGTCAGTCTTCTTGTACTTAAGTCGGTATTGTGCTTTCTTTATTTAATTCCGATGCAATTTCTGTGTTTCATCGTCAATAAGAAGGTCAGAGGGATACAGTCAACCTGAAGTGAAGCATCGGAATCTATAACTAGTGTCACAGGAATGGTTTAAAACATAGTCAGTAAGAAGAGTCCGTCTTCTTGTACTTAAGTCGGCATTGTGCTTTTGTATTTAATTCCGATGCAATTTCTGTGTTTCATCGTCAATATGAAGGTCAGAGGGATACAGTAAACCTGAAGTGAACCATCGGAATCTGTAACTAGTGTCACAGGAATGGTTCAAACATAGACAGTAGGAAAAGTCAGTCTACACGTACTTAAGTCGGCATTGTGCCTTTTGTATTTAATTCCGATGCAATGTCTGTGTTTCATCGTCAATAAGAAGGTCAGAGGGATACAGTAAACCTGAAGTGAAGCATCGGAATCCATAACTAGTGGCACAGGAAAGGTTCAAAACATAGACAGTAAGATGAGTCAGTCTTCTTGTACTTAAGTCGGCATTGTGCTTTCTTTATTTAATTCCGATGCAATTTCTGTGTTTCGTCGTCAATAAGAAGGTCCAAGGGATACAGTAAACCTAGAGTGACGCATCGGAATCTATAACTAGTGTCACAGGAATGGTTCAAAACATAGTCAGTAAGAAGAGTCAGTCTTCTTGTACTTAAATCGGCATAGTGCCTTTTGTATTTTATTCCGATGCAATATCCTTGTTTCATCGTCACTAAGAAGGTCAGTGGGATACAGTAATCCTGAAGTTAAGCATCGGAATCTGTAACTAGTGTCACAGGAATGGTTCAAAATATAGTCAGTAAGAAGAGTCAGTCTTCTTGTAGTTAAGTCGGTATTGTGCCTTTTCTATTTAATTCCGATGCAATTTCTGTGTTTCATCGTCAATAAGAAGGTCAGAGGGATACAGTAAACCTGAAGTGAAGCATCGGAATCTATAACTAGTGTCACAGGAATGGTTCAAAACATAGTCAGTAAGAAGAGTCCGTCTTCTTGTACTTAAGTCGGCATTGTGCTTTCGTATTTAATTCCGATGCAATTTCTGTGCTTCATCGTCAATAAGAAGGTCCAAGGTATACAGTAAACCTGGAGTGAGGCATCGGAATCTATAACTAGTGTCACAGGAATGTTTAGAAACATAGACAGTAAGATGAGTCAGTCTTCTTGTACATAAGTCGGCATTGTGCTTTTTTTATTTAATTCCGATGCAATTTCTGTGTTTAATCGTCAAGAAGTAGGTCCAAAGAATACAGTAAACATAGAGTGGAGCATCGGAATCTATAACTAGTGTCACAAGAATGGTTCAAAACATAGTCAGTAAGAAGAGTCAGTCTTCTTGTACTTAAATCGGCATTGTGCCTTTTGTATTTAATTCCGATGCAATTTCTGTGTTTCATCGTCACTAAGAAGGTCAGTGGGATACAGTATTCCTGAAGTTAAGCATCGGAATCTATAACTAGTGTCACAGGAATGGTTCAAAACATAGTCAGTAAGAAGAGTCAGTCTTCTTGTACTTAAGTCGGCATTGTGCCTTTTGTATTTAATACCGATGCAATTTCTGTGTTTCATCGTCAATAGAAGGTCAGATGGATACAGTAAAAATGAAGTGAAGCATCGGAATCTATAACTAGCGTCACAGGAATGGTTCAAAACATAGAGAGATGGAAGAGTCAGTCTTCTTGTACTAAAGTCGGCATTGTGCTTTTGTATTTAATTCCGATGCAATTTCTGTGTTTAATGGTCAATAAGAAGGTCCAAGGGATACAGTAAACCTAGAGTGAAGCATCGGAAACTGTAACTAGTGTCACAGGAATGGTTCAAAACATAGTCAGTAAGAAGAGTCAGTCTTCTTGTACTTAAATCGGCATTGTGCCTTTTGTACTTCATTCCGATGCAATTTCTGTGTTTCATCGTCCATAAGAAGGTAAAAGGGATACAGTAAACTTAGAGGGAAGCATCGGAATCTATAACTAGTGTCACAGGAATGGTTCAAAACATAGTCAGTAAGATGAGTCAGTCTTCTTGTACTTAAGTCAGCATTATGCTTTCTTTATTTAATTCCGATGCATTTTCTGTGTTTCATCGTCAATAAGAACGTCCAAGGGATACAGTAAAACTAGAGTGACGCATCGGAATCTATAACTAGTGTCACAGGAATGGTTCAAACATAGTCAGTAAGAAGAGTCAGTCTTCTTGTACTTAAATCGGCATTGTGCCTTTTGAATTTAATTCCGATGCACTTTCTGTGTTTCATCGTCACTAAGAAGGTCAGTGGGATACAGTATTCCTGAAGTTAAGCATCGGAATCTATAACTAGTGTCACAGGAATGGTTCAAAACATAGTCAGTAAGAAGAGTCAGTCTACTTGTAGTTAAGTCGGTATTGTGCCTTTTCTATTTAATTCCGATGCAATTTCTGAGTTTCATCGTCAATAAGAAGGTGATAGGGATACAGTAAACCTGAAGTGAAGCATCGGAATCTATAACTAGTGTCACAGGAATGGTTCGAATAATAGTCAGTAAGAAGAGTCAGTCTTCTTGTACTTAAGTCGGCATTGTCCGTTTGTATTTAATTCCGATGCAATTTCTGTGTTTCATCGTCAATAAGAAGGTCAGATGTATACAGTAAAAATGAAGTGAAGCATCGGAATCTATAACTAGCGTCACAGGAATGGTTCAAATCATAGAGAGATGGAAGAGTCCGTCTTCTTGTACTTAAGTCGGTATTGTGCTTTTGTATTTAATTCCGATGCAATTTCTGTGTTTCATCGTCAATAAGAAGGTCCAAGGTGTACAGTAAACCTGGAGTGAAGCATCGGAATCTTTAATTAGTGTCACAGGAATGATTCAAAACATAGACAGTAAGATGAGTCAGTCTTCTTGTACTTAAGTCGGCATTGTGCTTTCTTTATTTAATACCGATGCAATTTCTGTGTTTCATCGTCAATAAGAAGGTCCAAGGGATACAGTAAAATTAGAGGGAAGCATCGGAATCTATAACTAGTGTCACAGGAATGGTTCAAAGCATAGACAGTAAGATGAGTCAGTCTTCTTGTACTTAAGCCGGCATTGTGCTTTCTTTATTTAATTCCGATGCAATTTCTGTGTTTCATCGTCAATAAGAAGGTCAGAGGGATACAGTCAACCTGAAGTGAAGCATCGGAATCTATAACTAGTGTCACAGGAATGGTTCAAAACATACTCAGTAAGAAGAGTCCGTCTTCTTGTACTTAAGTCGGCATTGTGCTTTTGTATTTAATTCCGATGCAATTTCTGTGTTTCATCGTCAATAAGAAGGTCAGAGGGATACAGTAAACCTGAAGTGAACCATCGGAATCCATAACTAGTGTCACAGGAATGGTTCAAAACATAGTCAGTAGGAAGAGTCAGTCTTCTTGTACTTAAGTCGGTATTGTGCCTTTTCTATTTAATTCCGATGCAATTTCTGTGTTTCATCGTCAATAAGAAGGTCAGAGGGATACAGTAAACCTGAAGTGAAGCATCGGAATCTATAACTAGTGGCACAGGAATGGTTCAAAACATAGACAGTAGGAAGAGTCAGTCTTCTTGTACTTAAGTCGGTATTGTGCCTTTTCTATTTAATTCCGATGCAATTTCTGTGTTTCATCGTCAATAAGAAGGTCAGATGGATACAGTAAAACTGAAGTGAAGCTTCGGAATCTATAACTAGTGTCACAGGAATGGTTCAAATCATAGACAGTAGGAAAAACCAGTCTACACGTACTTAAGTCGGCATTGTGCTTTTTGTACTTCATTCCGATGCAATTTCTGTGTTTCATCGTCCATAAGAAGATCCAAGGTATACAGTAAACCATGAGTGAAGCATCGGAATCCATAACTAGTGTCACAGGAATGGTTCAAAACATAGACAGTAAGATGAGTCAGTCTTCTTGTACTTAAGTCGGCATTGTGCTTTCTTTATTTAATTCCGATGCAATTTCTGTGTTTCGTCGTCAATAAGAAGGTCTAAGGGATACAGTAAACCTAGAGTGACGCATCGGAATCTATAACTAGTGTCACGGGAATGGTTCAAAACATAGTCAGTAAGAAGAGTCAGTCTTCTTGTACTTAAATCGGCATAGTGCCTTTTGTATTTTATTCCGATGCAATTTCTGTGTTTCATCGTCACTAAGAAGGTCAGTGGGATACAGTAATCCTGAAGTTAAGCATCGGAATCTGTAACTAGTGTCACAGGAATGGTTCAAAATATAGTCAGTAAGAAGAGTCAGTCTTCTTGTAGTTAAGTCGGTATTGTGCCTTTTCTATTTAATTCCGATGTAATATCTGTGTTTCATCGTCAATAAGAAGGTCAGAGGGATACAGTAAACCTGAAGTGAAGCAGCGGAATCTATAACTAGTGTCACAGGAATGGTTCAAAACATAGTCAGTAAGAAGAGTCCGTCTTCTTGTACTTAAATCGGCATTGTGCCTTTTGTATTTAATTCCGATGCAATTTCTGTGTTTCATCGTCACTAAGAAGGTCAGTGGGATACAGTATTCCTGAAGTTAAGCATCGGAATCTATAACTAGTGCCACAGGAATGGTTCAAAACATAGTCAGTAAGAAGAGTCAGTCTTCTTGTAGTTAAGTCGGCATTGTGCCTTTTGTATTTAATTCCGATGCAATTTCTGTGTTTCATCGTCAATAGAAGGTCAGATGGATACAGTAAAAATGAAGTGAAGCATCGGAATCTGTAACTAGCGTCACAGGAATGGTTCAAAACATAGAGAGATGGAAGAGTCAGTCTTCTTGTACTAAAGTCGGCATTGTGCTTTTGTACTTAATTCCGATGCAATTTCTGTGTTTAATGGTCAATAAGAAGGTCCAAGGGATACAGTAAACCTAGAGTGAAGCATCGGAAACTGTAACTAGTGTCACAGGAATGGTTCAAAACATAGTCAGTAAGAAGAGTCAGTCTTCTTGTACTTAAATCGGCATTGTGCCTTTTGTACTTCATTCCGATGCAATTTCTGTGTTTCATCGTCCATAAGAAGGTAAAAGGGATACAGTAAACTTAGAGGGAAGCATCGGAATCTATAACTAGTGTCACAGGAATGGTTCAAAACATAGACAGTAAGATGAGTCAGTCTTCTTGTACTTAACTCAGCATTATGCTTTCTTTATTTAATTCCGATGCATTTTCTGTGTTTCATCGTCAATAAGAACGTCCAAGGGATACAGTAAACCTAGAGTGACGCATCGGAATCTATAACTTGTGTCACAGGAATGGTTCAAACATAGTCAGTAAGAAGAGTCAGTCTTCTTGTACTTAAATCGGCATTGTGCCTTTTGTATTTAATTCCGATGCACTTTCTGTGTTTCATCGTCACTAAGAAGGTCAGTGGGATACAGTATTCCTGAAGTTAAGCATCGGAATCTATAACTAGTGTCACAGGAATGGTTCAAAACATAGTCAGTAAGAAGAGTCAGTCTTCTTGTAGTGAAGTCGGTATTGTGCCTTTTCTATTCAATTCCGATGCAATTTCTGAGTTTCATCGTCAATAAGAAGGTCAGAGGGATACAGTAAACCTGAAGTGAAGCATCGGAATCTATAACTAGTGTCACAGGAATGGTTCAAAACATAGTCAATAAGAAGAGTCAGTCTTCTTGTACTTAAGTCGGCATTGTGCCTTTTGTTTTTAATTACGATGCAATTTCTGTGTTTCATCGTCAATAAGAAGGTCAGTGGGATACAGTAATCCTGAAGTTAAGCATCGGAATCTATAACTAGTGTCACAGGAATGGTTCAAAACGTAGACAGTAAGATGAGTCAGTCTTCTTGTACTTAAGTCGGCGTTGTCCTTTTTTTATTTAATTCCGATGCAATTTCTGTGTTTAATCGTCAATAAGAGGGTCCAAGGGATACAGTAAACCTAGAGGGAAGCATCGGAATCTATAACTAGTGTCGCAGGAATGGTTCAAATCATAGTCAGTAAGAAGAGTCAGTATTCTAGTACTTAAATCGGCATTGTGCCTTTTGTATTTAATTCCGATGCAATTGCTGTGTTTCATCGTCACTAAGAAGGTCAGTGGGATACAGTAATCCTGAAGTTAAGCATCGGAATCTATAACTAGTGTCACAGGAATGGTTCATAACATAGAGAGCAGGAAGAGTCAGTCTTCTTGTACTTAAGTCGGCATTGTGCCTTTTGTATTTCATTCCGATGCAATTTCTGTGTTTCATCGTCCATAAGAAGGTCCGAGGGATACAGTAAACCTCAAGTGAAGCATCGGAATAAAAAACTAGTGTCACAGGAATGGTTATAACATAGAGAGTAAGAAGAGTCAGTCCTCTTGTACTTAAGTCGGCATTGTGATTTTGTATTTAATTCCGATGCAATTTCTGTGTTTCATCGTCAATAAATAGGTCCAAGGTATACAGTAAACCTGGAGTGAAGCTTCGGAATCTATAACTAGTGTCACAGGAATGGTTCAAAACATAGTCCGTAAGAAGAGTCCGTCTTCTTGTAGTTAAGTCGGCATTGTGCTTTTGTATTTAATTCCGATGCAATTTCTGTGTTTCATCATCAATAAGAAGGTCCAAGGTATACAGTAAACCTGTAGTGAAGCATCGGAATCTATAACTAGTGTCACAGGAATGGTTAAAACATAGACAGTAAGATGAGTCAGTCTTCTTGTACTTAAGTCGGCATTGTGCCTTTTGTATTTAATTCCGATGCAATTTCTGTGTTTCATAGTCAATAAGAAGGTCCAAGGGATACAGTAAACCTGAAATGAACCATCGGAATCCATAACTAGTGTCACAGGAATGGTTGATAACATAGAGAGCAGGAAGAGTCAGTCTTCTTGTACTTAAGACGGCATTGTGCCTTTTGTATTTCATTCCGATGCAATTTCTGTGTTTAATCGTCAATAAGAAGGTCCAAGGTATACACTAAACCTGGAGTGAGGCATCGGAATCTATAACTAGTGTCACAGGAATGTTTCGAAACATAGACAGTAAGGTGAGTCAGGCTTCTTGTACTTAAGTCGGCATTGTGCTTTTCTTATTTATTTCCGATGCAATTTCTGTGTTTCATCGTCAATAAGAAGGTCCAAGGGATACAGTAAACCTAGAGTGGAGCATCGGAATCTATAACTAGTGTCACAGGAATGGTTCAAAACATAGTCAGTAAGAAGGGTCAGTCTTCTTGTACTTAAAACGGCATTGTGCCTTTTGTATTCAATTCCGATGCAATTTCTGTGTTTCATCGTCACTAAGGAGGTCAGTGGGATACAGTATTCCTGAAGTTAAGCATCGGAATCTATAACTAGTGTCACAGGAATGGTTCAAAACATAGTCAGTAAGAAGAGTCAGTCTTCTTGTAGTTAAGTCGGTATTGTGCCTTTTCTATTTAATTCAGGTGCAATTTCTTAGTTTCATCGTCAATACGAAGGTCAGAGGGATACAGTAAACCTGAAGTGAAGCATCGGAATCTATAACTAGTGTCACAGGAATGGTTCAAAACATAGTCAGTAAGAAGAGTCAGTCTTCTTGTACTTAAATCGGCATTGTACCTTTTGTATTTAATTACGATGCAATTGCTGTGTTTCATCGCCACTAAGAAGGTCAGTGGGATACAGTAATCCTGAAGTTAAGCATCGGAATCTACAACTAGTGTCACAGGAATGGTTCAAAACATAGACAGTAAGATGAGTCAGTCTTCTTGTACTTAAGTCGGCATTGTCCTTTTTTTATTTAATTCCGATGCAATTTCTGTGTTTAATCGTCAATAAGAAGGTCCAAGGGATACAGTAAACCTAGAGGGAAGCATCGGAATCTATAACTAGTGCCACAGGAATGGTTCAAAACATAGTCAGTAAGAAGAGTCAGTCTTCTTGTACTTAAATCGGCATTGTGCCTTTTGTATTTAATTCCGGTGCAATTGCTGTGTTTCATCGTCAATAAGAAGGTCAGAGGGATACAGTAAACCTGAAGTGAAGCTATGGAATCTATAACTAGTGTCACAGGAATGGTTCAAAACATAGTCAGTAAGGAGAGTCAGTCTTCTTGTACTTAAGTCGGCATTGTGCCTTTTCTATTTAATTCCGATGAAATATCTGTGTTTCATCGTCAATAAGAAGGTCAGATGGATACAGTAAAAATAAAGTGAAGCATCGGAATCTATTACTAGCGTCACAGGAATGGTTCAAAACATTGAAAGATGGAAGAGTCAGTCTTCTTGTACTTAAGTCGGCATTGTGCTTTTGTATTTAATTACGGTGCAATTTCTGTGTTTCATCATCAATAAGAAGGTCCAATGTGTACAGTAAACCTGGAGTGAAGTATCGGAATCTTTAACTAGTGTCACAGGAATGGTTCAAAACATAGTCAGTAAGGAGAGTCAGTCTACTTGTACTTAAGTCGGCATTGTGCCTTTTGTATTTAATTCCGATGCAATTTCTGTGTTTCATCGTCAATAAGAACGTCCAAGGGATACAGTAAACCTGAAATGAACCATCGGAATCTATAACTGGTGTCACAGGTATGGTTCAAAACAGAGACAGTAGGAAAAACCAGTCTACACGTACTTAAGTCGGCATTGTGCCTTTTGTATTTAATTCCGATGCAATGTCTGTGTGTCATCGTCAATAAGAAGGTCAGAGGGATACAGTAAACCTGAAGTGAAGTATCGGAATCTATAACTAGTGTCACAGGAATCGTTCAAAACATAGACAGTAGGAAAAGTCAGTCTACACGTACTTAAGTTGGCATTGTGTCTTTTGTATTTAATTCCGATGCAATTTCTGTGTTTCATCGTCAATAAGAAGGTCAGAGGGATACAGGAAACCTGAAATGAAGCATCGGAATCTATAACTAGTGTCACAGGAATGGTTCAAAACATAGACAGTAAGATGAGTCACTCTTCTTGTACTTAAGTCAGCTTTGTGCTTTTTTTATTCAATTCCGATGCAATTTCTGTGTTTCATCGTCAATAAGAATGTCCAAGGGAGAAAGTAAACCTGGAGTGAAGCATCGGAATCTATAACTAGTGTCACATGAATGGTTCAAAACATAGACATTAAGAAGAGTCAGTCTTCTTGTACTTAAGTCGTCATTGTGCCTTTTGTATTTAATTCCGATGCAATATCTGTGTTTCTTCGTCAATAAGAAGGTCCAAGGGACACAGTAAACCTGAAATGAACCATCTGAATCTATAACTAGTGTCACAGGAATGGTTCAAAACATAGACAGTCGGAAAAACCAGTCTACACGTACTTAAGTCGGCATTGTGCCTTTTGTATTTAATTCCGATGCAATGTCTGTCTTTCATCGTCAATAAGAAGGTCAGACGGATACAGTAAACCTGAAGTGAAGTATCGGAACCTATAACTAGTGTCACATGAATGGTTGAAAACATAGACAGTAGGAAGAGTCAGTCTTCTTGTACTTAAGCCGGTATTGTGCCTTTTCTATTTAATTCCGATGAAATTTCTGTGTTTCATCGTCAATAAGAAGGTCAGATGGATACAGTAAAAATGAAGCATCGGAATCTATAACTAGCGTCACAGGAATGGTTCAAAACATAGAGAGTTGGAAGAGTCAGTCTTCTTGTACTTAAGTCGGCATTGTGCTTTTGTATTTAATTCCGATGCAATTTCTGTCTTTCATCGTCAATAAGAAGGTCCAAGGTATACAGTAAACCTGGAGTGAAGCATCGGAATCTATAACTATTGTCACAGGAATGGTTCAAAACATAGACAGTAAGATGAGTCAGTCTTCTTGTACTTAAGACGGCATTGTGCTTTTTTTATTTAATTCCGATGCAATTTCTGTGTTTAATTGTCAATAAGAAAGTCCAAGGGATACAGTAAACCTAGAGGGAAGCATCGGAATCTATAGCTAGTGTCACAGGAATGGTTCAAAACATAGTCAGTAAGAAGAGTCAGTCTTCTTGTACTTAAATCGGCATTGTGCCTTTTGTATTTAATTCCGATGGAATTGCTGTGTTTCATCGTCTATAAGAAGGACAGAGGGATACAGTAAACCTGAAGTGATGCATTGGAATCAATAACTAGTGTCACAGGAATGGTTCAAAACATAGTCAGTAAGAAGAGTCAGTCTTCTTGTACTTAGGTCGGCATTGTGCCTTTTGTATTTAATTCCGATGCAATTTCTGTGTTTCATCGTCAATAAGAAGGTCCAAGGGATACAGTAAACCTGAAATGAACCATCGGAATCTATATCTAGTGTCACAGGAATGGTTCAAAACATAGACAGTAGGAAAATTCAGTCTACACGTACTTAAGTCGGCATTGTGCCTTTTGTATTTAATTCCGATGCAATTTCTGTGTTTCATCGTCAATAAGAATGTCCAAGGGAGACAGTAAACCTGGAGTGAAGCATCGGAAACTATAACTAGTGTCACAGGAATGGTTCAAAACATAGTCAGTAAGAAGAGTCGGGCTTCTTGTACTTAAATCGGCATTGTGCATTTTGTATTTAATTCCGATGCAATTGCTGAGTTCATCGTCAATAAGAAGGTCAGAGGGATACGGTAAACCTGAAGTAAAGCATCGGAATCTATAACTAGTGTCACAGGAATGGTTCAAAACATAGTCAGTAAGAAGAGTCAGTCTTCTTGTACTTAAGTCGGCATTGTGCCTTTTGTTTTTAATTACGATGCAATTTCTGTGTTTCATCGTCAATAAGAAGGTCAGATGGATACAGTAAAAATGAAGTGAAGCATCGGAATCTGTAACTAGCGTCACAGGAATGGTTCAAAACATAGAGAGATGGAAGAGTCAGTCTTCTTGTACTAAAGTCGGCATTGTGCTTTTGTATTTAATTCCGATGCAATTTCTGTGTTTAATGGTCAATAAGAAGGTCCAAGGGATACAGTAAACCTAGAGTGAAGCATCGGAAACTGTAACTAGTGTCACAGGAATGGTTCAAAACATAGTCAGTAAGAAGAGTCAGTCTTCTTGTACTTAAATCGGCATTGTGCCTTTTGTACTTCATTCCGATGCAATTTCTGTGTTTCATCGTCCATAAGAAGGTAAAAGGGATACAGTAAACTTAGAGGGAAGCATCGGAATCTATAACTAGTGTCACAGGAATGGTTCAAAACATAGACAGTAAGATGAGTCAGTCTTCTTGTACTTAAGTCAGCATTATGCTTTCTTTATTTAATTCCGATGCATTTTCTGTGTTTCATCGTCAATAAGAACGTCCAAGGGATACAGTAAACCTAGAGTGACGCATCGGAATCTATAACTTGTGTCACAGGAATGGTTCAAACATAGTCAGTAAGAAGAGTCAGTCTTCTTGTACTTAAATCGGCATTGTGCCTTTTGTATTTAATTCCGATGCACTTTCTGTGTTTCATCGTCACTAAGAAGGTCAGTGGGATACAGTATTCCTGAAGTTAAGCATCGGAATCTATAACTAGTGTCACAGGAATGGTTCAAAACATAGTCAGTAAGAAGAGTCAGTCTTCTTGTAGTGAAGTCGGTATTGTGCCTTTTCTATTCAATTCCGATGCAATTTCTGAGTTTCATCGTCAATAAGAAGGTCAGAGGGATACAGTAAACCTGAAGTGAAGCATCGGAATCTATAACTAGTGTCACAGGAATGGTTCAAAACATAGTCAATAAGAAGAGTCAGTCTTCTTGTACTTAAGTCGGCATTGTGCCTTTTGTTTTTAATTACGATGCAATTTCTGTGTTTCATCGTCAATAAGAAGGTCAGATGGATACAGTAAAAATGAAGTGAAGCATCGGAATCTATAACTAGCGTCACAGGAATGGTTCAAAACATAGAGAGATGGAAGAGTCAGTCTTCTTGTACTTAGGTCGGCATTGTGCTTTTGTATTTAATTCCGATGCAATTTCTGTGTTTAATCGTCAATAAGAGGGTCCAAGGGATACAGTAAACCTAGAGGGAAGCATCGGAATCTATAACTAGTGTCGCAAGAATGGTTCAAATCATAGTCAGTAAGAAGAGTCAGTATTCTTGTACTTAAATCGGCATTGTGCCTTTTGTATTTAATTCCGATGCAATTGCTGTGTTTCATCGTCACTAAGAAGGTCAGTGGGATACAGTAATCCTGAACTTAAGCATCGGAATCTATAACTAGTGTCACAGGAATGGTTCATAACATAGAGAGCAGGAAGAGTCAGTCTTCTTGTACTTAAGTCGGCATTGTGCCTTTTGTATTTCATTCCGATGCAATTTCTGTGTTTCATCGTCCATAAGAAGGTCCGAGGGATACAGTAAACCTCAAGTGAAGCATCGGAATAAAAAACTAGTGTCACAGGAATGGTTATAACATAGAGAGTAAGAAGTGTCAGTCCTCTTGTACTTAAGTCGGCATTGTGATTTTGTATTTAATTCCGATGCAATTTCTGTGTTTCATCGTCAATAAATAGGTCCAAGGTATACAGTAAACCTGGAGTGAAGCTTCGGAATCTATAACTAGTGTCACGGGAATGGTTCAAAACATAGACAGTAAGATGAGTCAGTCTTCTTGTACATAAGTCGGCATTGTGCTTTTTTATTTAATTCCGATGCAATTTCTGTGTTTAATCGTCAATAAGAAGGTCCAAGGGATACAGTAAACCTAGAGTGAAGCATCGGAATCTGTAACCAGTGTCACAGGAATGGTTCAAAGCATAGTCAGTAAGAAGAGTCAGTCTTCCTGTACTTAAATCGGCATTGTGCCTTTTGTATTTAATTCCGATGCAATTTCTGTGTTTCATCGTCACTATGAAGGTCACTGGGATACAGTAATCCTGAAGGTAAGCATCGGAATCTATAACTAGTGTCACAGGAATGGTTCAAAACATAGTCCGTAAGAAGAGTCCGTCTTCTTGTAGTTAAGTCGGCATTGCGCTTTTGTATTTAATTCCGATGCAATTTCTGTGTTTCATCATCAATAAGAAGGTCCAAGGTATACAGTAAACCTGTAGTGAAGCATCGGAATCTATAACTAGTGTCACAGGAATGGTTAAAACATAGACAGTAAGATGAGTCAGTCTTCTTGTACTTAAGTCGGCATTGTGCCTTTTGTATTTAATTCCGATGCAATTTCTGTGTTTCATAGTCAATAAGAAGGTCCAAGGGATACAGTAAACCTGAAATGAACCATCGGAATCCATAACTAGTGTCACAGGAATGGTTGATAACATAGAGAGCAGGAAGAGTCAGTCTTCTTGTACTTAAGACGGCATTGTGCCTTTTGTATTTCATTCCGATGCAATTTCTGTGTTTAATCGTCAATAAGAAGGTCCAAGGTATACACTAAACCTGGAGTGAGGCATCGGAATCTATAACTAGTGTCACAGGAATGTTTCGAAACATAGACAGTAAGGTGAGTCAGGCTTCTTGTACTTAAGTCGGCATTGTGCTTTTCTTATTTATTTCCGATGCAATTTCTGTGTTTCATCGTCAATAAGAAGGTCCAAGGGATACAGTAAACCTAGAGTGGAGCATCGGAATCTATAACTAGTGTCACAGGAATGGTTCAAAACATAGTCAGTAAGAAGGGTCAGTCTTCTTGTACTTAAAACGGCATTGTGCCTTTTGTATTCAATTCCGATGCAATTTCTGTGTTTCATCGTCGCTAAGGAGGTCAGTGTGATACAGTATTCCTGAAGTTAAGCATCGGAATCTATAACTAGTGTCACAGGAATGGTTCAAAACATAGTCAGTAAGAAGAGTCAGTCTTCTTGTAGTTAAGTCGGTATTGTGCCTTTTCTATTTAATTCCGGTGCAATTTCTTAGTTTCATCGTCAATACGAAGGTCAGAGGGATACAGTAAACCTGAAGTGAAGCATCGGAATCTATAACTAGTGTCACAGGAATGGTTCAAAACATAGTCAGTAAGAAGAGTCAGTCTTCTTGTACTTAAGCCGGTATTGTGCCTTTTCTATTTAATTCCGATGAAATATCTGTGTTTCATCGTCAATAAGAAGGTCAGATGGATACAGTAAAAATGAAGTGAAGCATCGGAATCTATTACTAGCGTCACAGGAATGGTTCAAAACATTGAAAGATGGAAGAGTCAGTCTTCTTGTACTTATGTCGGCATTGTGCTTTTGTATTTAATTCCGGTGCAATTTCTGTGTCTCATCATCAATAAGAAGGTCCAATGTGTACAGTAAACCTGGAGTGAAGTATCGGAATCTTTAACTGGTGTCACAGGAATGGTTCAAAACATAGACGGTAAGATGAGTCAGTCTTGTTTTACTTAAGTCGGCATTGTGCTTTTTTTATTTAATTCCGATGCAATTTCTGTGTTTAATCGTCAATACGAAGGTCCAAGGGATACAGTAAACCTAGAGGGAAGCATCGGAATCTATAACTAGTGTCACAGGAATGGTTCAAAACATAGTCAGTAAGAAGAGTCAGTCTTCTTGTACTTAAATCGGCATTGTACCTTTTGTATTTAATTACGATGCAATTGCTGTGTTTCATCGTCACTAAGAAGGTCAGTGGGATACAGTAATCCTGAAGTTAAGCATCGGAATCTATAACTAGTGTCACAGGAATGGTTCAAAACGTAGACAGTAAGATGAGTCAGTCTTCTTGTACTTAAGTCGGCATTGTCCTTTTTTTATTTAATTCCGATGCAATTTCTGTGTTTAATCGTTAATAAGAAGGTCCAAGGGATACAGTAAACCTAGAGGGAAGCATCGGAATCTATAACTAGTGCCACAGGAATGGTTCAAAGCATAGTCAGTAAGAAGAGTCAGTCTTCTTGTACTTAAATCGGCATTGTGCCTTTTGTATTTAATTCCGATGCAATTGCTGTGTTTCATCGTCAATAAGAAGGTCAGAGGGATACAGTAAACCTGAAGTGAAGCTATGGAATCTATAACTAGTGTCACAGGAATGGTTCAAAACATAGTCAGTAAGGAGAGTCAGTCTACTTGTACTTAAGTCGGCATTGTGCCTTTTGTATTTAATTCCGATGCAATTTCTGTGTTTCATCGTCAATAAGAACGTCCAAGGGATACAGTAAACCTGAAATGAACCATCGGAATCTATAACTAGTGTCACAGGTATGGTTCAAAACAGAGACAGTAGGAAAAACCAGTCTACACGTACTTAAGTCGGCATTGTGCCTTTTGTATTTAATTCCGATGCAATGTCTGTGTGTCATCGTCAATAAGAAGGTCAGAGGGATACAGTAAACCTGAAGTGAAGTATCGGAATCTATAACTAGTGTCACAGGAATCGTTCAAAACATAGACAGTAGGAAAAGTCAGTCTACACGTACTTAAGTTGGCATTGTGTCTTTTGTATTTAATTCCGATGCAATTTCTGTGTTTCATCGTCAATAAGAAGGTCAGAGGGATACAGGAAACCTGAAATGAAGCATCGGAATCTATAACTAGTGTCACAGGAATGGTTCAAAACATAGACAGTAAGATGAGTCACTCTTCTTGTACTTAAGTCAGGTTTGTGCTTTTTTTATTTAATTCCGATGCAATTTCTGTGTTTAATCGTCAATAAGAAGGTCCAAGGGATACAGTAAACCTAGAGTGAAGCATCGGAATCTATAACTAGTGTCACAGGAATGGTTCAAAGCACAGACAGTAATAAGAGTCATTCTTCTTGTACTTAAGTCGGTATTATGTCTTTTCTATTTAATTCCGATGAAATTTCTGTGTTTCATCGTCAATAAGAAGGTCAGATGGATACAGTAAAACTGAAGCGAAGCATCGGAATCTATAACTAGTGTCACAGGAACGGTTCAAAATATAGTCAGTAAGAACAGTCAGTCTTTTTGTACTTAAGGCGCCATTGTGCCTTTTGTATTTAATTCCGATGCAATTTCTGTGTTTCATCGTCAATAAGAATGTCCAAGGGAGAAAGTAAACCTGGAGTGAAGCATCGGAATCTATAACTAGTGTCACATGAATGGTTCAAAACATAGACATTAAGAAGAGTCAGTCTTCTTGTACTTAAGTCGTCATTGTGCCTTTTGTATTTAATTCCGATGCAATATCTGTGTTTCTTCGTCAATAAGAAGGTCCAAGGGACACAGTAAACCTGAAATGAACCATCTGAATCTATAACTAGTGTCACAGGAATGGTTCAAAACATAGACAGTCGGAAAAACCAGTCTACACGTACTTAAGTCGGCATTGTGCCTTTTGTATTTAATTCCGATGCAATGTCTGTCTTTCATCGTCAATAAGAAGGTCAGACGGATACAGTAAACCTGAAGTGAAGTATCGGAACCTATAACTAGTGTCACAGGAATGGTTCAAAACATAGACAGTAGGAAGAGTCAGTCTTCTTGTACTTAAGCCGGTATTGTGCCTTTTCTATTTAATTCCGATGAAATTTCAGTGTTTCATCGTCAATAAGAAGGTCAGATGGATACAGTAAAAATGAAGCATCGGAATCTATAACTAGCGTCACAGGAATGGTTCAAAACATAGAGAGTTGGAAGAGTCAGTCTTCTTGTACTTAAGTCGGCATTGTGCTTTTGTATTTAATTCCGATGCAATTTCTGTCTTTCATCGTCAATAAGAAGGTCCAAGGTATACAGTAAACCTGGAGTGAAGGATCGGAATCTATAACTATTGTCACAGGAATGGTTCAAAACATAGACAGTAAGATGAGTCAGTCTTCTTGTACTTAAGACGGCATTGTGCTTTTTTTATTTAATTCCGATGCAATTTCTGTGTTTAATTGTCAATACGAAAGTCCAAGGGATACAGTAAACCTAGAGGGAAGCATCGGAATCTATAGCTAGTGTCACAGGAATGGTTCAAAACATAGTCAGTAAGAAGAGTCAGTCTTCTTGTACTTAAATCGGCATTGTGCCTTTTGTATTTAATTCCGATGGAATTGCTGTGTTTCATCGTCTATGAGAAGGACAGAGGGATACAGTAAACCTGAAGTGATGCATTGGAATCTATAACTAGTGTCACAGGAATGGTTCAAAACATAGTCAGTAAGAAGAGTCAGTCTTCTTGTACTTAGGTCGGCATTGTGCCTTTTGTATTTAATTCCGATGCAATTTCTGTGTTTCATCGTCAATAAGAAGGTCCAAGGGATACAGTAAACCTGAAATGAACCATCGGAATCTATATCTAGTGTCACAGGAATGGTTCAAAACATAGACAGTAGGAAAATTCAGTCTACACGTACTTAAGTCGGCATTGTGCCTTTTGTATTTAATTCCGATGCAATTTCTGTGTTTCATCGTCAATAAGAATGTCCAAGGGAGACAGTAAACCTGGAGTGAAGCATCGGAAACTATAACTAGTGTCACAGGAATGGTTCAAAACATAGTCAGTAAGAAGAGTCGGGCTTCTTGTACTTAAATCGGCATTGTGCCTTTTGTATTTAATTCCGATGCAATTGCTGAGTTCATCGTCAATAAGAAGGTCAGAGGGATACGGTAAACCTGAAGTAAAGCATCGGAATCTATAACTAGTGTCACAGGAATGGTTCAAAACATAGTCAGTAAGAAGAGTCAGTCTTCTTGTACTTAAGTCGGCATTGTGCCTTTTGTATTTAATTCCGATGCAATATCTGTGTTTCTTCGTCAATAAGAAGGTCCAAGGGATACAGTAAACCTGAAATGAACCATCTGAATCTATAACTAGTGTCACAGGAATGGTTCAAAACATAGACAGTCGGAAAAACCAGTCTACACGTACTTAAGTCGGCATTGTGCCCTTTGTATTTAATTCTGATGCAATGTCTGTCTTTTATCGTCAATAAGAAGGTCAGAGGGATACAGTAAACCTGAAGTGAAGTATCGGAATCTATAACTAGTGTCACAGGAATGGTTCAAAAGATAGACAGTAGGAAGAGTCAGTCTTCTTGTACTTAAGCCGGTATTGTGCCTTTTCTATTTATTTCCGATGAAATTTCTGTGTTTCATCGTCAATAAGAAGGTCAGATGGATACAGTAAATATGAAGCATCGGAATCTATAACTAGCGTCACAGGAATGGTTCAAAACATAGAGAGTTGGAAGAGTCAGTCTTCTTGTACTTAAGTCGGCATTGTGCTTTTGTATTTAATTCCGATGCAATTTCTCTCTTTCATCGTCAATAAGAAGGTCCAAGGTATACAGTAAACCTGGAGTGAAGCATCGGAATCTATAACTAGTGTCACAGGAATGGTTCAAAACATAGACAGTAAGATGAGTCAGTCTTCTTGTACTTAAGTCGGCATTGTGCTTTTTTTATTTAATTCCGATGCAATTTCTGTGTTTAATCGTCAATAAGAAAGTCCAAGGGATACAGTAAACCTAGAGGGAAGCATCGGAATCTATAGCTAGTGTCACAGGAATGGTTCAAAACATAGTCAGTAAGAAGAGTCAGTCTTCTTGTACTTAAATCGGCATTGTGCCTTTTGTATTTAATTCCGATGGAATTGCTGTGTTTCATTGTCAATAAGAAGGTCAGAGAGATACAGTAAACCTGAAGTGAAGCATCGGAATCTATAACTAGTGTCACAGGAATGGTTCAAAACATAGTCAGTAAGAAGAGTCAGTCTTCTTGTACTTAAGTCGGCATTGTGCCTTTTGTATTTAATTCCGATGCAATTTCTGTGTTTCATCGTCAATAAGAAGGTCCAAGGGATACAGTAAACCTGAAATGAACCATCGGAATCTATATCTAGTGTCACAGGAATGGTTCAAAACATAGACAGTAGGAAAATTCAGTCTACACGTACTTAAGTCGGCATTGTGCCTTTTGTATTTAATTCCGATGCAATTTCTGTGTTTCATCGTCAAAAAGAAGGTCAGAGGGATACAGTAAACCTGAAGTGAAGTATCGGATTCTATAACTAGTGTCACAAGAATGGTTCAAAACATAGACAGTAGGAAGAGTCGGTCTTCTTGTACTTAAGCCGGTATTGTGCCTTTTCTATTTAATTCCGATGAAATTTCTGTGTTTCATCGTCAATAAGAAGATCAGATGGATACAGTAAAAATGAAGCATCGGAATCTATAACTAGCGTCACAGGAATGGTTCAAAACATAGAGAGTTGGAAGAGTCAGTCTTCTTGTACTTAAGTCGGCATTGTGCTTTTGTATTTAATTCCGATGCAATTTCTGTCTTTCATCGTCAATAAGAAGGTCCAAGGTATACAGTAAACCTGGAGTGAAGCATCGGAATCTATAACTAGTGTCACAGGAATGGTTCAAAACATAGACAGTAAGATAAGTCAGTCTTCTTGTACTTAAGTCGGCATTGTGCATTTTTTATTTAATTCCGATGTAATTTCTGTGTTTAATCGTCAATAAGAAAGTCCAAGGGATACAGTAAACCTAGAGGGAAGCATCGGAATCTATTGCTAGTGTCACAGGAATGGTTCAAAACATAGTCAGTAAGAAGAGTCAGTCTTCTTGTACTTAAATCGGCATTGTGCCTTTTGTATTTATTCCGATGGAATTGCTGTGTTTCATCGTCAATAAGAAGGTCAGAGGGTTACAGTAAACCTGAAGTGAAGCATCGGAATCTATAACTAGTGTCACAGGAATGGTTCAAAACATAGTCAGTAAGAAGAGTCAGTCTTCTTGTACTTAAGTCGGCATTGTGCCTTTTGTATTTAATTCCGATGCAATTTCTGTGTCTCATCGTCAATAAGAATGTCCAAGGGATACAGTAAACCTGAAATGAACCATCGGAATCTATATCTAGTGTCACAGGAATGGTTCAAACATAGACAGTAGGAAAATTCAGTCTACACGTACTTAAGTCGGCATTGTGCCATTTGTATTTAATTCCGATGCAATTTCTGTGTTTCATCGTCAATAAGAATGTCAGAGGGATACAGTAAACCTGAAGTGAAGCATCGGAATCCATAACTAGTGTCACAGGAATGGTTCAAAACATAGACAGTAAGATGAGTCACTCTTCTTGTACTTAAGTCGGCATTGTGCTTTTTTTATTTAATTCCGATGGAATTTCTGTGTGTCATCGTCAATAAGAAGGTCAGATGGATACAGTAAAACTGAAGCGAAGCATCGGAATCTATAACTAGTGTCACAGGAATGGTTCAAAACATAGAGAGATTGTAGAGTCAGTCTTCTTGTACTTAAGTCGGCATTGTGCTTTTTGTATTTCATTCCGATGCAATTTCTGTGTTTCATCGTCCATAAGAAGGTCCGAGGGATACAGTAAACTTCAAGTGATGCATTGGAATAAAAAACTAGTGTCACAGGAATGGTTCAAAACATGGAGAGTAGGAAGAGTCAGTCTTCTTGTACTTAAGTCGGCATTGTGCCTTTTGTATTTCATTCCGATGCAATTTCTGTGTTTCATCGTCCATAAGAAGGTCCGAGGAATACAGTAAACCTCAAGTGAAGCATCGGAATAGAAAACTAGTATCACAGGAATGGTTCAAAACATAGAGAGTAAGAAGAGACCGTCTTCTTGTACTTAAGTCGGCATTGTGCTTTTGAATTTCATTCCGTTGCAATTTCTGTGTTTCATCGTCGATAAGAAGGTCCAAGGGATACAGTGCACCTGAAATGAACCATCGGAATATATAACTTGTGTCACAGGAATGGTTCAAAACATAGACAGTCGGAAAAACCAGTCTACACGTACTTAAGTCGGCATTGTGCCTTTTGTAACTAATTCCGATGCAATGTCTGTGTTTCATCGTCAATAAGAAGGTCAGATGGATACAGTAAAACTGAAGCGAAGCATCGGAATCTATAACTAGTGTCACAGGAATGGTTCAAAATATAATCAGTAGGAAGAGTCAGTCTTCTTGTACTTAAGTCGCCATTGTGCCTGTTGTATTTAATTCCGATGATATTTCTGTGTTTCATCGTCAACAAGAATGTCCAAGGGAGACAGTAAACCTGGAGTGAAGCATCGGAATCTATAACTAGTGTCACATGAATGGTTCAAACATAGACATTAAGAAGAGTCAGTCTTCTTGTACTTAATCCGGTATTGTGCCTTTTGTATATAATTCCGATGCAATTTCTGTGTTTCATCGTCAATAAGAAGGTCAGAGTGATTCAGTAAACCTGAAGTGAAGCATCGGAATCTATAACTAGTGTCACAGGAATGGTTCAAAACATAGTCAGTAAGAAGAGTCAGACTTCTTGTACTTAAATCGGCATTGTTCTTTCGTATTTAATTCCGATGCAATTGCTGTGTTCATCGTCAATAAGAAGGTCAGAGGGATACAGTAAACCTGAAGTAAAGCATCGGAATCTATAACTAGTGTCACAGGAATGGTTCAAAACATAGTCAGTAAGAAGAGTCAGTCTTCTTGTACTTAAGTCGGCATTGTGCCTTTTGTATTTAATTCCGATGTAATTTCTGTGTTTCTTCGTCAATAATAAGGTCCATGGGATAAAGTAAACCTGAAATGAACCATCGGAATCTATAACTAGTGTCACAGGAACGGTTCAAACATAGACAGTAAGATGAGTCAGTCTTCTTGTACTTGAGTCGGCATTGTGCTTTTTTTATTTAATTCCGATGCATTTTCTGTGTTTAATCGTCAATAAGAAGGTCCAAGGGATACAGTAAAACTAGAGGGAAGTATCGGAATCTATAACTAGTGTCACAGGAATGGTTCAAAACATAGTCAGTAAGAAGTGTCAGTCTTCTTGTACTTAAATCGGCATTGTGCCTTTTGTATTTAATTCCGATGCAATTGCTGTGTTTCAACGTCAATAAGAAGGTCAGAGGGATACAGTAAACCTGAAGTGAAGCATCGGAATCTATAACTAGTGTCACAGGAATGGTTCAAAACATAGTCAGTAAGAAGAGTCATTCTTCTTGTACTTAAGTCGGCATTGTGCCTTTTGGATTTAATTCCGATGCAATGTCTGTGTTTCATCGTCAATAAGAAGGTCAGAGGGATACAGTAAACCTGAAGTGAAGTATCGGAATCTATAACTAGTGTCACAGGAATGGTTCAAAACATAGCCGGTAGGAAGAGTCAGTCTTCTAGTACTTAAGTCGGTATTGTGCCTTTTCTATTTAATTCCAATGTAATTTCTGTGTTTCATCGTCAATAAGAAGGTCAGATGGATACAGTAAAACTGAAGCGAAGCATCGGAATCTATAACTAGTGTCACAGGTATGGTTCAAAATATAGTCAGTAAGAAGAGTGAGTCTTCTTGTAGTTAAGTCGGTATTGTGCCTTTTCTATTTAATTCCGATGCAATTTCTGTGTTTCATCGTCAATAAGGAGGTCAGAGGGATACAGTAAACCTGAAGTGAAGCATCGGAATCTATTACTAGTGTCACAGGACTGGTTCAAAACATAGCCAGTAGGAAGTGTCAGTCTTCTTGTGCTTAAGTCGGTATTGTGCCTTTTCTATTTAATTCCAATGAAATTTCTGTGTTTCATCGTCAATAAGAAGGTCCAAGGGATACAGTAACCCTGAAATGAACCATCGGAATCTATACCTAGTGTCACAGGAATTGTTCAAAACATAGACAGTAGGAAAATTCAGTCTACACGTACTTAAGTCGGCATTGTGCCTTTTGTATTTAATTCCGATGCAATTTCTGTGTTTCATCGTCAATACGAAGGTCAGAGGGATACAGTAAACCTGAAGTGAAGCATCGGAATCCATAACTAGTGTCACAGGAATGGTTCAAAACATAGACAGTAAGATGAGTCACTCTTCTTGTACTTAAGTCGGCATTGTGCTTTTTTTATTTAATTCCGATGGAATTTCTGTGTTTCATCGTCAATAAGAAGGTCAGATGGATACAGTAAAACTGAAGCGAAGCATCGGAATCTATAACTAGTGTCACAGGAATGGTTCAAAACGTAGAGAGATTGAAGAGTCAGTCTTCTTGTACTTAAGTCGGCATTGTGCCTTTTGTATTTCATTCCGATGCAATTTCTGTGTTTCATCGTCCATAAGAAGGTCCGAGGAATACAGTAAACCTCAAGTGAAGCATCGGAATAAAAAACTTGTGTCACAGGAATGGATCAAAACATAGAGAGTAAGAAGAGTCCGTCTTCTTGTACTTAAGTCGGCATTGTGCTTTTGAATTTAATTTCGATGCAATTTCTGTGTTTCATCGTCGATAAGAAGGTCCAAGGGATACAGTGATCCGGAAAGTGAACCATCGGAATCTATAACTTGTGTCACAGGAATGGTTCAAAACATAGACAGTCGGTAAAACCAGTCTACACGTACTTAAGTCGGCATTGTGCCTTTTGTAACTAATTCCGATGCAATGTCTGTGTTTCATCGTCAATAAGAAGGTCAGAGGGATACAGTAAACCTGAAGTGAAGCATCGGAATCTATAACTAGTGTCACAGGAATTGTTCAAAACATAGTCAGTAAGAAGAGTCAGACTTCTTGTACTTAAATCGGCATTGTGCTTTCGTAATTAATTCCGATGCAATTGCTGTGTTCATCGTCAATAAGAAGGTCAGAGGGATACAGTAAACCTGAAGTAAAGCATCGGAATCTATAACTAGTGTCACAGGAATGGTTCAAAACATAGTCAGTAAGAAGAGTCAGTCTTCTTGTACTTAAGTCGGCATTGTGCCTTTTGTATTTAATTCCGATGTAATTTCTGTGTTTCTTCGTCAATAAGAAGGTCCAAGGGATAAAGTAAACCTGAAATGAACCATCGGAATCTATTACTAGTGTCACACGAACGGTTCAAAACATAGACAGTAAGATGAGTCAGTCTTCTTGTACTTAAGTCGGCATTGTGCTTTTTTAATTTAATTCCGATGCAATTTCTGTGTTTAATCGTCAATAAGAAGGTCCAAAGGATACTGTAAAATTAGAGGGAAGTATCGGAATCTATAACTAGTGTCACAGGAATGGTTCAAAACATAGTCAGTAAGAAGAGTCAGTCTTCTTGTACTTAAATCGGCATTGTGCCTTTTGTATTTAATTCCGATGCCATTGCTGTGTTTCATCGTCAATAAGAAGGTCAGAGGGATACAGTAAACCTGAAGTGAAGCATCGGAATCTATAACTAGTGTCACAGGAATGGTTCAAAACATAGTCAGTAAGAAGAGTCATTCTTCTTGTACTTAAGACAGCATTGTGCCTTTTGTATTTAATTCCGATGCAATGTCTGTGTTTCATCGTCAATAAGAAGGTCAGGGGGATACAGTAAACCTGAAGTGAAGTATCGGAATCTATAACTAGTGTCACAGGAATGGTTCAAAACATAGCCAGTAGGAAGAGTCAGTCTTCTTGTACTTAAAGCGGTATTTTGCCTTTTCTATTTAATTCCGATGAAATTTCTGTGTTTCATCGTCAATAAGAAGGTCAGATGGATACAGTAAAAATGAAGTGAAGCATCGGAATCTATAACTAGCATCACAGGAATGGTTCAAATCATAGAGAGATGGAAGAGTCAGTCTTCTTGTACTGAAGTTGGCATTGTGCTTTTGTATTTAATTCCGATGGAATTTCTGTGTTTCATCGTCAATAAGAAGGTCAGATGGATACAGTAAAACTGAAGCGAAGCATCGGAATCTATAACTAGTGTCACAGGAATGGTTCAAAACGTAGAGAGATTGAAGAGTCAGTCTTCTTGTACTTAAGTCGGCATTGTGCTTTTTGTATTTCATTCCGATGCAATTTCTGTGTTTCATCGTCCATAAGAAGGTCCGAGGGATACAGTAACCCCAAGTGATGCATCGGAATAAAAAACTAGTGTCACAGGAATGGTTCAAAACATGGAGAGTAGGAAGAGTCAGTCTTCTTGTACTTAAGTCGGCATTGTGCGTTTTGTATTTCATTCCGATGCAATTTCTGTGTTTCATCGTCCATAAGAAGGTCCGAGGAATACAGTAAACCTCAAGTGAAGCATCGGAATAAAAAACTAGTGTCACAGGAATGGTTCAAAACATAGAGAGTAAGAAGAGTCCGTCGTCTTGTACTTAAGTCGGCATTGTGCTTTTGAATTTAATTCCGATGCAATTTCTGTGTTTCATCGTCGATAAGAAGGTCCAAGGGATACAGTGAACCTGAAATGAACCATCGGAATCTATAACTTGTGTCACAGGAATGGTTCAAAACATAGATAGTCGGAAAAACCAGTCTACACGTACTTAAGTCGGCATTGTGCCTTTTGTAACTAATTACGATGCAATGTCTGTGTTTCATCGTCAATAAGAAGGTGAGAGGGATACAGTAAACCTGAAGTGAAGCATCGGAATCTATAACTAGTGTCACAGGAATGGTTCAAAACATAGTCAGTAAGAAGAGTCATTCTTCTTGTACTTAAGTCGGCATTGTGCCTTTTGTATTTAATTCCGATGCAATGTCTGTGTTTCATCGTCAATAAGAAGGTCAGAGGGATCCAGAACCTGAAGTGAAGTATCGGAATCTATAACTAGTGTCACAGGAATGGTTCAAAACATAGACAGTCGGAAAAACCAGTCTACACGTACTTAAGTCGGCATTGTGCCTTTTGTATTTAATTCCCATGCAATGTCTGTGTTTCATCGTCAATAAGAAGGTCAGAGGGATACAGTAAACCTAAAGTGAAGTATCGGAATCTATAACTAGCGACACAGGAATGGTTCAAAACATGGACAGTAGGAAGAGTCAGTCTTCTTGTACTTAAGCCGGTATTGTGGCTTTTCTATTTAATTCCAATGAAATTTCTGTGTTTCATCGTCAATAAGAAGGTCAGATGTTACAGTAGAAGTGAAGTGAATCATCGGAATCTATAACTAGCGTCACAGGAATGGTTCAAAACATAGAGAGTTGGAAGAGTCCGTCTTCTTGTACTTAAGTCGGCATTGTGCTTTTGTATTTAATTCCGATGCAATTTCTGTGTTTCATCGTCAATAAGAAGGTCCGAGGGATACAGTAAACCTCAAGTGATGCATCGGAATAAAAAACTAGTGTCACAGGAATGGTTCAAAACATAGAGAGTAGGAAGAGTCAGTCTTCTTGTACTTAAGTCGGCATTGTGCTTTTGTATTTAATTCCGATGCAATTTCTGTGTTTCATCGTCAATAAGATGGTCCAAGGAATACAGTAAACCTGGAGTTAAGCATCGGTATCTATAACTAGTGTCACAGGAATGGTTCAAAACATAGACAGTAAGATGAGTCAGTCTTCTTGTACTTAAGACGGCATTGTGCTTTTTTTATTTAATTCCGATGCAATTTCTGTGTTTAATCGTCAATACGAAGGTCCAAGGGATACAGTAAAACTAGAGGGAAGCATCGGAATCTATAACTAGTGTCACAGGAATGGTTCAAAACGTAGTCAGTAAGAAGAGTCAGTCTTCTTGTACTTAAATAGGCATTGTGCCTTTTGTATTTAATTCCGATGCAATTGCTGTGTTTCATCGTCAATAAGAAGGTCAGAGGGATACAGTAAACCTGAAGTGAAGCATCGGAATCTATAACTAGTGTCACAGGACTGGTTCAAAACATAGTCAGTAAGAAGAGTCATTCTTCTTGTACTTAAGTCGGCATTGTGCCTTTTGTATTTAATTCCGATGAAATTTCTGTGTATCATCGTCAATAAGAAGGTCAGATGGATACAGTAAAACTGAAGCGAAGCATCGGAATCTATAACTAGTGTCACAGGAATGGTTCAATATATAGTCAGTAAGAAGAGTCAGTCTTCTTGTAGTTAAGTCGGTATTGTGCCTTTTCTATTTAATTCCGATGCAATTTCTGTGTTTCATCGTCAATAAGGAGGTCAGAGGGATACAGTAAACCTGAAGTGAAGCATCGGAATCTATAACTAGTGTCACAGGAATGGTTCAAAACATAGTCAGTAAGAAGAGTCCGTCTTCTTGTACTTAAGTCGGCATTGCGCTTTTGTATTTAATTCCGATGCAATTTCTGTGTTTCATCGTCAACAAGAAGGTCCAAGGTATACAGTAAAAATGGAGTGAGGCATCGGAATCTATAACTAGTGTCACAGGAATGTTTCGAAATATAGACAGAAAGATGAGTCAGTCTTCTTGTATTTAAGTCGCCATTGTGCTTTTTTTATTTAATTCCGATGCAATTTCTGTGTTTAATCGTCAATAAGAAGGTCCAAGAGATACAGTAAACCTAGAGTGGAGCATCGGAATCTATAACTAGTGTCACAGGAATGGTTCAAAACATAGTCAGTAAGAAGAGTCAGTCTTCTAGTACTTAAGTCGGCATTGTGCCTTTTGTATTTAATTCCGATGCAATATCTGTGTTTCATCGTCAATAAGAAGGTCAGAGGGATACAGTAAACCTGAAGTGAAGTATCGGAATCTATAACTAGTGTCACAGGAATGGTTCAAAACGTAGACAGTAGGAAGAGTCAGTCTTCTTGTACTTAATCCGGTATTGTGCCTTTTCTGTTTAATTCCGATGAAATTTCTGTGTTTCATCGTCAATAAGAAGGTCAGATGGATACAGTAAAAATGAAGTGAAGCATCGGAATCTATAACTAGCGTCACAGGAATGGTTCAAAACATAGAGAGATGGAAGAGTCAGTCTTCTTGTACTTAAGTCGGCATTGTGCCTTTTGTATTTAATTCCGATGCAATTTCTGTGTTTCATCGTCAATAAGAAGGTCCAAGGGATACAGTAAACCTGAAATGAACCATCGGAAACTATAACTAGTGTCACAGGAATGGTTCAAAACATAGACAGCAGGAAAAGTCAGTCTACACGTACTTAAGTCGGCATTGTGCCTTTTGTATTTAATTCCGATGCAATTTCTGTGTTTCATCGTCAATAAGAATTTCAGAGGGATACAGTAAACCTGAAGTGAAGCATCGGAATCTAAAACTAGTGTCACAGGAATGGTTCAAAACATAGACAGTAAGATGAGTCACTCTTCTTGTACTTAAGTCGGCATTGTGCTTTTTTTATTTAATTCCGATGCAATTTCTGTGTTTAATCGTCAATAAGAAGGTCCAAGGGATACAGAAACCTAGAGTGAAGCATCGGAATCTGTAACTAGTGTCACAGGAATGGTTCAAATCATAGTCAGTAAGAAGAGTCAGTCTTCTTGTACTTAAATCGGCATTGTGCCTTTTGTATTTAATTCCCATGCAATTTCTGTGTTTCATCGTCAATAATAAGGTCAGAGGGATACAGTAAACCTGAAGTGAAGCATCGGATCTATAACTAGTGTCACAGGAATGGTTCAAAACATAGTCAGTAAGAAGAGTCAGTCTTCTTGTAGTTAAGACGGCATTGTGCCTTTTGTATTTGATTCCGATGCAATTTCTGTGTTTCATAGTCATTAAGAAGGTCCAAGGGATACAGTAAACCTGAAATGAACCATCGGAATCTATAACTAGTGTCACAGGAATGGTTCAAAAGACAGATAGTAGGAAAAACTAGTCTACACGTACTTATGTCGGCATTGTGCCTTTTGTATTTAATTCCGATGCAATGTCTGTGTTTCATCGTCAATAAGCAGGTCAGAGGGATACAGTAAACCTGAAGTGAAGTATCGGAATCTATAACTAGTGTCACAGGAATGGTTCAAAACATAGACAGTAGGAAGAGTCAGTCTTCTTGTACTTAAGTCGGCATTGTGCATTTTGTATTTCATTCCGATGCAATTTCTGTGTTTCATCGTCCATAAGAAGGTCCGAGGAATACAGTAAACCTCAAGTGAAGCATCGGAATAAAAAACTGGTGTCACAGGAATGGTTCAAAACATAGAGAGTAAGAAGAGTCAGTCTTCTTGTACTTAAGTCGGCATTGTGCTTTTGTATTTAATTCCGATGCAATTTCTGTGTTTCATCGTCAATAAGAAGGTCCAAGGTATACAGTAAACCTGGAGTGTAGCATCGGAATCTATAACTACTGTCAAAGGAATGGTTCAAAACATACTCAGTAAGAAGGGTCGGTCTTCTTGTACTTAAGTCGGCATTGTGCCTTTTGTATTTAATTCCGATACAATTTCTGTGTTTCATAGTCAATAAGAAGGTCCAAGGGATACAGTAAACCTGAAATGAACCGTCGGAATCTATAACTAGTGTCACAGGAATGGTTCAAAACATAGACAAGAGGAAAAACCAGTCTACACGTACTTAAGTCGGCATTGTGCCTTTTATATTTAATTCCGATGCAATATCTGTGTTTCATCGTCAATAAGAGAGTGAGAGGGATACAGTAAACCTGAAGTGAAGTATCGGAATCTATAACTAGTGTCACAGTAATGGTTCAAAACATAGAGAGATGGAAGGGTCAGACTTCATGTACTTAAGTCGTCATTGTGCTTTTGTATTTAATTCCGATGCAATTTCTGTGTTTCATCGTCAATAAGAAGGTCCAAGGTATACAGTAAACCTGGAGTGAAGCATCGGAATCTATAACTAGTGTCACAGTACTGGTTCAAAACATAGACAGTAAGATGAGTCAGTCATCTTGTACTTAAGTCGGCATTGTGCTTTTTTTATTTAATTCCGATGCAATTTCTGTGTTTAATCGTCAATAAGAAGGTCCAAGGGATACAGTTAACCTATAGGGAAGCATCGCAATCTATAACTTGTGTCACAGGAATGGTTCAATACATAGTCAGTAAGAAGAGTCAGTCTTCTTGTACTTAAATCGGCATTGTGCCTTTTGTATTTAATTCCGATGCAATTGCTGTGTTTCATCGTCAATAAGAAGATCAGAGGGATACAGTAAACCTGAAGTGAAGCATCGGAATCTATAACTAGTGTCACAGGAATGGTTCAAAACATAGTCAGTAAGAAGAGTCAATCTTCTTGTCCTTAAGTCAGCATTGTGCCTTTTGTATTTAATTCCGATGCAATTTCTGTGTTTCATCGTCAATAAGAAGGTCCAAGGGATACAGTAAACCTGAAATGAACCATCGGAATCTATAACTAGTGTCACAGGAATGGGTCAAAACACAGACACTAGGAAAAACCATTCTACACGTACTTAAGTCGGCATTGTGCCTTTTGTATTTAATTCCGATGCAATGTCTGTGTTTCATCGTCAATAAGAAGGTCAGAGGGATATAGTAAACCTGAAGTGAAGTATCGGAATCTATAACTAGTGTCACAGGAATGGTTCAAAACATAGACAGTAGGAAGAGTCAGTCTTCTTGTACTTAAGCCGGTATTGTGCCTTTTCTATTTAATTCCGATGAAATTTCTGTGTTTCATCGTCAATAAGAAGGTCAGATGGATACAGTAAAAATGAAGTGAAGCATCGGAATCTATAACTAGCGTCACAGGAATGGTTCAAAACATAGAGAGATGGAAGAGTCAGTCTTCATGTACTTAGGTCGGCATTGTGCTTTTGTATTTAATTCCGATGCAATTTCTGTGTTTCATCGTCAATAAGAAGGTCCAAGGTATACAGTAAACCTGGAGTGAAGCATCCGAATCTGTAACTAGTGTCACAGGAATGGTTCAAATCATAGACAGTAAGATGAGCCAGTCTTCTTGTACATAAGTCGGCATTGTGCTTTTTTCATTTAATTCCGATGCAATTTCTGTGTTTAATCGTCAATAAGAAGGTCCAAGGGATACAGTAAACCTAGAGGGAAGCATCGGAATCTATAACTAGTGTCACAGGAATGGTTCAAATCATAGTCAGTAAGAAGAGTCAGTCTTCTTGTACTTAAATCGGCATTGTGCCTTTTGTATTTAATTCCGATGCAATTGCTGTGTTTCATCGTCAATAAGAAGGTCAGAGGGATGCAGTAAACCTGAAGTGAAGCATCGGAATCTATAACTAGTGTCACAGGAATGGTTCAAAACATAGTCAGTAAGAAGAGTCAGTCTTCTTGTACTTAAGTCGGCATTGTGCCTTTTGTATTTAATTCCGATGCAATTTCTGTGTTTCATCGTCAATAAGAAGGTGCAAGGGATACAGTAAACCTGCAATGAACCATCGGAAACTATAACTAGTGTCACAGGAATGGTTCAAAACATAGACAACAGGAAAAGTCAGTCTACACGTACTTAAGTCGGCATTGTGCCCTTTGTATTTAATTCCGATGCAATTTCTGTGTTTCATCGTCAATAAGAAGGTCAGAGGGATACAGTAAACCTGAAGTGAAGCATCGGAATCTATAACTAGTGTCACAGGAATGGTTCAAAACATAGACAGTAAGATGAGTCACTCTTCTTGTACTTAAGTCGGCATTGTGCGTTTTGTATTTAATTCCGATGCAATTTCTGTGTTTCATCGTCAATAATAGGGTCAGAGGGATACAGTAAACCTGAATTGAAGCATCGGATCTATAACTACTGTCACTGGAATGGTTCAAAACATAGTCAGTAAGAAGAGTCAGTTTTCTTGTACTTAAGTCGGCATTGTGCCTTTTGTATTTAATTCCGATGTAATTTCTGTGTTTCATAGTCATTAAGAAGGTCCAAGGGATACAGTAAACCTGAAATGAACCATCGGAATCTATAACTAGTGTCACAGGAATGGTTCAAAACATAGACAGTAAGATGAGTCACTCTTCTTGTACTTAAGTCGGCATTGTGCGTTTTGTATTTAATTCCGATGCAATTTCTGTGTTTCATCGTCAATAATAGGGTCAGAGGGATACAGTAAACCTGAAATGAACCATCGGAATCTATAACTAGTGTCACAGGAATGGTTCAAAAGACAGATAGTAGGAAAAACTAGTCTACACGTACTTAAGTCGGCATTGTGCCTTTTGTATTTAATTCCGATGCAATGTCTGTGTTTCATCGTCAATAAGCAGGTCAGAGGGATACAGTAAACCTGAAGTGAAGTATCGGAATCTATAACTAGTGTCACAGGAATGGTTCAAAACATAGACAGTAGGAAGAGTCAGTCTTCATGTACTTAAGTCGGTATTGTCCCTTTTCTATTTAATTCCGATGAAATTTCTGTGTTTCATCGTCAATAAGAAGGTCAGATGGATACAGTAAAACTGAAGCGAAGCATCGGAATTTATAACTAGTGTCACAGGAATGGTTCAAAACGTAGAGAGATTGAAGAGTCTCTCTTCTTGTACTTAAGTCGGCATTGTGCTTTTTGTATTTCATTCCGATGCAATTTCTGTGTTTCATCGTCCATAAGAAGGTCCGAAGGATACAGTAAACCTCAAGTGATGCATCGGAATAAAAAACTGGTGTCACAGGAATGGTTCAAAACATAGAGAGTAGGAAGAGTCAGTCTTCTTGTACTTAAGTCGGCATTGTGCATTTTGTATTTCATTCCGATGCAATTTCTGTGTTTCATCGTCCATAAGAAGGTCCGAGGAATACAGTAAACCTCAAGTGAAGCATCGGAATAAAAAACTGGTGTCACAGGAATGGTTCAAAACATAGAGAGTAAGAAGAGTCAGTCTTCTTGTACTTAAGTCGGCATTGTGCTTTTGTATTTAATTCCGATGCAATTTCTGTGTTTCATCGTCAATAAGAAGGTCCAAGGTATACAGTAAACCTGGAGTGTAGCATCGGAATCTATAACTACTGTCAAAGGAATGGTTCAAAACATACTCAGTAAGAAGGGTCGGTCTTCTTGTACTTAAGTCGGCATTGTGCCTTTTGTATTTAATTCCGATGCAATTTCTGTGTTTCATAGTCAATAAGAAGGTCCAAGGGATACAGTAAACCTGAAATGAACCGTCGGAATCTATAACTAGTGTCACAGGAATGGTTCAAAACATAGACAAAAGGAAAAACCAGTCTACACGTACTTAAGTCGGCATTGTGCCTTTTATATTTAATTCCGATGCAATATCTGTGTTTCATCGTCAATAAGAGAGTGAGAGGGATACAGTAAACCTGAAGTGAAGTATCGGAATCTATAACTAGTGTCACAGTAATGGTTCAAAACATAGAGAGATGGAAGGGTCAGACTTCATGTACTTAAGTCGTCATTGTGCTTTTGTATTTAATTCCGATGCAATTTCTGTGTTTCATCGTCAATAAGAAGGTCCAAGGTATACAGTAAACCTGGAGTGAAGCATCGGAATCTATAACTAGTGTCACAGTACTGGTTCAAAACATAGACAGTAAGATGAGTCAGTCATCTTGTACTTAAGTCGGCATTGTGCTTTTTTCATTTAATTCCGATGCAATTTCTGTGTTTAATCGTCAATAAGAAGGTCCAAGGGATACAGTTAACCTATAGGGAAGCATCGCAATCTATAACTTGTGTCACAGGAATGGTTCAATACATAGTCAGTAAGAAGAGTCAGTCTTCTTGTACTTAAATCGGCATTGTGCCTTTTGTATTTAATTCCGATGCAATTGCTGTGTTTCATCGTCAATAAGAAGATCAGAGGGATACAGTAAACCTGAAGTGAAGCATCGGAATCTATAACTAGTGTCACAGGAATGGTTCAAAACATAGTCAGTAAGAAGAGTCAATCTTCTTGTCCTTAAGTCAGCATTGTGCCTTTTGTATTTAATTCCGATGCAATTTCTGTGTTTCATCGTCAATAAGAAGGTCCAAGGGATACAGTAAACCTGAAATGAACCATCGGAATCTATAACTAGTGTCACAGGAATGGGTCAAAACACAGACAGTAGGAAAAAACCATTCTACACGTACTTAAGTCGGCATTGTGCCTTTTGTATTTAATTCCGATGCAATGTCTGTGTTTCATCGTCAATAAGAAGGTCAGAGGGATATAGTAAACCTGAAGTGAAGTATCGGAATCTATAACTAGTGTCACAGGAATGGTTCAAAACATAGACAGTAGGAAGAGTCAGTCTTCTTGTACTTAAGCCGGTATTGTGCCTTTTCTATTTAATTCGGATGAAATTTCTGTGTTTCATCGTCAATAAGAAGGTCAGATGGATACAGTATAAATGAAGTGTAGCATCGGAATCTATAACTAGCGTCACAGGAATGGTTCAAAACATAGAGAGATGGAAGAGTCAGTCTTCATGTACTTAGGTCGGCATTGTGCTTTTGTATTTAATTCCGATGCAATTTCTGTGTTTCATCGTCAATAAGAAGGTCCAAGGTATACAGTAAACCTGGAGTGAAGCATCCGAATCTGTAACTAGTGTCACAGGAATGGTTCAAATCATAGACAGTAAGATGAGCCAGTCTTCTTGTACATAAGTCGGCATTGTGCTTTTTTCATTTAATTCCGATGCAATTTCTGTGTTTAATCGTCAATAAGAAGGTCCAAGGGATACAGTAAACCTAGAGGGAAGCATCGGAATCTATAACTAGTGTCACAGGAATGGTTCAAATCATAGTCAGTAAGAAGAGTCAGTCTTCTTGTACTTAAATCGGCATTGTGCCTTTTGTATTTAATTCCGATGCAATTGCTGTGTTTCATCGTCAATAAGAAGGTCAGAGGGATGCAGTAAACCTGAAGTGAAGCATCGGAATCTATAACTAGTGTCACAGGAATGGTTCAAAACATAGTCAGTAAGAAGAGTCAGTCTTCTTGTACTTAAGTCGGCATTGTGCCTTTTGTATTTAATTCCGATGCAATTTCTGTGTTTCATCGTCAATAAGAAGGTGCAAGGGATACAGTAAACCTGCAATGAACCATCGGAAACTATAACTAGTGTCACAGGAATGGTTCAAAACATAGACAGCAGGAAAAGTCAGTCTACACGTACTTAAGTCGGCATTGTGCCTTTTGTATTTAATTCCGATGCAATTTCTGTGTTTCATCGTCAATAAGAAGGTCAGAGGGATACAGTAAACCTGAAGTGAAGCATCGGAATCTATAACTAGTGTCACAGGAATGGTTCAAAACATAGACAGTAAGATGAGTCACTCTTCTTGTACTTAAGTCGGCATTGTGCGTTTTGTATTTAATTCCGATGCAATTTCTGTGTTTCATCGTCAATAATAGGGTCAGAGGGATACAGTAAACCTGAATTGAAGCATCGGATCTATAACTACTGTCACTGGAATGGTTCAAAACATAGTCAGTAAGAAGAGTCAGTTTTCTTGTACTTAAGTCGGCATTGTGCCTTTTGTATTTAATTCCGATGTAATTTCTGTGTTTCATAGTCATTAAGAAGGTCCAAGGGATACAGTAAACCTGAAATGAACAATCGGAATCTATAACTAGTGTCACAGGAATGGTTCAAAATATAGACAGTAGGAAAAACCAGTCTACACGTACTTAAGTCGGCATTGTGCCTTTTGTATTTAATTCCGATGCGATGTCTGTGTTTCATCGTCAATAAGCAGGTCAGAGGGATACAGTAAACCTGAAGTGAAGTATCGGAATCTATAACTAGTGTCACAGGAATGGTTCAAAACATAGGCAGTAGGAAGAGTCAGTCTTCTTGTACTTAAGTCGGTATTGTGCCTTTTCTATTTAATTCCGATGAAATTTCTGTGTTTCATCGTCAATAAGAAGGTCAGATGGATACAGTAAAACTGAAGCGAAGCATCGGAATCTATAACTAGTGTCACAGGAATGGTTCAAAACGTAGAGAGATTGAAGAGTCTCTCTTCTTGTACTTAAGTCGGCATTGTGCTTTTTGTATTTCATTCCGATGCAATTTCTGTGTTTCATCGTCCATAAGAAGGTCCGAGGGATACAGTAAACCTCAAGTGATGCATCGGAATAAAAAACTGGTGTCACAGGAATGGTTCAAAACATAGAGAGTAGGAAGAGTCAGTCTTCTTGTACTTAAGTCGGCATTGTGCCTTTTGTATTTCATTCCGATGCAATTTCTGTGTTTCATCGTCCATAAGAAGGTCCGAGGAATACAGTAAACCTCAAGTGAAGCATCGGAATAAAAAACTAGTGTCACAGGAATGGTTCAAAACATAGAGAGTAAGAAGAGTCAGTCTTCTTGTACTTAAGTCGGCATTGTGCTTTTGTATTTAATTCCGATGCAATTTCTGTGTTTCATCGTCAATAAGAAGGTCCAAGGTATACAGTAAACCTGGAGTGTAGCATCGGAATCTATAACTAGTGTCACAGGAATGGTTCAAAACATAGACAGTAAGATGAGTCAGTCTCCTTGTACGTAAGTCGGCTGTGTGCTTTTTTTATTTAATTCCGATGCAATTTCTGTGTTTAATCGTCCATAAGGAGGTCCAAGGGATACAGTAAACCTAGAGGGAAGCATCGGAATCTATAACTAGTGTCACAAGAATGGTTCTAAACATAGTCAGTAAGAAGACTCAGTCTTCTTGTACTTAAATCGGCATTGTGCCTTTTGTATTTAATTCCGATGCAATTGCTGTAATTCATCGTCAATAAGAAGATCAGAGGGATATAGTAAACCTGAAGTGAAGCATCGGAATCTATAACTAGTGTCACAGGAATGGTTCAAAACATAGTCAGTAAGAAGAGTCAGTCTTCTTGTACTTAAGTCGGCATTGTGCCTTTTGTATTTAATTCCGATGCAATTTCTGTGTTTCATCGTCATTAAGAAGGTCCAAGGGATACTGTAAACTTGAAATGAACCATCGGAATCTATAACTAGTGTCACAGGAATGGTTCAAAACATAGTCAGTAAGAACAGTCAGTCTTCTTGTACTTAAGTCGGCATTGTGCCTTTTGTATTTAATTCCGATGCAATTTCTGTGTTTCATCGTCATTAAGAAGGTCCAAGGGATACAGTAAACTTGAAATGAACAATCGGAATCTATAACTAGTGTCACAGGAATGGTTCAAAATATAGACAGTAGGAAAAACCAGTCTACACGTACTTAAGTCGGCATTGTGCCTTTTGTATTTAATTCCGATGCGATGTCTGTGTTTCATCGTCAATAAGCAGGTCAGAGGGATACAGTAAACCTGAAGTGAAGTATCGGAATCTATAACTAGTGTCACAGGAATGGTTCAAAACATAGGCAGTAGGAAGAGTCAGTCTTCTTGTACTTAAGTCGGTATTGTGCCTTTTCTATTTAATTCCGATGAAATTTCTGTGTTTCATCGTCAATAAGAAGGTCAGATGGATGCAGTAAAACTGAAGCGAAGCATCGGAATCTATAACTAGTGTCACAGGAATGGTTCAAAACGTAGAGAGATTGAAGAGTCTCTCTTCTTGTACTTAAGTCGGCATTGTGCTTTTTGTATTTCATTCCGATGCAATTTCTGTGTTTCATCGTCCATAAGAAGGTCCGAGGGATACAGTAAACCTCAAGTGATGCATCGGAATAAAAAACTGGTGTCACAGGAATGGTTCAAAACATAGAGAGTAGGAAGAGTCAGTCTTCTTGTACTTAAGTCGGCATTGTGCCTTTTGTATTTCATTCCGATGCAATTTCTGTGTTTCATCGTCCATAAGAAGGTCCGAGGAATACAGTAAACCTCAAGTGAAGCATCGGAATAAAAAACTAGTGTCACAGGAATGGTTCAAAACATAGAGAGTAAGAAGAGTCAGTCTTCTTGTACTTAAGTCGGCATTGTGCTTTTGTATTTAATTCCGATGCAATTTCTGTGTTTCATCGTCAATAAGAAGGTCCAAGGTATACAGTAAACCTGGAGTGTAGCATCGGAATCTATAACTAGTGTCACAGGAATGGTTCAAAACATAGACAGTAAGATGAGTCAGTCTTCTTGTACGTAAGTCGGCTGTGTGCTTTTTTTATTTAATTCCGATGCAATTTCTGTGTTTAATCGTCCATAAGGAGGTCCAAGGGATACAGTAAACCTAGAGGGAAGCATCGGAATCTATAACTAGTGTCACAAGAATGGTTCTAAACATAGTCAGTAAGAAGAGTCAGTCTTCTTGTACTTAAATCGGCATTGTGCCTTTTGTATTTAATTCCGATGCAATTGCTGTGTTTCATCGTCAATAAGAAGATCAGAGGGATATAGTAAACCTGAAGTGAAGCATCGGAATCTATAACTAGTGTCACAGGAATGGTTCAAAACATAGTCAGTAAGAAGAGTCAGTCTTCTTGTACTTAAGTCGGCATTGTGCCTTTTGTATTTAATTCCGATGCAATGTCTGTGTTTCATCGTCAATAAGAAGGTCACAGGGATACAGTAAACCTGAAGTGAGGTATCGGAATCTATAACTAGTGTCACAGAAATGGTTCAAAACATAGACAGTAGGAAGAGTCAGTCTTCTTGTACCTAAGCCGGTATTGTGCCTTTTCTATTTAATTCCGATGAAATTTCTGTGTTTCATCGTCAATAAGAAGGTCAGATGGATACAGTAAAAATGAAGTGAAGCATTGGAACCTATAACTAGCGTCACAGGAATGGTTCAAAACATAGAGAGATGGAAGAGTCAGTCTTCTTGTACTTAAGTCGGCATTGTGCTTTTGTATTTAATTCCGATGCAATTTCTTTGTTTCATCGTCAATAAGAAGGTCCAAGGTATACAGTAAACCTGGAGTGAAGCATCCGAATCTATAACTAGTGTCACAGGAATGGTTCAAAATATAGACAGTAGGAAAAACCAGTCTACACGTACTTAAGTCGGCATTGTGCCTTTTGTATTTAATTCCGATGCGATGTCTGTGTTTCATCGTCAATAAGCAGGTCAGAGGGATACAGTAAACCTGAAGTGAAGTATCGGAATCTATAACTAGTGTCACAGGAATGGTTCAAAATATAGGCAGTAGGAAGAGTCAGTCTTCTTGTACTTAAGTCGGTATTGTGCCTTTTCTATTTAATTCCGATGAAATTTCTGTGTTTCATCGTCAATAAGAAGGTCAGATGGATACAGTAAAACTGAAGCGAAGCATCGGAATCTATAACTAGTGTCACAGGAATGGTTCAAAACGTAGAGAGATTGAAGAGTCTCTCTTCTTGTACTTAAGTCGGCATTGTGCTTTTTGTATTTCATTCCGATGCAATTTCTGTGTTTCATCGTCCATAAGAAGGTCCGAGGGATACAGTAAACCTCAAGTGATGCATCGGAATAAAAAACTGGTGTCACAGGAATGGTTCAAAACATAGAGAGTAGGAAGAGTCAGTCTTCTTGTACTTAAGTCGGCATTGTGCCTTTTGTATTTCATTCCGATGCAATTTCTGTGTTTCATCGTCCATAAGAAGGTCCGAGGAATACAGTAAACCTCAAGTGAAGCATCGGAATAAAAAACTAGTGTCACAGGAATGGTTCAAAACATAGAGAGTAAGAAGAGTCAGTCTTCTTGTACTTAAGTCGGCATTGTGCTTTTGTATTTAATTCCGATGCAATTTCTGTGTTTCATCGTCAATAAGAAGGTCCAAGGTATACAGTAAACCTGGAGTGTAGCATCGGAATCTATAACTAGTGTCACAGGAATGGTTCAAAACATAGACAGTAAGATGAGTCAGTCTTCTTGTACGTAAGTCGGCTGTGTGCTTTTTTAATTTAATTCCGATGCAATTTCTGTGTTTAATCGTCCATAAGGAGGTCCAAGGGATACAGTAAACCTAGAGGGAAGCATCGGAATCTATAACTAGTGTCACAAGAATGGTTCTAAACATAGTCAGTAAGAAGAGTCAGGCTTCTTGTACTTAAATCGGCATTGTGCCTTTTGTATTTAATTCCGATGCAATTGCTGTGTTTCATCGTCAATAAGAAGATCAGAGGGATATAGTAAACCTGAAGTGAAGCATCGGAATCTATAACTAGTGTCACAGGAATGGTTCAAAACATAGTCAGTAATAAGAGTCAGTCTTCTTGTACTTAAGTCGGCATTGTGCCTTTTGTATTTAATTCCGATGCAATGTCTGTGTTTCATCGTCAATAAGAAGGTCACAGGGATACAGTAAACCTGAAGTGAGGTATCGGAATCTATAACTAGTGTCACAGAAATGGTTCAAAACATAGACAGTAGGAAGAGTCAGTCTTCTTGTACCTAAGCCGGTATTGTGCCTTTTCTATTTAATTCCGATGAAATTTCTGTGTTTCATCGTCAATAAGAAGGTCAGATGGATACAGTAAAAATGAAGTGAAGCATTGGAACCTATAACTAGCGTCACAGGAATGGTTCAAAACATAGAGAGATGGAAGAGTCAGTCTTCTTGTACTTAAGTCGGCATTGTGCTTTTGTATTTAATTCCGATGCAATTTCTTTGTTTCATCGTCAATAAGAAGGTCCAAGGTATACAGTAAACCTGGAGTGAAGCATCCGAATCTATAACTAGTGTCACAGGAATGGTTCAAAACATAGACAGTAAGATGAGTCAGTCTTCTTGTACTTAAGTCGGCATTGTTCTTTTTTTATTTAATACCGATGCAATTTCTGTGTTTAATCGTCAATGAGAAGGTCCAAGGGATACAGTAAACCTAGAGGGAAGCATCGGAATCTATAACTAGTGTCACAGGAATGGTTCAAATCATAGTCAGTAAGAAGAGTCTGTCTTTATGTACTTAAATCATCATTGTTCCTTTTGTATTTAATTCCGATGCAATTGCTGTGTTTCATCGTCAATAAGAAGGTCAAAGGGATGCAGTAAACCTGAAGTGAAGCATCGGAATCTATAACTAGTGTCACAGAAATGGTTCAAAACATAGTCAGTAAGAAGAGTCAGTCTTCTTGTACTTAAGTCGGCATTGTGCCTTTTGTATTTAATTCCGATGCAATTTCAGTGTTTCATCGTCAATAAGAAGGTCCAAGGGATACAGTAAACCGCAACGAACCATCGGAAACTATAACTAGTGTCACAGGAATGGTTCAAAACATAGACAGCAGGAAAATTCAGTCTACACGTACTTAAGTCGGCATTGTGCCTTTTGTATTTAATTCCGATGCAATTTCTGTGTTTCTTCGTCAATAAGAAGGTCAGAGGGATACAGTAAACCTGAAGTGAAGCATCGGAATCTATAACTAGTGTCACAGGAATGGTTCAAAACATAGACAGTAAGATGAGTCACTCTTCTTGTACTTAAGTCGGCATTGTGCTTTTTTTATTTAATTCCGATGCAATTTCTGTGTTTAATCGTCAATAAGAAGGACCAAGGGATACAGTAAACCTAGAGTGAAGCATCGGAATCTATAACTAGTGTAACAGGAATGGTTCAAATCATAGTCAGTAAGAAGAGTCAGTCGTCTTGTACTTAAATCGGCATTGTGCCTTTTGTATTTAATTCCGATGCAATTTCTGTGTTTCGTCGTCAATAATAAGGTCAGAGGGATACAGTAAACCTGAAGTGAAGCATCGGATCTATAACTAGTGTCACAGGATTGGTTCAAAACATAGTCAGTAAGAAGAGTCAGTCTTCTTGTACTTAAGTCGGCATTGTGCCTTTTGTATTTAATTCCGATGCAATTTCTGTGTTTCATAGTCATTAGGAAGGTCCAAGGGATACAGTAAACCAGAAATGAACCATCGGAATCTAAAACTAGTGTCACAGGAATGGTTCAAAACATAGACAGTAGGAAAAACTAGTCTACACGTACTTAAGTCGGCATTGTGCCTTTTGTATTTAATTCCGATGCGATGTCTGTGTTTCATCGTCAATAAGCAGGTCAGAGGGATACAGTAAACCTGAAGTGAAGTATCGGAATCTATAACTAGTGTCACAGGAATGGTTCAAAACATAGGCAGTAGGAAGAGTCAGTCTTCTTGTACTTAAGTCGGTATTGTGCCTTTTCTATTTAATTCCGATGAAATTTCTGTGTTTCATCGTCAATAAGAAGGTCAGATGGATACAGTAAAACTGAAGCGAAGCATCGGAATCTATAACTAGTGTCACAGGAATGGTTCAAAACGTAGAGAGATTGAAGAGTCTCTCTTCTTGTACTTAAGACGGCATTGTGCTTTTTGTATTTCATTCCGATGCGGTTTCTGTGTTTCATCGTCCATAAGAAGGTCCAAGGGATACAGTAAACCTCAAGTGATGCATCGGAATAAAAAACTGGTGTCACAGGAATCGTTCAAAACATAGAGAGTAGGAAGAGTCAGTCTTCTTGTACTTAAGTCGGCATTGTGCCTTTTGTATTTCATTCCGATGAAATGTCTGTGTTTCATCGTCTATAAGAAGGTCCGAGGAATACAGTAAACCTCAAGTGAAGCATCGGAATAGAAAACTAGTGTCGCAGGAATGGTTCAAAACATAGAGAGTAAGAAGAGTCAGTCTTCTTGTACTTAAGTCGGCATTGTGCTTTTGTATTTAATTCCGATGCAGTTTCTGTGTTTCATCGTCAATAAGAAGGTCCAAGGTATACAGTAAACATGGAGTGTAGCATCGGAATCTGTAACTAGTGTCACAGGAATGGTTCAAAACATAGACAGTAAGATGAGTCAGTCTTCTTGTACTTAAGTCGGCATTGTGCTTTTTTTATTTAATTCCGATGCAATTTCTGTGTTTCATCGTCATTAAGAAGGTCCAAGGGATACAGTAAACCTGAAATGAACCATCGGAATCTATAACTAGTGTCACAGGAATGGGTCAAAACACAGACAGTAGGAAAAACCATTCTACACGTACTTAAGTCGGCATTGTGCCTTTTGTATTTAATTCCGATGCAATGTCTGTGTTTCATCGTCAATAAGAAGGTCAGAGGGATACAGTAAACCTGAAGTGAGGTATCGGAATCTATAACTAGTGTCACAGAAATGGTTCAAAACATGGACAGTAGGAAGAGTCAGTCTTCTTGTACCTAAGCCGGTATTGTGCCTTTTCTATTTAATTCCGATGAAATTTCTGTGTTTCATCGTCAATAAGAAGGTCAGATGATTGCAGTAAAAATTAAGTGAAGCATCGGAACCTATAACTAGCGTCACAGGAATGGTTCAAAGCATAGAGAGATGGAAGAGTCAGTCTTCTTGTACTTAAGTCGGCATTGTGCTTTTGTATTTAATTCAGATGCAATTTCTGTGTTTCATCGTCAATAAGAAGGTCCAAGGTATACAGTAAACCTGGAGTGAAGCATCGGAATCTATAACTAGTGTCACAGGAATGGTTCAAAACATAGAGAGTAAGATGAGTCAGTCTTCTTGTACTTAAGTCGGCATTGTCCTTTTTTTATTTAATACCGATGCAATATCTGTGTTTAATCGTCAATAAGAAGGTCCAAGGGTTACAGTAAACCTAGAGGGAAGCATCGGAATCTATAACTAGTGTCACAGGAATGGTTCAAATCATAGTCAGTAAGAAGAGTCAGTCTTCATGTACTTAAATCGGCATTGTGCCTTTTGTATTTAATTCCGATGCAATTGCTGTGTTTCATCGTCAATAAGAAGGTCAGAGGGATGCAGTAAACCTGAAGTGAAGCATCGGAATCTGTAACTAGTGTTACAGGAATGGTTCAAAACATAGTCAGTAAGGAGAGTCAGTCTTCTTGTACTGAAGTCGGCATTGTGCCTTTTGTATTTAATTCCGATGCAATTTCTGTGTTTAATCGTCAATAAGAAGGTCCAAGGGATACAGTAAACCTAGAGTGAAGCATCGGAATCTATAACTAGTGTTACAGGAATGGTTCAAATCATAGTCAGTAAGAAGAGTCAGTCGTCTTGTACTTAAATCGGCATTGTACCTTTTGTATTTAATTCCGATGCAATTTCTGTGTTTCGTCGTCAATAATAAGGTCAGAGGGATACAGTAAACCTGAAGTGAAGCATCGGATCTATAACTAGTGTAACAGGAATGGTTCAAAACATAGTCAGTAAGAAGAGTCAGTCTTCTTGTACTTAAGTCGGCATTGTGCCTTTTGTATTTAATTCCGATGCAATTTCTGTGTTTCATCGTCAATAAGAAGATCAGAGGGTTATAGTAAACCTGAAGTGAAGCATCGGAATCTATAACTAGTGTCACAGGAATGGTTCAAAACATAGTCAGTAAGAAGAGTCAGTCTTCTTGTACTTAAGTCGGCATTGTGCCTTTTGTATTTAATTCCGATGCAATTTCTGTGTTTCATCGTCATTAAGAAGGTCCAAGGGATACAGTAAACCTGAAATGAACCATCGGAATCTATAACTAGTGTCACAGGAATGGGTCAAAACACAGACAGTAGGAAAATCCATTCTACACGTACTTAAGTCGGCATTGTGCCTTTTGTATTTAATTCCGATGCAATGTCTGTGTTTCATCGTCAATAAGAAGGTCAGAGGGATACAGTAAACCTGAAGTGAGGTATCGGAATCTATAACTAGTGTCACAGAAATGGTTCAAAACATGGACAGTAGGAAGAGTCAGTCTTCTTGTACCTAAGCCGGTATTGTGCCTTTTCTATTTAATTCCGATGAAATTTCTGTGTTTCATCGTCAATAAGAAGGTCAGATGATTACAGTAAAAATTAAGTGAAGCATCGGAACCTATAACTAGCGTCACAGGAATGGTTCAAAGCATAGAGAGATGGAAGAGTCAGTCTTCTTGTACTTAAGTCGGCATTGTGCTTTTGTATTTAATTCCGATGCAATTTCTGTGTTTCATCGCCAATAAGAAGGTCCAAGGTATACAGTAAACCTGGAGTGAAGCATCGGAATCTATAACTAGTATCACAGGAATGGTTCAAAACATAGAGAGTAAGATTAGTCAGTCTTCTTGTACTTAAGTCGGCATTGTCCTTTTTTTATTTAATACCGATGCAATATCTGTGTTTAATCGTCAATAAGAAGGTCCAAGGGTTACAGTAAACCTAGAGGGAAGCATCGGAATCTATAACTAGTGTCACAGGAATGGTTCAAATCATAGTCAGTAAGAAGAGTCAGTCTTCATGTACTTAAATCGGCATTGTGCCTTTTGTATTTAATTCCGATGCAATTGCTGTGTTTCATCGTCAATAAGAAGGTCAGAGGGATGCAGTAAACCTGAAGTGAAGCATCGGAATCTGTAACTAGTGTTACAGGAATGGTTCAAAACATAGTCAGTAAGGAGAGTCAGTCTTCTTGTACTGAAGTCGGCATTGTGCTTTTGTATTTAATTCCGATGCAATTTCTGTGTTTCATCGTCAATAAGAAGGTCCAAGGGATACAGTAAACCTGCAATGAACCATCGGAAACTATAACTAGTGTCACAGGAATGGTTCAAAACATAGACAGCAGGAAAAGTCAGTCTACACGTACTTAAGTCGGCATTGTGCCTTTTGTATTTAATTCCGATGCAATTTCTCTGTTTCTTCGTCAATAAGAAGGACAGAGGGATACAGTAAACCTGAAGTGAAGCATCGGAATCTATAACTAGTGTCACAGGAATGGTTCAAAACATAGACAGTAAGATGAGTCACTCATCTTGTACTTAAGTCGGCATTGTGCTTTTTTTATTTAATTCCGATGCAATTTCTGTGTTTAATCGTCAATAAGAAGGTCCAAGGGATACAGTAAACCTAGAGTGAAGCATCGGAATCTATAACTAGTGTTACAGGAATGGTTCAAATCATAGTCAGTAAGAAGAGTCAGTCGTCTTGTACTTAAATCGGCATTGTGCCTTTTGTATTTAATTCCGATGCAATTTCTGTGTTTCGTCGTCAATAATAAGGTCAGAGGGATACAGTAAACCTGAAGTGAAGCATCGGATCTATAACTAGTGTCACAGGAATGGTTCAAAACATAGTCAGTAAGAAGAGTCAGTCTTCTTGTACTTAAGTCGGCATTGTGCCTTTTGTATTTAATTCCGATGCAATTTCTGTGTTTCATAGTCATTAAGAAGGTCCAAGGGATACAGTAAACCTGAAATGAACCATCGGAATCTGTAACTAGTGTCACAGGAATGGTTCAAAACATAGACAGTAGGAAAAACTAGTCTACACGTACTTAAGTCGGTATTGTGCCTTTTGTATTTAATTCCGATGCGATGTCTGTGTTGCATCGTCAATAAGCGGGTCAGAGGGATACAGTAAACCTGAAGTAAAGTATCGGAATCTATAACTAGTGTCACAGGAATGGTTCAAAACATAGGCAGTAGGAAGAGTCAGTCTTCTTGTACTTAAGTCGGTATTGTGCCTTTTCTATTTAATTCCGATGAAATTTCTGTGTTTCATCGTCAATAAGAAGGTCAGATGGATACAGTAAAACTGAAGCGAAGCATCGGAATCTATAACTAGTGTCACAGGAATGGTTCAAAACGTAGAGAGATTGAAGAGTCTCTCTTCTTGTACTTAAGTCGGCATTGTGCTTTTTGTATTTCATTCCGATGCAGTTTCTGTGTTTCATCGTCCATAAGAAGGTCTAAGGGATACAGTAAACATCAAGTGATGCATCGGAATAAAAAACTGGTGTCACAGGAATGGTTCAAAACATAGAGAGTAAGAAGAGTCAGTCTTCTTGTACTTAAGGCGGCATTGTGCTTTTGTATTTAATTCCGATGCAGTTTCTGTGTTTCATCGTCAATAAGAAGGTCCAAGGTATTCAGTAAACCTTTAGTGTAGCATCGGAATCTATAACTAGTGTCACAGGAATGGTTCAAAACATAGACAGTAAGATGAGTCAGTCTTCTTGTACTTAAGTCGGCATTGTGCTTTTTTTATTTAATTCCGATGCAATTTCTGTGTTTAATCGTCAATAAGGAGGTCCAAATGATACAGTAAACCTAGAGGGAAACATCGGAATCTATAACTAGTGTCACAAGAATGGTTCTAAACACAGTCAGTAAGAAGAGTCAGTCTTCTTGTACTTAAATCGGCATTGTGCCTTTTGTATTTCATTCTGATGCAATTTCTGTGTTTCATCGTCAATAAGAAGGTCAGAGGGATACAGTAAACCTGATGTGAAGCATCGGAATCTATAACTAGTGTCACAGGAATGGTTCAAGACATAGTCAGTAAGAAGAGTCATTGTTCTTGTATTTAAGTCGGCATTGTGCCTTTTGTATTTATTTCCGATGCAATTTCTGTGTTTCATCGTCAATAAGAAGGTCCAAGGGATACAGTAAACCTGAAATGAACCATCGGAATCTATAACTAGTGTCACAGGAATGGTTCAAATCATAGACAGTAGGAAAAGTCAGTCTACGCGTACTTAAGTCGGCATTGTGCCTTTTGTATTTAATTCCGAATCAAAGTCTGTGTTTCATCGTCAATAAGAAGGTCAGTGGGATACAGTAAACCTGAAGTGAAGCATCGGAATCTATAACTACTGTCACAGGAATGGTTCAAAACATAGTCAGTAAGAAGAGTCAGTCTTCTTGTACTTAAGTCGGCATTGTGCCTTTTGTATTTAATTCCGATGCAATTTCTGTGTTTCATAGTCAATAAGAAGGTCCAAGGGATACAGTAAACCTGAAATGAACCATCGGAATCTATAACTAGTGTCACAGGAATAAGTCAAAACACAGACAGTAGGAAAAACCATTCTACACGTACTTAAGTCGGCATTGTGCCTTTTGTATTTAATTCCGATGCAATGTCTGTGTATCATCGTCAATAAGAAGGTCAGAGGGATACAGTAAACCTGAAGTGAAGTATCGGAATCTATCACTAGTGTCACAGAAATGGTTCAAAACATAGACAGTGGGAAGAGTCAGTCTTCTTGTACTTAAGCCGGTATTGTGCCTTTTCTATTTAATTCCGATGAAATTTCTGTGTTTCATCGTCAATAAGAAGGTCAGATGGATACAGTAAAAATGAAGTGAAGCATCGGAATCTATAACTAGCGTCACAGGAATGGTTCAAAACATAGAGAGATGGAAGAGTCAGTCTTCTTGTACTTAAGTCGGCATTATGCTTTTGTATTTAATTCCGATGCAATTTCTGTGTTTCATCGTCAATAAGAAGGTCCAAGGTATACAGTAAACCTGGAGTGAAGCATCCGAATCTATAACTAGTGTCACAGGAATGGTTAAAAACATAGGCAGTAAGTCGAGTCAGTCTTCTTGTACTTAAGTCGGCATTGTCCTTTTTTTATTTAATACCGATGCAATATCTGTGTTTAATCGTCAATAACAAGGTCCAAGGGATACAGTAAACCTAGAGGGAAGCATCGGAATCTATAACTAGTGTCACAGGAATGGTTCAAATCATAGTCAGTAAGAAGAGTCAGTCCTCATGTACTTAAATCGGCGTTGTGCCTTTTGTATTTAATTCCGATGCAATTGCTGTGTTTCATCGTCAATAAGAAGGTCAGAGGGATGCAGTAAACCTGAAGTGAAGCATCGGAATCTATAACTAGTGTCACAGGAATGGTTCAAAACATAGTCAGTAAGAAGAGTCAGTCTTCTTGTACTTAAGTCGGCATTGTGCCTTTTGTATTTAATTCCGATGCAATTTCTGTGTTTCATCGTCAATATGAAGGTCCAAGGGATACAGTAAACCTGCAATGAACCATCGGAAACTATAACTAGTGTCACAGGAATGGTTCAAAACATAGACAGCAGGAAAAGTGAATCTACACGTACTTAAGTCGGCATTGTGCCTTTTGTATTCATTTCCGATGCAATTTCTGTGTTTCATCGTCAATAAGAAGGTCAGAGGGATACAGTAAACCTGAAGTGAAGCGTCGGAATCTATAACTAGTGTCACAGGAATTGTTCAAAACGTAGACAGTAAGAAGAGTCACTCTTCCTGTACTTAAGTCGGCATTGTGCTTTTTGTATTTCATTCCGATGCAATTTCTGTGTTTCATCGTCCATAAGATGGTCCGAGGGATACAGTAAACCTCAAGTAATGCATCGGAATAAAAAACTAGTGTCACAGGAATGGTTCAAAACATAGAGAGTAGGAAGAGTCAGTCTACTTGTACTTAAGACGGCATTGTGCCTTTTGTATTTCATTCCGATGCAATTTCTGTGTTTCGTCGTCCATAAGAAGGTCCGAGGAATACACTAAACCTCAAGTGAATCATCGGAATAAAAAAACTAGTGTCACAGGAATGGTTCAAAAAATAGAGAGTAAGAGGAGTGAGTGTTCTTGTACTTAAGTTGGCATTGTGCTTTTGTATTTAAATCCAATGCAATTTCTGTGTTTCATCGTTAATACGAAGGTCCAAGGTATACAGTAAACTTCGAGTGAAGCATCAGAATCTATAACTAGTGTCACAGGAATGGTTCAAAACATAGACAGTAAGATGAGTCAGTCTTCTTGTACTTAAGTCGCCATTGTGCCTTTTGTATTTAATTGCGATGCAATTTCTGTGTTTCATCGTCAATAAGAAGGTCCAAGGGATACAGTAAACCTGAAATGAACCATCGGAATCTATAACTAGTGTCACAGGTATGGTTCAAAACATAGACAGTAGGAAAAGTCAGTCTACACGTACTTAAGTCGGCATTGTGCCTTTTGTATTTAATTCTGATGCAATGTCTGTGTTTCATCGTCAATAAGGAGGTCAGAGGGATACAGTAAACCTGAAGTGAAGTATCGGAATCTATAACTAGTGTCACAGGAATGGTTCAAAACATAGAGAGATGGAAGAGTCAGTCTTCTTGTACTTAAGTCGGCATTGTGCTTTTTGTATTTCATTCCGATGCAATTTCTGTGTTTCATCGTCAATAAGAAGGTCAGAGGGATACAGTAAACCTGAAGTGAAGCATCGGAATCTATAACTATATCACAGGAATGGTTCAAAACATAGTCAGGTAGAAGAGTCAGTCTTCATGTACTTAAGTCGGCATTGTGCGTTTTGTATTTCATTCCGATGCAATTTCTGTGTTTCATCGTCCATAAGAAGGCCCGAGGAATTCAGTAAACCTCAAGTGAAACATCGGAATGAAAAACTAGTGTCACAGGAATGGTTCAAAACATAGAGAGTAAGAAGAGTCAGTGTTCTTGCACTTAAGTCAACATTGTGCTTTTCTATTTAATTCCGATGCAATTTCTGTGTTTCATCGTCAATAAGAAGGTCCAAGGTATACAGTAAACCTGGAGTGTAGCATCGGAATCTATAACTAGTGTCACAGTTATGGTTCAAAACATAGTCAGTAAGAAGAGTCATTCTTCTTCTACTTAAGTCGGCATTGTGCCTTTTGTATTTAATTCCGATGCAATTTCTGTGTTTCATCGTCAATTAGAAGGTCAGTGGGATACAGTAAACCTGAAGTGAAGCATCGGAATCTATAACTACTGTCACAGGAATGGTTCAAAACATAGTCAGTAAGAAGAGTCAGTCTTCTTGTACTTAAGTCGGCATTGTGCCTTTTGTATTTAATTCCGATGCAATTTCTGTGTTTCATAGTCAATAAGAAGGTCCAAGGGATACAGTAAACTTGAAATGAACCATCGGAATCTATAACTAGTGTCACAGGAATAGTTCAAAACATAGACAGTAGGAAAAACCAGTCTACACGTACTTAAGTCGGCATTGTGCCTTTTGTATTTAATTCCGATGCAATGTCTGTGTTTCATCGTCAATAAGGAGGTCAGAGGGATACAGTAAACCTGAAGTGAAGTATCGGAATCTATAACTAGTGTCACAGGAATGGTTCAAAACATAGACAGTAGGAAGAGTCAGTCTTCATGTACTTAAGTCGGTATTGTGCCTTTTCTATTTAATTCCGATGAAATTTCTGTGTTTCATCGTCAATAAGAAGGTCAGATGGATACAGTAAAACTGAAGCGAAGCATCGGAATCCATAACTAGTGTCACAGGAATGGTTCAAAACATAGAGAGATGGAAGAGTCAGTCTTCTTGTACTTAAGTCGGCATTGTGTTTTTTGTATTTCATTCCGATGCAATTTCTGTGTTTCATCGTCAATAAGAAGGTTAGAGGGATACAGTAAACCTGAAGTGAAGCATCGGAATCTATAACTAGTGTCACAGGAATGGTTCAAAACATAGACAGTAAGATGAGTCACACTTCTTATACTTAAGTCGGCATTGTGCTTTTTTTATTTAATTCCGATGCAATTTCTGTGTTTAATCGTCAATAAGAAGGTCCAAGGGATACAGTAAACCTAGAGTCGGAATCTATAACTAGTGTCACAGGAATGGTTCAAATCATAGTCAGCAAGAAGAGTCAGTCGCCTTGTACTTAAATCGGCATTGTGCTTTTGTATTTAATTCCGATGCAATTTCTGTGTTTCGTCGTCAATAATAAGGTCAGAGGGATACAGTAAACCTGAAGTGAAGCATCGGATCTATAACTAGTGTCACAGGAATGGTTCAAAACATAGTCAGTAAGAAGAGTCAGTCTTCTTGTACTTAAGTCGGCATTGTGCCTTTTGTATTTAATTCCGATGCAATTTCTGTGTTTCATAGTCAGTAAGAAGGTCCAAGGGATACAGTAAACCTGAAATGAACCATCGGAATCTATAACTAGTGTCACAGGAATGGTTCAAAACATAGACAGTAGGAAAAACTAGTCTACACGTACTTAAGTCGGCATTGTGTCTTTTGTATTTAATTCCGATGCAATTTCTGTGTTTCATAGTCAATAAGAATGTCCAAGGGATACAGTAAACCTGAAATGAACCATCGGAATCTATAACTAGTGTCACAGGAATGGTTGAAAACATAGACAGTAGGAAAAACCAGTCTACACGTACTTAAGTCGGCATTGTGCCTTTTGTATTTAATTCCGATGCAATGTCTGTGTTTCATCGTCAATAAGGAGGTCAGAGGGATACAGTAAACCTGAAGTGAAGTATCTGAATCTATAACTAGTGTCACAGGAATGGTTCAAAACATAGACAGTAGGAAGAGTCAGTCTTCATGTACTTAAGTCGGTAATTTGCCTTTTCTATTTAATTCCGATGAAATTTCTGTGTTTCATCGTCAATAAGGAGGTCAGATGGATACAGTAAAACTGAAGCGAAGCATTGGAATCTATAACTAGTGTCACAGGAATGGTTCAAAGCATAGAGAGATGGAAGAGTCAGTCTTCTTGTACTTAAGTCGGCATTGTGCTTTTTGTATTTCATTCCGTTTCAATTTCTGTGTTTCATCGTCCATACGATGGTCCGAGGGATACAGTAAACCTCAAGTAATGCATCGGAATAAAAAACTAGTGTCACAGGAATGGTTCAAAACATAGAGAGTAAGAAGAGTCAGTGTTCTTGTACTTAAGTCGGCAATTTGCTTTTGTATTTAATTCCAATGCAATTTCTGTGTTTCATCGTCAATACGAAGGTCCAAGGTATACAGTAAACCTCGAGTGAAGCATCAGAATCTATAACTAGTGTCACAGGAATGGTTCCAAACATAGACAGTAAGATGAGTCAGTCTTCTTGTACTTACGTCGCCATTGTGCCTTTTGTATTTAATTCCGATGCAATTTCTGTGTTTCATCGTCAATAAGAAGGTCCAAGGGAGACAGTAAACCTTAAATGAACCATCGGAATCTATAACTAGTGTCACAGGAATGGTTCAAAACATAGACAGTAGGAAAAGTCAGTCTACACGTACTTAAGTCGGCATTGTGCCTTTTGTATTTAATTCTGATGCAAAGTCAATAAGAAGGTCAGAGGGATACAGTAAACCTGAAGTGAAGCATCGGAATCTATAACTAGTGTCACAGGAATGGATCAAATCATAGACAGTAGGAAGAGTCAGTCTTCTTGTACTTAAGTCGGTGTTGTGCCTTTTCAATTTAATTCCGATGAAATTTCTGTGTTTCATCGTCAATAAGAAGGTCAGATGGATAAAGTAAAACTGAAGTGAAGCATCGGAATCTATAACTAGTGTCACAGGAATGGTTCAAAACATAGAGAGATGGAAGAGTCAGTCTTCTTGTACTTAAGTCGGCATTGTGCCTTTTGTATTTTAATTCTGATGCAAAGTCTGTGTTTCATCGTCAATAAGAAGGTCAGAGGGATACAGTAAACCTGAAGTGAAGCATCGGAATCTATAACTAGTGTCACAGGAATGGTTCAAAACATAGTCAGTAAGAAGAGTCAGTCTTCTTGTACTTAAGTCGGCATTGTGCCTTTTGTATTTAATTCCGATGCAATTTCTGTGTTTCATAGTCAATAAGAAGGTCCAAGGGATACAGTAAACCTGAAATAAACCATCGGAATCTATAACTAGTGTCACAGGAAGGGTCAAAACATAGACAGTAGGAAAAACCAGTCTACACGTACTTAAGTCGGCATTGTGCCTTTTGTATTTAATTCTGATGCAAAGTCAATAAGAAGGTCAGAGGGATACAGTAAACCTGAAGTGAAGCATCGGAATCCATAACTAGTGTCACCGGAATGGATCAAATCATAGACAGTAGGAAGAGTCAGTCTTCTTGTACTTAAGTCGGTATTGTGCCTTTTCAATTTAATTCCGATGAAATTTCTGTGTTTCATCGTCAATAAGAAGGTCAGATGGATACAGTAAAACTGAAGCGAAGCATCGGAATCCATAACTAGTGTCACAGGAATGGTTCAAAACATAGAGAGACGGAAGAGTCAGTCTTCTTGTACTTAAGTCGGCATTGTGCTTTTTGTATTTCATTCCGATGCAATTTCTGTGTTTCATCGTCCATAAGATGGTCCGAGGGATACAGTAAACCTCAAGTGATGCATCGGAATAAAAAACTAGTGGCACAGGAATGGTTCAAACATAGAGAGTAGGAAGAGTCAGTGTACTTGTACTTATGACGGCATTGTGCCTTTTGTATTTCATTCCGATGCAATTTCAGTGTTTCATCGTCCATAAGAGGGTCCGAGGAATACAGTAAACCTCAAGTGAAGCATCGGAATAAAAAACTAGTGTCACAGGAATGGTTCAAAACATAGAGAGTAAGAAGAGTCAGTGTTCTTGTACTTAAGTCGGCATTGTGCCTTTTGTATTAAATTCCGATGCAATTTCGGTGTTTCATCGTCAATAAGAAGGTCCAAGGGATACAGTAAACCTGAAATGAACCATCGGAATCTACAACTAGTGTCACAGGAATGGTTCAAAACATAGACAGTAGGAAAAGTCAGTCTACACGTACATAAGTCGGCATTGTGCCTTTTGTATTTAATTCTGTTGCAAAGTCTGTGTTTCATCGTCAATAAGAAGGTCAGAGGGATACAGTAAACCTGAAGTGAAGCATCGGAATCTATAACGAGTGTCACAGGAATGGATCAAATCATAGACAGTAGGATGAGTCAGTCTTCTTGTACTTAAGTCGGTATTGTGCCTTTTCAATTTAATTCCGATGAAATTTCTGTGTTTCATCGTCAATAAGAAGGTCAAAGGGATACAGTAAACCTGAAGTGAAGCATCGGAATCTATAACTATATCACAGGAAAGGTTCAAAACATAGTCAGTAAGTAGAGTAAGTCTTCTTGTACTTAAGACGGCATTGTGCCTTTTGTATTTAATTCCGATGCAATTTCTGTGCTTCATCGTCAATAAGAAGGTCCAAGGGATACAGTAAACCTGAAATGAACCATCGGAATCTATAACTAGAGTCACAGGAATGGTTCAAAACATAGACAGTAGTAAAAGTTAGTCTACACGTACTTAAGTCGGCATTGTGCCATTTGTATTTAATTCCGATGCAATTTCTGAGTTTCATCGTAAATAAGAAGGTCCAAGGGATACAGTAAACGTAGAGTGAAGCATCGGAATCTATAACTAGTGTTACAGGAATGGTTCAAAACATAGTCAGTAAGAGGAGTCAGTCTTCTTGTACTTAAATCGGCATTGTGCCTTTTGTATTTAATTCCGATGCAATTTCTGTGTTTCATCGTCAATAATAAGGTCGGAGGGATACAGTAAACCTGAAGTGAAGCATCGGAATCTATAACTAGTGTCACAGGAATGGTTAAAATCATAGTCAGTAAGAAGTGTCAGTCTTCTTGTACTTAAGTCGGCATTGTGCCTTTTGTAGTTAATTCCAATGCAATATCTGTGTTTCATCGCCAATAAGAATTTCCAAGAGATACAGTAAACCTGAAATGAACCATCGGAATCTATAACTAGTGTCACAGGATTGGTTCACATTATAGACAGTAGGAAAAGTCAGTCTACACGTACTTAAGTCGACATTGTGCCTTCTGTATTTGATTCCGATGCAATCTCTGTGTTTCAAAGTCACTAAGAAGGTCAGAGGGATACAGTAAACCTGAAGTGAAGCATCGGAATCTATAACTAGTGTCACAGGAATGGTTCAAAGCATAGTCAGTAAGAAGAGTCAGTCTTCTTGTCCTTAAGTCGGCACTGTGCCTTTTGTATTTAATTCCGATGCTATTTGTGTGTTTCATCGTCAATAAGAAGGTCCAAGGGATACAGTAAACCTGAAGTGAAGCATCGGAATGTATAACTAGTGTCACAGGAATGGTTCAAAGCATAGTCAGTAGGAAAAGTCAGTCTTCTTGTACTTAAGTCGGCAGTGTGCCTTCTGTATTTAATTCCGGTGCAATTTCTGTGTTTCATCGTCAATAAGAAGGTCCAAGGGATACAGTGAACCTGGAGTGAAGCATCGGAATCTATAACTAGTGTCACAGGGATGGTTCAAAACATAGAGAGTAAGAAGAGTCAGTCTTCTTGCACTTAAGTCGGCATTGTGCTTTTCTATTTAATTCCGATGCAATTTCTGTGTTTCATCGTCAATAAGAAGGTCCAAGGTATACAGTAAACCTGGAGTGTAGCATCGGAATCTATAACTAGTGTCACAGGAATGGTTCAAAACATAGACAGTAAGATGAGTCAGTCTTTTTGTACTTAAGTCGGCATTGAGCCTTTTGTATTTAATTCCGATGCAATTTCTGTGTTTCATCTTCAATAAGGTGGTCAGAGGGATACAGTAAACCTGAAGTGAAGCATCGGAATCTATAACTAGTGTCGCAGGAATGGTTCAAAACACAGTCAGTAAGAAGAGTCATTCTTCTTGTACTTAAGTCGGCATTGTCCCTTTTGTATTTAATTCCGATGCAATTTGTGTGTTTCATCGTCAATAAGAAGGTCAGAGGGAAACAGTAAACCTCAAGTGAAGCATCGGAATCTATAACTAGTGTCACAGGAATGGTTCAAAACATAGTCTGTAAGAAGAGTCAGTCTTCTTGTACTTAAGTCGGCAGTGTGCCTTCTGTATTTAATTCTGGTGCAATTTCTGTGTTTCATCGTCAATAAGAAGGTTCAAGGGATACAGTGAACCTGGAGTGAAGCATCGGAATCTATAACTAGTGTCACAGGGATGGTTCAACTCATAGACAGTAAGAAGAGTAAGTCTTCTTGTACTTAAGTCGGCATTGTGCCTTTTGTATTTAATTCTGATGCAATTTCTGTGTTTCATCGTCAATAAAAAGGTCCAAGGGATACAGTAAAATAGAAATGAAGCATCGAAATCTATAACTAGTTTCACAGAAATGGTTCAAAACATAGACAGTAAGCAGAGTCAGTCTTCTTGTACTTAAGTCGGCATTGTGCCTTTGTATTAAATTCCGATGCAATGTCTGTGTTTCATCGTCAATAAGAAGGTCCAAGGGATACAGTGAACCTGAAGTGATGCATCGGAATCTATAACTAGTGTCAGAGGAATGGTTCAAAACATAGACAGTAGGAAAAACCAGTCTACACGTACTTAAGTCGGCATTGTGCCTTTTGTATTTAATTCCGATGCAATTTCTGTGTTTCATCGTCAATAAGAAGGTCAGATGGATACAGTAAAACTGAAGTGAAGCATCGGAATCTATAACTAGTTTCACAGGAATGGTTCAAAACATAGAGAGATGGAAGAGTCAGTCTTCTTGTACTTAAGTCGGCATTGTGCTTTTTGTATTTCATTCCGATGCAATTTCTGTGTTTCATTGTCAATAAGATGGTCAGAGGGATACAGTAAACCTGAAGTGAAGCATCGAAATCTATAACTATATCACAGGAATGGTTCAAAACATAGTCAGGTAGAAGAGTCAGTCTTCATGTACTTAAGTCGGCATTGTGCCTTTTGTATTTCATTCCGATGCAATTTCTGTGTTTCATCGTCCATAAGAAGGTCCGAGGAATACAGTAAACCTCAAGTGAAACATCGGAACAAAAAACTAGTGTCACAGGAATGGTTCAAAACATAGAGAGTAAGAAGAGTCAGGCTTCTTGCACTTAAGTCGGCATTGTGCTTTTCTATTTAATTCCGATGCAATTTCTGTGTTTCATCGTCAATAAGAAGGTCCAAGGTATACAGTAAACCTGGAGTGTAGCATCGGAATCTTTAACTAGTGTCACAGGAATGGTTCAAAACATAGACAGTAAGATGAGTCAGTCTTTTTTACTTAAGTCGGCATTGTGCCTTTTGTATTTAATTCCGATGCAATTTCTGTGTTTCATCTTCAATAAGGTGGTCAGAGGGATACAGTAAACCTGAAGTGAAGCATCGGAATCTATAACTAGTGTCACAGGAATGGTTCAAAACATAGTCAGTAAAAAGAGTCATTCTTCTTGTACTTAAGTCGGCATTGTGCCTTTTGTATTTAATTCCGATGCAATTTCTGTGTTTCATAGTCAATAAGAAGGTTCAAGGGATACAGTAAACCTGAAATGAACCATCGGAATCTATAACTAGTGTCACTGGAATGCTTCAAAACATAGACAGTAGGAAAAACCAGTCTACACGTACTTAAGTCGGCATTGTGCCTTTTGTATTTAATTCCGATGCAATGTCTGTGTTTCATCGTCAATAAGGAGGTCAGAGGGATACAGTAAACCTGAAGTGAAGTATCGGAATCTATAACTAGTGTCACAGGAATGGTTCAAAACATAGACAGTAGGAAGAGTCAGTCTTCATGTACTTAAGTCGGTATTGTGCCTTTTCTATTTAATTCCGATGAAATTTCTGTGTTTCATCGTCAATAAGAAGGTCATATGGATACAGTAAAACTGAAGCGAAGCATCGGAATCCATAACTAGTGTCACAGGAATGGTTCAAAACATAGAGAGATGGGAGAGTCAGTCTTCTTGTACTTAAGTCGGCATTGTGCTTTTTGTATTTCATTCCGAAGCAATTTCTGTGTTTCATCGTCAATAAGAAGGTCAGAGGGATACAGTAAACCTGAAGTGAAGCATCGGAATCTATAACTATATCACAGGAATGGTTCAAAACATAGTCAGTAAGTAGAGTCAGTCTTCTTGTACTTAAGACGGCATTGTGCCTTTTGTATTTAATTCCGATGCAATTTCTGTTCTTCATCGTCAATAAGAAGGTCCAAGGGATACAGTAAACCCGAAATGAACCATCGGAATCTATTACTAGTGTCACAGGAATGGTTCAAAACATAGACAGTAGTAAATGTCAGTCTACACGTACTTAAGTCGGCATTGTGCCATTTGTATTTAATTCCGATGCAAATTCTGAGTTTCATCGTCAATAAGAAGGTCAGAGGGATACAGTAAACCTGAAGTGAAGCATCGGAATCTATAACTAGTGTCACAGCAATGGTTTTAAATTATAGTCAGTAAGATGAGTCAGTCTTCTTGTACTTAAGTCGGCATTGTGCTTTTTTTATTTAATTCCGATGAAATTTCGGTGTTTAATCGTCAATAAGAAGGTCCAAGGGATACAGTAAACGTAGAGTGATGCATCGGAAGCTATAACTAGCGTTACAGGAATGGTTCAAAACATAGTCAGTAAGAAGAGTCAGTCTTCCTGTACTTAAATCGGCATTGTGCATTTTGTATTTAATTCCGATGCAATTTCTGTGTTTCATCGTCAATAATAAGGTCGGAGGGATACAGTAAACCTGAAGTGAAGCATCGGAATCTATAACTATTGTCACAGGAATGGTTAAAATCATAGTCAGTAAGAAGTGTCGAACTTCATGTACTTAAGTCGGCATTGTGCCTTTTGTAGTTAATTCCAATGCAATTTCTGTGTTTCATCGCCAATAAGAAGGTCCAAGAGATACAGTAAACCTGAAATGAACCATCGGAATCTATAACTAGTGTCACAGGATTGATTCAAATTATAGACAGTAGGAAAAGTCAGTCTACACGTACTTAAGTCGGTATTGTGCCTTTTCTATTTAATTCCGTTGAAATTTCTGTGTTTCATCGTCAATAAGAAGGTCAGACGGATACAGTAAAACTGAAGCGAAGCATCGGAATCTATAACTAGTGTCACAGGAATGGTTCAAAACATAGAGAGATGGAAGGTTCAGTCTTCTTGTACTTAAGTCGGCATTGTGCTTTTTGTATTTCATTCCGATGCAATTTCTGTGTTTCATCGTCCATAAGAAGGTCCGAGGGATACAGTAAACCTCAAGTGATGCATCGGAATAAAAAACTAGTGTCACAAGAATGATTCAAAACATAGAGAGTAGGAAGAGTCAGTCTTCTTGCACTTAAGTCGGCATTGTGCCTTTTGTATTTCATTCCGATGCAATTTCTGTGTTTCATCGTCCATAAGAAGGTCTGAGGGATACAGTAAACCTCAAGTGAAGCATCGGAATAAAAAACTAGTGTCACAGGAATGGTTCAAAATATAGAGAGTAAGAAGAGTCAGTCTTCTTGTACTCAAGTCGGCATTGTGCCTTTTGTATTTAATTCCGATGCAATTTGTGTGTTTCATCGTCAATAAGAAGGTCAGAGGGAAACAGTAAACCTGAAGTGAAGCATCGTAATCTATAACTAGTGTCACATGAATGGTTCAAAACATAGACAGTAAGAAGAGTCAGTCTTCGTGTACTTAAGTCGGTATTGTGCCTTTTGTATTTAATTTCGATGCAATTTGTGTGTCTCATCGTCAATAAGAAGGTCAGAGGGATACAGTAAACCAGAAGTGAAGCATCGGAATCTATAACTAGTGTCACATGAATGGTTCAAAACATAGACTGTAAGAAGAGTCAGTCTTCTTGTAATTAATTCGGCATTGTGCCTTTTATGTTTAATTCAGATGCAATTTCTGTGTTTCATCGTCAATAAGAAGGTCAGAGGGATACAGTAAACCTCAAGTGAAGCATCGGAATCTATAACTAGTGTCACAGGAATGGTTCAAAGCATAGTCAGTAGGAAAAGTCAGTATTCTTGTACTTAAGTCGGCAGTGTTCCTTCTGTATTTAATTCCGATGCAATGTCTGTGTTTCATCGTCAATAAGAAGGTCCAAGGGATACAGTGAACCTGGAGTGAAGCATCGGAATCTATAACTAGTGTCACAGGGATGGTTCAAATCATAGACAGTAAGAAGAGTCAGTCTTCTTGAACTTAAGTCGGCATTGTGCCTTTTGTATTTAATTCTGATGCAATTTCTGTGTTTCATCGTCAATAAGAAGGTCCAAGGGATACAGTAAACCAGAAATGAAGCATCGAAATCTATAACTAGTTTCACAGAAATGGTTCAAAACATAGACAGTAAGCAGAGTCAGTCTTCTTGTACTTAAGTCGGCATTGTGCCTTTGTATTAAATTCCGATGCAATGTCTGTGTTTCATCGTCAATAAGAAGGTCCAAGGGATACAGTGAACCTGAAGTGAAGCATCGGAATCTATAACTAGTGTCACAGGAATGGTTCAAAGCATAGTCAGTAAGAAGAGCCAGTCTTCTTGTACTTAAGTCGGCATTGTGCCTATTGCATTTAATTCCGATGCAATCTCTGTGTTTCATCGTCAATAAGAAGGTCCAAGGGATACAGTAAACCTGGAGTGAAGCATCGGAATCTGTAACTAGTGTCACAGGAATGGTTCAAATCATAGACAGTAAGAAGAGACAGTCTTCTTGTACTTAAGTCGGCATTTTGCCTTTTTTATTTAATTCCGATGCAATTTCCGTGTTTCATCGTCAATAAGACGGTCCAAGGGATATAGTAAACCTAGAGTGAAGCATCGGAATCTATAACTAGTGTCACAGGAATGGTTCAAAACATAGACAGTAAGAAGAGTCAGTCTTCTTTTACTTAATTCGGCAATGTACCTTTTGTATTTAATTCCGACGCAATTTCTGTGTTTCATCGTCAATAAGAACGTCAGAGGGATACAGTAAGTCTGAAGTGAAGCATCGAAATCTATAACTAGTGTCAAAGGAATGGTTCAAAACATAGACAGTAAGAAGAGTTAGTCTTCTTGTTCTTAAGTCGGCATTGTGCCTTTTGTATTTATTTCCGATGTAATTTCTGTGTTTTATCGTCAATAAGAAGGTCAGAGGGATTCAGTAAACCTAGAGTGAAGCATCGGAATATATAACTAGTGTCACAGGAATGGTTCGAAGCATAGTCAGTAAGAAGAGTCAGTCTTCTTGTACTTAAGTCGGCATTGTGCCTTTTGTATTAAATTCCGATGCAATTTCTGTGTTTCATCGCCAATAAGAAGGTCCAAGGGATACAGTAAACCTGGAGTGAAGCATCGGAATCTATAACTAGTGTCACAGGAATGGTTCAACGCATAGACAGTAAGAAGAGTCAGTCTTCTTGTACTTAATTCAGCACTGTGCCTTTTGGATTTAATTCCGATGCAATTTCTGTGTTTCATCGTCAATAAGAAGGTCAGTGGGATACAGAAAACCTGAAGTGAAGCATCGGAATCTATAACTAGTGTCACAGGAATGGTTCAAAACATAGTCAGTAAGAAGAGTCAGTCTTCTTGTTCTTAAGTCGGCATTGTGCCTTTTGTATTTAATTCCGATGCAATTTCTGTGTTTCATCGTCAATAAGAAGGTCCAAGGGATACAGTAAACATGAAGTGAAGCATCGAAATCTATAACTAGTGTCACAGGAATGGTTCAAATCATAGACAGAAGAAGAGTCAGTCTTCTTGTACTTAAGTCGCCATTGTGCCTTTTGTATTAAATTCCGATGCAATTTCTGTGTTTCATCGTCAATAAGAAGGTCCAAGGGATACAGTAAACCTGAAATGAACCATCGGAATCTATAACTAGCGTCACAGGAATGGTTCAAAACATAGACAGTAGGTAAAGTCAGTCTACACGTACTTAAGTCGGCATTGTGCCTTTTGTATTTAATTCTGATGCAAAGTCTGTGTTTCATTGTCAAGAAGAAGGTCAGAGGGATACAGTAAACCTGAAGTGAAGCATTGGAATCTATAACTAGTGTCACAGGAATGGATCAAATCATAGACAGTAGGAAGAGTCAGTCTTCTTGTACTTAAGTCGGTATTGTGCCTTTTCAATTTAATTCCGATGAAATTTCTGTGTTTCATCGTCAATAAGAAGGTCAGATGGATACAGTAAAACTGAAGTGAAGCATCGGAATCTATAACTAGTGTCACAGGAATGGTTCAAAACATGGAGAGATGGAAGAGTCAGTCTTCTTGTACTTAAGTCGGCATTGTGCTTTTTGTATTTCATTCCGATGCAATATCTGTGTTTCATCGTCAATAAGAAGCTCAGAGGGATACAGTAAACCTGAAGTGAAGCATCGGAATCTATAACTAGTGTCACAGGAATGGTTAAAATCATAGTCAGTAAGAAGTGTCAGTGTTCTTGTACTTAAGTCGGCATTGTGCCTTTTGTATTTAATTCCGATGCAATTTCTGTGTTTCATCGCCAATAAGAAGGTCCAAGAGATACAGTAAACCTGAATGAACCATCGGAATCTATAACTACTGTCACAGGATTGGTTCAAAACATAGACAGTAGGAAAAGTCAGTCTACACGTACTTAAGTCGGCATTGTGCCTTTTGTATTTGATTCCGATGCAATTTCTGTGTTTCATCGTCACTAAGAAGGTCAGAGAGATACAGTAAACCTGAAGTGAAGCATCGAAATCTATAACTAGTGTCACAGGAATGGTTCAAAGCATAGTCAGTAAGAAGAGTCAGTCTTCTTGCCCTTAAGTCGGCATTGTGCCTTTTGTATTTAATTCCGATGCTATTTGTGTGTTTCATCGTCAATAAGAAGGTCCAAGGGATACAGTAAACCTGAAGTGAAGCGTCGGAATGTATAACTAGTGTCACAGGAATGGTTGAAAACATAGACAGTAGGAAGCGTCAGTCGTCTTGTACTTAAGTCGGTATTGTGCCTTTTCTATTTAATTCCGATGAAATTTCTGTGTTTAATCGTCAATAAGAAGGTCAGATGGATACAGTAAAACTGAAGTGAAGCATCGGAATCTATAACTAGTGTCACAGGAATGGTTCAAACATAGAGAGATGGAAGGTTCAGTCTTCTTGTACTTAAGTCGGCATTGTGCTTTTTGTATTTCATTCCGATGCAATTTCTGTGTTTCATCGTCCATAAGAAGGTCCGAGGGATACAGTAAACCTCAAGGGAAGCATCGGAATAAAAAACTAGTGTCACAGGAATGGTTCAAAATATAGAGAGTAAGAAGAGTCAGTCTTCTTGTACTCAAGTCGGCATTGTGCCTTTTGTATTTAATTCCGATGCAATTTGTGTGTTTCATCGGCAATAAGAAGGTCAGAGGGAAACAGTAAACCTGAAGTGAAGCATCGTAATCTGTAACTAGTGTCACATGAACGGTTCAAAACATAGACAGTAAGAAGAGTCAGTCTTCGTGTACTTAAGTCGGCATTGTGCCTTTCGTATTTAAATTTGATGCAATTTGTGTGTCTCATCGTCAATAAGAAGGTCAGAGGGATACAGTAAACCAGAAGTGAAGCATCGTAATCTATAACTAGTGTCACATGAATGGTTCAAAAAATAGACTGTAAGAAGAGTCAGTCTTCTTGTAATTAATTCGGCATTGTGCCTTTTATGTTTAATTCCGATGCAATTTCTGTGTTTCATCGTCAATAAGAAGGTCAGAGGGATACAGTAAACATCAAGTGAAGCATCGGAATCTATAACTAGTGTCACATGAATGGTTGAAAACATAGTCAGTAAGAAGAGTCAGTCTTCTTGTACTTAAGTCGGCAGTGTGCTTTTGTATATAAATCCGATGCAATTTCTGTGTTTCATCGTCAATAAGGAGGTCCAAGGGATACAGTAAACCTAGAGTGAAGCATCGGAATCTATAACTAGTGTCACATGAATGGTTCAAAACATAGTCAGTAAGAAGAGTCAGTCTTCCTGTACTTAAATCGGCATTGTGCATTTTGTATTTAATTCCGATGCAATTTCTGTGTTTCATCGTGAATAATAAGGTCGGAGGGATACAGTAAACCTGAAGTGAAGCATCGGAATCTATAACTATTGTCACAGGAATGGTTAAAATCATAGTCAGTAAGAAGTGTCGAACTTCTTGTACTTAAGTCGGCATTGTGCCTTTTGTAGTTAATTCCAATGCAATTTCTGTGTTTCATCGCTAATAAGAAGGTCCAAGAGATACAGTAAACCTGAAATGAACCATCGGAATCTATAACTAGTGTCACAGGATTGATTCAAATTATAGACAGTAGGAAAAGTCAGTCTACACGTACTTAAGTCGGCATTGTGCCTTTTGTATTTGATTCCGATGCAATTTCTGTGTTTCAAAGTCACTAAGAAGGTCAGAGGGATACAATAAACCTGTAGTGAAGCATCGGAATCTATAACTAGTGTCACAGGAATGGTTCAAAGCATAGTCAGTAAGAAGAGTCAGCCTTCTTGTCCTTAAGTCGGCATTGTGCCTTTTGTATTTAATTCCGATGCTTTTTGTGTGTTTCATCGTCAATAAGAAGGTCCAAGGGATACAGTAAACCTGAAGTGAAGCATCGGAATGTATAACTAGTGTCACAGGAATGGTTCAAAGCATAGACAGTGGGAAGCGTCAGTCATCTTGTACTTAAGTCGGTATTGTGCCTTTTCTATTTAATTCCGATGAAATTTCTGTGTTTCATCGTCAATAAGAAGGTCAGACGGACACAGTAAAACTGAAGCGAAGCATCGGAATCTGTAACTAGTGTCACAGGAATGGTTCAAAACATTGAGAGATGGAAGGTTCAGTCTTCTTGTACTTAAGTCGGCATTGTGCTTTTTGTATTTCATTCCGATGCAATTTCTGTGTTTCATCGTCCATAAGAAGGTCCGAGGGATACAGTAAACCTCAAGTGATGCATCGGAATAAAAAACTAGTGTCACAGGAATGATTCAAACATAGAGAGTAGGAAGAGTCAGTCTTCTTGCACTTAAGTCGGCATTGTGCCTTTTGTATTTCATTCCGATGCAATTTCTGTGTTTCATCGTCCATAAGAAGGTCTGAGGGATACAGTAAACCTCAAGTGAAGCATCGGAATAAAAAACTAGTGTCACAGGAATGGTTCAAAATATAGAGAGTAAGAAGAGTAAGTCTTCTTGTACTCAAGTCGGCATTGTGCCTTTTGTATTTAATTCCCATGCAATTTGTGTGTTTCATCGTCAATAAGAAGGTCAGAGGGAAACAGTAAACCTGAAGTGAAGCATCGTAATCTATAACTAGTGTCACATGAATGGTTCAAAACATAGACAGTAGGAGAAGTCAGTATTCTTGTACTTAAGTCGGCAGTGTGCCTTCTGTATTTATTTCCGATGCAATTTCTGTGTTTCATCGTCAATAAGAAGGTCCAAGGGATACAGTGAACCCGGAGTGAAGCATCGGAATCTATAACTAGTGTCACAGGGATGGTTCAAACCATAGACAGTAAGAAGAGTCAGTCTTCTTGTACTTAAGTCGGCATTGTGCCTTTTGTATTTAATTCCGATGCAATTTCTGTGTTTCATCGTCAATAAGAAGGTCCAAGGGATACAGTGAACCCGGAGTGAAGCATCGGAATCTATAACTAGTGTCACAGGGATGGTTCAAATCATAGACAGTAAGAAGAGTCAGTCTTCTTGTACTTAAGTCGGCATTGTGCCTTTTGTATTTAATTCTGATGCAATTTCTGTGTTTCATCGTCAATAAGAAGGTCCAAGGGATACAGTAAACCAGAAATGAAGCATCGAAATCTATAACTAGTTTCACAGAAATGGTTCAAAACATAGACAGTAAGCAGAGTCAGTCTTCTTGTACTTAAGTCGGCATTGTGCCTTTGTATTAAATTCCGATGCAATGTCTGTGTTTCATCGTCAATAAGAAGGTCCAAGGGATACAGTGAACCTGAAGTGAAGCATCGGAATCTATAACTAGTGTCACAGGAATGGTTCAAAGCATAGTCAGTAAGAAGAGCCAGTCTTCTTGTACTTAAGTCGGCATTGTGCCTTTTGTATTTAATTCCGATGCAATCTCTGTGTTTCATCGTCAATAAGAAGGTCCAAGGGATACAGTAAACCTGGAGTGAAGCATCGGAATCTGTAACTAGTGTCACAGGAATGGTTCAAATCATAGACAGTAAGAAGAGTCAGTCTTCTTGTACTTAAGTCGGCATTTTGATTTTTTTATTTAATTCCGATGCAATTTCTGTGTTTCATCGTCAATAAGACGGTCCAAGGGATATAGTAAACCTAGAGTGAAGCATCGGAATCTATAACTAGTGTCACAGGAATGGTTCAAAACATAGACAGTAAGAAGAGTCAGTCTTCTTTTACTTAATTCGGCAATGTACCTTTTGTATTTAATTCCGACGCAATTTCTGTGTTTCATCGTCAATAAGAACGTCAGAGGGATACAGTAAATCTGAAGGGAAGCATCGAAATCTATAACTAGTGTCACAGGAATGGTTCAAAACATAGACAGTAAGAAGAGTTAGTCTTCTTGTTCTTAAGTCGGCATAGTGCCTTTTGTATTTATTTCCGATGTAATTTCTGTGTTTTATCGTCAATAAGAAGGTCAGAGGGATACAGTAAACCTAGAGTGAAGCATCGGAATATATAACTAGTGTCACAGGAATGGTTCGAAGCATAGTCAGTAAGAAGAGTCAGTCTTCTTGTACTTAAGTCGGCATTGTGCCTTTTGTATTAAATTCCGATGCAATTTCTGTGTTTCATCGCCAATAAGACGGTCAGTGGGATACAGTAAACCTGGAGTGAAGCATCGGAATCTATAACTAGTGTCACAGGAATGGTTCAACGCATAGACAGTAAGAAGAGTCAGTCTTCTTGTACTTAATTCAGCACTGTGCCTTTTGGATTTAATTCCGATGCAATTTCTGTGTTTCATCGTCAATAAGAAGGTCAGTGGGATACAGAAAACCTGAAGTGAAGCATCGGAATCTATAACTAGTGTCACAGGAATGGTTCAAAACATAGTCAGTAAGAAGAGTCAGTCTTCTTGTTCTTAAGTCGGCATTGTGCCTTTTGTATTTAATTCCGATGCAATTTCTGTGTTTCATCGTCAATAAGAAGGTCCAAGGGATACAGTAAACCTGAAGTGAAGCATCGAAATCTATAACTAGTGTCACAGGAATGGTTCAAATCATAGACAGAAGAAGAGTCAGTCTTCTTGTACCTAAGTCGCCATTGTGCCTTTTGTATTGAATTCCGATGCAATTTCTGTGTTTCATCGTCAATAAGAAGGTCCAAGGGATACAGTAAACCTGAAACGAACCATCGGAATCTATAACTAGTGTCACAGGAATGGTTCAAAACATAGACAGTAGGTAAAGTCAGTCTACACGTACTTAAGTCGGCATTGTGCCTTTTGTATTTAATTCTGATGCAAAGTCTGTGTTTCATCGTCAAGAAGAAGGTCAGAGGGAAACAGTAAACCTGAAGTGAAGCATTGGAATCTATAACTAGTGTCACAGGAATGGATCAAATCATAGACAGTAGGAAGAGTCAGTCTTCTTGTACTTAAGTCGGCATTGTGCTTTTTGTATTTCATTCCGATGCAATATCTGTGTTTCATCGTCAATAAGAAGCTCAGAGGGATACAGTAAACCTGAAGTGAAGCATCGGAATCTATAACTAGTGTCACAGGAATGGTTAAAATCATAGTCAGTAAGAAGTGTCAGTGTTCTTGTACTTAAGTCGGCATTGTGCCTTTTGTATTTAATTCCGATGCAATTTCTGTGTTTCATCGCCAATAAGAAGGTCCAAGAGATACAGTAAACCTGAATGAACCATCGGAATCTATAACTAGTGTCACAGGATTGGTTCAAAACATAGACAGTAGGAAAAGTCAGTCTACACGTACTTAAGTCGGCATTGTGCCTTTTGTATTTGATTCCGATGCAATTTCTGTGTTTCATCGTCACTAAGAAGGTCAGAGAGATACAGTAAACCTGAAGTGAAGCATCGAAATCTATAACTAGTGTCATAGGAATGGTTCAAAGCATAGTCAGTAAGAAGAGTCAGCCTTCTTGTCCTTAAGTCGGCATTGTGCCTTTTGTATTTAATTCCGATGCTTTTTGTGTGTTTCATCGTCAATAAGAAGGTCCAAGGGATACAGTAAACCTGAAGTGAAGCATCGGAATGTATAACTAGTGTCACAGGAATGGTTCAAAGCATAGACAGTGGGAAGCGTCAGTCATCTTGTACTTAAGTCGGTATTGTGCCTTTTCTATTTAATTCCGATGAAATTTCTGTGTTTCATCGTCAATAAGAAGGTCAGACGGACACAGTAAAACTGAAGCGAAGCATCGGAATCTGTAACTAGTGTCACAGGAATGGTTCAAAACATTGAGAGATGGAAGGTTCAGTCTTCTTGTACTTAAGTCGGCATTGTGCTTTTTGTATTTCATTCCGATGCAATTTCTGTGTTTCATCGTCCATAAGAAGGTCCGAGGGATACAGTAAACCTCAAGTGATGCATCGGAATAAAAAACTAGTGTCACAGGAATGATTCAAACATAGAGAGTAGGAAGAGTCAGTCTTCTTGCACTTAAGTCGGCATTGTGCCTTTTGTATTTCATTCCGATGCAATTTCTGTGTTTCATCGTCCATAAGAAGGTCTGAGGGATACAGTAAACCTCAAGTGAAGCATCGGAATAAAAAACTAGTGTCACAGGAATGGTTCAAAATATAGAGAGTAAGAAGAGTAAGTCTTCTTGTACTCAAGTCGGCATTGTGCCTTTTGTATTTAATTCCGATGCAATTTGTGTGTTTCATCGTCAATAAGAAGGTCAGAGGGAAACAGTAAACCTGAAGTGAAGCATCGTAATCTATAACTAGTGTCACATGAATGGTTCAAAACATAGACAGTAGGAGAAGTCAGTATTCTTGTACTTAAGTCGGCAGTGTGCCTTCTGTATTTATTTCCGATGCAATTTCTGTGTTTCATCGTTAATAAGAAGGTCCAAGGGATACAGTGAACCCGGAGTGAAGCATCGGAATCTATAACTAGTGTCACAGGGATGGTTCAAACCATAGACAGTAAGAAGAGTCAGTCTTCTTGTACTTAAGTCGGCATTGTGCCTTTTGTATTTAATTCCGATGCAATTTCTGTGTTTCATCGTCAATAAGAAGGTCCAAGGGATACAGTGAACCCGGAGTGAAGCATCGGAATCTATAACTAGTGTCACAGGGATGGTTCAAATCATAGACAGTAAGAAGAGTCAGTCTTCTTGTACTTAAGTCGGCATTGTGCCTTTTGTATTTAATTCTGATGCAATTTCTGTGTTTCATCGTCAATAAGAAGGTCCAAGGGATACAGTAAACCAGAAATGAAGCATCGAAATCTATAACTAGTTTCACAGAAATGGTTCAAAACATAGACAGTAAGCAGAGTCAGTCTTCTTGTACTTAAGTCGGCATTGTGCCTTTGTATTAAATTCCGATGCAATGTCTGTGTTTCATCGTCAATAAGAAGGTCCAAGGGATACAGTGAACCTGAAGTGAAGCATCGGAATCTATAACTAGTGTCACAGGAATGGTTCAAAGCATAGTCAGTAAGAAGAGCCAGTCTTCTTGTACTTAAGTCGGCATTGTGCCTTTTGTATTTAATTCCGATGCAATCTCTGTGTTTCATCGTCAATAAGAAGGTCCAAGGGATACAGTAAACCTGGAGTGAAGCATCGGAATCTGTAACTAGTGTCACAGGAATGGTTCAAATCATAGACAGTAAGAAGAGTCAGTCTTCTTGTACTTAAGTCGGCATTTTGATTTTTTTATTTAATTCCGATGCAATTTCTGTGTTTCATCGTCAATAAGACGGTCCAAGGGATATAGTAAACCTAGAGTGAAGCATCGGAATCTATAACTAGTGTCACAGGAATGGTTCAAAACATAGACAGTAAGAAGAGTCAGTCTTCTTTTACTTAATTCGGCAATGTACCTTTTGTATTTAATTCCGACGCAATTTCTGTGTTTCATCGTCAATAAGAACGTCAGAGGGATACAGTAAATCTGAAGTGAAGCATCGAAATCTATAACTAGTGTCACAGGAATGGTTCAAAACATAGACAGTAAGAAGAGTTAGTCTTCTTGTTCTTAAGTCGGCATTGTGCCTTTTGTATTTATTTCCGATGTAATTTCTGTGTTTTATCGTCAATAAGAAGGCCAGAGGGATACAGTAAACCTAGAGTGAAGCATCGGAATATATAACTAGTGTCACAGGAATGGTTCGAAGCATAGTCAGTAAGAAGAGTCAGTCTTCTTGTACTTAAGTCGGCATTGTGCCTTTTGTATTAAATTCCGATGCAATTTCTGTGTTTCATCGCCAATAAGACGGTCAGTGGGATACAGTAAACCTGGAGTGAAGCATCGGAATCTATAACTAGTGTCACAGGAATGGTTCAACGCATAGACAGTAAGAAGAGTCAGTCTTCTTGTACTTAATTCAGCACTGTGCCTTTTGGATTTAATTCCGATGCAATTTCTGTGTTTCATCGTCAATAAGAAGGTCAGTGGGATACAGAAAACCTGAAGTGAAGCATCGGAATCTATAACTAGTGTCACAGGAATGGTTCAAAACATAGTCAGTAAGAAGAGTCAGTCTTCTTGTTCTTAAGTCGGCATTGTGCCTTTTGTATTTAATTCCGATGCAATTTCTGTGTTTCATCGTCAATAAGAAGGTCCAAGGGATACAGTAAACCTGAAGTGAAGCATCGAAATCTATAACTAGTGTCACAGGAATGGTTCAAATCATAGACAGAAGAAGAGTCAGTCTTCTTGTACCTAAGTCGCCATTGTGCCTTTTGTATTGAATTCCGATGCAATTTCTGTGTTTCATCGTCAATAAGAAGGTCCAAGGGATACAGTAAACCTGAAACGAACCATCGGAATCTATAACTAGTGTCACAGGAATGGTTCAAAACATAGACAGTAGGTAAAGTCAGTCTACACGTACTTAAGTCGGCATTGTGCCTTTTGTATTTAATTCTGATGCAAAGTCTGTGTTTCATCGTCAAGAAGAAGGTCAGAGGGAAACAGTAAACCTGAAGTGAAGCATTGGAATCTATAAGTAGTGTCACAGGAATGGATCAAATCATAGACAGTAGGAAGAGTCAGTCTTCTTGTACTTAAGTCGGCATTGTGCTTTTTGTATTTCATTCCGATGGAATATCTGTGTTTCATCGTCAATAAGAAGCTCAGAGGGATACAGTAAACCTGAAGTGAAGCATCGGAATCTATAACTAGTGTCACAGGAATGGTTAAAATCATAGTCAGTAAGAAGTGTCAGTGTTCTTGTACTTAAGTCGGCATTGTGCCTTTTGTATTTAATTCCGATGCAATTTCTGTGTTTCATCGCCAATAAGAAGGTCCAAGAGATACAGTAAACCTGAATGAACCATCGGAATCTATAACTAGTGTCACAGGATTGGTTCAAAACATAGACAGTAGGAAAAGTCAGTCTACACGTACTTAAGTCGGCATTGTGCCTTTTGTATTTGATTCCGATGCAATTTCTGTGTTTCATCGTCACTAAGAAGGTCAGAGAGATACAGTAAACCTGAAGTGAAGCATCGAAATCTATAACTAGTGTCATAGGAATGGTTCAAAGCATAGTCAGTAAGAAGAGTCAGTCTTCTTGCCCTTAAGTCGGCATTGTGAGTTTTGTATTTAATTCCGATGCTATTTGTGTGTTTCATCGTCAATAAGAAGGTCCAAGGGATACAGTATACATGAAGTGAAGCATCGGAATGTATAACTAGTGTCACATTAATGGTTCAAAACATAGACAGTAGGAAGCGTCAGTCATCTTGTACTTAAGTCGGTATTGTGCCTTTTCTATTTAATTCCGATGAAATTTCTGTGTTTCATCGTCAATAAGAAGGTCAGATGGATACAGTAAAACTGAAGTGAAGCATCGGAATCTATAACTAGTGTCACAGGAATGGTTCAAAACATAGAGAGATGGAAGGTTCAGTCTTCTTGTACTTAAGTCGGCATTGTGCTTTTTGTATTTCATTCCGATGCAATTTCTGTGTTTCATCGTCCATAAGAAGGTCCGAGGGATACAGTAAACCTCAAGTGATGCATCGGAATAAAAAACTAGTGTCGCAGGAATGATTCAAAAAATAGAGAGTAGGAAGAGTCAGTCTTCTTGCACTTAAGTCGGCATTGTGCCTTTTGTATTTCATTCCGATGCAATTTCTGTGTTTCATCGTCCATAAGAAGGTCCGAGGGATACAGTAAACCTCAAGTGAAGCATCGGAATAAAAAACTAGTGTCACAGGAATGGTTCAAAATATAGAGAGTAAGAAGAGTCAGTTTTCTTGTACTCAAGTCGGCATTGTGCCTTTTGTATTTAATTCCGATGCAATTTGTGTGTTTCATCGGCAATAAGAAGGTCAGAGGGAAACAGTAAACCTGAAGTGAAGCATCGTAATCTGTAACTAGTGTCACATGAATGGTTCAAAACATAGACAGTAAGAAGAGTCAGTCTTCGTGTACTTAAGTCGGCATTGTGCCTTTCGTATTTAAATTCGATGCAATTTGTGTGTCTCATCGTCAATAAGAAGGTCAGAGGGAAACAGTAAACCAGAAGTGAAGCATCGTAATCTATAACTAGTGTAACATGAATGGTTCAAAAAATAGACTGTAAGAAGAGTCAGTATTCTTGTAATTAATTCGGCATTGTGCCTTTTATGTTTAATTCCGATGCAATTTCTGTGTTTCATCGTCAATAAGAAGGTCAGAGGGATACAGTAAACATCAAGTGAAGCATCGGAATCTATAACTAGTGTCACATGAATGGTTCAAAACATAGTCAGTAAGAAGAGTCAGTCTTCTTGTACTTAAGTCGGCAGTGTGCTTTTGTATATAAATCCGATGCAATTTCTGGGTTTCATCGTCAATAAGGAGGTCCAAGGGATACAGTAAACCTAGAGTGAAGCATCGGAATCTATAACTAGTGTCACAGGAATGGTTCAAAACATAGACAGTAAGGAGAGTCAGTCTTCTTTTACTTAATTCGGCATTGTGCCTTTTGTATTAAATTCCGATGCAATTTCTGTGTTTCATCGCCAATAAGAATGTCCAAGGGATACAGTAAACCTGGAGTCAAGCATCGGAATCTATAACTAGTGTCACAAGAATGGTTTAAAGCATAGACAGTAAGAAGAGTCAGTCTTCTTGTACTTAATTCGGCACTGTGCCTTTTGGATTTAATTCCGATGCAATTTCTGTGTTTCATCGTCAATAAGAAGGTCAGTGGGATACAGAAACCCTGAAGTGAAGCATCGGAATCTATAACTAGTGTCACAGGAATGGTTCAAAACATAGTCAGTAAGAAGAGTCAGTCTTCTTGTTCTTAAGTCGGCATTGTGCCTTTTGTATTTAATTCCGATGCAATTTCTGTGTTTCATCGTCAATAAGAAGGTCCAAGGGATACAGTAAACCTGAAGTGAAGCATCGAAATCTATAACTAGTGTCACAGGAATGGTTCAAATCATAGACAGAAGAAGAGTCAGTCTTCTTGTACTTAAGTCGCCATTGTGCCTTTTGTATTAAATTCCGATGCAATTTCTGTGTTTCATCGTCAATAAGAAGTTCCAAGGAATACAGTAAACCTTGAGTGAAGCATCGGAATCTATAACTAGTGTCACAGGAATGGTTCAAAGCATAGTCAGTAAGAAGAGTTAGTCTTCTTGTTCTTAAGTCGGCATTGTGCCTTTTGTATTTATTTCCGATGCAATTTCTGTGTCTCATCGTCAATAAGAAGGTCCAAGGGATACAGTAAACCTGAAGTGAAGCATCGAAATCTATAACTAGTGTCACAGGAATGGTTCAAATCATAGACAGAAGAAGAGTCAGTCTTCTTGTACTTAAGTCGCCATTGTGCCTTTTGTATTAAATTCCGATGCAATTTCTGTGTTTCATCGTCAATAAGAAGGTCCAAGGAATACAGTAAACCTGGAGTGAAGCATCGGAATCTATAACTAGTGTCACAGGAATGGTTCAAAACATAGTCAGTAAGAAGAGTCAGTCTTCTTGTTCTTAAGTCGGCATTGTGCCTTTTGGATTAAATTCCGATGCAATTTCTGTGTTTCATCGTCCTTAAGAAGGTCCGAGCAATACAGTAAACCTCAAGTGAAGCATCGGAATAAAAAAGTAGTGTCACAGGAATGGTTCAAAACATAGAGATTAAGAAGAGTCAGTGTTCTTGTACTTAAGTCCGCATTGTGCTTTTGTATTTAATTCCGATGCACTTTCTGTGTTTAATCGTCAATAAGAAGGTCCAAGGGATACAGTAAACCTAGAGGGAAGCATCGGAATCTGTAACTAGTGTCACAGGAATGGTTCAAAACATAGTCAGTAAGAAGAGTCAGTCTTCTTGTACTTAAATCGGCAATGTGCCTTTTGGATTTAATTCCGATGCAATTTCTGTGTTTCATCGTCAATAAGAAGGTCAGAGGGATACAGTAAACCTGAAGTGAAGCAACGGAATCTATAACTAGTGTCACAGGAATGGTTCAAATCATAGACAGTAGGAAAAGTCAGTCTACACGTACTTAAGTCGGCATTGTGCCTTTTGTATTTAATTCTGATGCAAAGTCTGTGTTTCATCGTCACTAAGAAGGTCAGAGGGATACAGTAAACCTGAAGTGAAGCATCGGAATCTATAACCAGTGTCACAGGAATGGATCAAATCATAGACAATAGGAAGAGTCAGTCTTCTTGTACTTAAGGAGGTATTGTGCCTTTTCAATTTAATTCCGATGAAATTTCTGTGTTTCATCGTCAATAAGAAGGTCAGATGGATACAGTAAAACTGAAGTGAAGCATCGGAGTCTATAACTAGTGTCACAGGAATGGTTCAAAACATAGAGAGATGGAAGAGTCAGTCTTCTTGTACTTAAATCGGCATTGTGCCTTTTGTATTTATTCCGATGCAATTTCAGAGTTTCATCGTCAATAATAAGGTCAGAGGGATACAGTAAACCTGAAGTGAAGCATCGGAATCTATAACTAGTGTCACAGGAATGGTTAAAAACATAGTCAGTAAGAAGAGTTAGTCATCTTGTACTTAAGTCGGCATTGTGCTATTTGTATTTAATTCCGATGCAATGTCTGTGTTTCATCGCCAATAAGAAGGTCCAAGGGATACAGTAAACCTGAAATGAACCATCGGAATCTATAACTAGTGTCACAGGATTGGTTCAAAACATAGACAGTAGGAAAAGTCAGTCTACACGTACTTAAGGCGGCATTGTGCCTTTTGTATTTGATTCCGATTCAATTTCTGTGTTTCATCGTCAATAAGAAGGTCAGAGGGATACAGTAAACCTGAAGTGAAGCATCGGAATCTATAACTAGTGTCACAGGAATGGTTCAAAGCGTAGTGAGTAAGAAGAGTCAGTCTTCTTGTCCCTAAGTCGGCATTGTGCCTTTTGTATTTAATTCCGATGCTATTTGTGTGTTTCATCGTCAATAAGAAGGTCCAAGGGATACAGTAAACCTGAAGTGAAGCATCGGAATCTATAACTAGTGTCACAGGAATGGTTCAAAACATAGACAGTAGGAAGCGTCAGTCATCTTGTACATAAGTCGCTATTGTGCTTTTTCTATTTAATTCCGATGAAATTTCTGTGTTTCATCGTCAATAAGAACGTCAGAGGGATACAGTAAATCTGAAGTGAAGCATCGAAATCTATAACTAGTGTCACAGGAATGGTTCGAAGCATAGTCAGTAAGAAGAGTCAGTCTTCTTGTACTTAAGTCGGCATTGTGCCTTTTGTATTATATTCCGATGCAATTTCTGAGTTTCATCGCCAATAAGAAGGTCCAAGGGATACAGTAAACCTTGAGTGAAGCATCGGAATCTATAACTAGCGTCACAGGAATGGTTCAAAGCATAGACAGTAAGAAGAGTCAGTCTTCTTGTACTTAAGTCGGCATTGTGCCTTTTGTATATAATTCCGATGCAATCTCTGTGTTTCATCGTCAATAAGAAGGTCCAAGGGATACAGTAAACCTGGAGTGAAGCAACGGAATCTATAACTAGTGTCACAGGAATGGTTCAAAACATAGTCAGTAAGAAGAGTCATTCTTTTTGTACTTAAGTCGGCATTGTGCCTTTTGTATTTAATTCCGATGCAATTTCTGTGTTTCATCGTCAATAAGAAGGTCCAAGGGATACAGTAAACCTGAAATGAACCATCGGAATCTATAACTAGTGTCACAGGAATGGTTCAAATCATAGACAGTAGGAAAAGTCAGTCTACACGTACTTAAGTCGGCATTGTGCCTTTTGTATTTAATTCTGATGCAAAGTCTGTGTTTCATCGTCAGTAAGAAGGTCAGAGGGATACAGTAAACCTGAAGTGAAGCATCGGAATCTATAACCAGTGTCACAGGAATGGATCAAATCATAGACAATAGGAAGAGTCAGTCTTCTTGTACTTAAGGAGGTATTGTGCCTTTTCAATTTAATTCCGATGAAATTTCTGTGTTTCATCGTCAATAAGAAGGTCAGATGGATACAGTAAAACTGAAGTGAAGCATCGGAGTCTATAACTAGTGTCACAGGAATGGTTCAAAACATAGAGAGATGGAAGAGTCAGTCTTCTTGTACTTAAATCGGCATTGTGCCTTTTGTATTTATTCCGATGCAATTTCAGAGTTTCATCGTCAATAATAAGGTCAGAGGGATACAGTAAACCTGAAGTGAAGCATCGGAATCTATAACTAGTGTCACAGGAATGGTTAAAAACATAGTCAGTAAGAAGAATTAGTCATCTTGTACTTAAGTCGGCATTGTGCTATTTGTATTTAATTCCGATGCAATTTCTGTGTTTCATCGCCAATAAGAAGGTCCAAGGGATACAGTAAACCTGAAATGAACCATCGGAATCTATAACTAGTGTCACAGGATTGGTTCAAATCATAGACAGTAGGAAAAGTCAGTCTACACGTACTTAAGTCGGCATTGTGCCTTTTGTATTTAATTCTGATGCAAAGTCTGTGTTTCATCGTCAATAATAAGGTCAGAGGGATACAGTAAACCTGAAGTGAAGCATCGGAATCTATAACTAGTGTCACAGGAATGGTTAAAAACATAGTCAGTAAGAAGAGTTAGTCATCTTGTACTTAAGTCGGCATTATGCTATTTGTATTTAATTCCGATGCAATTTCTGTGTTTCATCGCCAATAAGAAGGTCCAAGGGATACAGTAAACCTTAAATGAACCATCGGAATCTATAACTAGTGTCACCGGATTGGTTCAAAACATAGACAGTAGGAAAAGTCAGTCTACACGTACTTAAGGCGGCATTGTGCCTTTTGTATTTGATTCCGATTCAATTTGTGTGTTTCATCGTCAATAAGAAGATCAGAGGGATACAGTAAACCTGAAGTGAAGCATCGGAATCTATAACTAGTGTCACAGGAATGGTTCAAAGCGTAGTGAGTAAGAAGAGTCAGTCTTCTTGTCCTTAAGTCGGCATTGTGCCTTTTGTATTTAATTCCGATGCTATTTGTGTGTTTCATCGTCAATAAGAAGGTCCAAGGGATACAGTAAACCTGAAGTGAAGCATCGGAATCTATAACTAGTGTCACAGGAATGGTTCAAAACATAGACAGTAGGAAGCGTCAGTCATCTTGTACATAAGTCGGTATTGTGCCTTTTCTATTTAATTCCGATGAAATTTCTGTGTTTCATCGTCAATAAGAACGTCAGAGGGATACAGTAAATCTGAAGTGAAGCATCGAAATCTATAACTAGTGTCACAGGAATGGTTCGAAGCATAGTCAGTAAGAAGAGTCAGTCTTCTTGTACTTAAGTCGGCATTGTGCCTTTTGTATTATATTCCGATGCAATTTCTGTGTTTCATCGCCAATAAGAAGGCCCAAGGGATACAGTAAACCTGAAGTGAAGCATCGGAATCTATAACTAGTGTCACAGGAATGGTTCAAAGCATAGACAGTAAGAAGAGTCAGTCTTCTTGTACTTAGGTCGGCATTGTGCCTTTTGTATATAATTCCGATGCAATCTCTGTGTTTCATCGTCAATAAGAAGGTCCAAGGGATACAGTAAACCTGGAGTGAGGCATCGGAATCTGTAACTAGTGTCACAGGAATGGTTCAAATCATAGACAGTAAGAAGAGTCAGTCTTCTTGTACTTAAGTCGGCATTTTGCCTTTTTTATTTAATTCCGATGCAATTTCTGTGTTTCATCGTCAATAAGACGGTCCAAGGGATACAGTAAACCTAGAGTGAAGCATCGGAATCTATAACTAGTGTCACAGGAATGGTTCAAAACATAGACAGTAAGAAGAGTCAGTCTTCTTTTACTTAATTCGGCAATGTACCTTTAGTATTTAATTACGACGCAATTTCTGTGTTTCATCGTCAATAAGAACGTCAGAGGGATACAGTAAATCTGAAGTGAAGCATCGAAATCTATAACTAGTGTCACAGGAATGGTTCGAAGCATAGTCAGTAAGAAGAGTCAGTCTTCTTGTACTTAAGACGGCATTGTGCCTTTTGTATTATATTCCGATGCAATTTCTGTGTTTCATCGCCAATAAGAAGGTCCAAGGGATACAGTAAACCTGGAGTGAAGCATCGGAATCTATAACTAGTGTCACAGGAATGGTTCAAAGCATAGACAGTAAGAAGAGTCAGTCTTCTTGTACTTAATTCGGCACTGTGCCTTTTGAATTTAATTCCGATGCCATTTCTGTGTTTCATCGACAATAAGAAAGTCAGTGGGATACATAAAACCTGAAGTGAAGCATCGGAATCTATAACTAGTGTTAAAGAAATGGTTCAAAACATAGTCAGTAAGAAGAGTCAGTCTTCTTGTTCTTAAGTCGGCATTGTGCCTTTTGTATTTAATTCCGATGCAATTTCTGTGTTTCATCGTCAATAAGAAGGTCCAAGGGATACAGTAAACCTGAAGTGAAGCGTCGAAATCTATAACTAGTGTCACAGGAATGGTTCAAATCATAGACAGAAGAAGAGTCAGTATTCTTGTCTTAAGTCGCCATTGTGCCTTTCGTATTAAATTCCGATGCAATTTCTGTGTTTCATCGTCAATAAGAAGTTCCAAGGAATACAGTAAACCTGGAGTGAAGCATCGGAATCTATAACTAGTGTCACAGGAATGGTTCAAAACATAGTCAGTAAGAAGAGTCAGTCTTCTTGTTCTTAAGTCGGCATTGTGCCTTTTGTATTTAATTCCGATGCAATTTCTGTGTTTCATAGTCAATAAGAAGGTCCAAGGGATACAGTAAACGTGAAATGAACCATCGGAATCTATAACTAGTGTCACAGGAATGGTTCAAATCATAGACAGTAGGAAAAACCAGTCTACACGTACTTAAGTCGGCATTGTGCCTTTTGTATTTAATTCCGATGCAATGTCTGTGTTTCATCGTCAATAAGAAGGTCAGAGGGATACAGTAAACCTGAAGTGAAGTATCGGAATCTATAACTAGTGTCACAGGAATGGTTCAAAACATAGACAGTAGGAAGAGTCAGTCTTCTTGTACTTAAGTCCGTATTGTGCCTTTTCTATTTAATTCCGATGTAATTTCTGTGTTTCATCGTCAATAAGAAGGTCAGATGGATACAGTAAAACTGAAGCGAAGCATCGGAATCTATAACTAGTGTCACAGGAATGGTTCAAAACATAGAGAGATGGAAGATTCAGTCTTCTTGTACTTAAGTCGGCATTGTGCTTTTTGTATTTCATTCCGATGCAATTTCTGTGTTTCATCGTCCATAAGAAGGTCCGAGGGATACAGTAAACCTCAAGTGATGCTTCGGAATAAAAAACTAGTGTCACAGGAATGGTTCAAAACATAGAGATTAAGAAGAGTCAGTGTTCTTGTACTTAAGTCGGCATTGTGCTTTTGTATTTAATTCCGATGCACTTTCTGTGTTTAATCGTCAATAAGAAGGTCCAAGGGATACAGTAAACCTAGAGGGAAGCATCGGAATCTGTAACTAGTGTCACAGGAATGGTTCAAAACATAGTCAGTAAGAAGAGTCATTCTTTTTGTACTTAAGTCGGCATTGTGCATTTTGTATTTAATTCCGATGCAATTTCTGTGTTTCATCGTCAATAAGAAGGTCCAAGGGATACAGTAAACCTGAAATGAACCATCGGAATCTATAACTAGTGTCACAGGAATGGTTCAAATCATAGACAGTAGGAAAAGTCAGTCTACACGTACCTAAGTCGGCATTGTGCCTTTTGTATTTAATTCTGATGCAAAGTCTGTGTTTCATCGTCACTAAGAAGGTCAGAGGGATACAGTAAACCTGAAGTGAAGCATCGGAATCTATAACTAGTGTCACAGGAATGGATCAAATCATAGACAGTAGGAAGAGTCAGTCTTCTTGTACTTAAGTCCGTATTGTGCCTTTTCTATTTAATTCCTATGTAATTTCTGTGTTTCATCGTCAATAAGAAGGTCAGATGGATACAGTAAAACTGAAGCGAAGCATCGGAATCTATAACTAGTGTCACAGGAATGGTTCAAAACATAGAGAGATGGAAGATTCAGTCTTCTTGTACTTAAGTCGGCATTGTGCTTTTTGTATTTCATTCCGATGCAATTTCTGTGTTTCATCGTCCATAATAAGGTCCGAGGGATACAGTAAACCTCAAGTGATGCATCGGAATAAAAAACTAGTGTCACAGGAACGGTTCAAAACATAGAGAGTGGGAAGAGTCAGTCTACTTGTACTTAAGACGGCATTGTGCCTTTTGTATTTAATTCTGATGCAAAGTCTGTGTTTCATCGTCACTAAGAAGGTCAGAAGGATACAGTAAACCTGAAGTGAAGCATCGGAATCTATAACAAGTGTCACAGGAATGGATCAAATCATAGACAGTAGGAAGCGTCAGTCCTCTTGTACTTAATTCGGCATTGTGCCTTTTCTACTTGATTCCGATGCAATGTCTGTGTTTCATCGTCAATAAGAAGGTCCAAGGGATACAGTGAACCTGAAGTGAAGCATCGGAATCTATAACTAGTGTCACAGGAATGGTTCAAAGCATAGTCAGTAAGAAGAGCCAGTCTTCTTGTACTTAAGTCGGCATTGTGCCTTTTGTATACAATTCCGATGCAATCTCTGTATTCATCGTCAATAAGAAGGCCCAAGGGATACAGTAAACCTGGAGTGAAGCATCGGAATCTGTAACTAGTGTCACAGGAATGGTTCAAATCATAGACAGTAAGAAGAGTCAGTCTTCTTGTACTTAAGTTATCATTTTGCCTATTTTATTTAATTCCGATGCAATATCTGTGTTTCATCGTCAATAAGATGGTCCAAGGGATACAATAAACCTAGAGTGAAGCATCGGAAACTATAACTAGTGTCACAGGAATGGTTCAAAACAAAGACAGTAAGAAGAGTCAGTCTTCTTGTACTTAATTCGGCACTGTGCCTTTTGGATTTAATTCCGATGCAATTTCTGTGTTTCATCGTCAATAAGAAGGTCAGTGGGATACAGAAAACCTGAAGTGAAGCATCGGAATCTATAACTAGTGTCACAGGAATGGTTCAAAACATAGTCAGTAAGAAGAGTCAGTCTTCTTGTTCTTAAGTCGGCATTGTGCCTTTTGTATTAAATTCCGATGCAATTTCTGTGTTTCATCGTCAATAACAAGGTCCAAGGTATACAGTAAACCTGAAGTGAAGCATCGAAATCTATAACTAGTGTCACAGGAATGGTTCAAATCATAGACAGAAGAAGAGTCAGTCTTCTTGTACTTAAGTCGCCATTGTGCCTTTTGTATTAGATTCCGATGCAATTTCTGTGTTTCATCGTCAATAAGAAGTTCCAAGGAATACAGTAAACCTGGAGTGAAGCATCGGAATCTATAACTAGTGTCACAGGAATGGTTCAAAACATAGTCAGTAAGAAGAGTCAGTCTTCTTGTTCTTAAGTCGGCATTGTGCCTTTTGTATTTAATTCCGATGCAATTTCTGTGTTTCATAGTCAATAAGAATTTCCAAGGGATACGGTAAACCTGAAATGAACCATCGGAATCTATAACTAGTGTCAGAGGAATGGTTCAAATCATAGACAGTAGGAAAAACCAGTCTACACGTACTTAAGTCGGCATTGTGCCTTTTGTATTTAATTCCGATGCAGTGTCTGTGTTACATCGTCAATAAGAAGGTCAGAGGGATACAGTAAACCTGAAGTGAAGTATCCGAATCTATAACTAGTGTCACAGGAATGGTTCAAAACATAGACAGTAGGAAGAGTCAGTCTTCTTGTACTTATGTCCGTATTGTGCCTTTTCTATTTAATTCCGATGAAATTTCTGTGTTTCATCGTCAATAAGAAGGTCAGATGGATACAGTAAAACTGAAGCGAAGCATCGGAATCTATAACTAGTGTCACAGGAATGGTCAAAACATAGTCAGTAAGAAGAGTCATTCTTCTTGTACTTAAATCGGCATTGTGCCTTTTGGATTTAATTCCGATGCAATTTCTGTGTTTCATCGTCAATAAGAAGGGCAGAGGGATACAGTAAACCTGAAGTGAAGCAACGGAATCTATAACTAGTGTCACAGGAATTGTTCAAAACATAGTCAGTAAGAAGAGTCATTCTTTTTGTACTTAAGTCGGTATTGTGCATTTTCTATTAAATTCCGATGCAATTTCTGTGTTTCATCGTCAATAAGAAGGTCCAAGGGATACAGTAAACCTGAAATGAACCATCGGAATCTATAACTAGTGTCACAGGAATGGTTCAAATCACAGACAGTAGGAAAAGTCAGTCTACACGTACTTAAGTCGGCATTGTGCCTTTTGTATTTAATTCTGATGCAAAGTCTGTGTTTCATCGTCACTAAGAAGGTCAGAAGGATACAGTAAACCTGAAGTGAAGCATCGGAATCTATAACAAGTGTCACAGGAATGGATCAAATCATAGACAGTAGGAAGAGTCAGTCTTCTTGTACTTAAGTAGGTATTGTGCCTTTTCAATTTTATTCCGATGCAATTTCTGTGTTTCATCGTCAATAAGAAGGTCAGATGGATACAGTAAAACTGAAGTGAAGCATCGGAATCTATAACTATATCACAGGAATGGTTCAAAACATAGTCAGTAAGAAGAGTCAGTCTTCTTGTACTTAAGACGGCATTGTGCCTTTTGTATTTAATTCCGATGCAATTTCTGTGTTTCATCGTCAATAAGATGGTCCAAGGGATACAGTAAACCTGAAATGCACCATCGGAATCTATAACTAGTGTCACAGGAATGGTTCAAAACATAGACAGTAGGAAAAGTCAGTCTACACGTACTTAAGTCGGCATTGTGCCTTTTGTATTTAATTCCGATGCAATTTCTGTGTTTCATCGTCAATAAGAAGGTCAGAGGGATACAGTAAACCTGAAGTGAAGCATCGGAATCTATAACTAGTGTCACAGGAATGGTTCAAACGATAGACATTTAGATGAGTCAGTCTTCTTGTACTTAAGTCGGCATTGTGCTTTTTTTATTTAATTCCGATGAAATTTCTGTGTTTAATCGTCAATAAGAATTTCCAAGGGATACAGTAAACATAGAGTGAAGCATCGGAATCTACAACTAGTGTTACAGGAATGGTTCAAAACATAGTCAGTAAGAAGAGACAGTCTTCTTGTACTTAAATCGGCATTGTGCCTTTTGTATTTATTCCGATGCAATTTCTGTGTTTCATCGTCAATAATAAGGTCAGAGGGATACAGTAAACCTGAAGTGAAGCATCGGAATCTATAACTAGTGTCACAGGAATGGTTAAAAACATAGTCAGTAAGAAGAGTTAGTGATCTTGTACTTAAGTCGGCATTGTGCTATTTGTATTAAATTCCGATGCAATTTCTGTGTTTCATCGCCAATAAGAAGGTCCAAGGGATACAGTAAACCTGAAATGAACCATCGGAATCTATAACTAGTGTCACAGGATTGGTTCAAAACATAGACAATAGGAAAAGTCAGTCTACACGTACTTAAGTCGGCATTGTGCCTTTTGTATTTAATTCCGATGCAATTTCTGTGTTTCATCGTCAATAAGAAGGTCAGAGGGATACAGTAAACCTGAAGTGAAGCATCGGAATCTATAACTAGTGTCACAGGAATGGTTCAAAATATAGACATTTAGATGGGTCAGTCTTCTTGTACTTAAGTCGGCATTGTGTTTTTGTATTTCATACCGATGCAATTTCTGTGTTTCATCGTCCATAAGAAGGTCCAAGGGATACAGAAAACCTCAAGTGATGCATCGGAATAAAAAACTAGTGTCACAGGAATGGTTCAAAACATAGAGAGTAGGAAGAGTCAGTCTTCTTGTACTTAGTTCGGCATTGTGCCTTTGGTATTTCATTCCGATGCAATTTCTGTGTTTCATCGTCCATAAGAAGGTCCGAGGGATACAGTAAACCTCAAGAGAAGCATCGGAATAAAAAGCTAGTGTCACAGGAATGGTTCAAAACATAGAGAGTAAGAAGAGCCAGTCATCTTGTACTCAAGTCGGCATTGTGCCTTTTGTATTTAATTCCGATGCAATTTGTGTGTTTCATCGTCAATAAGAAGGTCAGAGGGAAACAGTAAACCTGAAGTGAAGCATCGGAATCTATAACTAGTGTCACATGAATTGTTCAAAACATAGACAGTAAGAAGAGTCAGTCTTCGTGTACTAATGTCGGCATTGTGCCTTTTGTATTTAATTCCGATGCAATTTGTGTGTCTCATCGTCAATAAGAAGGTCAAGGGATGCAGTAAACCAGAAGTGAAGCATCGGAATCTATAACTAGTGTCACATGAGTGGTTCAAAACATAGACTGTAAGAGGAGTCAGTCTTCTTGTAATTAATTCGGCATTGTGCCTTTTGTGTCTAATTCCGATGCAATTTCTGTGTTTCATCGTCAATAAGAAGGTCAGAGGGATACAGTAAACCTCAAGTGAAGCATCGGAATCTATAACTAGTGTCACAGGAATGGTTCAAAACATAGTCAGTAAGAAGAGTCAGTCTTCTTGTAATTAATTCGGCATTGTGCCTTTTGTGTTTAATTCCGATGCAATTTTTGTGTTTCATCGTCAATAAGAAGGTCAAAGGGATACAGTGAACCTGGAGTGAAGCATCGGAATCTATAACTAGTGTCACAGGGATGGTTCAAAGTATAGACAGTAAGAAGAGTCAGTCTTCTTGTACTAAAGTCGGCATTGTGCCTTTTGTATTTAATTCTGATGCAATTTCTGTGTTTCATCGTCAATAAGAAGGTCCAAGGGATACAGTAAACCTGAAGTGAAGCATCGGAATCTATAACTAGTGTCACAGGAATGGTTCAAAACATAGACAGTAGGAAGCGTCAGTCATCTTGTACATAAGTCGGTATTGTGCCTTTTCTATTTAATTCCGTTGAAATTTCTGTGTTTCATCGTCAATAAGCAGGTCAGATGGATACAGTAAAACTGAAGTGAAGCATCGGAATCTATAACTAGTGTCAGAGGAATGGTTCAAATCATAGACAGTAGGAAGAGTCAGTCTTCTTGTACTTAAGTCGGCATTGTGCTTTTTGTATTTAATTCCGATGCAATTTCTGTGTTTCATCGTCAATACGAAGGTCAGAGGGATACAGTAAACCTGAAGTGAAGCATCGGAATCTATAACTAGTGTCACAGGAATGGTTCAAATCATAGTCAGTATGAAGAGTCATTCTTCTTGTACTTAAGTCGGCATTGTGTCTTTTGTATTTAATTCCGATGCAATTTCTGTGTTTCATCGTCAATAAGAAGGTCCAAGGGATACAGTAAACCTGAAATGAACCATCGGAATCTATAACTAGTGTCACAGGAATGGTTCAAATCATAGACAGTAGGAAAAGTCAGTCTACACGTACCTAAGTCGGCATTGTGCCTCTTGTATTTAATTCTGATGCAAAGTCTGTGTTTCATCGTCATTAAGAGTGTAAGAGGGATACAGTAAACCTGAAGTGAAGCATCGGAATCTATAACTAGTGTCACAGGAATGGATCAAATCATAGACAGTAGGAAGAGTCAGTCTTCTTGTACATAAGTCGGTATTGTGCCTTTTCAATTTAATTCCGATGAAATTTCTGTGTTTCATCGTCAATAAGAAGGTCAGATGGATACAGTAAAACTGAAGTGAAGCATCGGAGTCTATAACTAGTGTCACAGGATTGGTTCAAAACACAGACAGTAGGAAAAGTCAGTCTACACGTACCTAAGTCGTCATTGTGCCTTTTGTATTTGATTCCGATGCAATTTCTGTGTTTCATCGTCAATAAGAAGGTCAGAGGGATACAGTAAACCTGAAGTGAAGCATCGGAATCTATAACTAGTGTCACAGGAATGGTTCAAGACATAGAGAGACGGAAGAGTCAGTCTTCTTGTACTTATGTCGGCATTGTGTTTTTGTATTTCATACCGATGCAATTTCTGTGTTTCATCGTCCATAAGAAGGTCCGAGGGACACAGAAAACCTCAAGTGATGCATCGGAATAAAAAACTAGTGTCACAGGAATGGTTCAAAACATAGAGAGTAGGAAGAGTCAGTCTTCTTGTACATAATTCGGCATTTTGCCTTTGGTATTTCATTCCGATGCAATTTCTGTGTTTCATCGTCCATAAGAAGGTCCGAGGGATACAGTAAACCTCAAGTGAAGCATCGGAATAAAAAGCTAGTGTCACAGGAATGGTTCAAAACATAGAGAGTAAGTAGAGCCAGTCTTCTTGTACTCAAGTCGGCATTGTGCCTTTTGTATTTAATTCCGATGCAATTTGTGTGTTTCATCGTCAATAAGAAGGTCAGAGGGAAACAGTAAACCTGAAGTGAAGCATCGGAATCTATAACTAGTGTCACATGAATGGTTCAAAACATAGACAGTAAGAAGAGTCAGTCTTCGTGTACTTAAGTCGGCATTGTGCCTTTTGTATTTAATTCCGATGCAATTTGTGTGTCTCATCGTCTATAAGAAGGTCAAGGGATACAGTAAACCAGAAGTGAAGCATCGGAATCTATAACTAGTGTCACATGAATGGTTCAAAACATAGACTGTAAGAAGAGTCAGTCTTCTTGTAATTAATTCGGCATTGTGCCTTTTGTGTTTAATGCCGATGCAATTTCTGTGTTTCATCGTCAATAAGAAGGTCAGAGGGATACAGTAAACCTCAAGTGAAGCATCGGAATCTATAACTAGTGTCACAGGAATGGTTCAAAACATAGTCAGTAAGAAGAGTCTGTCTTCTTGTACTTAAGTCGGCAGTGTGCCTTCTGTATTTAATTCCGATGCAATTTCTGTGTTTCATCGTCAATAAGAACGTCCAAGGGATACAGTGAACCTGGAGTGAAGCATCGGAATCTATAACTAGTGTCACAGGGATGGTTCAAAATATAGACAGTAAGAAGAGTAAGTCTTCTTGTACTTAAGTCGGCATTGTGCCTTTTGTATTTAATTCTGATGCAATTTCTGTGTTTCATCGTCAATAAGAAGGGCCAAGGGATACAGTAAACCAGAAGTGAAGCATCGTAATTTATAACTAGTGTCACAGGAATGGTTCAAAACATAGACAGTAGGAAGCGTCAGTCCTCTTGTACTTAAGTCGGCATTGTGCCTTTTCTATTTGATTCCGATGCAATGTCTTTGTTTCATCGTCAATAAGAAGGTCCAAGACATACAGTGAACCTGAAGTGAAGCATCGGAATCTATAACTAGTGTCACAGGAATGGTTCAAAGCATAGTCAGTAAGAAGAGCCAGTCTTCTTGTACTTAAGTCGTCATTGTGCCCTTAGTATTTAATTCCGATGCAATTTCTGCGTTTCATCGTCAATAAGAAGGTCCAAGGGGTACAGTTAACCTGGAGTGAAGCATCGGAATCTGTAACTAGTGTCACAGGAATGATTCAAATCATAGACATTAAGAAGAGTCAGTCATCTTGTACTTAAGTCGGCATTGTGCCTTTTGTATTTAATTCCGATGCAATTTCTGTGTTTCATCGCCAATAAGAAGGTCCAAGGGATACAGTAAACCTGAAATGAACCATCGGAATCCATAACTAGTGTCACAGGATTGGTTCAAAACATAGACAGTAGGAAAAGTCAGTCTACACGTACTTAAGTCGTCATTGTGCCTTTTGTATTTGATTCCGATGCAATTTCTGTGTTTCATCGTCATTAAGAAGGTCAGAGGGATACAGTAAACCTGAAGTGAAGCATCGGAATCTATAACTAGTGTCACAGGAATGGTTCAAAACATAGAGAGACGGAAGAGTCAGTCTTCTTGTACTTAAGTCGGTATTGTGTTTTTGTATTTCATACCGATGCAATTTCTGTGTTTCATCGTCCATAAGAAGGTCCGAGGGACACAGAAAACCTCAAGTGATGCATCGGAATAAAAAACTAGTGTCACAGGAATGGTTCAAAACATAGAGAGTAGGAAGAGTCAGTCTTCTTGTACTTAATTCGGCATTTTGCCTTTGGTATTTCATTCCGATGCAATTTCTGTGTTTCATCGTCCATAAGAACGTCCGAGGGATACAGTAAACCTCAAGTGAAGCATCGGAATAAAAAGCTAGTGTCACAGGAATGGTTCAAAACATAGAGAGTAAGTAGAGCCAGTCTTCTTGTACTCAAGTCGGCATTGTGCCTTTTGTATTTAATTCCGATGCAATTTGTGTGTTTCATCGTCAATAAGAAGGTCAGAGGGAAACAGTAAACCTGAAGTGAAGCATCGGAATCTATAACTAGTGTCAGATGAATGGTTCAAAACATAGACAGTAAGAAGAGTCAGTCTTCGTGTACTTAAGTCGGCATTGTGCCTTTTGTATTTAATTCCGATGCAATTTGTGTGTCTCATCGTCTATAAGAAGGTCAAGGGATACAGTAAACCAGAAGTGAAGCATCGGAATCTATAACTAGTGTCACATGAATGGTTCAAAACATAGACTGTAAGAAGAGTCAGTCTTCTTGTAATTAATTCGGCATTGTGCCTTTTGTGTTTAATTCCGATGCAATTTCTGTGTTTCATCGTCAATAAGAAGGTCAGAGGGATACAGTAAACCTCAAGTGAAGCATCGGAATCTATAACTAGTGTCACAGGAATGGTTCAAAACATAGTCAGTGAGAAGAGTCTGTCTTCTTGTACTTAAGTCGGCAGTGTGCCTTCTGTATTTAATTCCGATGCAATTTCTGTGTTTCATCGTCAATAAGAACGTCCAAGGGATACAGTGAACCTGGAGTGAGGCATCGGAATCTATAACTAGTGTCACAGGGATGGTTCAAAATATAGACAGTAAGAAGAGTAAGTCTTCTTGTACTTAAGTCGGCATTGTGCCTTTTGTATTTAATTCTGATGCAATTTCTGTGTTTCATCGTCAATAAGAAGGTCCAAGGGATACAGTAAACCAGAAGTGAAGCATCGTAATTTATAACTAGTGTCACAGGAATGGTTCAAAACATAGACAGTAGGAAGCGTCAGTCCTCTTGTACTTAAGTCGGCATTGTGCCTTTTCTATTTGATTCCGATGCAATGTCTGTGTTTCATCGTCAATAAGAAGGTCCAAGACATACAGTGAACCTGAAGTGAAGCATCGGAATGTATAACTAGTGTCACAGGAATGGTTCAAAGCATAGTCAGTAAGAAGAGCCAGTCTTCTTGTACTTAAGTCGTCATTGTGCCCTTAGTATTTAATTCCGATGCAATTTCTGCGTTTCATCGTCAATAAGAAGGTCCAAGGGGTAGAGTTAACCTGGAGTGAAGCATCGGAATCTGTAACTAGTGTCACAGGAATGGTTCAAATCATAGACATTAAGAAGAGTCAGTCTTCTTGTACTTACGTCGGCATTTTGCCTTTTTTATTTAATTCCGATGCAATTTCTGTGTTTCATCGTCAATAAGACGGTCCAAGGGATACAGTGAACCTAGTGTGAAGCATCGGAATCTATAACTAGTGTCACAGGAATGTTTCAAAACATAGACAGTGAGAAGAGTCAGTCTTCTTCTTTTCTTTAATTCGGGAATGTACCTTTTGTATTTAATTCCGACGCAATTTCTGTGTTTCATCGTCAATAAGAACGTCAGAGGGATACAGTAAACCTGAAGTGAAGCAACGGAATCTATAACTAGTGTCACAGGAATGGTTCAAATCATAGTCAGTATGAAGAGTCATTCTTCTTGTACTTAAGTCGGCATTGTGCCTTTTGTATTTAATTCTGATGCAATTTCTGTGTTTCATCGTCAATAAGAAGGTCCAAGGGATACAGTAAACCTGAAGTGAAGCATCGGAATCTATAACTAGTGTCACAGGAATGGTTCAAAACATAGACAGTAGGAAGCGTCAGTCATCTTGTACATATGTCGGTATTGTGCCTTTTCTATTTAATTCCGATGAAATTTCTGTGTTTCATCGTCAATAAGAAGATCAGATGGATACAGTAAAACTGAAGTGAAGCATCGGAATCTATAACTAGTGTCAGAGGAATGGTTCAAATCATAGACAGTAGGAAGAGTCAGTCTTCTTGTACTTAAGTCAGCATTGTGCTTTTTGTATCTAATTCCGATGCAATTTCTGTGTTTCATCGTCAATACGAAGGTCAGAGGGATACAGTAAACCTGAAGTGAAGCAACGGAATCTATAACTAGTGTCACAGGAATGGTTCAAATCATAGTCAGTATGAAGAGTCATTCTTCTTGTACTTAAGCCGGCATTGTGTCTTTTGTATTTAATTCCGATGCAATTTCTGTGTTTCATCGTCAATAAGAAGGTCAGATGGATACAGTAAAACTGAAGTGAAGCATCGGAGTCTATAACTAGTGTCACAGGAATGGTTCAAAACATACAGAGATGGAAGAGTCAGTCTTCTTGTACTTAAGTCGGCATTGTGCTTTTTTTATTTAATTCCGATGAAATTTCTGTGTTTAATCGTCAATAAGAAGGTCCAAGGGATACAGTAAACCTGAAGTGAAGCATCGGAATCTGTAACTAGTGTCACAGGAATGGTTAAAAACATAGTCAGTAAGAAGAGTCAGTCATCTTGTACTTAAGTCGGCATTGTGCCTTTTGTATTTAATTCCGATGCAATTTCTGTGTTTCATCGCCAATAAGAATGTCCAAGGGATACAGTAAACCTGAAATGAACCATCGGAATCTATAACTAGTGTCACAGGATTGGTTCAAAACATAGACAGTAGGAAAAGTCAGTCTACACGTACTTAAGTCGTCATTGTGCCTTTTGTATTTGATTCCGATGCAATTTCTGTGTTTCATCGTCAATAAGAAGGTCAGAGGGATACAGTAAACCTGAAGTGAAGCATCGGAATCTATAACTAGTGTCACAGGAATGGTTCAAAACATAGAGAGATGGAAGAGTCAGTCTTCTTGTACTTAAGTCGGCATTGTGTTTTTGTATTTCATACCGATGCAATTTCTGTGTTTCGTCGTCCATAAGAAGGTCCGAGGGACACAGAAAACCTCAAGTGATGCATCGGAATAAAAAACTAGTGTCACAGGAATGGTTCAAAACATAGAGAGTAGGAAGAGTCAGTCTTCTTGTACTTAATTCGGCATTGTGCCTTTGGTATTTCATTCCGATGCAATTTCTGTGTTTCATCGTCCATAAGAAGGTCCGAGGGATACAGTAAACCTCAAGTGAAGCATCGGAATAAAAAGCTAGTGTCACAGGAATGGTTCAAAACATAGAGAGTAAGTAGAGCCAGTCTTCTTGTACTCAAGTCGGCATTGTGCCTTTTGTATTTAATTCCAATGCAATTTGTGTGTTTCATCGTCAATAAGAAGGTCAGAGGGAAACAGTAAACCTGAAGTGAAGCATCGGAATCTATAACTAGTGTCACATGAATGGTTCAAAACATAGACAGTAAGAAGAGTCAGTCTTCGTGTACTTAAGTCGGCATTGTGCCTTTTGTATTTAATTCCGATGCAGTTTGTGTGTCTCATCGCCTATAAGAAGGTCAAGGGATACAGTAAACCAGAAGTGAAGCATCGGAATCTATAACTAGTGTCACATGAATGGTTCAAAACATAGACTGTAAGAAGAGTCAGTCTTCTTGGAATTAATTCGGCATTGTGCCTTTTGTGTTTAATTCCGATGCAATTTCTGTGTTTCATCGTCAATAAGAAGGTCAGAGGGATACAGTAAACCTCAAGTGAAGCATCGGAATCTATAACTAGTGTCACAGGAATGGTTCAAAACATAGTCAGTAAGAAGAGTCTGTCTTCTTGTACTTAAGTCGGCAGTGTGCCTTCTGTATTTAATTCCGATGCAATTTCTGTGTTTCATCGTCAATAAGAAGGTCCAAGGGATACAGTGAACCTGGAGTGAAGCATCGGAATCTATAACTAGTGTCACAGGGATGGTTCAAAATATAGACAGTAAGAAGAGTAACTCTTCTTGTACTTAAGTCGGCATTGTGCCTTTTGTATTTAATTCTGATGCAATTTCTGTGTTTCATCGTCAATAAGAAGGTCCAAGGGATACAGTAAACCAGAAGTGAAGCATCGTAATTTATAACTAGTGTCACAGGAATGGTTCAAAACATAGACAGTAGGAAGCGTCAGTCCTCTTGTACTTAAGTCGGCATTGTGCCTTTTCTATTTGATTCCGATGCAATGTCTGTGTTTCATCGTCAATAAGAAGGTCCAAGACATACAGTGAACCTGAAGTGAAGCATCGGAATCTATAACTAGTGTCACAGGAATGGTTCAAAGCATAGTCAGTAAGAAGAGCCAGTCTTCTTGTACTTAAGTCGTCATTGTGCCTTTAGTATTAAATTCCGATGCAATTTCTGCGTTTCATCGTCAATAAGAAGGTCCAAGGGGTACAGTTAACCTGGAGTGAAGCATCGGAATCTGTAACTAGTGTCACAGGAATGGTTCAAATCATAGACATTAAGAAGAGTCAGTCTTCTTGTACTTAAGTCGGCATTTTGCCTTTTTTATTTAATTCCGGTGCAATTTCTGTGTTTCATCGTCAATAAGACGGTCCAAGGGATACAGTGAACCTAGTGTGAAGCATCGGAATCTATAACTAGTGTCACAGGAATGTTTCAAAACATGGACAGTGAGAAGAGTCAGTCTTCTTTTACTTAATTCGGCAATGTACCTTTTGTATTTAATTCCGACGCAATTTCTGTGTTTCATCGTCAATAAGAACGTCAGAGGGATACAGTAAATCTTAAGTGAAGCATCGAAATCTATAACTAGTGTCACAGGAATGGTTCAAAACATAGACAGTAAGAAGAGTTAGTCTTCTTGTACTTAAGTCAGCATTGTGCATTTTGTATTTAATTCCGATGTAATTTCTGTGTTTTATCGTCAATAAGAAGGTCAGAGGGATACAGTAAACCTAGAGTGAAGCATCGGAATCTATAAGTAGTGTCACAGGAATGGTTCGAAGCATAGTCAGTAAGAAGAGTCAGTCTTCTTGTACTTAAGTCGGCTTGTGACTTTTGTATTAAATTCCGATGCAATTTCTGTGTTTCATCGTCAATAAGAAGGTCCAAGGGATACAGTAAACCTGCAGTAAAGCATCGGAATCTATAACTAGTGCCACAGGAATGGTTCAAAACATAGACAGTAAGAAGAGGCAGTCTTCTTGTACTTAATTCGGCACTGTGCCTTTTGGATTTAATTCCGATGCAATTTCTGTGTTTCATCGTCAATAAGACGGTCAGTGGGATACAGTAAACCTGAAGTGAAGCATCGTAATCTATAACTAGTGTCACAGGAATTGTTCAAAACATAGTCAGTAAGAAGAGTCAGTCTTCTTGTTCTTAAGTCGGCATTGTGCCTTTTGTATTTAATTCCGATCAATATCTGTGTTTCATAGTCAATAAGAAGGTCCAAGGGATACAGTAAACCTGAAGTGAAGCATCGAAATCTATAAGTAGTGTCACAGGAATGGTTCAAAACATAGACAGAAGAAGAGTCAGTCTTCTTGTACTTAAGTCGCCATTGTGCTTTTTGTATTAAATTCCGATGCAATTTCTTTGTTTCATCGTCAATAAGAAGTTCCAAGGGATACAGTAAACCTGGAGTAAAGCATCGGAATCTATAACTAGTGTCACAGGAATGGTTCAAATCATAGACAGTAAGAAGAGTCAGTCATCTTGTACTTAATTCGGCACTGTGCCTTTTGGATTTAATTCCGATGCAATTTCTGTGTAACATCGTCAATACGAAGGTCAGAGGGATACAGTAAACCTGAAGTGAAGCATCGTAATCTATAACTAGTGTCACAGGAATGGTTCAAAACACAGTCAGTAAGAAGAGTCAGTCTTCTGGTTCTTATGTCGGCATTGTACCTATTGTATTTAATTCCGATGCAATTTCTGTGTTTCATCGTCAATAAGAAGGTCCAAGGGATACAGTAAACCTGAAGGGAAGCATCGAAATCTATAACAAGTGTCACAGGAATGGTTCCAAACATACATAGAAGAAGAGTCAGTCTTCTTGCACTTAAGTGGGCATTGTGCCATTTGTACTTAATTGCGTTGCACCTTCTGTGTTTCATCGTCAATAAGAAGGGCAGAGGGATACAGTAAACCTGAAGTGAAGCATCGGAATCTATAACTAGTGTCACAGGAATGGTTCAAAACATAGACAGTAGGAAGAGTCAGTCATCTTGTACTTAAGTCGGCATTGTGCCATTTCTATTTAATTCCGATGGAATTCCTGTGTTTCATCGTCAATAAGAAGGTCGAAGGGATACAGTAAACCTGAAGTGAAGCATCGTAATCTATAACTAGTGTGACAGGAATGGATCAAAGCATAGTCAGTAAGAAGAGTCAGTCTTCTGGTTCTTATGTCGGCATTGTGCCGTTTGTATTTAATTCCGATGCAATTTCTGTGTTTCATCGACAATAGGAAAGTCCAAGGGATACAGTAAACATGGAGTGAAGCATCGGAATCTGTAACTAGTGTCACAGCAATGGTTCAAATCATATACAGTAAGATGAGTCAGTCTTCTTGTGCTTAAGTCGGCATTGCGCCCTTTGTATTTAATTCCGATGCAATTTCTGTGTTTAATCGTCAATAAGAAGGTCAGAGGGATGCAGTAAACCTGAAGTGAAGCATCGAAATCTATAAGTAGTATCACAGAAATGGTTCAAAACATAGACAGTAAGAAGAGTCAGTCTTCTTGTACTAAAGTCGGCATTGTGCCTTTTGTATTTAATTCCGATGCAATTTCTGTGTTTCATCGTCAATAAGAAGGTCCATCGGAAACAGTAAACCTGGAGTGAAGCATCGGAATCTATAACTAGTGTCACAGGAATGGTTCAAAACATAGACAGTAGGAAGAGTCAGTCTTCTTGTACTTAAGTCGGCATTGTGTCTTTTCTATTTAATTCCGAAGCAATTTCTGTGTTTCATCGTCAATAAGAAGGTCCCAGGGATGTAGTAAACCTGGAGTGAACCATCGGAATCTATAACTAGTGCCACAGGAATGGTTCAAAACATAGTCAGTAAGAAGAGTCAGTCTTCTTATACTTAAGTCGTCATTGTCCCTTTTGTATTTAATTCCGATGCAATTTCTGTGTTTCATCGTCAATAAGAAGGTCCAAGGGATACAGTAAATCTGGAGTGAAGCATCGGAATCTATAACTAGGGTCACAGGGATGGTTCAAAACATAGACATTAAGAAGAGTCAGTCTTCTTGTACTTAAGTCGGCATTTTGCCTTTTGTATTTAATTCCGATGCAATTTCTGTGTTTCATCGTCAATAAGAAGGTCCAAGGGATACAGTAAACCTGAAGTGAAGCATCGAAATCTATAACTAGTATCACAGAAATGGTTCAAAACATAGACAGTAAGAAGAGTCAGTCTTCTTGTACTTAATTCGGCAAAGTGCCTTTTGTATTTAATTCCGACGCAATTTCTGTGTTTCATCGTCAATAAGAACGACAGAGGGATACAGTATATCTGAAGTGAAGCAACGGAATCTATAACTAGTGTCACAGGAATGGTTTAAAACATAGACAGTAAGAAGAGACAGTCTTCGTGTACTTAAGTCGGCATTGTGCCTTTTGTATTTAATTCCGATGTAATTTCTGTGTTTTATCGTCAATAAGAAGGTCAGAGGGATACAGTAAATCTAGAGTGAAGCTTCGGAATCTATAACTAGTGTCACAGGAATGGTTCAAAGCATAGTCAGTAAGAAGAGTAAGTCTTCTTGTACTTAAGTCGGCATTGTGCCTTTTGTATTAAATTCCGATGCAATTTCTGTGTTTCATCGTCAATAAGAAGGTCCAAGGGATACAGTAAATCTGGAGTGAAGCATCGAATCTATAACTAGTGTCACAGGAATGGGTCAAAACATAGACAGAAGAAGAGTCAGTCTTCTTGTACTTAAGTCCTCATTGTGCCATTTGTATTTAATTCCGTTGCAATTTCTGTGTTTCATCGTCAATAAGAAGGCAGAGTGATACAGTAAATCTGAAGTGAAGCATCGGAATCTATAACTAGTGTCACAGGAATGGTTCAACACATAGACAGTAGGAAGAGTCAGTCTTCTTGGACTTAAGTCGGCATTGTGCCTTTTCTATTTAATTCCGATGCAATTGCTGTGTTTCATCGTAGATAAGAAGGTCCAAGGGATACAGTAATCCTGAAGTGAAGCATCGGTATCTATAACTAGTGTCACAGGATTGGTTCAAAGCATAGTCAGTAGGAAAAGTCAGTCTTCTTGTACTTAAGTCGGCATTGTGCCGTTTGTATTTAATTACGATGCAATTTCTGTGTTTCATCGTCAATACGAAGGTCCAAGGGATACAGTAAACCTGGAGTGAAGCATCGGAACCTATAACTAGTGTCACAGGGATGGTTCAACACATAGACAGTAAGAAGAGTCAGTATTCTTGTACTTAAGTCGGCATTGTGCCTTTTGTAATTAACTCCGATGTTTCTGTGTTTCATCTTCAATAAAAAGGTCCATGGGAAAGTGTAAACCTGAAGTGAAGCATCAGAGTCTATAACTAGTGTCACAGGAATGGTACAAAAGATAGTCAGTAAGGAGAGTCAGTCTTCTTGTACTTAAGTCGGCATTGTGCCTTTTGTATTTAATTCCGATGCAATTTCTGTGTTTCATCGTCAATAAGAAGGTCAGAGGGATGCAGTAAACCTGAAGTGAAGCATCGGAATCTATAACTAGTGTCACAGGAATGGTTCAAACATAGACAGTAGGAAGAGTCAGTCTTCTTGTACTTAAGTCCGCATTGTGCCTATTCTGTTTAATTCCGATGCAATTTCTGTGTTTCATCGTCAATAAGAAGGTCCAAGGGATATAGTGAACACGGAGTGAAGCATCGGAATCTATAACTAGAGTCACAGGAATGGTCCAAAACATAGACAGTAAGAAGTGTCAGTCTTCTAGTACTTAAGTCGGCATTGTGCCTTTTTTATTTATTTCCGATGCAATATCTGTGTTTCGTCGTCAATAAGAAGGTCCAAGGGATACAGTAAACCTGGAGTGAAGCATCGGAATCTATAACTAGTGTCACAGGAATGGTTTAAAATATAGTCAGTAAGAAGAGTCAGTCTTCTTGTACTCAAGTCGGCATTGTGCATTTTGTATTTAATTCCGATGAAATTTCTGTGTTTCATCGTCCATAAGAAGGTCTAAGGGATACAGTAAAACTGGAGTGAAACACCGGAATCTATAACTAGTGTCACATGAATGGCTCAAAACATAGTCAGTAAGAAGAGTCAGTCTTCTTGTACTTAAGTCGCCATTGTGCCTTTTGTATTTCATTCCGATGGAATTTATGTGTTTCATCGTCAATAAGAAGGTCCAACGGATACAGTAAACCTGAAGTGAAGCATCGAATCTATAACTAGTGTCACAGGAATGGGTCAAAACATAGACAGAAGAAGAGTCAGTCTTCTTGTACTTAAGTCGGCATTGTGTTATTTGTATTTAATTCCGTTGCAATTTCTGTGTTTCATCGTCAATAAGAAGGCAGAGGGATACAGTAAACCTGAAGTGAAGCATCGGAATCTATAACTAGTGTCACAGGAATGGTTCAAACATAGACAGTAGGAAGAGTCAGTCTTCTTGTACTTAAGTCGGCATTGTGCCGTTTGTATTTAATTCCGATGCAATATCTGTGTTTCATCGTCAATACGAAGGTCCAAGGGATACAGTAAACCTGGAGTGAAGCATCGGAATCTATAACTAGTGTCACAGGGATGGTTCAAAACATAGACAGTAAGAAGAGTCAGTATCCTTGTACTTAAGTCGGCATTGTGCCTTTTGTAATTAACTCCGATGCATTTTCTGTGTTTCATTGTCAACAAGAAGGTCCAAAGGGTACAGTAAACCTGAGGTGAAGCATCGGAAACTATAACTAGTGTCACAGGAATGGTTCAAAACATAGACAGTAGGAAGAGTCAGTCTTTTTGTACTTAAGTGTGCATTGTGCCTTTTCTAATTAATTCCGATGCAATTTCTGTGTTTCATCGCCAATAAGTAGGTCCAAGGGATACAGTAAACCGGGATCGAAGCATCGGAATCTATAACTAGTGTCACAGGTATGGCTCAAACATAGACAGAAGGAAGAGTCAGTCTTCTTGTACTTACGTCGGCATTATGCCTTTTGTATTTAATTCCGATGCAATATCTGTGTTTCATCGTCAATAAGACGGTCAGAGGAATATAGTAAACCTGAAGTGAAGCATCGGAATCTATAACTAGTGTCACAGGAATGGTTCAAACATAGACAGTAGGAAGAGTCAGTCTTCTTGTACTTAAGTCCGCATTGTGCATATTCTGTTTAATTCCGATGCAATTTCTGTGTTTCATCGTCAATAAGAAGGTCCAAGGGATATAGTAAACACGGAGTGAAGCATCGGAATCTATAACTAGTGTCACAGGAATGGTTTAAACCATAGTCAGTAAGAAGAGTCTGTCTTCTAGTACTTAAGTCGGCAATGTGCCTTTTGTATTCAATTCCGACGCAATTACTGTGTTTCATCGTCAATAAGAATGTCCAAGGGATACAGTAAATCTGGAGTGAAGCATCGGAATCTTTAACTAGTTTCACAGGTATGGTTCAAATCAAAGTCAGTAAGAAGAGTCAGTCTTCTTGTACTTAATTTGGCACTGTGCCTTTTGCATATAATTCCGATGTAATTTCTGTGTTTTATCGTCAACAAGAAGGTCAGTGGGATACAGTAAACCTGAAGTGAAACACCGGAATCTATAACTAGTGACACATGAATGGCTCAAAACATAGTCAGTAAGAAAAGTCAGTCTTCTTGTACTTAAGTCGCCATTGTGCCTTTTGTATTTCATTCCGATGGAATTTCTGTGTTTCATCGTCAACAGCAATGTCCAAGGGATACAGCAAACCTGGAGTGAAGCATCGGAATCTATAACTAGTGTCACATGAATTGTTCAAATCATAGACAGTAAGAAGAGTCAGTCTTGTTGTACTTAATCCGGCATTGTGCCATTTGTATTTAATTCCGATGCAATTTCTGTGTTTCATCGTCAATAAGTAGGTGAGAGGGATACAGTAAACCTGAAGTGAAGCATCGGAATCTATAACTAGTGTCTCAGGAATGGTTCAAAATCATAGTCAGTAAGAAGTGTCAGTCTTCTTGTACTTAAGTCGGCATTGTGCCTTTTGTATTTATTTCCGATGCAATTTCTGTGTTTCATCGTCAATATGAAGGTCGAAGGGATACAGTAAACCTGGAGTGAAGCATCGGAATCTATAACTAGTGACACAGGGATGGTCAAAACATAGACAGTAAGAAGAGTCAGTATTCTTGTACTTAAGTCGGCATTGTGCCTTTTTTATTAAATTCAGATGCACTTTCTGTGTTTCATCGTCAATAAGAAGGTCCGAGGGAAACAGTAAACCTAGAGTGAAGCATCGGAATCTATAACTAGTGTCACAGGAATGGTTCAAAACATAGACAGTAAGAAGAGTCAGTCATCTTGTACTTAATTCGGCACTGTGCCTTTTGTAATAAATTCCGATGCAAATTCTGTGTTTCATCGTCATAACGAAGGTCAGAGGGATACAGTAAACCTGAAGTGAAGCATCGGAATCTATAACTAGTGTCACAGGAATGGTTCAAAACATAGTCAGTAAGAAGAGTCAGTCTTCTGGTTCTTATGTCGGCATTGTGCCTGTTGTATTTAATTCCGATGCAATTTCTGTGTTTCATCGTCAATAAGAAGGTCCAAGGAATACAGTAAACCTGAAGTGAAGCATCGAAATCTATAACTAGTGTCACAGGAAAGGCTCAAAACATACATAGAAGAAGAGTCGGTCTTCTTGCACTTAAGTCGGCATTGTGCCCTTTGTACTTAATTCCGTTGCAACTTCTGTGTTTCATCGTCAATAAGAAGGACAGAGGGATACAGTAAACCTGAAGTGAAGCATCAGAATCTATAACTAGTGTCACAGGAATGGTTCAAAACATAGACAGTAGGAAGAGTCAGTCATCTTGTACTTAAGTCTGCATTGTGCCTTTTCTATTTAATTCCGATGGAATTGCTGTGTTTCATCGTCAATAAGAAGGTCCGAGGGATACAGTAAACCTGACGTGAAGCATCGGAATCTATAACTAGTGTCACAGGAATGGTTCAAAGCATAGTCAGTAAGGAGAGTCAGTCTTCTTGTACTTAAGTCGGAATTGTGCCGTTTGTATTTAATTCCGATGCAATTTCTGTGTTTCATCGACTATAAGAAGGTCCAAGGGATACAGTAAACATGGAATGAAGTATCGGAATCTGTAACTAGTGTCACAGGAATGGTTCAAATCATATACAGTAAGATGAGTCAGTCTTCTTGTACTTAAGTCGGCATTGTGCCCTTTGTATTTAATTCCGATGCAATATCTGTGTTTCATCGTCAATAAGAAGGTCCAACGGATACAGTAAATCTGGAGTGAAGCATCGGAATCTTTAACTAGTTTCACAGGTATGGTTCAAATCAAAGTCAGTAAGAAGAGTCAGTCTTCTTGTACTTAATTTGGCACTGTGCCTTTTGCATATAATTCCGATGTAATTTCTGTGTTTTATCGTCAATAAGAAGGTCAGTGGGATACAGTAAACCTGAAGTGAAGCATCGGAATCTATAACTAGTGTCACAGGAATGGTTGAAAACATAGTCAGAAAGAAGAGTCAATCTTCTTGTTTTTAAGCCGGCATTGTGCCTTTTGTATTTAATTCCGATGCAATTTCTGTTTTTCGTCGTCAATAAGAAGGTCCAAGGGATACAGTAAACCTGGAGTGAAGCATCGGAATCTGTAACTAATGTCACAGGAATGGTTCAAAACATAGACAGTAAGAGGAGTCAGTCCTCTTGTACTTAATTCGGCACTGTGCCTTTTGAATTTAATTCCCATGCAATTTCTGTGTGTCATCGTCAATAAGAAGGTCAGAGGGGTACAGTAAACCTGAAGTGAAGCATTGGAATCTATAACTTGTGTCACAGGAATGGTTCAAAACATTGTCAAAAAGAAGAGTCAGTCTTCTTGTTCTTAAGTCGGCATTGTGCCGTTTGTATTTAATTCCGATGCAACTTCTGTGTTTCATCGTCAATACGAAGGTCCAACGGATACAGTAAACCTGGAGTGAATCATCGGAATCTGTAACTAGTGTCACAGGAATGGTTCAAATCATAGACAGTAAGATGAGTCAGTCTTCTTGTACTTAAGTCAGCATTGTGCCTTTTTTATTTAATTCCGATGCAATTTCTGTGTTTCATCGTCAATAAGAAGGTCCAAGGGATACAGTAAACCTAGAGTGAAGCATCGGAATCTATAACTCGTGACACAGGAATGGTTCAAAACATAGACAGTAAGATGAGTCAGCCTTCTTGTACTTAATTCGGCATTGTGCCTTTTGTATTTAATTCCGACGCAATTTCTGTGTTTCATCGTCAATAAGAAGGCAGAGGGATACAGTAAACCTGAAGTGAAGCATCGGAATCTATAACTAGTGTCACAGGAATGGTTCAAAACATAGACAGTAGGAAGAGTCAGTCCTCTTGGACTTAAGTCGGCATTGTGCCTTTTCTATTTAATTCCGATGCAATTGCTGTGTTTCATCGTCAATAAGAATGTCCAAGGGATACAGTAAACCTGAAGTGAAGCATCGGAATCAATAACTAGTGTCACAGGAATGGTTCAAAGCATAGTCAGTAGGAAAAGTCAGTCTTCATGTACTTAAGTCGGCATTGTGCCTTTTGTAATTAACACCGATGCATTTTCTGTGTTTCATCTTCAATAAGAAGGTCCAAGGGAAACAGTAAACCTGACGTGAAGCATTAGAGTCTATAACTAGTGTCACAGGAATGGTTCAAAACATAGTCAGTAAGGAGAGTCAGTCTTCTTGTACTTAAGTCGGCATTGTGCCTTTTGTATTTAATTCCGATGCAATTTCTGTGTTTCATCGTCAATAAGAAGGTCCAAGGGATATATTAAACACGGAGTGAAGCATCGGAATCTATAACTAGAGTCACAGGAATGGTCCAAAACATAGACAGTAAGAAGTGTCAGTCCTCTAGTACTTAAGTCGGCATTGTGATTTTTTTATTTAATTCCGATGCAATTTCTGTGTTTCGTCGTCAATAAGAAGGTCCAAGGGATACAGTAAACCTGGAGAGAAGCATCGGAATCTATAACTAGTGTCACAGGAATGGTTTAAAACATAGTCAGTAAGAAGAGTCAGTCTTCTTGTACTTAAGTCGGCATTGTGCATTTTGTATTTAATTCCGATGAAATTTCTGTGTTTCATCGTCCATAAGAAGGTCTAAGGGATACAGTAAACCTGAAGTGAAGCATCGGAATCTATAACTAGTGTCCCAGGAATGGTTCAAAATCATAGTCAGTAAGAAGTGTCAGTCTTCTTGTACTTAAGTCGGCATTGTGCCTTTTGTATTTATTTCCGATGCAATTTCTGTGTTTCATCGTCCATAAGAAGGTCCAAGGGATACAGTAAACCTGGAGTGAAGCATCGGAATCTATAACTAGTGACACAGGGATGGTTCAAACATAGACAGTAAGAAGAGTCAGTATTCTTGTACTTAAGTCGGCATTGTGCCTTTTGTATTAAATTCAGATGCAATTTCTGTGTTTCATCGTCAATAAGAAGGCCCGATGGGATACAGTAAACCTAGAGTGAAGCATCGGAATCCATAACTAGTGTCACAGGAATGGTTCAAAACATAGACAGTAAGAAGAGTCAGCGTTCTTGTACTTAATTCGGCAATGTGGCTTTTGAATTCAATTCCGACGCAATTTCTGTGTTTCATCGTTAATAAAAACGTCAGAGGGATACAGTAAATCTGAAGTCAAGCATCGGAATCTATAACTAGTGTCACAGGAATGGTTCAAAACATAGACAGTAAGAAGAGTCAGTATTTGTGTACTTAAGTCGGCATTGTGCCTTTTGTATTTAATTCCGATGTAATTTCTGTGTTTTATCGTCAATAAGAAGATCAGAGGGATACTGTAAACCTAGAGTGAAGCATCGGAATCTATAACTAGTGTCACAGGAATGGTTGAAAGCATAGTCAGTAAGAAGAGTCAGTCTTCTTGTACTTAAGTCGGCATTGTGCCTTTTGTATTAAATTCCGATGCAATTTCTGTGTTTCATCGTCAATAAGAAGGTCCAAGGGATACAGTAAATCTGGAGTGAAGCATCGGAATCTTTAACTAGTTTCACAAGCATGGGTCAAAACACAGACAGTAAGAAGAGTCAGTCTTATTGTACTTAATTTGGCACTGTGCCTTTTGCATATAATTCCGATGCAATTTCTGTGTGTCATCGTCAATAAGAAGGTCAGAGGGGTACAGTAAACCTGAAGTGAAGCATTGGAATCTATAACTTGTGTCACAGGAATGGTTCAAAACATTGTCAAAAAGAAGAGTCAGTCTTCTTGTTCTTAAGTCGGCACTGTGCCTTTTGTATTTAATCCCGATGCAATTTCTGTGTTTCATCGTCAATAAGAAGGTCCAAGGGATATAGTAAACCTGGAGTGAGGCATCGGAATCTATAACTAGTGTCTCAGAAATGGTTCAAAACATAGACAGTAAGAAGAGTCAGTCTTCTTGTACTTCAGTCGCCATTGTGCCTTTTGTATTTCATTCCGATGCAATTTCTGTGTTTCATCGTCAATGAGAAGGTCAGAGGGATACAGCAAACCTGGAGTGAAGCATCGGAATCTATAACTAGTGTCACAGGAATGGTTCAAAACATAGTCAGTAAGAAGAGTCAGTCTTCTTGTACTTAAGTCGGCATTGTGCCTTTTGTATTAAATTCTGATGCAATTTCTGTCTTTCGTCGTCAATAAGAAGGTCCAAGGGATACAGTAAACCTGGAGTGAAGCATCGGAATCTATAACTAATGTCACAGGAATGGTTCAAAACATAGACAGTAAGAAGAGTCAGTCTTCTTGTACTTAATTCGGCACTGTGCCTTTTGAATTTAATTCCGATGCAATTTCTTTGTGTCATCGTCAATAAGAAGGTCAGAGGGGTACAGTAAACCTGAAGTGAATCATTGGAATCTATAACTTGTGTCACAGGAGTGGTTCAAAACATAGTCAAAAAGAAGTGTCAGTCTTCTTGCTCTTAAGTCGGCATTGTGCCTTTTGTATTTAATTCCGATGCAATTTGGGTGTTGCATCGTCAATAAGAAGGTCCAAGGGATACAGTAAACCTGAAGTGAAGCATCGGAATCTACAACTAGTGTCACAGGAATGGTTCAAAGCATAGTAAGTAGGAAAATTCAGTCTTCATGTGCTTAAGTCGGCATTGTGCCGTTTGTATTTAATTCCGATGCAATTTCTGTGTTTCATCGTCAGTGCGAAGGTCCAACGGATACAGTAAACCTGGAGTGAATCATCGGAATCTGTAACTAGTGTCACAGGAATGGTTCAAATCATAGACAGTAAGATGAGTCAGTCTTCTTGTACTTAAGTCAGCATTGTGCCTTTTTTATTTAATTCCGATGCAATTTCTGTGTTTCATCGTCAATAGGAAGGTCCAAGGGATACAGTAAACCTAGAGTGAAGCATTGGAATCTATAACTAGTGTCACAGGAATGGTTCAAAACATAGACAGTAAGATGAGTTAGCCTTCTTGTACTTAATTCGGCATTGTGCCTTTTGTATTTAATTCCGACGCAATTTCTGTGTTTCATCGTCAATAAGAAGGTCCAAGGGATACAGTAAACCTGGAGTGAAGCATCGGAATCTATACCTAGTGTCACAGGGATGGTTCAAATCATAGACAGTAAGAAGAGTCAGTATTCTTGTACTTAAGTCGGCATTGTACCTTTTGTATTTAATCCGATGCAATTTCTGTGTTTCATCGTCAATAAGTAGGTCAGAGGGATGCAGTAAACCTGAAGTGAAGCAGCGGAATCTACAACTAGTGTCACAGGAATGGTTCAAAACATAGACAGTAGGAAGAGTCAGTCTTCTTATACTTAAGTCCGCATTGTGCCTTTTCTGTTTAATTCCGATGCAATTTCTGTGTTTCATTGTCAATAAGAATGTCCAAGGGATACAGTAAACCTGGAGTGAAGCATCGGAATCTATAACTAGTGTCACAGGAATGGTTCAAAACATAGTCAGTAAGAAGAGTCAGTATTCTTGTACTTAAGTCGGCATTGTTCCTTTTGTATTAAATTCCGATGCATTTTCTGTGTTTCATCATGAATAAGAAGGTCCAAGGGATACAGTAAACCTGAAGTGAAGCATCAGAGTCAATAAGTAGTGTCACAGGAATGGTTCAAACATAGTCAGTAAGGAGAGTGAGTCTTCTTGTACTTAAGTCGGCATTGTGACTTTTGTATTTAATTCCGATGCAATATCTGTGTTTCATCGTCAATAAGAAGGTCCAAGGGATACAGTAAACCTGAAGTGAAGCATCGGAATCTATAACTAGTGTCACAGGAATGGTTCAAAACATAGACAGTAGGAAAAGTCAGCCTTCTTGTACTTAAGTCCGCATTGTGCCTTTTCTGTTTAGTTCCGATGCAATTTCTGTGTTTCATCGTCAATAAGAAGGTCCAAGGGATACAGTAAAACTGGAGTGAAGCATCGGAATCTATAACTAGTGTCTCAGGAATGGTTCAAAACATAGCCAGTAAGAAGAGTCAGTCTTCTTGTACCTAAGTCGGCATTGTGCCTTTTGTATTAAATTCTGATGCAATTTCTGTCTTTCGTCGTCAATAAGAAGGTCCAAGGGATACAGTAAACCTGGAGTGAAGCATCGGAATCAATAACTAATGTCACAGGAATGGTTCAGAACATAGACAGTAAGAAGAGTCAGTCTTCTTGTACTTAATTCGGCACTGTGCCTTTTGAATTTAATCGTCAATAAGAAGGTCAGAGGGGTACAGTAAACCTGAAGTGAAGCATTGGAATCTATAACTTGTGTCACAGGAGTTTTTCAAAACATAGTCAAAAAGAAGAGTCAGTCTTCTTGTTCTTAAGTCGGCATTATGCCTTTTGTATTTAATTCCGATGCAATTTTTGTGTTGCATCGTCAAAAAGAAGGTCCAAGGGATACAGTAAACCTGAAGTGAAGCATCGGAATCTACAACTAGTGTTACAGGAATGGTTCAAAGCATAGTCAGTAGGAAAAGTCAGTCTTATTGTGCTTAAGTCGGCATTGTGCCGTTTGTATTTAATTCCGATGCAATTTCTGTGTTTCATCGTCAGTGCGAAGGTCCAACGGATACAGTAAACCTGGAGTGAAGCATCGGAATCTATAAATAGTGTCACAGGGATGGTTCAAATCATAGACAGTAAGATGAGTCAGTCTTCTTGAACTTAAGTCGGCATTGTGCCTTTTTTATTTAATTCCGATGCAATTTCTGTGTTTCATCGTCAATAAGAAGGTCCAAGGGATACAGTAAACGTAGAGTGAAGCATCGTAATCTATAACTAGTGTCACAGGATTGGTTCAAAACATAGACAGTAAGATGAGTCAGTCTTCTTGCACTTAATTCGGCATTGTGCCTTTTGTATTTAATTCCGAGCAATTTCTGTGTTTCATCGTCAATAAGAAAGTCAGAGGGATACAGTAAATCTTAAGTGAAGCATCGGAATCTATAACTAGTGTCACAGGAATGGTTCAAACATAGTCGGTAAGAAGAGTCAGTATTCTTGTACTTAAGTCGGCATTGTTCCTTTTGTATTTAATTCCGATGCATTTTCTGTGTTTCATCATCAATAAGAAGGTCCAAGGGATACAGTAAACCTGAAGTGAAGCATCAGAGACTATAAGTAGTGTCACAGGAATGGTTCAAACATAGTCAGTAAGGAGAGTCAGTCTTCTTGTACTTAAGTCGGCATTGTGACTTTTGTATTTAATTCCCATGCAATTTCTGTGTTTCATCGTCAATAAGAAGGTCCAAGGGATACAGTAAACCTGAAGTGAAGCATCGGATTCTATAACTAGTGTCACAGGATACGTTCAAAACATAGACAGTGGGAAGAGTCAGTCTTCTTGTACTTAAGTCGGCATTGTGCCTTTTGTATTAAATTCCGATGCAATTTTTGTGTTTCATCGTCAATAAGAAGGTCAGTGGGATGCAGTAAACCTGAAGTGAAGCATCGGAAGCTGTAACTAGTGTCACAGGAATAGTTCAAAACATCGACAGTAAGAAGAGACAGTCTTCTTGTACTTAATTCGGCATTGTGCCTATAGTTTTTTAGTACCGATGGAATTTCTGTGTTTCATCGTCAATAAGAAGGTCAGAGGGATACAGTAAATCTGAAGTGAAGCATCGGAATCTAAAACTCGTGTAACAGGAATGGTTCAAAACATAGTCAGTAAGAAGAGTCAGTCTTCTTGAAATTAAGTCGGCATTGTGCATTTTGTATTTAATTCCGATGCAATTTCTGTGTTTCATCGTCAATAAGAAGGTCTAAGGGATACAGTAAACCTGAAGTGAAGCATCAGAATCTATAACTAGTGTCACAGGAATGGTTCAAAACATATTCAGTAAGAAGAGTGAGTCTTCTTGTACTTAATTCGGCATTGTGCCTTTTGTATTTAATTCCGATGCAATTTCTGTGTTTTATCGTCAATAAGATGGTCCAAGGGATACAGTAAACCTGAAGTGATGCACCAGAATCTATAACTAGTGCCACATGAGTAATTCCAAACATAGTCAGTAAGAAGAGTCAGTCTTCTTGTACTTCAGTCGCCATTGTGCCTTTTGTATTTCATTCCGATGCAATTTCTGTGTTTCATCGTCAATAAGAAGGTCCAAGGGATACAGCAAACCTGGAGTGAAACATCGGAATCTATAACTAGTGTCACATGAATGGTTCAAACCATAGACAGTAAGAAGAGTCAGTCTTCTTGTACTTAATCCGGCATTGTGCCTTTTGTATTTAATTCCGATGCAATTTCTGTGTTTCATCGTCAATATGAAGGTCAGAGGGATACAGTAAACCTGAAGTGAAGCATCCGAATCTATAACTAGTGTCACAGGAATGGTTCATAACATAGTCAGTAAGAAGAGTCAGTATTCTTGTACTTAAGTCGGCATTGTGCCTTTTGTATTTAATTCCGATGCAATTTCTGTGTTTCATCGTCAATAAGACGATCCAAGGCATACAGTAAACCGGGAGTGAAGCATCGGAATCTATAACTAGTGTCACAGGAATGAATCAAAGCATAGTCAGTAAGAAGAGTCAGTCTTCTTGTACTAAAGTCGGCATTGTGCCTTTTGTATTTAATTCCGATGCAATTTCTGTGTTTCATCGTCAATAAGAAGGTCGAAGGGATACAGTAAACCTGGAGTGAAGCATCGGAATCTATAACTAGTGACACAGGGATGGTTCATAACATAGACAGTAAGAAGAGTCAGTCTTCTTGTACTTAGGTCGGCATTGTGCCTTTTGTATTTAATTCCGATGTAATTTCTGTGTTTCAACGTCAATAAGAAAGTCCAAGGGATAGAGTGAACCCGAAGTGAAGCACCGAAATCTATAACTAGTGTCACAAGAATGGTTCAAAACATAGTCAGTAAGAAGAGTCAGTCTTCTTGTACTTAAGTCGGCATTGTGCCTTTTGTATTTAATTCCGAAGCAATATCTGTGTTTCATCGTCAATAAGGAGGTCCAAGGGATACAGTAAACCTGGAGTGAAGCATCGGAATCTATAACTAGTGTCACAGAAATGGTTCAAAACATAGTCAGTAAGAAGAGTCAGTCTTCTTGTACTTAAGTCGGCATTGTGCCTTTTGTATCTAATTCCGATTCAATTTCTTTGTTTCATCGTCAATAAGAAGGTCCAAGTGATACAGTAAACCTGGGGTGAAGCATCGGAATCTATAACTAGTGTCACAGGAATGAATCAAAACATAGTCATTAAGAAGAGTCAGTCTTCTTGAGTTAAAGTCGGCATTGTGCCTTTTGTATTTAATTCCGATGCAATTTCTGTGTTTCATCGTCAATAAGAAGGTCCAAGGGATACAGTAAACCTGGAGTGAAGCATCGGAATCTATAACTAGTGTCACAGGGATGGTTCAAAGCATAGACAGTAAGAAGTATCAGTATTCTTGTACTTATGTCGGCATTGAGCCTTTTGTATTTAATTCCGATGCAATTTCTGTGTTTCATCGTCAATAAGAAGGTCAGAGGGATGCAGTAAACCTGAAGTGAAGCATCGGAATCTATAACTAGTGTCACAGGAATGGTTCAAAACATAGACAGTAGGAAGAGTCAGTCTTCTTGTGCTTAAGTCGGCATTGTGCCTTTTCTATTTAATTCCGATGCAATTTCTGTGTTTGATCGTCAATAAGAAGGTCCAAGGGATATAGTAAACCTGGAGTGAAGCATAGGAATCTATAACTAGAGTCACAGTACAGGTTCAAAACATAGACAGTAAGAAGAGTCAGTCTTCTTGTACTTAAGTCGGCATTGTGCTTTTTTATTTAATTCCGATGCAATTTCTGTGTTTCACCGTCAATAAGAAGGTGCAAGGGATACAGTAAACCTGGAGTGAAGCATCGGAATCTATAACTAGTGACACAGGGATGGTTCAAAACATAGACAGTAAGAAGAGTCAGTATTCTTGTACTTAAGTCGGCATTGTGCCTTTTGTATTTAATTCCTATGCAATTTCTGTCTTTCATCGTTAATAAGGAGATCCAAGGGATACAGTAAATCTGGAGTGAAGCATCGGAATCTATAACTAGTGTCACAGGAATGAATCAAAACATAGTCAGTAAGAAGAGTCAGTCTTCTTGTACTAAAATCGGCATTGTGCCTTTTGTATTTAATTCCGATGCAATTTCTGTGTTTCATCGTCAATATGAAGGTCCAAGGGATATAGTAAACCTGGAGTGAAGCATCGGATTCTATAACTAGTGTCACATGAATGAATGGTTCAAATCATAGACAAAAGAAGAGTCAGTCTTGTTGTACTTAATCCGGCATTGTGCCTTTTGTATTTAAGTCCGATGCAATTTCTGTGTTTCATCGTCAATAAGAAGGTCCAAGGGATACAGTAAACCTGAAGTGAAGCATCGGAATCTATAACTAGATTCACAGGAATGGTTCAAAACATCGTCAGTAAGAAGAGTCAATGTTCTTGTACAAAAGTCGGCATTGTGCCTTTGGTATTTAATTCCGTTGCAATATCTGTGTTTCATCGTCAATAAGAAGGTCCAAGGGATACAGTAAACCTGAAGTGAAGCATCGGAATCTATAACTTGTGTCACAGGAATGGTTCAAAACATAGACAGTGGGAAGAGTCAGTCTTCTTGTACTTAAGTCGGCATTGTGCCTTTTGTATTTAATTCCGATGCAATTTCTGTGTTTCATCGTCAATAAGAATGTCAGAGGGATACAGTAAACCTGAAGTGAAGCATCGGAATCTATAACTAGTGTCACAGGAATGGTTCAAAACATAGACAGTAGGAAGAGTCAGTCTTCTTGTACTTAAGTCGGCATTGGGCCTTTTCTATTCAATTCCTATGCAATTTCTTTGTTTCATCGTCAATAAGAAGGTCCAAGGGATATAGTAAACCAGGAGTGAAGCATCGGAATCTATAACTAGTGTCACATGAATGGTTCAAAGCATAGTCAGTAAGAAGAGTCAGTCCTCATGTACTTAAGTCGGCATTGTGTCTTTTGTATTTAACTCCGATGCAATTTCTGTGTTTCATTGTCAACAAGGAGGTCCAAGGGATACAGTAAACCTGGAGTGAAGCATCGGAATCCATAACTAGTGTCACAGGAATGGTTCAAAACGTAGTCAGTATGAAGAGTCAGTCTTCTTGTACTTAAGTCGGCGTTGTGCCTTTTGTATTTAATTCCGATGCAATTTCTGTGTACCATCGTCAATAAGAAGGTCCAAGGGATACAGTAAACCTGAAGTGAAGCACCGCAACCTATAACTAGTGTCACAGGAATAGTTCAAAACATTGTCAGTAAGAAGAGTCAGTCATCTTGTACTTAAGTCGGCATTGTGCCTTTTGTATTTAATTCCGATGCAATTTCTGTGTTTCATCGTCAATAAGAAGATCCAAGGGATACAGGAAACCTGGAGTGAAGCATCGGAAACTATATCTAGTGTCACAGGAATGAATCAAATCATAGTCAGTAAGAAGAGTCATACTTCTTGTACTAAAGTCGGCATTGTGCCTTTTGTATTTAATTCCGATGCAATTTCTGTGTTTCATCGTCAACAAGAAGGTCCAAGGGATACAGTAAACCTGAAGTGAAGCATCAGAGTCTATAACTAGTGTCACAGGAATGGTTCAAAACATAGTCAGTAAGAAGAGTCAATCTTCTTGTACATAAGTCGGCATTGTGCCTTTTGTATTTAAGTACGATGCAATTTCTGTGTTTCATTGTCGATAAGGAGGTCCAAGGAATACAGTAAACCTGGAGTGAACATCGGAATCCATAACTAGTGTCACAGGAATGGTCCAAATCATAGTCAGTAAGTAGAGTCAGTCTTCTTGTACTTAAGTCGGCATTGTGCCTTTTGTATTTAATTCCGATGCAATTTCTGGGTTTCATCCTCAATAAGAAGGTCCAAGGGATACAGTAAACCTGGAGTGAAGCATCGGAATCTATAACTAGTGTCACAGGAATGAATCAAAACATAGTCAGTAAGAAGAGTCAGTCTTCTTGTACTAAAATCGGCATTGTGCCTTTTGTATTTAATTCCGATGCAATTTCTGTGTTTCATCGTCAATAAGAAGGTCCAAGGGATACAGTAAATCTGAAGTGAAGCACCGGAATCTATAACTAGTGTCACATGAATGGTTCAAAACATAGTCAGTAAGAAGAGTCAGTCTTCCCGTACTTAAGTCGCCATTGTGCCTTTTGTATGTAATTCCGATGCAATTTCTGTGTTTCATCGTCAATAAGAAGGTAAAAGGGATACAGTAAACCTGGAGTGAAGCATCGGATACTATAACTAGTGTCACATGAATGGTTCAAAACATAGACAAAAGAAGAGTCAGTCTTGTTGTACTTAATCCGGCATTGTGCCTTTTGTATTTAATTCCGATGCAATTTCTGTGTTTCATCGTCAATAAGAAGGTCAGAGGGATTCAGTAAACCTGAAGTGAAGCATCGGAATCTATAACTAGTGTCACAGGAATGGTTCAAAACATAGTCAGTAAGAAGAGTCAGTCTTCTTGTACTTAAGTCGCCATTGTGCCTTATGTATTTAATTCCGATGCATTTTCTGTGTTTCATCGTCAATAAGAACTCCAAGGGATACAGTAAACCTGGAGTGCAGCATCGGAATCTATAACTAGTGACACAGGGACGGTTCAAAAGCATAGACGGTAAGAAGAGTCAGTATTCTTGTACTTAAGTCGGCATTGTGCCTTTTGTATTTCATTCCGATGCAATTTCTGTGTTTCATCGTCAATAAGAAGGTCCAAGGGATACAGTAAACCTGAAGTGAAGCACCGGAATCTATAACTAGTCACAGGAATGGTTCAAAACATTGTCAGTAAGAAGAGTCAATGTTCTTGTACAAAAGTCGGCATTGTGCCTTTTGTATTTAATTCCGATGCAATTTCTGTGTTTCATCGTCAATAAGAAGGTCCAAGGGATACAGTAAACCTGAAGTGATGCATCGGAATCTATAACTAGTATCACAGGAATGGTTCAAAACATAGACAGTGGGAAGAGTCAGTCTTCTTGTACTTAAGTCGGCAATGTGCCTTTTGTATTTAATTCCGATGCAATTTCTGTGTTTCATCGTCAATAAGAATGTCAGAGAGATACAGTAAATCTGATGTGAAGCATCGGAATCCATAACTAGTGTCACAGGAATGGTTCAAAACATAGAGAGTAGGAAGAGTCAGTCTTCTTGTACTTGAGTCGGCATTGTGCCTTTTCTGTTTAATTCCTATGCAATTTCTGTGTTTCATCGTCAATAAGAAGGTCCAAGGGATATAGTAAACTTGGAGTGAAGCATCGGAATCTATAACTAGTGTCACATGAATGGTTCAAAGCATAGTCAGTAAGAAGAGTCAGTCCTCATGTACTTAAGTCGGCATTGTGCCTTTTGTATTTAATTCCGATGCAATTTCTGTGTTTCATTGTCAATAACGAGGTCCAAGGGATACAATAAACCTGGAGTGAAGCATCGGAATCCATAACTAGTGTCACATGAATGGTTCAAAAAATAGTCAGTATGAAGTGTCAGTCTTCTTGTACTTAAGTCGGCGTTGTGCCTTTTGTATTTAATTCCGATGCAATTTTTGTGTTTCATCGGCAATAAGAAGGTCCAAGGGATACAGTAAACCTGAAGTGAAGCACCGGAATCTATAACTAGTGCCACATGAATGGTTCAAAACTTAGTCAGTAAGAAGAGTCAGTCTTCTTGTACTTGAGTCGCCATTGTGCGTTTTGTATTTAATTCCGTTGCAATTTCTGTGTTTCATCGTCAATAAGAAGGTCCAAGGGATACAGTGAACCTGGAGTGAAGCATCGGAATCTATAACTGGTGTCACATGAATGGTTCAAATCATAGACATTAAGAAGAGTCAGTCTTCTTGTACTTAATTCGGCATTGTGCCTTTTGAATTTAATTCCGATGCAATTTCTGTGTTTCATCGTCAATAAGAAGGTCAGAGGGGTTCAGTAAACCTGAAGTGAAGCATCTGAATCAATAACTAGTGTCACAGGAATGGTTCAAAACATATTCAGTAAGAAGAGTCAGTATTCTTGTACTTAAGTCGGCATTGTGCCTTTTGTATTTAATTCCGATGCAATTTCTGTGTTTCATCGTCAATAAGAAGGTCCAAGGGATACAGTAAACCTGAAGTGAAGCACCGCAACCAATAACTAGTGTCACAGGAATGGTTCAAATCATTGTCAGTACGAAGAGTCACTCTTCTTGTACTTAAGTCGGCATTGTGCCTTTTGTTCTTAATTCCGATGCAATTTCTGTGTTTCATCGTCAATAAGGAGGTCTAAGGGATACAGTAAACCTGAAGTGAAGCATCGGAATCTATAACTAGTGTCACAGGAATGGTTCAAAACATAGTCAGTAAGAAGAGTCAGTCTTCTTGTACGTAAGTCGGCATTGTGCCTTTTGTATTTAATTCCGATGCAATTTTTGTGTTTCATCGTCATTAATAAGGTCCAAGGGATACAGTAAACCGGGAGTGAAGCATCGAAATCTATAACTAGTGTCACAGAAATGGTTCAAACATTGTCAGTAAGAAGAGTCAGTCTTCTTGTGCTTAAGTCGGCATTGTGCCTTTTGTATTTAATTCCGATGCAATTTCTGTGTTTCATCGTCAATAAGAAGGTCCAAGGGATACAGTAAACCTGGAGTGAAGCATCGGAATCTATAACTAGTGTCACAGGAAAGAATCAAAACATAGTCAGTATGAAGAGTCATACTTCTTGTACTAAAGTCGGCACTGTCCCTTTTGTATTTAATTCCGATTCAATTTCTGTGTTTCATCGTCAATAAGAAGGTCCAAGGTATACAGTAAACCTGAAGTGAAGCATCAGAGTCTATAAGTAGAGTCACAGGAATGGTTCAAAACATAGTCAGAAAGAAGAGTCAATCTTCTTGTACATAAGTCGGCATTGTGCCTTTTGTATTTAATTACGATGCAATTTCTGTGTTTCATCTTCAATAAGAAGGTCCAAGGTATACAGTAAACCTGAAGTGAAGCATCAGAGTCTATAACTAGAGTCACAGGAATGGTTCAAAACATAGCCAGTAAGAAGAGTCAGTCTTCTTGTACGTAAGTCGGCATTGTGCCTTTTGTATTTAATTCCGATGCAATTTTTGTGTTTCATCGTCATTAATAAGGTCCAAGGGATACAGTATACCTGGAGTGAAAGATCGGAATTTATAACTAGTGTCACAGGGATGGTTCAAAACATAGACAGTAAGAAGAATCAGTATTCTTGTACTTATGTCGGCATTGTGCCTTTTGTATTTAATTCCGATGCAATTTCTGTGTTTCATCTTCAATAAGAAGGTCCAAGGGATACAGTAAACCTGGAGTGAAGCATCGTAATCCATAACTAGTGTCACAGGAATGGTCCAAATCATAGTCAGTAAGTAGGGTTAGTCTTCTTGTACTTAAGTCGGCATTGTGCCCTTTGCATTTAATTCCGATGCAATTTTTTTGTTTCATCCTCAATAAGAAGGTCCAAGGGATACAGTAAACGTGAAGTGAAGCATCAGAATCTATAACTAGTGTCACAGGAATGGTTCAAAACATAGTCAGTAAGAAGAGTCAGTCTTCTTGTACTTAAGTCGGCATTGTGCCTTTTGTATTTAATTCCGATGCAATTTCTGTGTTTCATCGTCAATAAGAAGGTCAAAGGGATACAGTAAACCTGAAGTGAAGCACCGGAATCTATAAGTAGTGTCACATGAATGGTTCAAAACATAGTCAGTAAGAAGAGTCAGTCTTCTTGTACTTAAGTCGCCATTGTGCCTTTTGTATTTAATTCCGATGCAATTTCTGTGTTTCATCGTCAATAAGAAGGTCCAAGGGAGACAGTAAACCTGGAGTGAAGCATCGGAATCTATAACTAGTGTCACATGAATGGTTCAAAACATAGACATTAAGAAGAGTCAGTCTTCTTGCACTTAATCCGGCATTGTGCCTTTTGTATTTAATTCCGATGCAATTTCTGTGTTTCATCGTCAATACGAAGGTCAAAGGGATACAGTAAACCTGAAGTGAAGCACCGGATTCTATTACTAGTGTCACAGGAATGGTTCAAAACATTGTCAGTAAGAAGAGTCAGTCTTCTTGTACTTTAGTCGGCATTGTGCCTTTTGTATTTAATTCCGATGCAATTTATGTGTTTGATCGTCAATAAGGAAGTCCAAGGGATACAGTAAACTTGGAGTGAAGCATCGGAATCTATAACTAGTGTCACAGGAATGGTTCAAAACATAGTCAGTAAGAAGAGTCAGTCTTCTTGTACTTAAGTCGGCATTGTGCCTTTTGTATTTAATTCCGATTCAATTTCTGTGTTTCATCGTCAATAAGAAGGTCCAAGGGATACAGTATACCTGGAGTGAAACATCGGAATTTATAACTAGTGTCACAGGGATGGTTCAAAACATAGTAAGAAGAATCAGTATTCTTGTACTTATGTCGGCATTGTGCCTTTTGTATTTAATTCCGATGCAATTTCTGTGTTTCATCGTCAATAAGAAGGTCCAAGGGAGGCAGTAAACCTGGAGTGAAGCATCGGAATCTATAACTAGTGTCACATGAATGGTTCAAAACATAGACATTAAGAAGAGTCAGTCTTCTTGCACTTAATAAGGCATTGTGCCTTTTGTATTTAATTCCGATGCAATTTCTGTGTTTCATCGTCAATAAGAAGGTCCAAGGGATACAGTAAACCGGGAGTGAAGCATCGGAATCTATAACTAGTGTCACAGAAGTGGTTCAAACATAGTCAGTAAGAAGTCAGTCTTCTTGTGCTTAAGTCGGCATTGTGCCTTTTGTATTTAATTCCGATGCAATTCCTGTGTTTCGTCGTCAATAAGAAGGTCCAAGGAATACAGTAAACCTGGAGTGAAGCATCGGAATCGATAACTAGTGTCACAGGAAAGAATCAAATCATTGTCAGTATGAAGAGTCATACTTCTTGTACTAACGTCGGCATTGTGCCTTTTGTATTTAATTCCGATTCAATTTCTGTGTTTCATCGTCAATAAGAAGGTCCAAGGGATACAGTATACCTGGAGTGAAACATCGGAATTTAAAACTAGTGTCACAGGGATGGTTCAAAACATAGTAAGAAGAATCAGTACTCTTGTACTTATGTCGGCATTGTGCCTTTTGTATTTAATTCCGATGCAATTTCTGTGTTTCATCTTCAATAAGAAGGTCCAAGGTATACAGTAAACTTGAAGTGAAGCATCAGAGTCTATAACTAGAGTCACAGGAATGCTTCAAAACATAGTCAGAATTAAGAGTCAATCTTCTTGTACATAAGTCGGCATTGTGCCTTTTGTATTTAATTACGATGCAATTTCAGTGTTTCATTGTCAATAAGGAGGTCCAAGGAATACAGTAAACCTGGAGTGAAGCATCGGAATCCATAACTAGTGTCACAGGAATGGTCCAAATCATAGTCAGTAAGTAGAGTCAGTCTTCTTGTACTTAAGTCGGCATTGTGCCTTTTGTACTTAATTCCGATGCAATTTCTGTGTTTCATCGTCAATAAGGAGGTCCAAGGGATACAGTAAACCTTGAAGTGAAGCATCGGAATCTATAACTAGTATCACAGGAATGGTTCAAAACATAGTCAGTAAGAAGAGTCAGTCTTCTTGTACGTAAGTCGGCATTGTGCCTTTTGTATTTAATTCCGATGCAATTTTTGTGTTTCATCGTCATTAATAAGGTCCAAGGGATACAGTAAACCGGAAGTGAAGCATCGGAATCTATAACCAGTCTCACAGAAATGGTTCAAACATAGTCAGTAAGAAGAGTCAGTCTTCTTGTGCTTAAGTCGGCATTATGCCTTTTGTATTTAATTCCGATGCAATTTCTGTGTTTCATCGTCAATAAGAAGGTTAAAGGGATACAGTAAACCTGGAGTGAAGCATCGGAATCTATAACTAGTGTCACAGGAATGAATCAAAGCAAAGTTAGTAAGAAGAGTCATACTTCTTGTACTAAAGTCGGCACTGTGCCTTTTGTATTTAATTCCGATGCAATTTCTGTGTTCATCGTCAATAAGAAGGTCCAAGGGATACAGTATACCTGGAGTGAAAGATCGGAATTTATAACTAGTGTCACAGGGATGGTTCAAAACTTAGACAGTAAGAAGAATCAGTATTCTTGTACTTATGTCGGCATTGTGCCTTTTGTATTTAATTCCGATGCAATTTCTGTGTTTCATCTTCAATAAGAAGGTCCAAGGGATACAGTAAACCTGAAGTGAAGCATCTGAGTCTATAACTAGTGTCACAGGAATGGTTCAAATCATAGTCAGAAAGAAGAGTCAATCTTCTTGTACATAAGTCGGCATTGTGCCTTTTGTATTTAATTCCGATGCAATTTTTTTGTTTCATCCTCAATAAGAAGGTCCAAGGGATACAGTAAACGTGAAGTGAAGCATCAGAATCTATAACTAGTGTCACAGGAATCATTCAAAACATAGTCAGTAAGAAGAGTCAGTCTTCTTGTACTTAAGTCGGCATTGTGCCTTTTGTATTTAATTCCGATGCAATTTCTGTGTTTCATCGTCAATAAGAAGGTCAAAGGGATACAGTAAACCTGAAGTAAAGCACCGGAATCTATAACTAGTGTCACATGAATGGTTCAAAACATAGTCAGTAAGAAGAGTCAGTCTTCTTGTACTTAAGTCGCCATTGTGCCTTTTGTATTTAATTCCGATGCAATTTCTGTGTTTCATCGTCAATAAGAAGGTCCAAGGGAGACAGTAAACCTGGAGTGACGCATCGGAATCTATAACTAGTGTCACATGAATGGTTCAAAACATAGACATTAAGAAGAGTCAGTCTTCTTGCACTTAATCCGGCATTGTGCCTTTTGTACTTAATTCCGATGCAATTTCTGTGTTTCATCGTCAATAAGAAGGTCAAAGGGATACAGTAAACCTGAAGTGAAGCACCGGATTCTATTACTAGTGTCACAGGAATGGTTCAAAACATTGTCAGTAAGAAGAGTCAGTCTTCTTGTACTTAAGTCGGCATTGTGCCTTTTGTATTTAATTCCGATGCAATTTCTGTGTTTCATCGTCAATAAGACGGTCCAAGGTATATAGTTAACCTAGAGTGAAGCATCGGAATCTATTAATTAGTGTCACAGGAATGAATCAAAGCATTGTCAGTAAGAAGAGTCAGACTTCTTGTACTATAGTCGGCATTGTGCCTTTTGTATTTAATTCCGATGCAATTTCTGTGTTTCATCGTCAATAAGAAGGTCCAAGGGAAACAGTAAACCTGGAGTGAAGCAACGGAATCTATAACTAGTGTCACAGGGATGGTTCAAAACATAGACAGTAAGAAGAATCAGTATTCTTGTACTTATGTCGGCATTGTGCCTTTTGTATTTAATTCCGATGCAATTTCAGTGTTTCATCTTCAATAACAAGGTCCCAGGGATACAGTAAACCTGAAGTGTTGCATCAGAGTCTATAACTAGTGTCACAGGAATGGTTCAAAACATAGTCAGTAAGAAGAGTCAATCTTCTTGTACATAAGTCGGCATTGTGCCTTTTGTATATAACTGCGATGCAATTTCTGTGTTTCATCGTCAATAAGAAGGTCCAAGGGGTACAGTAAACCTGAAGTGAAGCATCGGAATCTATAACTAGTGTCACAGGAATGGTTCAAAACATAGACAGTGGGAAGAGTCAGGCTTCTTGTACTTAAGTCGGCATTGTGCCTTTTCTATTTAATTCCGATGCAATTTCTGTGTTTCATCTTCAATAAGAACTCCAAGGGATACAGTAAACCTGGAGTGCAGCATCGGAATCTATAACTAGAGACACAGGGATGGTTCAAAAGAATAGACGGTAAGAAGAGTCAGTATTCTTGTACTTAAGTCGGCATTGTGCCTTTTGTATTTCATTCCGATGCAATTTCTGTGTTTCTACTTCTATAAGAAGATCCAAGGGATACAGTAAACCTGAAGTGAAGCATCAGAGTCTATAACTAGTGTCACAGGAATGGTTCAAAACATAGTCAGAAAGAAGAGTCAATCTTCTTGTACATAAGTCGGCATTGTGCCTTTTGTATTTAATTACGATGCAAATTCTGTGTTTCATTGTCAATAAGGAGGTCCAAGGAATACAGTAAACCTGGAGTGAAGCATCGGAATCCATAACTAGTGTCACAGGAATGGTTCAAAACATAGTCAGTAAGAAGAGTCAGTCTTCTTGTACTTAAGTCGGCATTGTGCCTTTTGTATTTAATTCCGATGCAATTTCTGTGTTTCATCGTCAATAAGAAGGTCAAAGGGATACAGTAAACCTGAAGTGAAGCACGGGAACCTATAACTAGTGTCACATGAATGGTTCAAAACATAGTCAGTAAGAAGAGTCAGTCTTCTTGTACTTAAGTCGCCATTGTGCCTTTTGTATTTAATTCCGATGCAATTTCTGTGTTTCATCGTCAATAAAAAGGTCCAAGGGATACAGTAAACCTGAAGTGATGCATCGGAATCTATAACTAGTGTCACAGGAATGGTTCAAAACATAGACAGTGGGAAGAGTCAGTCTTCTGGTACTTAAGTCGGCAATGTGCATTTTGTATTTAATTCCGATGCAATTTCTGTGTTTCATCGTCAATATGAATGTGAGAGAGATACAGTAAATCTGATGTGAAGCATCGGAATCCATAACTAGTGTCACAGGAATGGTTCAAAACATAGAGAGTAGGAAGAGTCAGTCTTCTTGTACTTATGTCGGCATTGTGCCTTTTCTATTTAATTCCTATGCAATTTCTGTGTTTCATCGTCAATAAGAAGATCCAAGGGATATAGTAAACCTGGAGTGAAGGATCGGAATCTATAACTAGTGTCACATGAATGGTTCAAAGCATAGTCAGTAAGAAGAGTCAGTCCTCATGTACTTAAGTCGGCATTGTGCCTTTTGTATTTAATTCCGATGCAATTTCTGTGTTTCATCGTCAATAAGAAGGTCAGAGGGGTTCAGTAAACCTGAAGTGAAGCATCGGAATCAATAACTAGTGTCACAGGAATGGTTCAAAACATATTCAGTAAGAAGAGTCAGTATTCTTGTACTTAAGTCGGCATTGTGCCTTTTGTATTTAATTCCGATGCAATTTCTGTGTTTCATCGTCAATAAGAAGGTCCAAGGGATACAGTAAACCTGAAGTGAAGCACCGCAACCAATAACTAGTGTCACAGGAATGGTTCAAAACATTGTCAGTACGAAGAGTCACTCTTCTTGTACTTAAGTCGGCATTGTGCCTTTTGTTCTTAATTCCGATGCAATGTCTGTGTTTCATCGTCAATAAGGAGGTCCAAGGTATACAGTAAACCTGAAGTGAAGCATCGGAATCTATAACTAGTGTCATAGGAATGGTTCAAAACATAGTCAGTAAGAAGAGTCAGTCTTCTTGTACGTAAGTCGGCATTGTGCGTTTTGTATTTAATTCCGATGCAATTTTTGTGTTTCATCGTCATTAATAAGGTCCAAGGGATACAGTAAACCGGGAGTGAAGCATCGGAATCTATAACTAGTGTCACAGAAATGGTTCAAACATAGTCAGTAAGAAGAGTCAGTCTTCTTGTGCTTAAGTCGGCATTGTGCCTTTTGTATTTAATTCCGATGCAATTTCTTTGTTTCATCGTCAATAAGAAGGTCCAAGGGATACAGTAAACCTGGAGTGAAGCATCGGAACCTATAACTAGTGTCACAGGAAAGAATCAAAACATAGTCAGTATGAAGAGTCATACTTCTTGTACTAAAGTCGGCACTGTGCCTTTTGTATTTAATTCCGTTTCAATTTCTGTGTTTCATCGTCAATAAGAAGGTCCAAGGGATACAGTATACCTGGAGTGAAACATCGGAATTTATAACTAGTGTCACAGGGATGGTTCAAAACATAGTAAGAAGAATCAGTATTCTTGTACTTATGTCGGCATTGTGCCTTTTCTAATTAATTCCGATGCAATTTCTGTGTTTCATCTTCAATAAGAAGGTCCAAGGTATACAGTAAACCTGAAGGGAAGCATCAGAGTCTATAACTAGAGTCACAGGAATGGTTCAAAACATAGTCAGAAAGAAGAGTCAATCTTCTTGTACATAAGTCGGCATTGTGCCTTTTGTATTTAATTACGATGCAATTTCTGTGTTTCATTGTCAATAAGGAGGTCCAAGGAATACAGTAAACCTGGAGTGAAGCATCGGAATCCATAACTAGTGTCACAGGAATGGTCCAAATCATAGTCAGTAAGTAGAGTCAGTCTTCTTGTACTTAAGTCGGCATTGTGCCTTTTGTACTTAATTCCGATGCAATTTCTGTGTTTCATCGTCAATAAGGAGGTCCAAGGGATACAGTAAACCTGAAGTGAAGCATCGGAATCTATAACTAGTATCACAGGAATGGTTGAAAACATAGTCAGTAAGAAGAGTCAGTCTTCTTGTACGTAAGTCGGCATTGTGCCTTTTGTATTTAATTCCGATGCAATTTTTGTGTTTCATCGTCATTAATAAGGTCCAAGGGATACAGTAAACCGGGAGTGAAGCATCGGAATCTATAACTAGTCTCACAGAAATGGTTCAAACATAGTCAGTAAGAAGAGTCAGTCTTCTTGTGCTTAAGTCGGCATTGTGCCTTTTGTATTTAATTCCGATGCAATTTCTGTGTTTCATCGTCAATAAGAAGGTCCAAGGGATACAGTAAACCTGGAGTGAAGCAACGGAATCTATAACTAGTGACACAGGGATGGTTCAAAAGAATAGACGGTAAGAAGAGTCAGTATTCTTGTACTTAAGTCGGCATTGTGCCTTTTGTATTTCATTCCGATGCAATTTCTGTGTTTCATCCTCAATAAGAAGGTCCAAGGGATACAGTAAACCTGAAGTGAAGCACCGGAATCTATAACTAGTCACAGGAATGGTTCAAAACATTGTCAGTAAGAAGAGTCAATGTTCATGTACAAAAGTCGGCATTGTGCCTTTTGTATTTAATTCCGATGCAATTTCTGTGTTTCATCGTCTATAAGAAGGTCCAAGGGATACAGTAAGCCTGAAGTGATGCATCGGAAGCTATAACTAGTGTCACAGGAATGGTTCAAAACATAGACAGTGGGAAGAGTCAGTCTTCTTGTACTTAAGTCGGCATTGTGCCTTTTGTATTTAATTCCGATGCAATTTCTGTGTTTCATCGTCAATAAGAATTTCAGAGAGATACAGTAAACCTGATGTGAAGCATCGGAATCTAAAACTAGTGTCACAGGAATGGTTCAAAACATAGACAGTAGGAAGAGTCAGTCTTCTTGTACTTAAGTCGGCATTGTGCCTTTTCTATTTAATTCCTATGCAATTACTGTGTTTCATCGTCAATAAGAAGGTCCAAGGGATATTGTAAACCTGGAGTGAAGCATCGGAATCTATAACTAGCGTCACATGAATGGTTCAAAGCATAGTCAGTAAGAAGAGTCAGTCCTCATGTACTTAAGTCGGCATTGTGCCTTTTGCATTTAATTCCGATGCAGTTTCTGTGTTTCATTGTCAATAAGGAGATCCAAGGGATACAGTAAACCTGGAGTGAAGCATCGGAATCCATAACTAGTGTCACAGGAATGGTTCAAAACATAGTCAGTATGAAGAGTCAGTCTCCTTGTACTTAAGTCAGCGTTGTGCCTTTTGTATTTAATTCCGATGCAATTTTTGTGTTTCATCGTCAATAAGAAGGTCCAAGGGATACAGTAAACCTGAAGTGAAGCAACGGAATCTATAACTAGTGACACAGGGATGGTTCAAAAGAATAGACGGTAAGAAGAGTCAGTATTCTTGTACTTAGGTCGGCATTGTGCCTTTTGTATTTCATTCCGATGCAATTTCTGTGTTTCATCGTCAATAAGAAGGTCCAAGGGATACAGTAAACCTGAAGTGAAGCACCGGAATCTATAACTAGTCACAGGAATGGTTCAAAACATTGTCAGTAAGAAGAGTCAATGTTCATGTACAAAAGTCGGCATTGTGCCTTTTGTATTTAATTCCGATGCAATTTCTGTGTTTCATCGTCTATAAGAAGGTCCAAGGGATACAGTAAGCCTGAAGTGATGCATCGGAAGCTATAACTAGTGTCACAGGAATGGTTCAAAACATAGACAGTGGGAAGAGTCAGTCTTCTTGTACTTAAGTCGGCATTGTGCCTTTTGTATTTAATTCCGATGCAATTTCTGTGTTTCATCGTCAATAAGAATTTCAGAGAGATACAGTAAACCTGATGTGAAGCATCGGAATCTAAAACTAGTGTCACAGGAATGGTTCAAAACATAGACAGTAGGAAGAGTCAGTCTTCTTGTACTTAAGTCGGCATTGTGCCTTTTCTATTTAATTCCTATGCAATTACTGTGTTTCATCGTCAATAAGAAGGTCCAAGGGATATTGTAAACCTGGAGTGAAGCATCGGAATCTATAACTAGCGTCACATGAATGGTTCAAAGCATAGTCAGTAAGAAGAGTCAGTCCTCATGTACTTAAGTCGGCATTGTGCCTTTTGCATTTAATTCCGATGCAGTTTCTGTGTTTCATTGTCAATAAGGAGATCCAAGGGATACAGTAAACCTGGAGTGAAGCATCGGAATCCATAACTAGTGTCACAGGAATGGTTCAAAACATAGTCAGTATGAAGAGTCAGTCTCCTTGTACTTAAGTCAGCGTTGTGCCTTTTGTATTTAATTCCGATGCAATTTTTGTGTTTCATCGTCAATAAGAAGGTCCAAGGGATACAGTAAACCTGAAGTGAAGCACCGGAATCTGTAACTAGTGTCACATGAATGGTTCAAAACATAGTCAGTGTGAAGAGTCAGTCTTCTTGTACGGAAGTCGGCATTGTGCCTTTTCTATTTAATTCCTATGCAATTTCTGTGTTTCATCGTCAATAAGAAGGTCCAAGGGATACAGTAAACCTGAAGTGAAGCACCGCAACCTATAAGTAGTGTCACAGGAATGGTTCAAAACATTGTCAGTACGAAGAGTCACTCTTCTTCTACTTAAGTCGGCATTGTGCCTTTTGTTTTTAATTCCGATGCAATTTTTGTGTTTCATCGTCAATAAGAAGGTCCAAGGGATACAGTATACCTGGAGTGAAACATCGGAATTTATAACTAGTGTCACAGGGATGGTTCAAAGCATAGTAGGAAGAATCAGTATTCTTGTACTTATGTCGGCATTGTGCCTTTTGTATTTAATTCCGATGCAATTTCTGTGTTTCATCTTCAATAAGAAGGTCCAAGGGATACAGTAAACCTGAAGTGAAGCATCAGAGTCTATAACTAGAGTCACAGGAATGGTTCAAAACATAGTCAGAAAGAATAGTCAATCTTCTTGTACATAAGTCGGCATTGTGCCTTTTGTATTTAATTACGATGCAATTTCTGTGTTTCATTGTCTATAAGGAGGTCCAAGGAATACAGTAAACATGGAGTGAAGCATCGGAATCCATAACTAGTGTCACAGGAATAGTCCAAATCATAGTCAGTAAGTAGAGTCAGTCTTCTTGTACTTAAGTCGGCATTGTGCCTTTTGTACTTAATTCCGATGCAATGTCTGTGTATCATCGTCAATAAGGAGGTCCAAGGGATACAGTAAACCTGAAGTGAAGCATCGGAATCTATAACTAGTATCACAGGAATGGTTCTAAACATAGTCAGTAAGAAGAGTCAGTCTTCATGTACGTAAGTCGGCATTGTGCCTTTTGTATTTAATTCCGATGCAATTTTTGTGTTTCATCGTCATTAATAAGGTCCAAGGGATACAGTAAACCGGGAGTGAAGCATCGGAATCTATAACTAGTGTCACAGAAATGGTTCAAACATAGTCAGTAAGAAGAGTCAGTCTTCTTGTGCTTAAGTCGGCATTATGCCTTTTGTATTTAATTCCGATGCAATTTCTGTGTTTCATCGTCAATAAGAAGGTCCAAGGGATACAGTAAACCTGGAGTGAAGCATCGGAATCTATAACTAGTGTCACTTGAATGAATCAAAACATAGTCAGTAAGAAGAGTCATACTTGTTGTACTAAAGTCGGCACTGTGCCTTTTGTATTTAATTCCGATACAATTTCTGTGTTTCATCGTCAATAAGAAGGTCCAAGGGATACAGTATACCTGAAGTGAAACATCGGAATTTATAACTATTGTCACAGGGATGGTTCAAAACATAGACAGTAAGAAGAATCAGTATTCTTGTACTTATGTCGGCATTGTACATTTGTATTTAATTCCGATGCAATTTCTGTGTTTCATCTTCTATAAGAAGGTCCAAGGCACACAGTAAACCTGAAGTGAAGCATCAGAGTCTATAGGTAGTGTCACAGGAATGGTTCAAAACATAGTCAGAAAGAAGAGTCAATCTTCTTGTACATAAGTCGGCATTGTGCCTTTTGTATTTAATTACGATGCAATTTCTGTGTTTCATTGTCAATAAGGAGGTCCAAGGAATACAGTAAACCCGGAGTGAAGCATCGGAATCCATAACTAGTGTCACAGGAATGGTCCAAATCATAGTCAGTAAGTAGAGTCAGTCTTCTTGTACTTAAGTCGGCATTGTACCTTTTGTATTTAATTCCGATGCAATGTTTTTGTTTCATCCTCAATAAGAAGGTCCAAGGTATACAGTAAACGTGAAGTGAAGCATCAGAATCTATAACTAGTGTCACAGGAATGGTTCAAAACATAGTCAGTAAGAAGAGTCAGTCTTCTTGTACTTAAGTCGGCATTGTGCCTTTTGTATTTAATTTCGATGCAATTTCTGTGTTTCATTGTCAATAAGGAGGTCCAAGGGATACAGTAAACCTGGAGTGAAGCATCGGAATCCATAACTAGTGTCACAGGAATGGTTCAAAACATAGTCAGTAAGAAGAGTCAGTCTTCTTTTACTTAAGTCGGCATTGTGCCTTTTGTATTTAATTCCGATGCAATTTTTGTGTTTCATCCTCAATAAGAAGGTCCTAGGGATACAGTAAACCTGAAGTGAAGCATCAGAATCTATAACTAGTGTCACAGGAATGGTTCAAAACATAGTCAGTAAGAAGAGTCAGTTTTCTTGTACTTAAGTCGGCATTGTGCATTTTGTATTTAATTCCGATGCAATGTCTGTGTTTCATCTTCAATAAGAAGGTCCAAGGGATACAGTAAACCTGAAGTGAAGCATCAGAGTCTATAACTAGAGTCACAGGAATGGTTCAAAACATAGTCAGAAAGAATAGTCAATCTTCTTGTACATAAGTCGGCATTGTGCCTTTTGTATTTAATTACGATGCAATTTCTGTGTTTCATTGTTAATAAGGAGGTCCAAGGAATACAGTAAACATGGAGTGAAGCATCGGAATCCATAACTAGTGTCACAGGAATGGTCCAAATCATAGTCAGTAAGTAGAGTCAGTCTTCTTGTACTTAAGTCGGCATTGTGCCTTTTGTACTTAATTCCGATGCAATTTCTGTGTTTCATCGTCAATAAGGAGGTCCAAGGGATACAGTAAACCTGAAGTGAAGCATCGGAATCTATAACTAGTATCACAGGAATGGTTCTAAACATAGTCAGTAAGAAGAGTCAGTCTTCATGTACGTAAGTCGGCATTGTGCCTTTTGTATTTAATTCCGATGCAATTTTTGTGTTTCATCGTCATTAATAAGGTCCAAGGGATACAGTAAACCGGGAGTGAAGCATCGGAATCTATAACTAGTGTCACAGAAATGGTTCAAACATAGTCAGTAAGAAGAGTCAGTCTTCTTGTGCTTAAGTCGGCATTATGCCTTTTGTATTTAATTCCGATGCAATTTCTGTGTTTCATCGTCAATAAGAAGGTCCAAGGGATACAGTAAACCTGGAGTGAAGCATCGGAATCTATAACTAGTGTCACTTGAATGAATCAAAACATAGTCAGTAAGAAGAGTCATACTTCTTGTACTAAAGTCGGCACTGTGCCTTTTGTTTTTAATTCCGATGCAATTTCTGTGTTTCATCGTCAATAAGAAGGTCCAAGGGATACAGTATACCTGAAGTGAAACATCGGAATTTATAACTAGTGTCACAGGGATGGTTCAAAACATAGACAGTAAGAAGAATCAGTATCCTTGTACTTATGTCGGCATTGTACTTTTGTATTTAATTCCGGTGCAATATCTGTGTTTCATCTTCTATAAGAAGGTCCAAGGCATACAGTAAACCTGAAGTGAAGCATCAGAGTCTATAAGTAGCGTCACAGGAATGGTTCAAAACATAGTCAGAAAGAAGAGTCAATCTTCTTGTACATAAGTCGGCATTGTGCCTTTTGTATTTAATTACGATGCAATTTCTGTGTTTCATTGTCAATAAGGAGGTCCAAGGAATACAGTAAACCTGGAGTGAAGCATTGGAATCCATAACTAGTGTCACAGGAATAGTCCAAATCATAGTCAGTAAGTAGAGTCAGTCTTCTTGTACATAAGTCGGCATTGTGCCTTTTGTATTTAATTCCGATGCAATTTCTGTGTTTCATCGTCAATAAGAAGGTCAAAGGGATACAGTAAACCTGAAGTGAAGCACGGGAACCTATAACTAGTGTCACATGAATGGTTCAATACATAGTCAGTAAGAAGAGTCAGTCTTCTTGTACTTAAGTCGCCATTGTGCCTTTTGTATTTAATTCCGATGCAATTTCTGTGTTTCATCGTCAATAAGGAAGTCCAAGGGATACAGTAAACCTGGAGTGAAGCATCGGAATCTATAACTATTGTCACAGGAATGGTTCAAAACATAGTCAGTAAGAAGCGTCAGTCTTCTTGTACTTAAGTCGGCATTGTGCCATTTGTATTTAATTCCGATGCAATTTCTGTGTTTCATCGTCAATAAGACGGTCCAAGGGATACAGTAAACCTGGAGTGAAGCATCGGAATCTATTAACTAGTGTCACAGGAATGAACAAAACATTGTTAGTAAGAATAGTCAGACTTATTGTACTATAGTCGGCATTGTGCCTTTTGTATTTAATTCCGATGCAATTTCTGTGTTTCATTGTCAATAAGGAGGTCCAAGGGATACAGTAAACCTGGAGTGAAGCATCGGAATCCATAACTAGTGTCACAGGAATGGTTCAAAACATAGACAGTGGGAAGAGTCAGGCTTCTTGTATTTAAGTCGGAATTGTGCCTTTTCTATTTAAGTCCGATGCAATTTCTGTGTTTCATCGTCAATAAGAATGTCAGAGGGATACAGTTAACCTGAAGTGAAGCATCGGAATCTATAACTAGTGTCACAGGAATTGCTTGAAAACATAGACAGTAGGAAGAGTCAGTCTTCTTGTACTTAAGTCGGCATTGTGCCTTTTCTATTTAATTCCTATGCAATTTCTGTGTTTCATCGTCAAGAGGAAGGTCCAAGGGATATAGTAAACCTGGAGTGAAGCATCGGAATCTATAACTAGTGTCACATGAATGGTTCAAAGCATAGTCAGTAAGAAGAGTCAGTCTTCTTGTACTTAAGTCGGCATTGTGCCTTTTGTATTTAATTTCGATGCAATTTCTGTGTTTCATTGTCAATAAGGAGGTCCAAGGGATACAGTAAACCTGGAGTGAAGCATCGGAATCCATAACTAGTGTCACAGGAATGGTTCAAAACATAGTCAGTAAGAAGAGTCAGTCTTCTTTTACTTAAGTCGGCATTGTGCCTTTTGTATTTAATTCCGATGAAATTTTTGTGTTTCATCCTCAATAAGAAGGTCCTAGGGATACAGTAAACCTGAAGTGAAGCATCAGAATCTATAACTAGTGTCACAGGAATGGTTCAAAACATAGTCAGTAAGAAGAGTCAGTTTTCTTGTACTTAAGTCGGCATTGTGCATTTTGTATTTAATTCCGATGCAATGTCTGTGTTTCATCGTCAATAAGAAGGTCCAAGGGATACAGTAAACCTGAAGTGAATCACCGGAATCTATAACTAGCGTCACATGAATGGTTCAAATCATAGTCAGTAAGGAGAGTCAGTCTTCTTGTACTTAAGTCGCCATTGTGCCTTTTGTATTTGATTCCGATGCAATTTCTGTGTTTCATCGTCAATAAGAAGGTCCAACGGATACAGTAAACCTGGAGTGAAGCATTGGAATCTATAACTAGTGTCACATGAATGGTTCAATACATAGACATTAAGAAGAGTCAGTCTTCTTGTAGTTAAGTCGGCATTGTGCCTTTTCTATTTAATTCCGATGCAATTTCAGTAGTTCATCTTCAATAAGAAGGTCCAAGGGATACAGTAAAGCTGAAGTGAAGCATCAGAGTCTATGACTAGTGTCACAGGAATGGTTCAAAACATAGTCAGTAAGAAGAGTCAATCTCCTTGTACATAAGTCGGCATTGTGCATCTTGTATTTAATTCCGAAACAATTTCTGTGTTTCATCGTAAATAAGAAGGTCCAAGGGATACAGTAAATCTGAAGTGAAGCATCGGATTCTATAACTAGTGTCACAGGAGTGGTTCGAAACATAGAATGTAGGAAGAGTCAGTCTTCTTTTACTTAAGTCGGCATTGTGCCTTTAGTTTTTAATTCCGATGCAATATCTGTGTTTCATCGTCAATAAGAAGGTCAGAGGGATACAGTAAATCTGAAGTGAAGCATCGGAATCTAAAACTCGTGTCACAAGAATGGTTCAAAACATAGTCAGTAAGAAGAGTCAGTCTTCTTGTACTTAAGTCGGCATTGTGCATTTTGTATTTAATTCCGATGCAATTTCTGTGTTTCATCGTCAATAAGAAGGTCTAAGGGATACAGTAAACCTGAAGTGAAGCATCGGAATCTATAACTAATGTCACAGGAATGGTTCAAAACATAGTTAGTTAGAAGAGTCAGTCTTCTTGTACTTAAGTCGACATTGTGCCTCTTGTATTTAATTCCGATGCAATTTCTGTGTTTCATCGTCAATAAGGAGGTCCAAGGGATACAGTAAACCTGGTGTGAAGCATCGGAATCTATAACTAGTGTCATAGGAATGGTTCAAATCATAGTAAGTAAGAAGAGTCAGTCTTCTTGTACTTAAGTCGGCATTGTGGCTTTTGTATTTTATTCCGATGCAATTTTTGTGTTTCATCGGCAATAAGAAGCTCCAAGGGATACTGTAAACCGGGAGTGAAGCATCGGAATCAATAACTAGTGTCACTGAAATGGTTCAAAACATAGTCAGTAAGAAGAGTCAGTCTTCTTGTACTTAAGTCGGCATTGTGCCTTTTGTATTTAATTCCGATGCAAATTCTGTGTTTCATCGTCAATAAGACGGTCAGAGGGATACAGTAAACCTGAAGTGAAGCATCGGAATCTATAACAAGTGTCACAGGAATGGTTCAAAATATAGACAGTAGGAAGAGTCAGTCTTCATGTATT